>NC_137694.1:111562473-112184217 GCF_964034855.1 Anser brachyrhynchus
TTCTCTTTCTCTCTCTCTCTCTTTCTCTTTTTCTTTCTCTCTCTCTCTCTCTCTCTCTCTATTTTTCTCTCTTTCTCTCTCTCTTTCTCTCTTTCTCTCTCTCTTTCTCTCTCTCTCTCTCTTTCTCTCTCTCTCTCTTTCTCTCTCTTTCTCTTTCTCTTTCTCTTTCTCTTTTTCTTTCTCTCTCTCTCTCTCTTTCTCTCTCTCTCTCTCTTTCTCTCTCTCTCTCTCTTTCTCTCTCTTTCTCTTTCTCTTTCTCTCTCTTTCTCTTTCTCTTTCATCTCTCTCTCTCCTCTCTCTTTCGTCTCTCTCTTTCTTTCTCTCTCTCTCTTTCTCTTTCTCTCTCTTTCTTTCTCTCTCTCTTTTCTCTCTCTTTCTCTTTCTCTCTCTTTCTCTTTCTCTTTCATCTCTCTCTCTCTCCTCTCTCTTTCGTCTCTCTCTTTCTTTCTCTCTCTCTCTTTCTCTTTCTCTCTCTTTCTTTCTCTCTCTCTTTTCTCTCTTTCTCTCTCTCTCTTTCTTTCTCTCTCTCTTTCTCTCTCTTTCTATTTCTCTCTTTCTCTCTCTTTCTCTCTCTCTCTCTCTTTCTTTCTTTCTTTCTTTCTTTCTTTCTTTCTTTCTTTCTTTCTTTCTTTCTTTCTTTCTTCTTTCTTTCTTTCTTTCTTTTTCTCCTCTGTCTAAGTTTAATGGGGCATTCCTACTCCTCATGCTTTGGGTTTTATAAATAATAAACCATCACTTCTTTCTTATGCATGGCCAACGCCAGAAAAGTGTTTTACATTTAAACAAGGAAAACACTAAATCAGTTCACTCAGTTCATCCAAACCACTAGGTTCTACCACTATATTAATTCAGTGTTATCAGTATCATTGAAGAAATTCCACTACTTTTTGTCACTCTTATTAAGACAGTTAAATGGAAGTATTTGGAAAGGCAGCTTCTGCTATGCCTTACAGGAGGTCAAACAGGAAACTTTATAGGGCTTTTGTTTGATTATTTATTTGTTTTCTGTCAAGAGCCTTCACAGATGAGCTTGAACAATTATTTTATTTTGATGAAGACCTCTACAGCATAACACTGTGTTTGGAAGTCCTTTCCACATGAGATATTTTCAAAGGTTGTCTCTGAACTGATGAGTAAGGACTCAACACAGTTTACCATATGAGTGGAGCATACCCCAGCTCCTGGTCTATGTTCCTGGTTTCATTTTCATAGACTTTGATGTGTGGACCGCAAAGAGACAAGGCACATTTCTAGACTCAGGCATTTAAAAACACTTCTGGCTCTATACAGACAAAGCCAAAGCATTGTTCACAGATCACTTTCAAAAGCAAGACCTCACACCAAACCCAATAATACTGACTTCTAATGAAGCAACAGGACAGTCCCTTCTTCCAAGGTCTACATGGCCACAAAATGTGGCCACAAATTGTGGCCATGTGGTCTGCAATTTCATATTTCCAGCACAATTAAACAAGTATGCAACAAACTGATAGTAATCACTGATTTACGTGGACTCCCAAACCTTTAAAATCTGAAAATTGCACTCATGAAGAAATACAACAATCATGATAATAAAACAGATCAATAGCTCTCTTCATAATTTAACCTGTCACCAACAGCAGATGATGGGAAATAATTTAGGGAGCAACATAAAAAACACTGAAAAACACTCAAGTAATTATATTATACAATAGAAATATTTCTTCTTTACTTCACCTGATCATTGCTTAATCTCTGGGTTCTGTGCTGACTTATCCTTAATTACATGGAAGCCATAAGCATGCTCTGCATACAAATATCTAGTCATCAGGCATGTAGACTTGCAAACTCAAGTTAGCATTAATTTCACTTCTAGGTTCTGGCTGAAGAATAAACAGGGTAGTACTTTTAGGTACTTAACCAGGGTTGCAGTTAAAAATAGACAGCGAAGCCTATGTTGAAACCATTCATGCCCTCTGGTTGAAAAATTAGCTCAAGGACACACCTGAGGTGTCCATAGGAAGGAGCATAAATGGGAATTGCTCATGTAATTGTGCTTAAAAGTCAGTTGAGATCTGGTGAAAGTCTTATTGTCTCTTCATCTTGTTCAGAAAAAAAAAAAATCAATGGAGGACTTACCTTCCAACCTCAATGGTTTGTGTGATTCTGTGACTCCAGGTTCACTTAAAGTGGTAACACAAGGCAGCTGATAGAAACCAATAAATAATGCACTCTGTTATAAACCAGTTGATTTCTCTTCAGTATTATATTTTCAATCATTTCTACAGTAATCTTATTGTAAAACCTTACTGATAAAGATTTATTTCAAGTGTAGTTAAAGACAGAATAATGAGCGAAGACAAAATGAAAAAATGGTTTCAACATTTGCTTTCAACAAAGCCTCCCATATTAAGTACAATTGGATTAGAAAGAGATGGCAAATAATATACTGAATACAGTGTGGGGATTTAATTATATCCATTTGAACTCTTAGTTCCTGCTGCTGTTGAATCCTTTATTATAGAATACAATGAATGCAAAAATAATTCCATAAAATTAATGGTTTCAGAATTCAATTCGCAAATCCAAAGAAAACCTTCTGATTGACCATATATCAAAAAAAGCAATCATCTGAGAATCTGAGAAAACACCCTGAATTCTAATCAATATTTAAATAAAGGTGATCCACTTTTTTTTTTTTTCTTTTCATCTTTTCAAGGGTCTTTGAACAGAAACTTGTAAAAAAGTTCACAACTATGCTGAATTCTTAGAGTAAGAAGACAAAAGTGACTGATTAATTGAAAAGTTAACTGGTCCCAAGAAGAATATAACAGATTTCTTTGCTTATTATTATTATTATTAATTTTTATTATTATTATTTTTCTAGAAAGGGTACTAGCTCAATGCTGACACAAAGTATGATTAAGACTATGAAAATACAATAAGGAAGAATATATATTTTTCCATTCTTATACTGTAAGTAATTCCCGCTCATTATTCACTTGCTGGTATGACCTCCAGCAAAATGTTGACCAGTTGTGTATCTTAATATAATTCAAATGTCCCTGAGAATATACTGTGTTCATCCTTAAGCCTCCTCTTCAATAAAAATACCTGCATTTGTTGATCTTATTTGTTCTTACAATGAAGTGGCAGAATGAATAAATTGGAATCAGGGAAAACTCAACAAAATGTGTGGAGACACGTTCACTTGTACTTCTCCTATTGTGATAATTCTTTAGTTTCTATAGAATTTCTCCAGCAAATGTAGCATTTTTAAAAACTGTACAAAAATATGACAGTCAAGATTTCTTAGAAAATTTAATGTTAATCTTTATAATATCATAGTCTGAGGGACTATGAAAATTCAGGTTGTTTTCAAAAGGGAAAATTCTGCTGCAAGAGGTGAACTGATTTTTTTTAAGGACAGTTTTCTGTTGCAGTAACACTTTCTGTTTTGCTGAATGATATTTTTCAGTTGTCTGGCAGCAATACCTAGTTCCAAGGTCTTCTACATATCTGTTTATAAATAGGCAAAACTACAAAGCATGGTGGAACAGAGGAGGAAAATAGATTGGAGCTGGTTTGTTTCTCTCCACAGGTCTGAACACAAGTTTTGAGTTGCCAAGTAATGGTCAGTTTGTTGACCACTCCTTAGGATTTACCTGAAGGTGACTTTTTAAGTTGTTGTTCAGTTATGTTACATATCCTTTGAAGGCAGACACTGCTTATGGTACAAACTGAACCTGGAGAATCATTTGTATAAGGAATTCTGAAAGACTGGGCTATCTCATTATTATCAATAATGAGATAATTTACTCTGAGTTTTCCCTGGCAATGCAACATGCCTATAAATGTGGAGGTATCTCTATATAATGTGTATGTGCCTATATATGCTGACTCAACAATTACTCTGCTAAACTCTACAGAAATTCTATTGCATTAATAGGATTAACAGGAACCCAAAGATATCTAAGGATTAAACACTTGACTCTTAGAGCCAAGTTCAAAGAATCATAGAATGGCTTGGGTTGTTAGTGACCTGAATTCCAAACCCCCTGCCATGGGCAGGGACACCTTCCACTAGACCAAATTGCACAAAATCCCATCCAATATGGCCTTGGACACTTCCAGGGATGGGGCATCTGCAGCTTTTCTTGGCAACCTGTTCCAGTGCCTCACCACTCTCAAACTGAAGAATTTCTTCCTTTCTAATCTAAACCTACTTCCTTTCAGTTTAAAACTATTACCCCTTGTCCTGTCAAGTTAAAGAACAATGAGATGAGTTAACTGTAAGGATTTAGCCATAGGAAATTAGAGTTCCTGGCTACCATAGGTTTTCATTCAGATTATTTAAACTTGTAACACCAAGAACCAAAAACAAACATAGTACCTAGGTGGGACAAGTGCAAAAAGATGCATTTTGCTTTCCCTGTTCAAGTCAATGAAGAACTACAGCAGCCAACCCAGTGGAATATTTCCTTTTTTTTTTTTTTTTAAATAATATATATACATATATATTTATATAGTTAAGTACACAGATTGTTGCTTTTAAAAGGGAAAGAAGAAAAAGTTCTTGCTAGTAGCTGCTTAAGTTTGAGAAGATTCTGGAATGCTAATATAGATAAGGCAGTGTCAGACATGCACTTGATATTTACAATTTTTCTCTTTTATGTGGGAACTTTGACTTTGTGACATTTGAATCTGTTACTGTGAAATGGATTCAGATGTTGCAAAAATGCACCAAATTTTCCAGGGCATAAAACTAATTGTCTCTAGGGTAGAAAACTTCTATTTTTGTAACACAGAATAAATCAAAATCAATGTTAGACAAGCAATAAATAAAATAGTCATAAATAGTCTGTTCCCTTTGTTAGGTTTTATGCCTTGTATTGTATGAAAATTTCAGACCAAAAAAAAAATAATCCTAAAAGTTCTGAAAAACCTTCTAATGAAAATGACTTTACACTACAGTGGAAAAATACATTGGAATGAATCTTCAGCAATCTACTATACTGAAACTTAATTCTATTCAGTACAATGTAGGAAACCTGATGTTGTTTACATAGTTTCTTCTGGGCATGATTTTTCAGTAGGTTAGAGAATATCTGCAGTATCACATCTTGCAGGCAATATGTTTTCAAGTGATTAGTTCATACAGTGGAAAGGTCTGCTGACCTTGACAATCCAGAAAGAAAATAAGCCTGTCAACTTCCATGATACAGAGCTGAAGACTTGAATGGAATGCAGAAATTTGTTTCCCTAGACAATGTTAGATTTTGCTTCTTTTTAAACATCCAATCCATGGCTGCAAAACTGATGTGTTTTGCAGTCACAAGACCTTTCTCCAAGATGGGAGTCTCCAGACCCAGACAGGGATCAATATTCTTTAATATTCTAAGTGCCTCACATTTCCATACATTTAAAATTAGAACCAAAAGTTAGCAGGGGTATTTTGCAATGAAAAGGAGGATCAAGGCTTTTGTGCTAGCCTTTTAACTTTATTATCTGTTTTATATTGCACTATAAATGCCATACCTCAGCAAAAAATTCTCTCTTAATTTACTACTTCTGTTGTGTACAACCCTCTCTGCCTGAACACTCAAATCAGCCCCAGAAAAGAGCAAAATACTAAAATAAGGACACCTCTCTCAAAAAAAAACATTTAAATTTGTAAAAATGTTCTACAGGACGGAATTTTTTTTACAATGCTTTTCCATTAAAGGACTGACTCTCTTTTTCCCATACACATAGAAATTGCTTTACCATGGGGCTGGATCAGAAAAGTCAGAGTGCTTCACAAAGACAAGTCAATAAGGCTGTGTAGTTGTTTTTAACTCATGCCAGGTGAGTGAACAAGTTTTAATGAAGAGAAGTCCCTAGAGAGAAAGTAGGTTAATGGAACAAGAAATGGGATTGTAATAAGTGAAAGTTTGTTTGGCTCAGAGCTGCTTGAGGAAATGTGGACCAGTGTTTCCTTGTACACCAGCAAATCTAGGATTAAAGCAAGATGCCTTGATTTACATAGTGTTAAAAATTAAAACCCATAGAGCTCAGTCATCAGAAAACACTATATCCCACCTTCAGACTCTTGCTGGAGCATACTGTCAGCCTCTTATCACCTACTGGTGTCAAGTCCTTTCCTTTGGTAGGACCTTCTACTAAGATTCAGGTTTGGCATCAGAAACAGAAATGGCCCTTCTCTGATAAACAAGCACAACTCCTTCATGGTCCCCCTCTCTAAGTAATGTAGACATCTAAGCTTTAGTTGTCCTCCTTGCTGGAGAGGAGAAAACTCTTTCTCCTATCAGTTTCTGCTCAAAGCATTAGGCTGACAGGCCACATGCATTTCATGAATAGTCCTGTTCAATTTTCAATTTTAACATGCTCACTATATATCACAGAATCACGGAATCGTCTAGGTTGGAAGAGACCTCCAAGATCACCCAGTCCAACCTCTGACCTAACACTCACAAGTCCTCTACTAAACCATATCACTAAGCTCTACATCTAAACATCTCTTAAAGACCTCCAGGAATGGTGACTCAACCACTTCCCTGGGCAGCCTATTCCAATGCCTAACAACCCTTTCAGTAAAGAAGTTCTTCCTAATATCCAACCTAAACCTCCCCTGGCGTAACTTTGGCCCATTCCCCCTCGTCCTGTCACCAGGCACGTGGGAGGAATCAAGCTTTATCAAGCTCTAATTTGTAGTACATGCCTTAAAGATTTTTGCAAGCCAATGCAAGCTTGTTCTACCCATGCCATGATCCAGTCAATAGCCATGTAGCTGTAATTAATTCAGTGTCATTTCTAAAATAAGAATTCCTCTTGAGACAGTAAGTATATTAGCTTGCAGACAGAATCACATAACACAAATATGTAACTTCAGTTTGTCTACAAAAGCATGTGTGGACAGAGCTTGCATAGGTTTTTTTCTTAAGATCCTACTTGAACTGAATTTTTTGAAGTTTTATAGCAGGTGGTTTTTATAGATGATTATGACTCTCAAGCTTCCATAGATAGCACTCAGAAACACTTGGGTTAATCCTTGTGTTTGTAGGCCAGTTTAAGATCTTAACATATGTTTTCTGAATGTCTTTATAAATGCTGCCGTCTTCTGAGTCTAGGAAGAGCAATAGAACCAAATCAACAAAATTAACAATCAACAAAAAGCACAAGAAGAGAGAGAAATTCAGATGTCTTTGGACTACCAAGGGATTTCTTTTCTTAGGCCTGATTTTCCCAAACCTAAGCTTCCAGTGCTGGATAAATTTGCTCACATAGTTTATATTCAAGGTAGAGTTAAAGAAAGCCACTTCTTTATACTGGCAATTGTTAATCTGCAGCTGTGTATAGTTTGCCACTCCTGACTGCAACAAGTGAAAGAATAAGGCTACTATCCTACTGTTGTAGGTTAAATAAAGTCTTGACAGATTAGAGGGGAGAGAAAGAGCCAATGGACAAAAATAATTACAGTGCTTAAGAAACTTTACAGAGTATACTGGGATAAATCCCATATTCCTGTTTCCATGCTTTTTCCCTACTGGTTTTATACAAATCCGTTAGAAGAGAATTAAATTCATATGGACTAACTGATGACTGAAGGTGCGGTGGAGATATCAGCTCATAAAGAAAAAAAAAAAGTAGAAATTGAAGCCCTAAGGGGAAATTATGATTACATTTCAAGCAGAGCACCTTCATTTCCAGCAAGATCTCTGCTGTGCCTCACAATTTTGGAAAGGTTTGCTGATGACAGAATGGATTGTTTTTCCCGTTGTACTCTCTTTCAGTATGTCTACAGGCAGTAGATTTAAATGTACAAATGGTATTTGAATGGAGTCTGGAAACTGTAACACATCAGAAATTACAAAGAAAAAAACTCTTTAAAAAGGGAAAGAATGCAAGACAAAGTAAGCAAGCAAGCATGCCAGTTGTATGAAGAACTGAAAAACTCTTTCTTGTGTTTGGTGTATTAAAAATTTAGATTTTTTTTCCCCTGCAACTTCAGTAGACAATTATGCCACTGATAATTGCATTAATCTTTTTCAGTGTCAATGTTACAAATGATCCAGTTACATGTGTACATGGAAGTTTGGCAAAAGCCTTCAAGCACATGAAGAGACTTTGCAGAAAACAAACACAGGCCTTCAGAGTCAATACACTCTTTGACTTCAACTGATACACACTTATGGATGGAGACCTTTTTTCTTTGAATGTGTCAGTCATTAATTTAGTAAGCTGTAATATTTTTCAAAATCACCAAAACCTTCAAAAATGATCTACCTAATATGAATATGAGGTACTTTGCTAATCTCTCCTACAAAGTAGTCCAGAATAAATCCATTCTCCATGTCTGTCCACAATTTTCTCTCACCAATTCCTAAAGATTGTGCAGCTACCCCAAGAATTTAAGGGGCATTTACTTTTGCAACTACACCAGCTCTCACCTATAATGTGGCTACACAACTTCCTTGTATGATTGAACCTGTTCCTGTCCCAGCTTTCACATCAGCTACCATGAAGACAACATCACAGAAACTCCACATCTAAGGTCAAAACTAATTACTGGGGGTCAATGTTATTTTTCTGTTCCCATCGGATGAATGGTAAGATGGTCATCGCCTAGGTTAGGTGGATACAGAGAAAAGTCAGGAGACCTTGTACAGAGAAAGCAAACAAGTAATTTTCATCCAAGTTAATGAAGGCTTCTGTTAGGGTGACACTGCCATACCAGCTTCATACTAGATTTTCTTAAACTATCTCACACATCTTAGATAAATAGACTAAAAAAATGAATTTCTCTGAGACAACAAGCAACACTGGCATTGGCACCTCTAGCTTCTTTAATGAGGAGCAAAAGCTGAGCATGTGATCAAAGAAGCCTTCAAAAGGCTCTGATGTTTCTGTGACTGAGGTTCAGTTGACTATTGACATTGCCTAATTTTCTCAAGGAAATACTTAACATTATGCACTGAAAAATTGGAGACTGTGGACAACAAAGGTTTGGATAGACAACACTCAGGATAGAAGGCCTGCCCGGAGAAATAAAATTCTAGCCAGAACCTCATTCACTGGATCCTCACAAACAAGAATACAGAGGGGAGAAAGTGAGTAGCTATGTGATGAAAATTAAAAACACCAGTATATTCAAAAGGAAACAAAGGCATAACCAGTTCCCTCAGCAGCCCTGTCCTCACTACAGATATGTTGTTAGTAAATTCCTCTAAACTAAAAAAAGCGATTGTATTTACCAAAAGGGGACAATTAATTGTTTCAATATAATTGTTCTTACTTTTCTTCCTGCTGTACTTTGCTGATACAGCAACCATAACACAATAATTAAACAAAGTTAGTAACATTTACCATAAACAACTGTAGCAAGGACTCTGACAAAGCGTTGCTAGCACACTGTAAACTGGCATGTCTGGCTGTTAAAGAAGTTTGCCCTGGAAATGTACACAGACTATGACACAGTGGTTTTGATAACTCCTACAGTCAAGATGTTCTTTGTATTCTTTCAATCTTTTGTGTAAAACCCCTACACACTCCAACCCCTCAAACCTAGGGTAAATAGCTGGAAATCATTTTTTCGTTATTCAAGTACTTCCCCAGAAGTCTAAAAATGCTTCTGTTTTTTCCTTATAGACATGTTTTTGAATACTTGTTCTTCTAAAGGTTACAGTTATACCTAACTTTGTTAATTTGGCAAAGACGTAATGAAAGAGGTGTTCTTCTAAAAGGGGAAGATCCAAATTAAAGTGACCTACTCATTCCTAAATTTCTTCCATCAAACAAAACTTTTGGCCTGTATTGCTTATGAAATAGCTGAATAGGGACATTAACAACAAAATGTTTCCAGAAGGCTGTCTTGATTCAATTATATCACAGGCTACAGATCTGTTTCAAGGGTTCCCCCTCCCATTTAATTCTCCCATCAAGAATCATAGAATCAAAATCATAGAATCATAGAATCATAGAATCATAGAATCATAGAATCATAGAATCATAGAATCATAGAATCATAGAATCATAGAATCATAGAATCATAGAATCATAGAATGGCTTGAGTTGGAAGCGACCTTAAAGATCATCTAACTCCAACCCCTCTGCCATAGGCAGGGATGCCATCCACTAGATCAGGTTGGCCAAGGGCCCATCCAGCCTGGCCTTGGACACCTCCAGGGGTGGGGCACCCACAACTTCTTCCAGTGCCTCACTCCCCTTACAGTGAAGAATTTCCTCCTAATGTCTGGTCTAAATCTATCCTCTTTTAGTTTAAGACTATTCTCCCTTGTCCTATCATTATCTACCTGAGTAAAGAGTCTTTCTCCATCTTTTTTATAAGATCCCTTTTTTATAAGACCCATCTTTTTTATAAGACATATATAAGTATGTTGGAACCTTGACAAAGTGCCTGAGCTGGAACTGCAGGTACCAATGGTATTCCTCAACAAATATCCCTTCCATTAAAAGAAGAGCATGTATGGAAAACACTTTTCTCCCAAAGTTCCTTAGGGGAAAACAAAAACAAAAAACAACCAAAAAACAACAACAACCCAAATTCACGACATTAATTAGACACCTACCTGATATTCTAAAATTAATTCAATTAGATGTACATGGAAGAACACCTGTGATATGTTTATGATGGCTATGAGGTAGCTTGCTATATATATATAGTATAAAATGAGAACCAATCATCTCTTAAATTGTCATTTTATGCTGATTTTTAGCTATTAGGAAGTGTTTCTTTTCTCTGGATGGAGGTGAGAGAGAGTAGGTCAGCCTCTTCTTCAGGAGATGGGAAAGCTTATCATTCTTCTTGCTTTCAAGAGAAGGATGTTACAGCTTCATGTGCATGCTAATCCTCCTCCTCCTTTCTCTATAAAGATAATGGAATGAACATGGTATTTACGGATTTAGTGGATTTAGATTTATAGATTTATTTAGGCATTAAATTTGGTAAAACATAGAAGAAATAATATGTTACTTCTTTTATGAGACTCATATACCTGCAGAAAGTACCATGTCTGAGGCCATGTATATCATGGTATTGACTTGTCCAAGGTGATGAGAAAGTTTTCAAACTTCCTTAACCTGAATGGTGTTTTACAAGTTTTAGCTTCTCGAGAATTTCTTGTTTCTAAGAGGACCAAATGCCTACTTTGGCTTTTCTACATTGAACCACAAGTCGGTCAGCCTCTGCCAATGATTTTGTCCTCCAAGGCAACACTTGTTTACTGGAAGTTGTCTATTTGAAGACTGGCCTTTCACTGCTCTGCAGCATCACAAAAATTGAACCACAGCTGGAGAGTAAGGTTCTTTTGAGGTTTTATTACCTAGGCAACATGTTTGAAACTACTCATAACTTTCCAATCACAATTATGTATTTAAAATAATTTGCATTCTGTTTTTAATCCAGCTTTACAGTGTATTACTTGGAAAACACTAGACATTTTATTTTAATGAATAAAAAGGTCTGTAGGACAAAACTCCAAATACACAGTTAATCTATAGAGGAAATGAATAGAGAACAAACCACATTCAATAACTAAATAATGGAAAATTGAAGAATTGGAGGCACAAATTAAATGCTACTTAAAATGAATTCCAATTCCATGCCAGCTTAAAAAAGACCTCTATTTTAAGAGACTTTCATGTTAATAGTTGTATTTTCCAAATAGTTAAGTTAATAATAAGAAAACCAATTTTATTCCAACATGCATCAAATGAAATCCTCTAGAGTTCTTTTCTTTTTCATTCTAAATATTAATTCTGTTCAGGTATTTAGCATTTCAAATTGTTTCCATAGACATTTATTTTGCATGAAATATACAGATCAAGTATAAACCAGGTTTACAAAAGAAAGAGACAGAAAAAAACTGACAAGAGGTGATATAATGCCCCTTTTACTTGGTTTTGAAATTGGTCTTTATGCTGAAGTCCAGTTCAGTATACACTGAATTGTATACTCTATATTAAACACTAAAACTATTTAAGTGTTTAAGATATAGGCAGATTAGGTTCCATTTTTATAAGCCAGCCATGAACAGTGTACTTATTAGTGTTGCTAAAAGGTAACAATTGTAAAATCAGCAAGGATTGGTCTTTCCAAGACAAGTTTCATAAAAAAATTAAAACACTGGGGATTGCTTTCGATAGAGGGCTGTACTGCTTACAATTGTGTAATGAATGCAAAATTTCCTAAGAAAATACCTTGATTAAGGCTTTCTTTTCAGAGCTCTGTGAAAGCACCAAGAATCTCGAAACAATAAAGGAAACCATATGTGTACTAGGCCCTAATTTATTTCTTTGTTAAATGAATTGTTTTCATACAACTTTCCTACCATTAACATGTAAATGTGAGAAATAAAAGATGGAAGCTGAAAATGTGGCAGAAGAACTAATTCCTAAAGCAAGAATCTGAGAAGTGTTCTTTCCACCTGTGAGATATTAGCAGAAAGTTGTAAATAGATCTGATAAAATTACTGTGTATTGGTAGGATAATGCAGCTGCTGCAACGCAAGTTTTGGCTTACACATGAGGCTTATTCATAATCTATTTTTATGATTTTCAAAATCCAACAAAATAAAAAAGGACCACTGTCTAATTGTTACCATACTGTTGATTCAAAATCTATTTGCAGTGCACTCAAGCATTTCCCTCTTCTCTCCTCCCCCTCTGCAGTCATCCTTTTCCCAGCCTTTGAGTACTTCTAGTTATAGCATTTGATTTCTAAAATTACACTGGGGCCCATCTTAAAACTCTTAGTTAAGAGAATTCAGATAAATGAAATGCCATCTCTTGCATTGTTCCTTTTCTTGACTCTAGCAGAATATACCTTCTTAATCACCTAAATGTTTACTTTTAAGAAGCATTTACTATTATGATTTTATTTATTCTTTTTTACATTGCTTTTTTATCTTTTTTTTTTTTTTTTTAATCATTCTGAATATACAAGAAAGCACAGATGAATTCTACATATGACTGCAGGTGCTCAATTCATGCTGATGTGACTTATAGTGAAACAAATACTTTAAGAACTAAAGGTGACAAATGGACCCAGTACTTTTGTAATTGATCCACATTATCAAAATAGAGTAATATAGACACTAGAATAATTGAAAAGATAACACAGGAAGTTCCAAGCAAATTAAATTTAAAATCTTTGTTGCATATTCTCAATGCAACTGTAAAATTTCCATATATGACCTAAAGTGAACGTGTCTATATAATTCCACAGATGATTTCACTGTTTTCTCATACCTGTTTCATTTAACCACTACTTTATATCAGAATTATTTTACTGTCAAAAAAGGATCTGCTTAGCTATCCTTTTGTTCATTCTTTTAGGTCCCCAGCAGACATCTAGGCTCAAAAGACACATAAAAGAGAATAATCCATGTATCAAGGTATTCTTCATCTGACTCACACCTGAACTATACTCACCTAGGTGTCAAAGACTCCTTCTGCTTACTATTAGAGTCCTAAGAAAATCAGTCCATGTAGTAGGTACTTTATATGAGATAAAACTGTATGATCCATGATCTGATACAGACACTAAGTTTAGTTTTATCATAAATTCTTTTTACCCTGTATAGTCATATAACCATTTGCATGCAAGTACACGCACACACATCTTAGAACAATCAAATCTAATTCAAAGGAAAGGGCTGGCTTCTATGCTGATATGATGGACCTGCAAGCTTTCTTACTGTGTTGTTAGTTTCATGAGTCAAACACCCAAGAACCATGTATTTTCTAAGTCATTCATATCTCATGAGAAACCACCTGAGCCTAGTCTTACCTGACTTGAACATTTACAAGCCTAAAAAAATAGTTATATATGGTGGTTTAGAACAGATAGTATGACTGATCCATAACATGGAACAGTGCAGGGCAATTGCAAGTCAATGTTGTAGTAGTTTCACTATTTCCAAATGCTTATTCTGTGCTATTTTTGTCTTAACTAAAATATTTCATTTCCTTTCAAGATTCATCTGTAAAATTAATTTTTGATCTCCTTGATCCCATTTTTGGGTAATTTGTGTATCCCAATGTCTGTGTCCTATTTAGTTACTTGTATAATGCATTGTTTTGCAGTTACATTAACACTCACAGTCTAAAAATACAAAGTCTGTTCACCAGCTTTCTTGAACTTTTGCCCAGAGATATTTCTCATACAACAGTGGGCAAACTTACCACAAGAAAAGAAGCAAAGGTTTCTTTGTCCCACTTTTTATTTCAGTTTGGGTAAACCACAAATTAGGTCTATTGTGAGGGATGAGAAATCTTCAAAATAGAGAGTCAATTAAGCTTTAACAAATATTAGATAACTTGATCATGCATTTGTGAAAATTGTAGTGAAAATTATTTAGAATGTGAAAATCACAATGTGATTTTTCAAATAGTTTTACCTATTGGAAAGTCTCACAAACATCTTAAGGGGTGTGAGTGGGACAATTCTTTAAAAGAGATGATAATTTTTCTTATAATTTCTCAAAAATATCTCTCATTATTTTTGATTGCTAATTATTTCAGATATGAAATTGATCTTTTTTACACATTTCTTTCTAACAGCTTAGGGTCAATGACGCTTTGTTTAGAGTGAAATATAATACGTCACTGAAACTATGGCTTTCAACATACTTCCATGTAAAAACTAAAAAAATTGCTGACTAATTCAAAAGTTGAAAATATATTTTATAAATATTGGTTGGAATTAAATATCTTTAGTTACATATTGCATTCAGTTATCACAAACATTGTTAAAAAGTAAATCTTGATGACTTAATTATCAAAAAACTTTTAAATTTGTACACAGAAATATTGTCAAAAATACAGCTTAATTCCTCCAATGAATGTGAAGAAATTTTGTATACTCATCTACTGACATGTTTCCTTGTAATTGCTGAGAAAGGGATTCAATACAATCCATCACATTCAACTCCTGAGACTCTGTTAAGATAAAATGCACTGAAAATTGTGATTAAGAATTCAGGTCATCTCTGCTTTCATAGAAAGAATTGTTCCTAAGAGTGCTCAGTTCCCTCTTTGACTTAGACTTTGGCTTTTTCCGATGAACCTTGAAATGAAGTTCTGAATTGGTAATGACTGGGAGCGTACTTTGGCACTATATACTTTTTAGAATATCGTTTGCATTTGAACCTCTATATCTTGGTGAAATCCACTAATGATTGTCACAGAAACCTGTCATGAATGTTTTCCTATAAAGCATCTTCACTTTCTATACTTTTAATGGATATTTGTAGAATGTAGCCCTTATTGTTCTTCTTCTTCTTTTTTTTTTTCTTTCTTTCTTTAAAAATGATTTGAGAAGAACATTGAAAACAAATAATCAGTCTGACCTTATGTTGAAGAAGAAAAGAATTCTAAATTTTACAAGGAACAATTGAACTCACAAATCTGGTATAATATTATGAGAATGAAAATATTCATCTGCTTTTGAGAACTTCTCAGAAGGAAAAGTTCACTTGTAGTTTTTAGGACAGGACTATGAATGTCAGACTGAAGATTTTATTCTGTGACTTCTGGCATATTTGCTTACCTTTTGTGTTTCATCTTTTCCATCCAGTGAGCTGAGATAAAGATTTTTGTGAGTTTGATTATGATATCAGTAAAAAGTTTTAAAATGAGCTATTCTAAACAACCTGTAGTTTGTTTCTATTATTATTAGCTTTACTACAGACAAATATATTCATTGACCAAGATATTTGTTGCCTTGGGCTTACAGTCACTTTGAACTGTGACCTACCAGTACTATGATCCTGAATTACTTTGAATACTAAAAATCATACAGTCTTTGATTTCTGAGCTCAGGGGTACTTGCTTAAGCAAATTCAGGAATCTGTGTTTTTATACTCCTAATACAAAAAAAAAAAAAAAAAAAAAGAAAAAAAAGAGAAAAGATTTCCTAAAAAATACAAGTTTTTCATCAACTAAGACAAAGTAAAATAGTTCAGTTGGAAGGGGTTTTCAAAGACCACTTCGTCCATCTGCCATACCTCTTCAGGGCTAACCAAAAGTTATAGCATGTAATTGAGGGCATTGTCCAAACTTCTCAAACACTGACAGGCATGGGGCATAAATCACCTCACCAGGAAGCATACTGCAGTGTTTGACCACCCTCAAGGTAAAGAAATTATTATTATTATTATTTTTATATCAAGTATGAAACTCCCCTGGTGCAGCTTTGTGCTGTTCCCATGTGTCCTGTCATCAGTGACCAGAGAACAGAGACTGGTACATCCCTTTCTGCTTCTTCTCCTCGGGAAGCTGTAGAGAGCAATGAAGTCGCCTCTCAGCCTCCTTTTCTCCAGGCTGGACAACCCAAGTGTCCTCATCCTTTCCTCACAGGACATGCCTTCCAGCCCTTTTACCAGCTTCATCGCTCTCCTCTGGACTCTTTCAAGGACCTTAGAATCATAGATCATAGAACGGTTTGGGTTGGAAGGGACCTTAAAGATCATCTAATTCCAAGCCCCCTGCCGTGGGCATGGACAACTTCCACTAGACCAGGTTGCCCAAAGCCCCATCCAACCAGGCCTAAAACACTTCCAGGGATGAGGCATTCACAACTTCTCTGGGCAACCTGTTCCAGTGCCTAACCACCCTCTGAATGAAAAACTTCTTCCTTATATCTAAACTAAACCTACCCTCTTTTGATTTAAAGCCATTGTCCTTATCCTATCACTAGACTCTATGATAAAGAATCCCTCTCCAGCTTTCCTGTAGGCTTCCTTTAGGTATTGGAAGGCTGTTATAATGTTTCCCTTGAGCCTTCCTTTCTCCAGGCTAAACAACTCCCAACTCCCAAACCCCAACTCCCTCATCCTTTCTTCATTAGAGAGGTGTTCCGGCCCTCTGATCATCTTCACAGCCCTGCTCTGGTCTTATTCTAACACTTCCATGTCCTTCTTGTGTTGGTGGCCCCAGAGGTGAATACAGCACTCAAGGTGGGTTCTCATGGGAGCAGAGTAGAGGGGGAGAAGCAGGCCACTGACCTGCTTGCCACACGTTTTTTGATGTAATCCAGGATACGTTTGGCTTTCTGGGCTGCTGTTGTGGTTTAACCCGGCTGGCAGCTAAACACCACACAGCCGTTCGCTCACCCTCCCGCCTCCCTCTCTGGCATGGGGGAGAGAAACGGGAAAGCGAAGCCTGTGAATTGAGATAAAGACAGTTTATTAAGACAGGAATATAATAATAACAATAATAATAATAGTGATAATGATAATAGTATTAGTAATAATAATGTGTAAGGAACAAGTGATGCACAATGCAATTGCTCACCACCCGCTGACCGATGCCCAGCCTATCCCCGAGCAGCCGGCCCCCCACCCCCGCCAGCCACCCCTACATATTGTTTGGCATGACGTCAGATGGTATGGAATACCCCTTAGGCCAGTTTGGGTCAGCTGTCCTGGGTCTGTCCCCTCCCAGCTCCTGCTGCACCCCTAGCCTGCTCGCTGGCAGGACAGAGCAAGAGGCTGAAAAGTCCTTGGCCTGGTGTAAACACTGCTCTGCAACAATTAAAACATCAGCATGTTATCAGCTCTTCTCATCCTAATCCAAAACATAGCACCCTACCAGCTACTATGAGGAAAAATTAACTCTGTCCTAACTGGAACCAGGACAGCTGCAAATGCACTTTGCTGGCTCACGTTGAACTTCTCATCAGCCAACACCCCCAGTTCCTTCTCATAAGGGCTGCTCTCAATCCATTCTCCACCTACTCTGTATTTGTGCCTTAATATGCTTTTAACATTGTCGAGCCCAGAACTGCACACAATATTCAAGGTGAGGCTGCACCGGTGCTGAGCTGCTCTCCAGCCACTCGTTTCCCAGTCTGTGCCTGTGGCTGGCATTACTCTGTCCCAGGTGAAGAACCCAGAATTTACCTTTGTTGAATTTCATGCCGTTGTTAATTGCCCAGTGCCCCAGTCTATCTAGCACTTGTGTTCACACAAATGAAGCTCTCAGAATAATAAGTTCAATGTCAGACTTCTAGCCTTTTCCAATGTGCCATTTACTACTGGATAGCTCCTTCTGTGTGCATGCAGATTTAAATTAAGAGCTCCGGAATCTTAAGCTCTCTCATATGTATCTTGCTGCCTCTGCTGCTCAAACATCACATATGTGTACCCCACATACTCTACAAACTTGTTGCAGTGTTGGTCCAGAAAAGCAGACAATCATATCTCCAGAAAAGTAGATAGTCATGTCTCCAGTATTTTCCAGTGTTTTCTGCAGATCACCTGTACAAATCAGTTTTAATTCTCACTTCTGAGACTCTAAAGGCTAGAAATGCAAGCATGTGTACTTTGTTAAAAATCAGCTTTCTGAAAAGATTTGTGACTCCTGAAGCTTGAGGGGTCCTGGGACCCCTACTCCAAAGTCAGTGAGATTAAAGGGAACACTCATTTTGATGGACTTTAGATCAGAATGTATGACTGTTGTGTTACTGTTAACTCTATATTAACCTGTTTGTAGCTATTCTAAAGAACATAAAGAATGTATTTTTAGAAAGATATCTGTATCTACTACAGGTAGCCAAATTTATCTTGATTGATTATAAAGGGAACAGGAGTTCCAATTACAATTTCTTTCCCAGGTTTTGTTAATACTCTAAGTATTATAGTCATAGCTGAAGACATCAAAATTGTAGCCAAAAAAAAAAAATAAATCAATAAATAAAAGTAAAAAAAAAAATCACTCCACCACACACAAAACCTCAAACTTTATTCTTTATTTTCTGTATTTCTTCCACAACATTTTCAGCTTCCCTGTGAGAACTCTTTGGGGACCCAGAAATTACCTACTCAGGGAGTAGGTTCATACCACATATTCTAGATCAACGATGCACAATCATTTAGAGCATTTGAAGCAAAATATTTACTAGCAATCTACAAGTAGGATCAAGCTTTCTTGAAACAACTGAATGTATGAATTTGGGGAAAACATACAGAAAAAGATGGTGCAAGTGTTTAACTGTATATGTATATGGGGAAACATCTAAAAAGATAAGAAGAAAAATGAGAGAAGAAGACTAAATAAAAATATCTTGCCCCACTCTAACACCAACAGATACTTAGTGACATCCTGGTTACAGACACTCAATTTAAGAAATACCTCATAGATGTTTGAACACAAATCTCTTCTATACTCAGTTTAGCTCTTCTCTCATCTTCTTACTTTCAGGCTCCAGAAAGATAAAAGCTGTGCTGAGAGGAACCCCACTGTAAGCTACACATGATTAAATCAGTTTTAGATGGGTTTACTGCAGTAAGGAGAATCTTCCCTAGATATCCCCACTGTGAGGTTACCAGACATGAGGATTCAGGGTAGCAGAAATGCATTAGGAGTGTGGAGCTTGACATAATGTTTTAATTTTATGCCTTTATCGAGATGGTGGTGGCTGAGAACAGAAGAACATTTTGCATGTAATCTGGTCATGTGTATAAACTCTGTATACCAAAAAACTAATATATATGTATGCATACAAAGATACAGTCATATGTCTCAAGTGTATCTCATTAATATTTTCATCTAAGAGTGTCTTGACCAAGGTTTCTAGGCATACCACCTGAGATAGAAGCAAAAAGCAGTCTTTCCCTTTAAATGAGGAATCCCATAGACTATTGACAGATACCATCCCCCAGGTAACCTTCAGGGAACAGGTTTTAAGGACATATGAAAATTACATAAAACACAAAACCTGAAAAACTATTTTTAAAATAAAAAGAAAAATGTGAATAGATGCAATGCATCAGAAAAAATGTGGCCTGAATTTAATATAACTTCCCTCTGCATAATGAAAAAATGCCTCAGGCATCTCATGAATATATAAGGCTTATTTAAAAGCAAAATAGAGTTTGCATGATATCTAGGAATCACACCCTGTTTAATCAATAACAAAAAGTTAGTGAGTTGACCAAGTTACAAACAGCTTGCTTTCCATTTTAGTCACTTAAAAGTAAATCAAATATATTGAGATTCAGAGGAAAATACCTCATTGTGAGTATAACATTTCATTTAGATTATTCCTCCAATTTCTAAAAAGGATTGCTATCAGTTCTGTTAAATTAAATTTTCAGTACTTATGACATAGGAAAAACCTTATAAACCATGAGAAAAAATATATTTAGCTGTACTAGAGATCAGTATAAAGTCACAATGTGCTTCATTGAAGTGAATTTGATGCCGCAGCCTATTTGTGTCTGAAGAATGTCTAAAAGTCTTGACTGTTTCAAGATTAAATCAAAGAACTAAGGGTCCTGAAGGGAATTTGGAGTATGTTACAGACTTCTGTTTCCTTTCGGAGCTTCCTCCAAGAGCTACATACAATTGCGCAATAACCCAGCTCTCATGAAATCGGATTACTTTGTTTTCTACAAAAGAAAGCACTTAGGCTAGGAACATTGTCAGAATAAATTTCAAAGATTAAAATCGACAAGGTGAGAACTTGGATGAATTCTACTGCTGCAATTGTGTTACCGACATGAGAAACCCAGTTAAAGAAAATCAGGCTGCAGGAGATGATGTTATTTCTGTTAACAATTAAAAACATTTCAGTAAAAAAAGTCTGTACAGCATGGAATGAATCTGTACACATTTGTCCGCTGGAGTTCTGTGCACATACTGAATCACTGTGGTACATTTCAGTGGCATGGCAGCACTGCTTATATACAAACATTTCTCATTATATATTGATCACTCTGGTAGATAGAATGAAAATGTATTAAATGTTTTGCTGTGTCCTGAAACACATATTCTTTCCTTAGGTGAGCTAATTTTTCACCAATGTTCAAAATGTGTAATTTATTGTTATTACTACCACTTGAATTATCAACGTGTTCAGGAACCCTGGTTATGGATGTGGGCCCCATTTGTTAGATGTTATTAAAATACAGTTGAAAAGGATATCCAAAATTCCTTAAAATTTAAAAACAAAATGATAGGCAGCAGCTGAACATATACAAAAAGTTGTACATGCAAAGGAGACTGATCAGCATACCTGAGAATGACTTAATTTCATCCAATAGCCTGTGTGTTTTCAGCTTTAATTGTTGACATCAGAAGCAAGTTGTGTTTTTTGTTTGTTTTAAATTTAAAAGAATGTTATTTTTTTACCTGCAATGGATATTTCATGGCAGTAAAATCTAGGATTTAACATTTGAATCAAATCAGTAATTTGTAAGATGTAGGGCTGAAGATAAACAAATTGTCATTGCAGGAAGATCATAGCAATTTCAAAATTAGTCTCTTGCTAACTAAAAGAGGACTTCAAAACAGGAAGGGATGTTTGCAAAAAAAAAAAAAAAAAACTTTTATAGATTTATTTCTAATCAGAATCAGCTGGTGAGCAAAATGAAAGGGCTATCTCTTCAGTCATCAGTAGCATCAAGAGACATTATTGCCATGGAATACCTTGCTTGGTAAGTAGAGGGTCTTGACTTGACCTTCTTCCTTCAGAAAAAGAAAAGTCAAAATCCCTCTGGGTTCAAAACTGTCAAAATAATATTCCTTATGAAATATCAAAACAGATGGGATAATCTGCAAGGTGTGGGATAACCAGTTTGCCTTTTTGAGAAGCAAGGCAATGAATAGTGTGTGTAACTATGGCATGTATGTTAAAACAACACTTAGAAAAACAGTTGGCTATTAAAATGAAATGCAATACTGCTGCCGCAACATTAATATGAACACACATTGTACAAGGATAACAGAAATAGCTAAATAAACTCTGAAGCAGTTTCACTATTTAAAGTGAATATAACCCAGCACAACCAGTGTTTAATACAGCTACCATATAGAATCTCTCATTTGCCAGAATGTGTCCCTGAGTTGTTTTGGTTATCTGTGTCTTAATGCCACGATTTAATTTGTCTATGCAAGTTTAGGTCTTCTTTTCTAACACTCTAGGTGTGTGTTGAGTGCATTAAACATTCCACACAAGATGGCAAATTTTCTCAATCATACCACGTCAATGATTCATCTCTCTCTCTAGTTTTTAGAAGATTATAATTGCAAAGGTGCAACTTGGAGTGGGGTTGTCAAGATCCAAATGATTGACACTGGTTAGACAGATCTTTAAAAGAAAAAAAAAAATCTTCAAATAAGAAAAGATAAGATCTTTAAGAGAAAAATAAATAAATAAATAAATAAAAATTTGAAATAAAATAAAATCGAAATAAAATAAAATAAAATAAAATAAAATAATAAAGTTTCCAGAATATAACCCAGTCATTGTTTACAAATGGAGTAACAAAATTCCATGATCACATGATTTTCTTGTCTTCCCTGTCAGATACAACCTGTGACGGGAGTAAAACAGATGAATACAGAAGACTGAGTGAGGCAAAGGCACTGAGCCCAAACATTTCCATGTACCTGGGATGTTTTCATTTAACTGTAAGTATTGTACCACTGTTGGAGTAGCTGAAAAAAAAAAAAAAAAAAGATAAATTAATCTCTAATTGTGTTTTAAAATAAACAGCCCTCCTATGTAGATAGTTTTAGTGCTTACTTCATGGTGTCAATGGTCCCACTCTACATAGATAATATGATACATATATCGTATGCTCTAAATAGTTAATCGCTCATAAATTTTGAAAAAAAAAATAGGCCTTGAAATGAAATTTATGATAGGAATAATTTACAGGATCTAGGTTACAAGATTAGGAGAGCTTCTTAAAATAAATATATATATATTTTTTTTTATCCAGTTTTGCTATCCAATCAGCATAAGTCATTCTTTGTATGTACATGTGATCTCTAAACAACTCAATATGTTATACATTGAAGAAGTAGTCATTTGAGAGGGAAAATTACCAAAGCTTCCACTACCTTCTTCCCTTTAATTCTGTCATGAAAGTCTAAAGAGTGCTATCAAAATAAAAAATAAAATTCCCTGTCTAATTTATATGAAAAATCTGGAGTGGTGACTTAACAAAATGTTTAGATCTTTAACACTTGAAATGTTTTTCTTTGCAGTAAAATATCTTTTGCTTGTGAGTTGAAATCACTCATACTATAGAACTTTTCTAATGTATACCTCCTCAGCCTTTGTGAAAGCTTCAGGTTATAATTTATAAGAATCTTCTTTTTTTTTTTTTAAAAAAAAAATCTTTTCTTTTCTTATTTCTTTTCCTTAACCTTACCTCCAAAATAGTTTGCAGGTAAATTGTGTGCACAAGTGAAGGCAAGCATGGGTACTGGCTAGCAGGCCTGCCCCGCGGTGCAGCTGGCAGTCCTGATCAGCTCTGTGATGTGGTTAGTCTCTCCTGTCCTAAGAACCAGATTCCTGTTTCTGCAATGTGCCAAAATAAACATTTGGGTTTTAAAAATTGTATTTCCGTCAAAGTGCTTCATCAGATCTGGGCTACTGGGGAGGTGAAAATCATCAAAGGGACATAGGACAGAGAAGACTTGAAACCATGACAAAAATTATTTTCCCTAAAATATAAATTTTCCCTATATCTCTTTTTGTAATTGAATGAAAATATATTATACATTCATGCTGTATGTAATGTGAGATAGTGTGGCAAGCAAGCCAATAAGAAATAGACAAATTCTGAGAGAGGAGGACAAGTGGTTCAAAATGTGTCTGTTGAAGAATTGCAAATTGGGAGTAAAACCACAGAAATGCTAAAGGAGAGGAATATAAATCCATTACAGCTGATCTAAACTGCCAAAATAGGACAAATGAGGCCAAAAATACCATAAGAACCCATACTTTTATGTATGTTGGCAATTCTCCCTCAAACCTGGCTCTAACTGGAAAATGTAAACGAATATGAATTTAATAATAAAAAAGAGAACCAAACATTGTAATATAATTCCTTCACAAAAGGTTTCATATATAGAACAAAGTTCAGGTGTATCAGTACTTATTCAACCATCTCTATTTGTCTTTATATCTGTGTTTTCATTTTCCATCTTCAGTCGAAAAATTGACAACCACAAGCATTCAAAATCACAAGTCAAGCCTCAAAATAAACAAAATCCTGGCTTAAAAATCATGATTAATAAAAAGAAAAATAAATTGAACTTTAAAAATGTATGTTGTGATCTCTGTTTTCTTTGGTTATTTCTGAAATGACAAAAAAAATTTGTTCATTCTTTTAGATGTTTTTGTGTCACTACACAGATCTAGAGCATATATATATATATATATATTTTTAATGAAAACTCTGATCTTTATGAGATGTCTCAACTTCTGGAGCTAAACTTAAGGATTATCCCCCCTCCATTGATAGTGATGCAAGACTTGGAGTAAAGTCCCCACAGTAAAGAATGCTGAGTTTTCTTTTCATGTGACAAACCATTCACTCACAGTAAGTACAGTGTTATGGGTGAAAACACAAAACACAGGTGAAGATAGATATGCCTGGCCACTGTCTGTTAAGGCACATCTGGTTTCTATCTGGGCAAAACTAGATGTGCCTGATGTCACATCTGTATTTCCTATATTTTCTATATTTGTTTTTAGCACTGGTATATCTTAGTAAGATTTCTTCCTGGGTAAGGCAAGGCTCATTTATTATTAATAGCACATTATTCTTTAACCTCCTGAACTGTTGCCTGACTGCTAAATCTTTGATCTTATTAAAATTGTTCCTGTAAAATAGTAGATAAAGTAATAATGGAATATTATCTAGCACCAGGTGAACCGTAACAAGGGAGAAAACATTTCCTATTTTCTTACTAAACATTTGAAATCACACATTAGCTTCATTTTACTTACTTAACTGTTAATGCATTGCATTGCATTTCATTAACATAACTTACCAACACTACATACACAGCTGGTATTCTTTCCAAATACAGTCATGCCACAATTTTTTCCAGTTTTGAATATATTTTTTTCTTTTCCGCAAAGATGAACCTAGTAACAGCTTATAAGGTTGAAACATAACAGTGAAAAATTGGTTGGACTGTTGGTCTCAAAGTGAAGGCTATCAAAAGGGATGTCAAGGGATTGAGGTGGTTAGTGGATGGAGTAGGAGTGCAGGTTGTGTTTTCCTCTATCCCGTCAGTAGCAGGGAGCGATATGGAGAGGACCCAAAAAACCCAGCTGATAAATACATGGCTGAGAGGCTGGTGCCATCACGGGAATACTGTATTTTTTTGACCATGGGGCAATTTACTTGTCACCTGGCCTGATGGCTGCCGATGGGTCCCACCTGTCTGAAAGGGGTAAATGAATCCTAGCCCAGAAGCTGGCATGGCTCGTTTAGAGGGCTTTAAACTTGGTATGAAGAGGGATGGGGTTGAAATGAGGCTTGACAGAGATGAGACTGGGGGAACAATGCCAGGGTTGAGGGTGAGGGTAATGGCTCAGCTGAAGTGCATTTACACTAATGCAGCATGAGGAACAAACAGGAGGAGTTGGAAGCTATTGTGTGGCAGGCAAACTATGACCTAGTCGCCATCACTGAAATGTGGTGGGACCACTCCCATGACTGGAGTGCTGCAATGGATGGCTACAAGCTCTTCAGAAGAGACAGGCAACAAAGGAGGGGCGGTGGCATGGCTCTCTCTGTTAGAGAGTGTTTCGATGTTGTTGAGCTTTGGGTTGCGAATGATAAGGTAGAGAGTCCCTGTGGATAAGAATCAGGGGGTTGGCCAACAAGGTGGCCAGTCTATAACAGACCCCCACAAGGAGGAGGGGGTCTGTTATAGACTGCCAAACCAGTATGAAGAAGTGGATGAGCTATTCTACAAGTAGTTGGCAGAAGTCACACAATCGACAGCACTTGTTCTCATGGGGGACTTCAACTTCCCAGATATATGCTGGAAATACAATACAGCCCAGAGGAAGCAGTCTAGGAGATTCCTGGAGTGTGTGGAAGAGAGCTTCCTGATGCGGCTGGTTAGTGAGCCTACCAGGGGGATGCCCCACTAGACCTACTGTTCATGAATAGAGAAGGACTGGTGGAGATGTGGTGGTCAGGAGCTGTCTTGGGCAGAGTGACCACAAAATGGTAGAGTTCTCTATTCTTGGTGAAGTTAGGAGGGGGGTCAGTAAAACTCCTACCTTAGACTTCCAGAGGGCAGACTGAGTTTCAGGACACTGGTAGGGAGGGTCCCTTGGGAGTCAGTCCTGAAGGAGATAGAATCCAGGAAGGCTGGATGCTCCTCAGGCTGGATGCTGGATGCTCCTCAGGAAGGAAGTCTTAAAGGCACAGGGGCAGGCTGTGCCTGTGTGCTATAAGATGAACTGTTGGGGAAGACTGGAGTGTCTGAATAAGGAACTTTTGCTGAGTCTCTGGGAGAAAAAAAGAGTTTATGTCCAATGTAAGAAGGGACAGGCAACTAACCTGGGGAGAGTACAAGGAAGTTGATAGCATATGCAGGGTAAAAATCAGAAAAGCTAAAGCCCAGCATGAGCTCAATCTGGCCACTGTGGTAAAAGACAACAACAAACAATGTTTTTACAAATATATTAACGATAAGAGGAGGACCAATGAGAATCTCTATCCTTTACTGGATGCCATGTGAAACATGACTACTGAGGATAAGGAAAAGACTCAGATTCTCAATGCCTTCTTTATATCTGTCTTTAATAGTTAGATCAGTTACCCTCAGGGTACTCAGCCTCCTGACCCGGAAGTCTAGAATGGGGGGCAGAATAAACCTCTCAAGATTCATGTGGAAATAGTAAGAGACCTGTTGCTCCTCCTGGACTGTCACAAGTCCATAGAGCCAGATAGGTATAGTGGGTTTAGGTGGAAAGGTTTTGGTAGAGGGGGGCTGCAGGGGTGGCTTTTGTAAGAAGAAGCCAGAAGCTGTCCCATGTTAAAGGTGAGTTTCAGCTGGCTCCAAAGGGACCCACTGCTGGCCAGAGATGAGCCAATAAGCGACGTTGTTTGCACCTCTGTGAGAGCAGATTTAAGAAAGGAAAAAACAACCTGCTGAGCAATAGCAGCTGGGAGAGTGAGGAGAGAGATATAGCCTTGCAGACACCAAGATCAGTGAAGAAACACAGGGAGGAGGTGCTCCAGGCATGGAGCAGAAGTTCCCCTGTGGCCTGTGGAGAGGCCCCTAGCGGAGCAGGCTGTCCCCCTGCAGCCCATGGGTCCCACATGGCGCAGATCTCCACGCTGCAGCCCGTGGAGGAGCCCCTGGTGGAGGAGGTGGATGTGGCCTGGAGGAGGCTGCGGCCCATGGAGAGCCCCCATAGGAGCAGGCCCTGGGCCAGAGCTGCAGCCTGTGGAGAGAAGTCCATGCAGGAGCAGGTGACCCAGCAGGAGCTGCTGCCTGTGAGGGACCCATGTTAGATCAGTTTGCTCCTGATGGATGGACCCCATGGTACGGACCCATATTTGGAGAAGTTCTTGAAGAGCTGCTGCATGTGAGAAGCCCATGTAGGATCAGTTTGGGAAGGACTTTACCCTGTGGGAGGGATCCCATGTTGGAACAGTGGAAGAGTGACTGTCAAGGAGCAGAGGAAACGAAGTGCTACAGACTGCAACCCCCATTCCCCTGCACTGCTCAGGGGGAGGAGATGGAAGAGGCTGCATGGGGGGAAAGTGTTTTTAGTTTGTTTTCTTTGTCTTTCACTTCTCTTAGGTTGTTAGTAATAGGTAATAAATTTCTCTTAATCTCCATGTGCTGAGTCTTTTTTGCCCATGATGATAATTATTGAGTGATGTCCCAGTACTTATCTCAACCATTCAGCCCATTTTCATCATATTTTCTCCTCCTCTTCCTTTAAGAAGGGGGAGTGAGAGAGTAGTTCTGGTGGAGCTCAGCTGCCCAGCTGGGTAAAACCCACAGTGGGATCCACCCCAGGGTGCTGACGAAGCTGGCAGACTTGACTGCTGAGCCACTTTCCACATTCTATCAGTAGTCATTGCCAAATGGAGAGGTCCTGGATGACTGGAGAGTTGTTAATGTGACACCTATCTATAAGAAGGATTTTAAGGAGGATCTGGGGAACTACAGGCCTGTCAGCCTGACCTCGGGGAAGGTGCCAGGGAAGGTTATGGAACAAATCTTATCGAGTGCAATCACACAGCATGTACAAGACAACCAGGGGATCAGGGTCAGCCAGCATAGTTTCATAAAAGGCAAGTCCTACCTGATCAACCACATGCCAACCAACAAATGCCAACAACTATATGAAGAAATTTGTTATGAGTGAAGAAACATATATTTATATATTTGCATGTTTGTGGTTGGGTATATTTTTATTTTAATATGCAGTGCCTATAATCAGAGAACAGTCAGATGATTTATGCCAATATTTAAAAATTTCATTGGCTCGCCATACAAGAAAACAAAACTGCAAATCAGCTTGATCACTTGGAATTTTCATTGTCATCACATAGAGTATGATAGGTATATTAGTGCTGGTTATAAGTGTTAAATTTTATTTATTTATTTTTTATCATCTTTCAGTCAAGCTGTAGTGACAGTAAGCAAAGAAATTCATAATTTCTGCTTCATGCACCTTTCATTCTTTCAGCCATTCTGCCTCCTTGGGTAGGATATCATGCGTTATTTACCCAGATGTATTAATATTGCCTTGGTTCTAGACTATTTTTTTCATAGAATTGTCCATAAAACTTTTCTTTTTCTTTATTTTTCTATACACTTTTAATCTTTATTTCTTCCCCTATATGTTTGTGCCCCCTCTCTTCTTGTTCTTTATTCTACACTCTCCATTTTGTAATCCCTCAAACATCTGCCTGTTAAAACCATTTAACTTTTCTGTCACTCAGTTAGAGACTTTAAACACGTGTATGCTTCTCCATTTGCAAGGAATTCCCTTTACTACTTAGAACACCTCATCTTATTAAAGTTTTCCAAAAATTCCCAACATAAGTTGTATCTTTTCATCTGTGTATCTCTAAAGACACTGGGTCGCCCTCCATGTTTCCAATGAAACTCATTTGAATTATACACAAGCAATAGCCTGAACAAAATAATGTTCCCAAAGTCTGTTTCCTATCCAGCAGCTATGCAAACAATCATTAGCTAATTTGTGATTCAAGGACAGTGTCTGTATAGTAAGGTATTTAAATGTGTAGATTGCCTTTCAAAGGTCCCTGAAAATTTGAGACATGGAGATATACCTGTAATCCTGAGATAAAAGCTACCTTGAAGTGGAGGAATAGTTTAAAATAACTCAATTGTCAGTAGGAAGAGCTTCCCATTGCAGACAACATGAACAAATGTGTTCAACCATCCCTAAGACTGGATGTTAATTTCTCTTCAACAACACTAACTCATTCACAGATAGCTACTTCATATACTTTAAAGACTTGTGCCAGAAGACGTAAGCATGCTATGAGTCTACCTTTATAGCCTCTCTGTAGATAGATTACTTTAGGCAAATTTATACAGTTCATTTTTGTGGCCTATCATTTAACTGTTTCTAAACTACAAAGACAATAAAAAATAAATCAGATGCAGTCTTTTCTAGTCTTTCCAGACAAAATGATGATGCTCTTGGTGACTTGAAGTCATTAATATATTTCTTAACAAAGAAAAAATTCAAGTTCTGTGGTGATAATTCTAACAGTTAATTCTTTCTGAATTGCATTCCTGAAGTAGTTTTTTTTTTTTTTTTCCTTATCCCTTAGTCTTTGGCAACATTTAAAAAGAGAGCAACCATTTTATACAGAGATGTCCCCACGAGCAATTTCACCAACAAATGATGAAGCTCATTAATGTAACAGAGATATAGATACGTGCTTTGGTTTTTTTTCCTAGATACTTTTCAAAGATCTCAAACTTAGCCTTTCCTTGTAAATTATTTTGTCAAAGATACTTAGTCCAGCTGTCAGTTCATTCCTGTAAATGCCATCTGTTACACAAATCAAACCTACTTATCCTTCTGTAGTCCTTGCTACTGTGAACATATATTCTTTGCATCTGCGTCAGATTCTTGGAATGCATTTATATTCAGTTGACATGATACTTGTAATTATGTACTATATCTATGAGAAAGATTAAAGGAAACTTGGAAAAATCCATTGCGGTTAAGGTGATTTCCAACAATTCTAGCTATGTCAGTTCTTAAATTTCTGTGCTTCTGAGCAAATATTTTTAACGGAAATAACAAACCTTTTCCTTTTCTCTTTGGTAGCTATTTTGCCCTCATTCTATTGCTTTCTTTCATAGTTGCTCTTGACATCCCTTCATAAAAATATTTCTTTAGATCTGAGACATATTTCAGAAGACTCAACGTATGAAGTAAATATAAAATGGGAAGTTTGCCAAGATGGAAAACCTATTTGTTTCACTAGCCTGATGAGAATTAATTTCAGTTATTTAAGACCAAACTGAAACAGGTCCCTGAAGAATGATCTAATAAACCTGTAAAAGTGTCACCTTGCAGCCAACTTAATTTATTGTCACTAGATAACTGATATAACACAGGACAGATTCTTAACAGCTAGCAAAATGGTCTGAACATCCATTAAACAGAGATTTAACTGATGCTTGCCACCACTTATACATGGAGGATATGTGTTATTTCTTGCATTTTTATGAGCTTACATAACATCAAGTTCATGTGGTATAGTTAATGCTAGAACAAAACAAAACTCAGTAGAATGCAACGTAATCTGGTACACAGATGTTTGATCTTGTACTAACTAGTTAGCTTGCATTTTTGTGTGTTTGGAGGGAGATGATATTTTCAAAGAAAGACAGTGCACTGCTACTGATCATATATCAGCAGTTTATGATAAATTATGGAGTAATTATATGGCTAATATTCAAGCACCACTTCCTCCAAGCTTGGGGTCAGTACATCCCTACAAGAAAGAAGTTGAGCAAGGGGGGCAGGAGACCTGCATGGATGGTCAAGGAGCTCTTGGAGGAACTTAAACAAAAGAAGAAAGCATACATTATGTGGAAGAAGGAACAGACCACTTGGCTGAAATATATGAAAATTGTCAGAGAATGCAGGGATGCAATAAGGAAGGCCAAGGCCCGGTTATAATTAAATTTAGCAAGAGACATCCAAGACAACAAGAAGGGCTTCTTCAAATCCATCAGCAGCAAAAGAAAGACTAAGGAAAATATAGGTGTGCTGCTAAATGACGTGCGTGCCTTGGTGACGGCAGATACAGAGAAGGAGGAGTTACTGAATGCCTTCTTTGCTTCAGTCTTCACTGCTAAGGCTAGCCACCACGCACTACTGAGCCTGGAAACAAAAGAGAAAACCTGGAGAGAGGAAGACTTTCCCTGGTTAAAGATGATTGGGTTAGAGGTTATTTAGGCAAACTAGACACCCACAAATCTATGGGTCCCAATGGGATGCACCTGAGGGTGCTGAGGGAGTTGGCAGATGTGATTGCTGGGCTGCTTTCCATCATCTATCAGTGGTCATGGTTATCAGGAGAGGTCCTGGATGACTGGAAACTTGCTAATGTGAAACCCATCTATAAGAAGGGTCGTAAGGAGGAATCGGGGAACTACAGGCCTGTCAACCTGACTTCGGTGCCAGAAAAGGTGATAGAACAAGTCATCTTGAATGCAATCATGCAGCATATGCAGGACAACCAGGAGATGAGGGCCAGTCAGCATGGGTTCATGAGAGGCACTTCCTGCCTTACCAAACTCATCTCCTTCTATGACCAGGAAACCTGCCTATTGACATAGTCTACCTAGACTTCAGCAAGTCCTTTGACATGGTTTCCCACAGTATTCTCCTGGAGAAGCTGGCAGCCCATGATTTGGACGGGTACACTCTTTGCTGGGTTAAAAATGGGCTTGACATCCAGGCCCAGAGAATGCTGGTGAGTGGAGTGAAATCCAGCTAGCGACCAGTCACCAGTGGTGTTCCCCAGAGGTCCACGTTGGGGCCCATCCTCTTTAATATCTTTATTAATGATTGGCATGAGGGAATTAAGTGCACCCTCAGTAGGTTTGCAGATGACACCAAGCTGGGGGGAAGTGTTGACCTGCTGGAGGGTAGGAAGGCCCTGCAGAGGGACCTGGGCAGGATGGGTTGATGGGCAGAGGCCAATGGGATGAGGTTCAACATGGCTAAGTGACGGGTCCTGAATATTGGCCATGACAACCCCATCTACAGGCTTGGGGCAGAGTGACTGGAAAGCTGTGCAGAGGAAAAGGATATGGAGATGCTGATTGATGCTCACTTGAACATGAGCCGGCAGTGTGCCCAGGTGGCCAAGAAGGCCAACATCATCCTGGCTTGTATCAGGAATAGTGTAACCAGCAGGACTGGGGAGGTGATCATCCCCCTGTACTCTGCCCTGGTGAGGTCATACCTTGAGTACTGTGTTTTGCGCCCCTCACTAGAAGAAGGACACATATCCAGAGAAGTAGTACTATTAGTACTACTATTAGAAGTAGTACTACTATTAGAATACTGGAATACTACTATTAGAATAATACAATAATAGTATTACTATTAGAAGTAGCACTATTTCCAGGGAAATAGTAAATTATCACATAATTTTAAATTCTATCAGAAATGTCACATGCTTTGGAGAAAACATGTAAAACAATTAATTCACAGATTATAATGTTGGCTTTTTTTTTTTTTAAATTTTTATTTTTTTTTTAATGTTTGACCAGGCTTTACAAATCTCCTCTTATCTTCTTCATGTAGTAGAGCAAAAAAAAATCCAGGTTGATACTTCTCTCTATTCATCTGATCTTAAAAACACCTCAGGAATGGGGTTTGTAAGTCTGTGTATACTGCAAGCTAAAGTGTGGACTCCTTGCTTTGAAAGATTTTGAGGGTAAAATGATCTTATCCAACAGCAGCACACATACACATGGCAAAAATCACATAGCTGTATCAGAAAGGAATTTGTTACATATGACCAATCCTTGGGTTTTGAGTTGTCTATCCTCATTTAATATTACAAAGTCACTGTGACTTAGAGCACATAGACATCACATTCTGGCTACTACACAGAACCGCCATTTATCCATGGTACTTTCAGATTCAATCAGATATGATCCTTCAGTTGTGAGGAATTTCCCATCTGTGTTGTCTATTTGAAAATCAAAAACTTTAAATGTTATCAGCCTTATATGGAGAATCAAATTTGCTGATCTGTGCAATCAGTCTTTGTTACCCGTTCACTCTTTCTAATCCTCTTCAATATTGCTTTCAGAGATGTAGAAATGGATTAGAGACTTGTTTCTGGGAGGTACAGGAACTGCAGAAGAGAGATGAAAAGTCTGCATACATGTCACATAAAACATTTTCTAATGGCATAGCTTAATGGTTAGCTTAACGTTATTCCATTAGGTTAATATCCCCAAGAAGTAAAGTATCCCAGTTATATTTTAATGGTCAGATGTTAAACTTTAGGAAGCCACCTATATTTTTGTGCTATTGATATTAATAGAAATTTAATTCTTGGACATTTTACCAAAATGATGGATTGTATTTTCACATTTTATTATTGAACTTGTTGGAACTGGTTCTGAGAATTTGAATGTTAAAATTAGTCTCATCTAATCAAGAAATAGAAGGAACAACAAGTGACTCATGCATAATTGTATAACCTCACATTTCTGATGGTCACAATACACCTCTCAAATTTACCAAAATATATTTGCACAACATATTTGACAAATAATTTCAACAGTATGTACCGTGCAGAAACCTAGTTGTCTACACATTAGCCATTTACAGTCAAAAGCAGTGCTAAAAGTACCACTTAAAATTATTAGTTATGAGGTATTTTCCTAGTTCTTCCAGTTCTTTAATAATGATGATTACTTCCTCCATATTTTAAGTGCAGTCAGACACCACAGTGATGAGCCGCAGTGGGTATGTACATAAGAAGGGTGTTTTCTTCCAGTTAATAATATTTTTAAGCAGTTTCTTTATTGTATCCCTATAGCTGAATTACTGGCAAAGACAAATAACAAACACTGTAGTGCTTTTCACTGCTGGTCTGTATTTTGGCTGTGTATCATTTTTTAAACATATAGCTCAAGCCACCATCAATTCAAGCTGTAGCTACTACTTCAGGAAGAACATTTGCCACACAAATCAAAAATCAAGGGAAATTGGGTAAATTTGTTTCCCTCAGGCTAGCAGAAAAGAGGCAGAATGTACTCTTCCCTTAGTCTGGTTTCTAAATGCAAACCAGGAGGCCTCTGCATGCATTATTATCGGTTAAAAAAAAGTTTTTTACTCAGTTTCTGTGTTTTCTGGAACTTCATCCCTCTCCACACACACAGGATGCAGAGAGAGATGGCTGTAAATTATTTTAATTATATCTATCTACACAGAGATTTTTCTTCTCCTATGAGCTTTCTGGAAGCTGTCAGTGCTTAGTGATAGTGGCATTCCCAATACTTGTTTGCCATTTAAAAATATGTTGATTTAACTGTAGTTGTTATCAAGAATGAAGATAAAGCTCAGATGATACTTGACATGCATGATTCCCACAGAAGCCGTGTATCATCAGTTTGAGGTCAAACTACAAGTTAGAGGTGTTTCATTAAAATTTAACCTGCAGTTCTAAACTCTCTCATGTGAACAGGCAAGCTAGTCAAGCAGATCACCAGGGGAGTGATTTGGAGACAGTTAAATCATTGACCTGTTACCTCAAGATGATTTTGTTAGTAAAACATTGGCTTTGCTAGTGAAAAAAACAGAGGAGAGAGTCTGAGGGGTGTAAGGAGGAATGCTAATGTAATTTTCATATCTGTCAAACGAGTAACTGCAGATCTCTTAGTTTTGTGTATAAAATACACAGTGTACAGCAATACACCAAGGACACATAAACCTATCTCTCTAGAAACTGTAACAACCCATAACTTTAATGAAAACATCAGTTCACTGTAAGGATTACAGAGATTAAAGATGTTGTCATCCAGGTACAAGTGAAACTGCCTTTTTGTTTTTGTAGCCAGGACTCTACAACCCTCACCTTGATGACCAGCTTGAATGCTGATTTTTTGCAGCTTTTCAACAGTAGGACTATTGTACTTGTGCACTGTCATGCTCAGGTCACATCTGATCCTGACTACAGATTTCAATTGTAACATACCATGCTTCTTTGTCAAGATAATATAATTTTGTAGTTTATGTGAAAACTGGCTTTGTTGGCCAACAACAACCAATTGGCACTTTTACTCCTTTTTCTTCACTCTCCTCTGATTATTTAATGGCTCAGTTAAGTGAATTTTTATTTCCATTCAACAAAACTGAGATTTCAAGTTCTCCTTTGTTTTTATTTACCTCATTGGATTGTGTCTAATATTAGGCCATACATTTTGTCTGTTGCATACATTTGTTTACTGATGTCACCTGGAGACTTCCTGCAAGCATTCTCTGAGACAGGCATACTGCCTTTTACATCCCTTGCCATGTGCCATTGATATTGTTCAGAGCCAGTAATATTAGATGCCAGAAAGTTATCATACCAGAGGTTTACTAATCCAGTATTATTCAGGCAAGCTATTCTACATTAAAAATGGACACATGGGCAAGCCATCTCTGGAGCAGTGTCACTCACCTTGTAGTCTGCAGGTGGATGGTGGTCTATCAGAGCACAGCAGGTAGCCTGGGAATGGGTTGTTGTGTCCTGGTCTCAATAAGTCTGATTCATTAGAAACAGGTCTGACTGCATCATGGATCTATGGATGTAAACCCATGGGTCACATTCACTGTTGCACTGTGTTAGTGTTTTAGATTAGAATGTTTCTAGCACTATATAATTATTTTGTAAAAAAAAAAAAATCAACTTGTTTACACTAGCAGTGTAATTCTCATGACTTCTGTCAGCCATTCAAACATAGTAGTCCATTAATTTTTTGCTAGCTGAACAACCCACTTCTCTAGACAATAGCGCGTGTAACATTGCTACGTCTTTTGCTTCGTTGATCTCTAAATGTTAAAGAAACCTTACCAGTTGCAAGTATTAATACTGCAACTGTAATCTACCATATTTCTTTCTTTATATCAAAATTTGCACATTTTTTGTGTGGCTCTACTGATATAGGTTTGTCTTCTATTTATCCACAAAACTCACAGTTCTTTCACTGTCTGAATATGTACCTAGGAAATATCTGTTATGACAACGGATGGATTGCATCACCACAACTATGATGAAAGCAGGAAATCCTCTGCATGGGATGTCAGGAATAAACAGAAAAAAAAAATTAATACCAGCCTACAAATTCTCAGAAATGTGACTTTATAACAGGGCATTTTGAGACAAGCACAGAGATTGCTACAACTGACAAACAGACAAATAGCTCTTGTGATCACATTAAAATTCCTTTTTTTTTTTTTTTTTTTTTTTTTTTTTTTTTTTTTCCCCTTTTTCCCTCATCATTTGCAGGGAGAAAATCAGTTTGAGGCTGAGGAAGGTTACCTGAAGTTTCAAGTGCCCTTTGTTTGTGTAAGAGCTCTTCCTCCTAAGAAGCAGAGCATTGAAATGCTAGAACAAAGAAAAGAATGAAGTGTAGGTGTGTGTGAGAACTGCTTGTGTGTTTGCTTTGCTTTCTTTTGAAATGAATCTCTAGAAAAACTTCCCTGCAACCGTTTTGTAAAAATAAGATAGCAGATCCTTTTCATTTGTGTGTTTCTGTTACAATACCTTAACAATGTTCGTAAGGGAATTGAGCTGCTGTTCCCAGCAGTAGAACATGGCATACAAAAGCATAATAGTCATCAACCTTTCAAATTGTGAATGACCACACAAACTCCAACAATGATCTTATGAGTTACTATAAGGTTCCCTGGGGAAAACAAGTGGTTTGCTACTTTATTTCACTAATTAAACTAGAAATGTCTGTGTCCTTACTGCTGGGTGGACTGCCAAGATTCAGTGCTCGTCTTTTGTTAGCTACCTGACCTGCCATTGATGTCAGCCACAGGAATTAGTCTGCCAACAAAATCATAGGGCCAGGGATAACCTGCCAGACACGCACCATGCTTCCACTCTTCTATTTGTTTGGAATAAGAAAAAAGATCATTAAAATGCTTCCATGCATTTAATACTAAGTGTCTGCTACCACTGCAAATATCACAAACCTTCACATTTAACTCTTTTATAATTCTCCACGCTTTGCTGCTTTCCTTTCATAAAATCAGTCCTGATGCTAACAGTCTCCCACCTATCAGTGTTTTGTTCATTATAACTTTACAGCTTTTTACATTGTCAAACACTAATGTTTGAATTTGTAGCAAGGATGACTTTTTTTTTTTTTTTCTAAAAAAATTTGAACAAATGAAAAAAACGAACACAGAATCACAGAATCATCTAGGTTGGAAGAGACCTCCAAGATCACCGAGTCCAACCTCTGACCTAACACTTACAAGTCCTCCACTAAACCATATCACTAAGCTCTAAATCTAAATGTCTTTTAAAGACCTCCAGGGATGGTGACTCAACCACTTCCCTGGGCAGCCTATTCCAATGCCTAACAACCCTTTCAGTAAAGAAGTTCTTCCTAATATCCAACCTAAACCTCCCCTGGCAAAACTTTAGCCCATTCCCCCTCGTCCTGTCACCAGGCACGTGGGAGAATAGACCAACCCCCACCTCTCTACAGCCTCCTTTAAGGTACCTGTAGCAAACACAGTCCTTTTGATTTCAAAGAAGTAGTATGTTTGGATGACACAGTAGGTTATCAACTCAATACAACATTCACAAGTGTAGGCACCCTAAGCCTGTAGTGAAGACAGAAGCTGGCTCTGGTCTTCTAGCAGAGATTGGTATTAGCAGACCTCACAGAGAACTGTTAGATATCCTCAGAAGGGTACCTTAAGGATTTCTTTACGCCTGTTCAGAACTATCAAACTATCTGCTGAAGCACCTTATTGGTGAGCAGCTTAAAACCAATTCTCAGACTTTCAAGGCACTATACTTACATTGAATCTCTCATATCTTTCAAAATTGAGCATGTATTGTTACTATCTGCCTTTCGTGCTCTGCTAGGTGCTCAGCTGATTTATTAGGAGCCAGTAGTCCTAAGTGCTTCACTCAAAGAGCTGTACCTTTCCATTAATTGAATCTGCAATGCTGCTTTACTCTAGCATTCATAACATCAGAGGGACTATGCGCCTGGAGATGAGTGGTAAGTAACTGTGACAAAACACTTCTTAAACTGTGATAATTTTCCAAGAGTGCAAGCAGGCCTTATGAATATACTTGGCTCAGTCAAGCTCTTAAAATGTCTAGTTTTGTCTAGTCCACTGCAAGGAGTTAAGCAGCTCAATTCCTTTCAATCACCTCCTGAGATAACAAAACCCATACTAAACTCTGTGAACTGTACTCTGTTACAATTCTGCTTCCTCATCTTTCTGCTAGGTATATTGATTTTTGGCTTCATAAAGAAATTTCTCATTTAGTTGTGCAAAATAAAACTCTCTTTTTCAATAAAAATAAGACAATTAAAAAATCAATAAATATTTTTTGTCACTTTATCTGACACTGTAGGTTCCAGAAGTTCACATAGATTCCTTGTAGCCATTTTCTTTGTGAAGTTGAATAATCTAAGTCTTCACAATCTCATAACAGAATGAACTGACTGAAAAAGATCCACATCTTTTAAATAGATGCAGCTATATTATAATCTTTTCACATTCTAGTACTGGCTTTGGGAAGATTATGAGTCTTTCAATAAAACAGCATCTAAATCGAAAGGTCATAGAATCACAGAATCATAGAATCGTTGTATGGCCTGGGTTGGAAAGAATCTCAAAAATCATCTAGTTCCAACCCCCCTGCCATAGGCAGGGACGCTACCCACTAGATCAGGTTGCTCAGGGCCCCATCTAACCTGGGCTTGAACACCTCCAGGGATGGGGCATCCACAATATCTCTGGCTAACCTGTTCCAGTGCCTCACCACCCTCTGAGTGAAAAATAACCTCCTAACCTATAATCTAAAACTCCCTGTTTTTAGTTTGGACCATGCCCCCTCATCCTGTCAATATCTGATTGAGCAAAGAGTTCTCCCCATCTTTTTATAAGTCGTCTTCAAGTACTGAAAGGCCACAATGAGGTCACCTTGAGGCCTTCTCTTCTGTAGGCTGAACAGACCCAGCTGTCTCAGCCTATTTTCATAGGAGAGGTAGGTGCTCCAGCCCCTCGATCATCTTTGCGGCCCTCCTCTGGACCTGCTCTAACAGGTCCACATCCTTCTTGTGCTGAGGGCTCCAAACCTGGATGCAGTACTCGAGGTGGGGCCTCACAAGGGCAGAGCAGAGGGGGACAATCCCCTCCCTCCCCTGCTGGTCACTCCTCTGCTGATGTAGCCCAGGATGCAGTTGGCCTTCTGGGCTGCATGTGCACACTGCTGGCTCATGTCGAGTTTTTCATCCACCAGAACCCCCAAGTCCTTCTAGGTAATCAAAGGTAATCAAGGATCAATTACACTATGGGAGTTAACTTGATAAACTCATTGACAATAATGTTGCTAACCATTTTTCTTCCAGATTATCAAAGAAAAAAGTGCTTTTCTTTGCACTGATTTCTGAGAATGTGTTACTACAATAAAGAACACCTCATTAAATGAAGGTGCTATTTTGGTAAACATATCTGTAGCTTTTAATGATTAAAGAGAAAGAATAGAGGGAAAGACAAACAAACAAACAAAAAAACAAAACAGAACAAATCATTTTAATCCTTGAATTTCATATAGTCTCTGTCTTTGGCAACTAGTAGACTCTGGCCAGGTATAAATGACTAAGAAATATCCCTGTGTGAGTTCCATCCATGTTAGGACTTAGTTCCACAAATCTTCTGGGTAATGACAGTGAAAACAAACTCTGCATATTGGTAAAGAAGGATTAGAAACAAAATGCCTGAACTTTCTGGAACTTTTTTTGGGCCTACTATTGGCAAATAAATATTGGTAACTTAATTTACCATCTTTTCCCTATGAGTACAAATGACATCCCTTTCTTTAGCCACTCAGTCAAAGAGAATGCTTACAGATTTTACAACATTGGATTCAGGCTTGTTTTTCCCAAGGAAAATCCTTCTCACACATGGCTGGATCTTTCTAGGCTTTATAAAGGCTGCTTAGTAATATACTTTATGAGCATGGTCCCACACTTGACAGCTGTTGCTCTGTGCCAGTAAACTTTACATGCTTTAGACTCAGAGTACTGAACTCAGAATCACAAAACATAATGAGAAACTAGAAAAAAACGAGACCAATTATTTCAGTATCATTTGCCACCTGTAGCCATGAATATGCAGAAACCATGGTACCGTTTTAAACTTTGGTCATACATTAAGTACCAAGCAAAACTACACTTACTTTGCTAGAGGGCAAGACTTAGTGTAACATCATTCGGTGGAGGAAAGAAATATATATATGTGTAAATACAATTTTATTTTTAAAAAAGTGACTTAGATCTCTTTCAGTTTTTTTTTTTTTTTTTTTTTTTTTTTTTTTTTTTTTAAATGTTCACGGTCTGATTGGATGAGGCTTTGAGCAACCCAGTGAAAGGTGTCTCTACCCATGGTTGGGTGGTTGAATGAGGTGATCTTTCAGGTTCCCTTCCCGATCCAAACCATTCTATGATTCTATTCCATGATATTTTCCTCTTCTCCTCCTCCTCCTATTACTTCTTCTTCTTCTTCAGACTTCAGTGGCTTAGGTAATATTATCTCACTGACTTATTCCACTGATGTTTTAGTTTGTAGTGTATGAATTATGGAATACTTAATTTGTGAATTGGAGTGAACATCTGAATAGGACACACACACATGAATAGAACACCACTTTAAGACGGATGGTAAATAGAAGGGATAATAAAGGGCATTTAGGAAAGAAGATGTAAGCTATTAACAGGATCCAAATCTGTTTAATATCCTAAACAAAATATTCTTTGAAGAGCTATCAAGATCATGCAAAGGGTAGGCATATTCACTCTGAAATGTGAAGACAAGCTCCTGAAAATGTGAAACAAGGAATCGTGTTCTACAGACCAACCTCTAAAGCATGACTGGATGTCTTTCTTTAACCATCCTCTGTTCACTTCTAAATATTCCTCTCCCTACTTGCTCTGCATTCTGTAGCTTTACTCCAGTGCTCACATATATCTCAGTTATGCTTGACTAGAAGTAGTGTTAAGGATTTCCTTCAACTACTTTTTATGCTTTATGCTTCTTATATTCTCTCATCCTGAAATCAAATATGTACAGCTTCCTGGCTATTCTATTTTGCACTGGTTGTCAATGACTGAATGGCTGTTCTGGCATGCACGCCAGGTGTAGACCAGTCAGGTAGAAGTTTACACTATTTTCCTCAAAAACATTATTCATTCAAAATCTAGAAACCTTGGCAACAGCTTTCACCACTCTAGATTTACCAAGTGGAAGAAAAATCCTGAAGGTTTGTGACTTTTGATTTTTGTGATATCTTTCTGGAAATGTAGCAAGATTCTTTCCCTATGGATAACTATCTGTACCATTGCACAGAGTAGCATAGTCTATGCAAAGCAATACTTCAGCAGCTCCAAAATATTTTGTATCAGTTTTCACTATTTTTCAGGCCATGAACGTTCATTCTGAAGACTGGAATTGAAAACAGTACAAAAGTAAATGATCTACAGCCTGCAGACCTCCATTTGCTAGCTACTAAGATACAGATTTTCTTCAGAAGCAGTGCCTTTAGCTTAGTCAAAATACTCCTGACCTAAATACTATCTTTCCTCTCTAAAGAGTCATGTTCATATGTGTGGAATTTCTGACAAGTCATGTGCTTTGACACTCCTTTCTCAAATATTATATGCATATCTTCCTTTCAGTGGCTTAAAGGAGTTATGAATTGATAAAAAGCTGAAAATTTCAGGAAACAAACAAACAAACAACTAATCAAACCAGAAGGTATTTACTTAATGGCACTTCTGGTTTTGTTAAATGCAAATCGTAATTTCTCCTTTCAAAAATAAACTTTTTGTAATAGTTCTTTTACTTTGAAAAAACAAAATATATATTCCATGTCTTGCCAAAGGTTGAAAATATTTCTGTTTAGTTACCCTTTCTCTTCTCAGTAAGAAATATTTAATTGCACTTAGGACGTGTCAAGAGGAAACTATTCTAATTCAGGAAAGTATTTAACTTATGTGTATAACTACATACCTGAGGTACTTTTCTCAACAGGGATATAAGACTTAACCATAGTCTTAAGTGTTTCCTCAGTTGTTTCTGAAAGGTTCAGTCTCCTAGCATTTGATGAATAAATCAAGATTCAGAGACTGTATTATCAGAAAGCAGCACATAGGCTCCAGTATTCTTTATATAATTCTTTAAAAGCAATTCCTTGTGATGCATTATAGAAATACCAGATTTTGATCTATTTTTTGGCTAGTTTGACTACTAGAAAGTACAGTTCTGTAACAGCTTTTTTTTTTTTTTTTTTTCCTTCATGTTCAGAGCTTTTTTGCTCTCTTTACAGAACAACACAAACATCAGTAAGGTCATATGCTTATTAAAACGTAGTTCCTAGTCTTTGTACCCAAATGTCAATGAGCATCTTGTAAATCGGTCTTCATAAAAATAAGATACTTCAAGAGAAAGGGAAGCAACTATGTTTAGTTTAAATATATATGTATAAATTAATTATTTTAATAAGATTTATTAATAAAATTATTTTGTTATAACATTGTTTCTTTATGCTGGAAGACTTTCTAAAAGCAGTAAAAATGTATTATATCCAGATGACCCAGAAAGTTGTTATGGATTTCAAAATCCAATAGGATAAAAATACAACAAAATTATCATATCCTATATTAGGATCCAAATCAACCCCAATGTATAAATTTGCATTCATCCTTTATAAACAAATCATTAGGAGAACAATAATGAAAGACATGAGTTCTTCAAGTCATTGTTCTGCAAGCTGAAAACTATTTCTTCAAGAGGGTTCTGTGATTTATTGACTATAGATTAATAACAAAATAGCCCAATCTAAACACACATGATATCTGTTTTGTTCTGCAGAGGAAAGAATTATGAATTGTTGTAAAATATAATTTATCTGAAACAAACAGCATCCAAACCAATTTTACAAGCAACAGCTGTGAAATAATAATAATAAATAAATAAATAAATAAATGCATGGCAAAATAGTTCAGAAACAAAGGCAATAACATAGTTGGAGAATAGATGTTCTGGAATATTGCCTTGTCTTCCAGAGTAAATATTTGATTTCAATGCAGACAAATAAATATTGTGTGCTTGACTCACCGTTTTAAGTACAGAACTGCTAAATCTGTGTCAATGTATATTAAAAGTTATTTCCCAGCATTTCCAAGATATAACCAAGATGATTTAGTAAAAAATAAAAAGTAGATGAAATCCATATGTAAAAGGGTAAGGAACGATGTTTTATTTTGCAATCATTATTGTTAATCTCCACCATTTAAGTATATGCTTTAACAAATATAAGGAATTTATGCACCTTTCTATTTTTCCACGTTTTGAAGTCCCTAGAAGTATCAAATCAGTTACTGTATTTTTCTGTATGAGAAAAAACAACACAAAAACTAAAACATTTTTGTTTTAATAAGATGGCTAGGAGTTGTAGTCACAGTCTAGGTACCATGAGAACAAAGGATGAAAAGATTTTCTGTGACAAGAACACCAGTACTTCTACTATAAAACTTTCTGATCTACAGCACAAAAAAAGAGATAAATATGAACAGGAATAAACAGGATAAGAAATATACATATATATTATTGAATAAGGCTGAAATCTTTATGTATATTCACTTGATTCAAGATGCAGAGTTTCAAGGAAAACAAACAAACAAACAAAGAAAAAACAAACAGCCAAGACACTCAGTCCCTAGTCCCACAAACAGCTTGCTACATTACAGAAGACTTAAGGGGTGGTGTTAACTGAAGGGGGGAAAAATAATTTACAAATACTCCTGACTTTTTTGAAATATTGAGAAGGCTGACAAAAATGTGTAAATGCAACTTGTGTCTAGCTCACGTAATGATGTATTCTTTCCACATCCTCCAAAGGACATTTACCAAACATATGTTTAGATGTTTTGTAAATCTCATTACTTACTGTGCTACCACTTAGAGTTTATGTGACATTTCCTCCCAGATTTCATTCCACTGAATAGACATGTCCAATACTCGTGCAATGTGGTAAAATGCTATTAATGGTTCCCAGATTTACAGATATGAAAATGCCAGTTTATGATTTGCTCAAGCTTGGAGATGGTCTATAACTAAAGGGTAGATTTAACTTAAAAAAAAAGAAAAAAAAAGACTTGTTAAAATAAGGGATTCTTGGGAATTCCCATGTTTCAGGCTCACATGGGTCTGCTTGACCTGTCACATAGTAGGGGTGTGAGTAACTGCATGCTTTGCACTGTGCATTTTTATTTATTTCCATGGCTCAGAGGAGCAATCTTCATAAGCACTGAAGGTGGCCAGCCTGCTCTGCCCCTTAATATCTGTGTCAGCATTCTCAGACATATGTAAAAAATCACAGCCAGAGTCAATGTACAAATAAAAATAGTGGTTCAGAAATCAGGGCCTCCCAAACCACTACACTCAACAACACTGAAAGAACTGTTTGTTTTCCCTGTTCTGACCACTGATAATGTGTATTCCCTAAATGGGAAATGGCTTTGTTTTTTGAAGTTTTTCCCCAGTTCTCTGTGGATTATACACACTAAAAACTGTTTCTTTGGGGAACCCACTTCCCATGTTTCCTTTCCAGTTCTCGTTGTGAACACTGAATATGAATTCTCAATCTTGTATACTTTGCTTTTCATAATTTTGAGATCTCTTTTCAAAGAAGTGATTCTTTACATCTATTCCCAGGATTTTCACATCTTTCCCACACTGTTCTCTACTCAGTTTAGCTCAGCCTGGAGAGATAGATCTCAGTTACATAGTTCCACATTTGTTCACCATTGATGAAAACTATAAACATCCGAGAGTTTAGGAAGTCTATTCATAAGTATTAAAGACTGACAAGATTGTGTATATGCCTACATTTCTGAAGCATTCAGCAGCTAATTTAGACGCTTATCATAGGCTTAATACAGAAGCTTTGCATTTCTAGAAAATAATCTGTTCCTTTTTGTTACCTCAGATGTTATTTTTGTACACAGATTTAAAACTGTGCTCATGGTGACTTGCAGGGGGAAAATAAAGGACAAAGTATAAGAAGCTAACTTGCCTTTCTCACTTTTCTAGAACCCCTAACATCACTGTGAGATATGAGGAGGAAATATTTCTAGAGAAAATAGCTTTTGTTGTAATGTGGAGACAGAGACGAGGAAAGCAGCTTTGTTTCAATTATTTCTAAATCCCCGGAAGATGTTCAATAAAGCACAAGCCCTGAAGATCATTATTTATATAAAAATATGAGCATATTCTGTCATGCTACTTCTGGTAGGCCATTGACAAATTACTCAGAAGGCTATTCTTTGTGATATTCTTTTCGAATGCTTTCAAGGTAAAATACTTCTTGCTAAATACAGAAAGCTAGGAATAAAATGATTATGATGTTGCACAGCTGACCAGAAAATATGTTTATCTAGGTTTTCTGTTCTCTTTGTGTTCACAGATGCTATGAGACACTGTTCTGCTAGGCCTCTACAGTGTTTACCTTTAAGTGTTCAGTTTTTTCAAATATTGATAGGGGTATAAAAAGAGTTTCCCTGACTAAAGTGACGAAATACTGCAAGAATACTGAGTCTGCTTTTATGTAGTTGCCTTGATGCTTTTAACTCACACAATACTGATTTCCTTTAGCTCCAGGCTTTTCTGAGGGTTCTCTAAGTATTATCTCTCACTTGTAGAAATAGGAATTAAAAGCTAGATTACTTGTTTACCCCGTGGTTGCTTCTGGGCTGCATAAGTGTCCCAGATTCTTCACTACAGCTTTCATCTCATTTATTTCTGACATCCTTTCAGGCTTAGGAGATAATGGGGAGCAAAGACATCCTTCATAATCCAGTAAGTCTGCATTGGTTTTAGTGGTGTTGTGTGAAAGATAAGAAGTCATCTCCTGAAACAAGGATGATTCCAAGGGAAGAGAGCCTGTGCTGTCCGAGGACAATTCTGCAATTCTCTATCAAAAACAAGATTGAGAATGACAACTTTTTATTATTGGTTACAGCTGCATTAAATCTGACCATTTCCCATTACTGGATTATTAGTGAAAAGGAAATAATCCTTTGTGGGGACAACACATTTAGGACCTTTGGCAAGGTCCCAGAAAGACTGTGATCATGACATTGTTACATTTACACTCAGGTTTCTCATGCTGTGCATCTGTGTGGCACTGATGTGAACAGTACAGACCAAATCTTAATGACTGTTGCACCTTGGATTGTATTCTCTTCACCTCTGAGATAGTATACAGTTTTCCAGTGAAGCTGACACTGCTATTCTTTTACTTTGAATAGCCAGTTAACTGCTTCACTAGTAGCAGAAGTAACTTCTGTTCACGTTAGAAGTGATCTCTCAATAATGTGAAGACTTTTCCCAATCTTTTTGCACTAAATACATTACATCTGGATGTAAATATTTTTTCCTTATTCACCCAAGGTTCTGCAGGAGCCTTCTTTCTTATCTGAAATGCAAAGCACATCATTGGGTTTAAAGAAGAGCAGGTGTCCATTTTTGCCTAAAACTTTTTTAAGGTTGTTAAATGTAAGTTAGGTAAGTATTGTGTAAACACAACTGTGACCTGAGGTCAAAATAACCTCAGAATGTATCAAAGCAGCGTTGAAAAATAATAATAATTAAAAAAAAATCATTTTTTTAATCATTTATCATTTAATCATTTAATCATTATCATTTAATCATTTATTTATATTGAACTACAGATAGTTAAATATTGATCTTTTCTGATGGATATGTACAGGCAATTTAACACTGAAGAAAAAGAACACATACAATCAAAATGTAAATTTAAATTCTGATTACCTCTTTGTTAAAAATGCAATTTTAGGAAAATAAATAGTGCTGCAAGTTGGAGTGAATTTGGTTGGCCAGTTGCAAATAATCTACCAGGTAGGATATAAACTAGGTTCTAAAAGATGACTGACTGACTTAATGAATAGTAACATTAAACCTCATTTTACATTTCTGAATATTCTGAATCTCTCTGAAGAGATCTTGCAGAGAAACCTTCAAAACATCTGCGTGATGAAAGAATGTACACCTTCTTTAGAAAAGTGAGTTATGTGATTTGAGTTCTGTTATCTCTTTGATAGTCTATAAGACTTAAATACTTCTGAAAATTTTACTCATTACTTTTTAAGTGGAGATGATTCTCTGTAGCCAACACTAAATATTAATAAATATTTTAAAATAATAATAAAAAAATATTATTTTTGTGAAACAAGCCTTTCTAAGATTCTTAAAACAAATCTGAAATAGAGAATCAATAAGGGTCCATAAGGGAAAAGAAGGTAAGGTAAGGAAGGAATGTATACTGTGAAAAAATATTTTTCACACCATGAAAGGTTGGCTGAATCATTTAGTGATTATTCAACTTTACTAATCTCTTGATCTCTTGCATTAAGCATACTTACAGCCTTTTTTTTTTTTTCCCCCCTCCATTTGTGAGGCTGAGCAAATTGTCAAAGTGTACTGACCTGAAAGTGTTTTTTCCATTGCCTTGAGGTGTCACTCTATAGGATTATTGTGACCTAACGTCTGTTTCCATAAACTAAGTTGCTATGGAGCTTTCTCATGATGGAAAGCTTGAATAAACCAAAACGGAAAATATAAATGTGGATCAGAGTTCTGGAAGAAATGATCAGATACTTTTTGAATTCAACTAGATAAATGAGAATTAAAATTGTAGTAAAACAATATAGTAAATATAGTAAAACTATATATAAAAGAAATATAGCGATCAGGGCATGCTTGCCCTGTCCTGTAATTTAAATGAGGAAAATGGATACTTGCTGATACTTGCATGATACATGAAATTCTGCTCTTCACCTACATATTATTTAATTTATGTCAGTGGAAGGCCTTTGTCCAAAAGGAATATCTATTTGTAAAGTAATTCAGTAGTAAGTGAATTAAGTTAAAGAACTGAACACTAAACTACAAATATTACAGAATAGGGTATATCCTTTCTTTCATTGTCTCTAGTTGTGTAAGAGTACTAACCACAGACAGAAAAAGACAGCTTATAATTAAGGAGCACAGAATAACAGAATCACAAAATGGTTAAAGTTTGAAGGGAACTCTTGAGGTCATCTGGTCCAGCTTCCCCTGCTGAAACAGGGACACTTAGAGCAGCTTAAAGAAAACAGTTAAATAAACAAATAGTCAAAGCTGTGGCATAAAATCAAATATATATATATATATTCATATTAAAAAAGAAGAATTTTATAGCTGTAAGAATAAACCAAAAGTGTAGCAAATAAAGAAGGAAAGTCATTAAAATGAGTTCTTAAGTTTCATTTTAACTCATATTCTGATATCCCGTATTAAATTCAAAAACAGATACAATCAAATTCACTGTTTTCTGTAACCTCTCCTCTAAAGAAAGTTCACTAAGAATATCATATAGATGTCTGGGAGAAAGTGCATTTACATCTGCTAGAGAGAATCAGACAAATATGACTTCCTCTTTCAGGCTTCCTTGTAATATCTCTTATGTAGACTCATATGTAAGCTCTAACACCACCTCTTAGGATTCAGCAAATAATTCACAACTGAATGCAAATTATGTCCAAATCTGCTTCAATTCCGGTTTAATTACAATCCTAAATCTTGGCTTTGCCTCAAACAAATTTTCAAAGGACCTGAGCTGAGTTCTGAGTGTACCACCTTGCAGGGCATAGGAGAACAGTCTAATATGTGTCTGCAAAGGATAAAGGATTTATGGTTTTGGATCTCACCCAAGCCAAATTTTGAAGTAATCACTGAAATTTTCTTTGAACCCTGCACTTAAAGTAAACCTGATGACATCCCAGGTGAATCAAAAACAGTGTAATAGCCCGTTTCTGTATCCTCTTGTGAACCCACATTTTTTCAGAATTTTAAAACCATGGTTCTAGAAAGCCAGGAATCTGGCTGTTAGATTAGAGGTCTAATTTTGCCATTTTTTTGAAAGTGAGGAGAGTAATGGAAGTCTGGATTAGAATGACTATTAGGTTGATTTAAAATATAGCAAGGCATCTAAGGATAGCAAAGTTTAATATAGTACAGGATGCATAGACTTTTTTAGAGTAGGCTGAGAAAACAATTTTCTCACTGGGCTGTATTCAGAGAATGTCTCCACAATAAGAATAATGTAGAAATGGGTCCCTCAGAAAAATATTCTTGAGACTGCAGGTACACATGTCCTCTTTGGAAAAGAGGGTGGGCTACTCAAGAGGACTATAAGGATGTTGCGAGGCTGTGCAGGGACAAAATTAGAAAGGCCAAAGCTCATCTGGAGCTCAATCTGGCTACTGCCGTTAAAGTTAACAAAAAACGTTTTTACAAATACATCAACACCAAAAGGAGGACTAAGGAGAATCTCCATCCTTTACTGGATGCGGGGGGAAACTTAGTTACAAAAGATGAGGAAAAGGCTGAGGTGCTCAATGCTTTCTTTACCTCAGTCTTTAGCGGCAAGACCGGTTGTTCTCTGGATACCTGGTACCCTGAGCTGGTGGAAGGGGATGGGGAGAAGGATGTGGCCCTCGCTATCCATGAGGAAATGGTTGGCGACCTGCTACAACACTTGGATGTACGCAAGTCGATGGGGCCGGATGGGTACCCACCTGAGGGTATTGAGCGAACTGGCGGAGGAGCTGGCCAAGCCGCTTTCCATTATTTATCGGCAGTCCTGGCTATCAGGGGAGGTCCCAGTCGACTGGCAGCTAGCAAACGTGACGCCCATCTACAAGAAGGGTCGGAGGGTAGACCCAGGGAACTATAGGCCTGTCAGTTTGACCTCAGTGCCAGGGAAGCTCATGGAGCAGATTATCTTGAGTGTCATCACGCAGCACTTACAGGGCAACCAGGCGATCAGGCCCAGTCAGCATGGGTTTATGAAAGGTAGGTCCTGCTTGACGAACCTGATCTCCTTCTATGACCAAGTGACGTGCTTGGTGGATGAGGGGAAGGCTGTGGATGTGGTCTACCTTGACTTCAGTAAGGCTTTTGACACCGTTTCCCACAACATTCTCCTCAAGAAACTGGCTGCTCGTGGCTTGGACTGATGTACGCTTTGTTGGGTTAAAAACTGTCTGGATGGCCGGGCCCAAAGAGTTGTGGTGAATGGAGCCAAATCCAGTTGGAGGCCGGTTACTAGTGGAGTCCCCCAGGGCTCAGTACTGGGGCCGGTCCTCTTTAATATCTTTATCGATGACCTGGATGAGGGGATCGAGTGCACCCTCAGTAAGTTTGCAGATGACACCAAGTTAGGTGCGTGTGTCGATCTGCTCGAGGGAAGGAAGGCTCTGCAGGAGGATCTGGATAGGCTGGACCGATGGGCTGAGGTCAACTGCATGAAGTTCAACAAGGCCAAGTGCCAGGTCCTGCACATGGGGCGTAACAACCCCAAGCAGCGCTACAGGCTGGGAGATGAGTGGTTGGAAAGCTGCCTGGCAGAGAAGGACCTGGGAGTACTGGTTGATAGTTGGCTGAATATGAGCCAGCAGTGTGCTCAGGTGGCCAAGAAGGCCAACAGCATCCTGGCTTGCATAAGAAGCAGTGTGGCCAGCAGGTCTAGGGAGGTGATTGTCCCCCTGTACTCAGCTCTGGTGAGGCCGCACCTCGAGTACTGTGTTCAGTTTTGGGCCCCTTACTACAAGAAGGACATGGAGGTGCTCGAGAGCAACGAAGGGCAACGAAGGGCTCGAAGGGCAACGAAGCTGGTGAGTGGTCTGGAGAACAAGTCTTATGAGGAGCGGCTGAGGGAGCTGGGGTTGTTTAGCCTGGAGAAGAAGAGGCTCAGTGGAGACCTCATCGCTCTCTATAGGTACCTTAAAGGAGTCTGTAGAGAGGTGGGGGTTCTTCTTCTAAAGAACTTCTTTACTGAAAGGGTTGTTAGGCATTGGAATGGACTGCCCAGGGAGGTGGTTGAGTTGCCATCCCTGGAGGCCTTTAAAAGATGTTTAGATGTAGCCCTTAGTGATATGGTTTAGTGTAGGACTTGTTAGTGTTAGGACAGAGGTTAGACTAGATGATCTTAGAGGTCTCTTCCAACCTAGACGATTCTGTGATTCTGTGATTATTCCACCTTCAGAGGATATTATCTTCTGCATTTAATTTGTCACATCTCCATCTCCACTGGTCGCTGAAGATCCTCTCTAACATCCTAAGTCAACTCCAGCAGTGGCCAGTAACAGGATCACTGTCAACTGTATAGAGAGGTTGTATAAAATTTCTTGATTTACAAGTGTATCTTGTAAGAACTAGTCAACAAGCTGTTTAAAGAGGTATCTTTATGAATATTTCATTTACAAATAACACCACATTGAATGTGTAAATGTTAAATCAAAGGGGAAATTTCTTATTAGTTGTCAGCAGCATAATGCTCTTCAGTTCCCTCTTTTTAAAGATGTGGAACACTACATAGGATGCTATATTTTCCACTCCATTTCAAATTTAAAGCACCATGATGCTATTGCTTAAACCTGGGCTAGGATGCACGATAGTACTGTCTGTATTCTACTACACTGGTAAAGTGCCACAGTCTATTGAGGGAGGAATATTCTTCTTGCATTTAGGTTGCCAAGGTTCTTCCATCACCTGAAACACACAAAAACAAACCAAAGCAAACAAAACAAACACACAGCTTTCCTGTAAGCAGGGAAAAATTCAAGTGACATTGTACCAAGACCATATTTAGTAATTCATCAGGTCATAAAACTGCAATGAAAATTCATGCAGTTCATCATGTCTAACAGCAAAATGATGTTTAAATTCAGTGTCTAAGGGCAAGATTGTTGCCTTGTTTGCTTTGCATTGCTTTATTCTTTCTCTGTCAAACTTTGGTTTTGATACAAAGTTGACTGAAAAAGAGTCAATTGAAAATGAGGTGTTATGATACATAAATACTGCCATCTCTGATAAATGAAAATTTCATCAGCGTAAATATTTTGTATGTTTGAGCAGTATCAATATGCTATGGACATCAAATAAGTAGTAAATAAAAAGATAAATTGATGGCAATTAGCACAAATGGAATAGAAAATATTAGGAGAGCCTTGTTTGTGGTGCAGGATTATGATCTATAACTCTATGAAATGCAAAAATATATTTTTGAAACATGAAAAATGAATAGTTGCAGATACAGATACAATATTTGAATATTAACTGATGGAAAACATCTTAATAAATTATGCTCAGAAATGGCGGACTGCTCAGGTTAAAAAAGAATGTAAATCTTCTCAAAGGACTGAAATATTTGTACTTTTTACATTTGTAAAGTATAACAATGTGATAGATTAATACTGTATCCACAAAATGCTATGCAGATGACTTGGAACAGAAGAAAAATTTCTATTCTTATTTGATTTATACCTAGTATACATACATTTCAAGAAGTTGGTAGTTACGTAGGTCTAAAAATGACTGTAAGGGATTTACACAATTTTAAATACATTTACCAATATTACGGCATAAGGCAAACACTTTAAAGCTTAATTTTTAACCAAATTATTTACATAATTACATATTTATTTATTTATTTTCTGGGACTTTATGGAGTTTCCAAAAGCCAAGCATTTAATTTTTTTCTTTCTATTGTATACTTTCCACTACAAGTCTCCTCCTTTTTTTTTTTTTTTTCTTTTTTACTTCCTCCCCCCCCCCTATTTTTCTGGGTATCACTTTTAAATCTTTACACTTCCTAAATATCATGTTGTAATTCTTTTTTATTCTTCTTCACTTTTTTATCTTCTCTGTCAGGCAGAATAAAATCCTGAAAATCTTTTTACTGTGGTAAAACTGCTCTGAATTAATAAAGCAAAAGCAGAATGAGCCCTTTTTGGAATAAGTTCTATTTGTACTTAATATACTTGTCATGTAGTACAGCATAGAATCATAGAATCATAGAATATCCTGAGTAGGAAGGGACCCATAAGGATCATCGAGTGCAACTCCTGGCACCGCACAGGTCTACACAAAATTTTAGACCATGTGACTAAGTGCACAGTCCAATTGCTTCTTAAATTCAGACAGGCTTGGTGCAGTGACTACTTCACTGGGGAGCCTGTTCCAATGTGCGACCACCCTCTCAGTGAAGAACCTCTTCCTGATGACCAGCCTAAACCTCCCCCGCCTCAGCTTAACACCGTTCCCGTGGGTCCTATCACTGGTGATTAAGGAGAATAGGTCAGCACCTGCCCCTCCACTCCCCCTCGCGAGGAAGTTGTAGACTGTGATGAGGTCTCCCCTTAGCCTTCTCTTCTCCAGGCTGAACAGGCCAAGTGACCTCAGCCACTCCTCATATGTCTTCCCCTCTTTTTTTCATCTCATTGCCCAGTCTGTACATATAGCCAGGGTTGCCCCGTCCCAGGTGCAGGACCCTGCACTTGCTTTTGTTAAACTTCATGTGGCTGGTGATCGCCCAGCTCTCCAATCTGTCCAGATCTCTCTGCAAGGCCTTTCCAACCTCAGCCGAGTCCACAACTCCTCCAAGTTTGGTGTCATCGGCAAATTTGCTCAAAACACCTTCTAGTCCTACATCCAAATCATTTATAAAAACATTGAAGAGGACTGGCCCTAAAATGGAGCCTTGAGGGACCCCACTAGTGACCATCCGCCAGCCCGATGTGGCCCCATTTACCACAACCCTTTGAGCCCTACCCGTCAGCCAATTGCTCACCCATCGTATGATGTTTTTGTTTAGTTGTATGCTGGACATTTTGTCCAGTAGGATCCTATGGGAAACCATGTCAAAAGTTTTGCTGAAGTCCAAAAAGATCACATCAGCTGGTTTCCCTTGATCGACTAGATGGGTGATCTTATCATAAAAGGAAATCAAATTTGTTAGGCAGGACCTACCCCTCATGAACCCATGTTGGCTGGGACCAATGACTGCATTGTCTCCCAGGTGCGCTTCAATAACTTCAAGGATCATCTTCTCCATAATTTTACCAGGCACTGACGTGAGACTGACAGGCCTGTAATTGCTAGGGTCTTCTTTCTTGCCCTTCTTGAAAATTGGCACATTTGCCAGCTTCCAGTCTACTGGGACCTCTCCAGATTCCCAGGATCGTTGAAAAATAATTGAGAAAGGTCCCGCGATGATGTCAGCCAGCTCTTTAAGCACCCTGGGATTGATCCCACCCAGACCCATGGACTTGTATGGATCCAGGTGGAGCTGCAAATCCCGCACACGTTCAGGGTCGGTTGGGAGTTTATCATTCCCACCGTCATGGTCCTCCAGCTCAGGGCACCCAGGGTCCTGAAGCCCATCATCAGTGTTGAAGACAGAGGTGAAGAAGGCATTAAATGTCTCTGCTTTGCCTATGTCATTGTCTGTGAGGAGACCTTCCCCATCAAGTAGCAGACCTATGTTTTCTTTAGTTCTCCTTTTTCTGTTCACATATCTAAAAAAACCTTTTTTATTGTCTCCCACAGACATGGCCAGCTTCAACTCTAGTTGGGCTTTGGCCACACGAATTTTCTCCCTACAAACACAAACAACATTCCTGTATTCCTTCCACGTTGCCTGACCCTCCTTCCAGCAGCCGTACACTTTCTTTTTTCACCTAAGCTCCAGTAGAAGGTCCCTGGTCAGGCAGGCCGGCCTTCTGCCCCTCCTGCTTGACTTCCAATCTTTTGGAATCGCCTGATCTTGTGCTTTTAGGAGGCAGTGCTTAAAGACTGACCAGCACTGATAGACGCCAATGCCTTCAAAAGCAGTTTCCCAGGGAACCTTGCTGACTAGATCCCTGAGCAACCTGAAGTCTGCTTTCCCCAGGGCTGAAGTTTTGGTGGCAGTTTTCCTTCTGTCACCATAAATTTTAAACTCAACCACTTCATGGTCACTATGACTGAGACAGCTGCCAATTGCCATGTCACCCACAAGACCCTCTCTGTTCTCTGGCAACAGATCTAGGAGGGCACCTTTCCTAGTTGGCTCCCTTAGCACCTGCACCAAGAAGCTATCATCTAGGTGCTTTATGAACCTCCTGGACTTGCTCGTGACGGCCGTGTGGTGATCCCAGTTGATGTCTGGCAAGTTGAAATCCCCCATAAGGACAAGGGGAGTTGATCTCGAGGCATCTCTTAGTTCTGCAAAGAAAAATTCATTGGCGCTGTCGTCCTGGCCAGGTGGTCTGTAATAGACTCCCATAGCGACATCCCCTTTATTTGTTTGTCCCTTAATCATTACGCAGAGGCTCTCAACTTTGCCATCTCCAACTTGGAGTTCCACACAGTCCAGCCCCTGCTTCACATACATCACCACCTCCCCACCTCACCTACCCTGCCTGTCCCTCCTGAAGAGTCTGTAACCATCTATTGCAACACACCAGCCACAGGACTCATCCCACCAGGTTTCGCTTATGCCGATGATGTTGTAGCTGTGAGACTGGGCCAAGACTTCTAGCTCATCCATTTTATTCCTCATACTGCGTGCGTTTGTGTAAAAGCACTTCAAATGCCCCTCCCTACATGCAGAATGTGCCTTCCTACAGCAGATATGTAGTGCAGCAAGCGCTACGCAGAATATAATAGGAAAGACTATTCTTTTTAAGCTTTATGTTTCTAAGCCTATGACTTTATCAGGCATTGACTCTTTACATTAATTACCTCTGATATTATTTTAACTGTATGAATTTAATTTAAATTCTATATTTGCCATTGAACTTTTATATCCTAATATTAAAAAATATGTTAAAATCTTTTCCTCTCCATAACAGACTCTGTCATTTATTGCTTTATTTTCAATATGCCTGATATTGAACAAGTAGTGCACAGACTCTGAATCCAGAGAATATACTCTGTTATGTTGTCCAAAGGAGAAAATTTGGATATCATGCTGCTATTTTCATGGATCATTTAAAAGTTTTCTTTAAAATATTTTTAGCAAATTTCTCCTAATATCTGATCTAATAAAATCAACACAGTCAAATTTCCAATCTGGAAAAACATGTTAATTCACTTAAATGAATTCTTAGGGTAGTCTTACTGAAGTCTATGTAAAGTTTGGCTCATGCTTAGTAACATAGCTGGGTCAGGTCCCAAGAGACTATTAAAAATGAAATTGCTATGGCACACGTATTAAAAGTTGACTCTCAAAAGAAAATATATGTATGCATTCACCTTCACACTGTACACAGCCAAACACCAGGAAGTAGAATACACAGGTGGTATGTTTGAAAGTGCCCCAGAGAGGGCACATTGGTTCCCTAGAGGCATGAAGTAAGAGTTGGCACTTTGTTTAGAAGTATTTTTGAACATTCTGGATTAACAGATGCCACATGAAAGTACCTTAAGAAACTGGTTAGATAAGATCTATTATGATGTTAAATATGAATATAAAAGTAGGTGCCTAAGGCTACAAGAGAAACATAATAATAAGAGAGAGTGGAGGAGTGGCTGAAAATGTTTATTGACTTAAGAAAAGAAAAAAAAAGAAAAAGAAAAAGAAGAAAAAAAAGAAAAAGAAAAAAAAGAAAAAGAAAAAGAAAAAAAAGAAGAAAAAGAAAAAGAAAAAGAAGAAGAAAAAGAAAAAGAAAAAGAAAAAGAAAAAAGAAAAAAGAAAAAGAAAAAGAAAAAGAAAAAGAAAAAGAAAAAGAAAAAGAAAAGAAAAAGAAAAAGAAAAAGAAAAAGAAAAAGAAAAAGAAAAAGAAAAAGAAAAAGAAAAAGAAAAAGAAAAAGAAAAAGAAAAAGAAAAAGAAAAAGAAAAAGAAAAAAAGAAAAAGAAAAAGAAAAAGAAAAAGAAAAAGAAAAAGAAAAAGAAAAAGAAAAAGAAAAAGAAAAAGAAAAAAAAGAAAAAGAAAAAGAAAAAGAAAAAGAAAAAGAGAAAAAGAAGAAGGAATAGGAAAAGTTTATCCATTTATTTTTATAGTAAAACTAAAGATGGAGAAAAAAAGAAACCAACAACCCATTGAAAGAATTATCGGTGTCTCTGAAAGTAGAGCATGGAGTCACCATTTTTATTGGCACAAAGTGATTTGAGTTTTTGCTTAACAAAATTAAAAACTGTTCACCTGAATTTCAGTGAGTAAAATGTATGAGATTGTCTCAAAGGGCATTCATTTTGTAAACTAACCTAGATTTTTACTTCTTATCTCACAAACATTTTATTTTGTTGTTGATGTTACTGAATATGTCATTTCTGATAACAAAAATAAGCTTGGTTTGTGAATGGCTTAACATTTAAGATTGAAATTTCATCATGGGAAGATTCAAGCAGAAGTTTAGCATTGATATTACTAGTACTGTGATGAAAGTCAATAAATCTATAGAACTTTTCATGACAAAGTAGATATGAAATTCATGTTTGAAACTTTAGTGATGATGAAAAATTCTATTCCTTTATTTTTTAACTTTTATTTTTTTAATCTTTATTTCTTTGTATCTTAGTGTGTGATATTGAAAAATTTTCTGTTGGAAGAGAAAAAGAAAAGTATGTTGTTACTTAGTAATCAGTATTTCTGAACTGACCCCCCCCATGGGTCAGTACTGGGTCCAGTGTTGTTCAATTTATTCATCAACGACCTGGACAATGGAACAGAGTGCACCCTCAGCAAGTTTGATGAAGACAAAAAGCTGGGGAGAGCGGCTGATACCCCAGAGGGATGTACTGCCATTCAGGAGGGACCTCAACAGGCTGGAGGGTTGGGCCGAGATGAACCTCATGAAGTTCAAGGGCAAGTACAGGGTCCTGCACCTAGGGAGGAATAAGCCCAAGCACTAGTACCTGCTGGGGTGCAGCTGTGCAGAGAGAGACCAGGGAGTCCTGGTGGACAGCATGCTGACCATGAGTCAGCAATGTGCTCTTATGGCCAAAAAGGCCAGTGATATCCTGGGGTGCATTTGGAAGAGTGTTGCCACCAGGTCAAGGGAGGTGATCCTCCCCATCTACTCAGCCCTGGTGAAGCCACACCTGGAGTATTGTGTCCAGTTCTGGGCTCCCTGGTAAAAGAGGGTTGTAGAACTACTGCAGTGAGTTCAAAGGAAGGCTACAAAGATGATTAGAGGACTGGAGCACCTGTTGTAAAATGACAGGCTGAGAGAACTAGGCCTGTTTAGCCTGGAAAAGAGAAGACTGAGGGGAGACCGCATTAATAAATTAAAATTAATTAATTAATTAATTAATATCTGAGGAGAAGGTGTCAAGATGATGGAGATAGTCTGTTTTCAATTGTGGCCAGTGACAGGACAAGAGGCAACAGGCACAAGCTGAAGCACAGGAAGTTCTGGCTGAATATGAGGGGGCACTTTACTGTGAGGGTGACAGAGTGCTGGGACAGGTTGCCCAGAGAGGTTGTGGAGTCTCCAGCTCTGGAAATATTCAAAATATCTACCTAGATGCCATCCTGTGCAATGTGCTCTAGGTGACCCTGCTCAGCGGAAGTGTTGGACTAGATGATCTTCAGAGGTCCCTTCCAACCTCGGCCATTCTGTAGTTATTAAAGAGACATGTCAGTGTGTCATTAAATGACAAGGTGTAGAGATGGGACTCATTAGGTCAGGTTGATGGTTGGACTTGAGGATCTTGAAGGTCTTTTCCAACCTAGATGATTCTAGTAAAACAAACTTTCTAAAAAGACATTTTTTCCTCCCTAATTATACTTTTCGTGTGTGTGTGTGTGTGTTGTATCTCTAAAAGAAGATTACCTCTAATAAAATTTTACCAGGCAAAATTCTTTGCTAGAAAGAGGTACTTTTAAAAAGTTTGCAGCCAGTTTAGCAGAAGTCTTGGTCTCTTCCTTCCTATTGCATCATATGTCACTCAGACATGAAACTGAGCCATTGACAGTCTACAGCATGACTGTAGATTAAAAGTCACCGCGCTAGCCTGCAAGTTTCAATTTGTTTGCAGATCTTCTTTCAGGAAATACATTGTTAGAGCTCCCAATTAAGTAATGATGGTGTAAACACTTCCAACGCCAAATATACTCTATTACACACTGAAAATAAATTGATATTTTTTCCCTGTATTGTGTTCTACTGTGTCTGACAGATTGTTCCACCTAATAACATTATCCAAACTTTTATCTCTTCCTTATTACTTACAATCTGGAAGAGAGAAAATGATAAACAAAAATACTGTAGAAATACATGAAATCCCTTATAGAGTATATCTCTATGAATGGCAGCAATGAGACCATCCCTGTCCCAGGAGGTTTATGATGCGTATTGTTTTAAGGGGACTTTAGGATAAAACTTTGGCCTTGTTCAAGTCAAAACTTCTTTCCTCCTCCTAAGATTATACATTCTTTCTGTTCTCTTCTTTCTTTATTTCGTGTTTGACCTTCTAATGATATTTTACATAAAGCTAAGCATCTGCATTGTTCCACTGAAATCAGCAGAACTACCTCCAGTTGCATAAAATCAAGGATGTGAATTTTTGTGGGATCAGGGTCTCACTTGAAGAGAACTGTTCCCTACACAAGGAACGTTATCTTCATATGTGATGTTTAAAGTATGCATGAAGTTGAAAACAATGTTGTGGGCAAACTATTTCTAAAGCTATGCAAGCATCTTGCCCTCATTTGGAAGAATTTATTGAGAACTCTTTGAGAGCAGCCCTGCAGAGAAGGACTTGGGGGTTCTGATCAGTGAAACGCTCAACATGAGTCAGCAGTGTGCACTTGAAGCCCAGAAGGCCAAAAACATCCTGGGCTGCATCAACAGAGGAGTGGCCAGCAGGTCCAGGGAGGTGATTGTCCACCTCTACACTGCCTTTGTGAGGTCCCACTTGGCGTACTGTGTCCAGGTCTGGGGCCCCCAGGCCAAGAAAGATATGGAGCTGTTAAAGCACGCCCAGAGAAGGGCCACAAAGATGATCAAGGGGCTGGAGCACCTCTCCTATGAAGAAAGGCTGAGACAGCTGGGTCTGTTCAACCTACAGAAGAGAAGGCTCTGGGGTGACCTCATTGTGGCTTTTCAGTACTTAGAGAGGGCTTATAAGAAGATGGAGAAGGACTTTTCGCTCAATCAGATAATGACAGGACAAGGGGTAACAGTTTTAAGCTGAAATAAAGTAGGTTTAGATTAGATATAAGGAAGAAATTCTTCAATTTGAGAGTCGTGAGGCACTGGAACAGGTTGCCCAGAGATCTTGTGGATGCCCCATCCCTGGAGGTGTTCAAGGCCAGGCTGGATGGGGCCTTGGCTAACCTGATCTAGTGGGTGGCATCCCTGACCATGACGGGGGGTTGGAACTAGATGATCTTTAAGGTCCCGTCCCTTCCAATCTGAGCCATTGTAGGATTCTATGATCTCAAAGGTCCATTCAACCAAGGAGATTTTATTGACCCTGCATGTCAGTCTTCTAGTCTTCAAAGTGAAGCTTAGAGAACATGAGATGAAGTTCTACATCAGCAGAATAATCAATAAGCCATATCCTCATGCTAAGCATGACAAAATTATAAATTCATTTGGTACTTCAGTACCAAGTTTTAATTTTTTGATTTCAGGACTATACTAGCAGTACATGTTAGCCAATTTGAATAACAATGATGTAATGTGGAAAACGAAACAAACATAATACTTATTTTCTAAATAGGGGCAATGTATTTGTAAATGCCTATCTACATTCATATTCAACAACTACAAAATAAACTTAAAAAATGTCCCTTACCCTAACTTCCTATTTCAGCTACTTCTCCCACCTTTTTTCTTTCTTTTAATAAACAGTTCTTATTGTCGGGTCTGTGTTTATATGTATTTTCAAGAAACCTAAAGTATTTTGACCACAAATATGATATGCAATAACTTTATGATGCCATTCTAATAAAGGATAGCAACATACTTCTTAATAGTAATTTATATACTAAGATGCCTTATGTGTATATATACATACTTAGACATACACGCATATATGTGTGAAAAATTGTATTTTCCTTGTTAGATGATTGTATATGCCAACGATTGTACAAACCACAGAAGATGCGTACATATATCTTTGCTTTCAGGAGATCATTTAAGTGTAAAAGTAAACAAGAAAACATGATTACAGTAATGATTTTAAAAACATGTAAATTCCAGCCTCCTTTGATTTTTACTTATATATATATATATATTATTTTTTTTCCCCAGCTCATTTAAGTACAGGTTTGTTTTAATACAAACTGTATTTGTTCTCTTGTCAGGCTGGTCACAAGGGCTGTTCTCAGTAAGAAAACACCTGTGTAAACCCACACCCCAGACCTGCACCCCATAGGGTACTTCTGTGCTGTATGTGTCTGAAGCAGTCTCAGTAACACCAGAAATACTACAGGCCCCCATACCATCTCTGGACAGGTTTTCTAGCACTTATCCCACTCTCTACTGCTTTATTTTACACAGCACTCTAATAATGAGTATAATGATAATGAGGACATAGATATAGACTTGTTATTATTAACATTGGTCTTGTTATGGAATTGGCCTATTTGCAAGGTTCTGAAAAGATCTGATATTGAACAGGAAACTCTAGTGAGAGTTACTCATTAGGAGAGGTACAATCAGCAACAAACCACTGTCCTGGTCACTTTTCTTATCCTGTTTCAAGAGCTGGCACCAACTCTAAAGGCTTTGTTCCTGTTTATGCAGTAAACGTGATGGGTCAATAGTCTTATTTCCAATTTAGAGAGGCCAGTTGAACCAATTCACAACTAAAATGGAATGCCCAAATTTGACTTTCAGATATATCTTCTTGACGATGCCTGAAAAGACTACTTATTCAAATCTTCCCAACACTGTTTCTCAGAATCAGAATCAAAGAATCGCAGAACGGATGAGGTTGGAAGGGACCTCTGAAGATCATCTAGTCCAGTGCCTCTGTCTAGAAGGATCACCTAGGACACATTGCACAGGGTGGCATCCAGGTGGATATTGTGAATATCCCCAGAGAAGAAGACTCCACAACCTCTCCAGGTAATCTGTTCCAGTACTCTGTTACTCTCACAGTAAAGAAGTGCCCTCTCATATTGAGCTGGAACCTCCGGTGCTTCAGTTTGTGCCTGTTGCCTCTCATCCTGTCACTGACCACAACTGAAAAGAGACTATCTCCATCATCTTGACACCCTCTCCTCAGATATTTATATACATTAATGCGGTCTCCCCTCAGTCTTCTCTTTTCCAGGCTAAACAGGCCCAGTTCTTTCAGCCTGTCATTTTTCGACAGGTACTCCAGTCTTCTAATCATCTTCGTAGCCCTCCTCTGGACTCGTTCCAGTAGTTCTACATCCCTCTTTTACCAGGGAGCCCAGAACTGGGCACAATACTCCAGGTGTGGCCTCAGGGACAAATTAAATATCAGGAGCAGTACTCATAAGGACTAATTAACTTCTATATCTTCCACTATAGAGTCATACAGCCATGGAATCATTTAGGTTGGAAAAGACCTTCAGAAAACTGATGGATTAAAAGTGAAATATAAAGTCAAATTAATTTATTATTCAGCAACTTAAAATATATATATATATATATAAATTTTTGGAGCACAGAATCACACAGAATGGTTTAGGTTGGAAAGGATCTCTGGAGGTCATTTGGTCCAACCTCCCTTCTCGTGCAGAGGTACTTACAGTAAGTTGCCCAGGACCATATCCATATGGCTTTTGAATATCTCCAAAGAGGGACACTCCACAGCATCTCTGGCAATCAGTGCCGATGTTCAGTCACCCATGCAGTAGTGTTTCCTGATATTCAGATGAAACCTCCTGTGTTCCAGTTTGTGTCCGCTGCTTCTTGACTTGTTACTGGGCACTGGTGACAAGAAAAGAGCCTGGCTCAATCCTCTTTGCAACTTCCCTTTAGGTATTTATATGCACTGACAAGATTCCCCCTGGGCCTTCATTTCTTCAGGACAAACAGCCCCAGCTTTTTCAGCCATTCCTCATAGAAGAGGAGAAATTTCACCATCTTAATAGTGGCCCTTTATTGAACTCTTTCCAGTATGTCCGTACCTCTTTTGCATTGGGAAATCCAGAACTGGACACAGTACTCCAGGTATGGCCTCATCAGTGCTGAGAAGAGGGGAAAGAGCACTTCCCACAGCCTGTTGGCAGTACTTTACCTAACGTAGCCCAGGATACCATTAACCTTCTTTGTGTTAAGGACACGTTGCTGGCACCTGTTCAGCTTGGTGTCCAACAGTAATCTCAGGTCCTTTCCTGACACACTTCTTTTCAGCTGGGTTGTCCCAGCATATAGTGGTGCATGGGGTTGTTCCTCCCCAAGTGCATGACATTGCACTTCTCCTTGTTGAAATTCATGAAGATAACAGTCCTACATGGGTATTCATCAGTACATAAATAAATAACAGGTGTTGTTTAATATATTCCAGTAACTTAGGTTAAATATGTAAACAGAGGTCACTGAACTGCAGTTTAATCTCTTTAAGAAAACAGAATATATTCACTTATTGCAATTTAGTGTTAGAAATAGTACAATGTTTAATTGCTGAAATGAAGTGGTTGTCTATATGCCCAAATTTATCACTTTTGCTTTCTTCTTTTTATATGTCATTTGCCACAAAGTGGGCCCACAGCTGGATTACCTTTTACACTACACTACACACCAGTAGCCCTACAGGACCTATTTTAAATAAGCCTATGGGAAATCCAGAAAACTAACCATGTAAGAGTTACAGAAAACTGACCTCTTTCTAAAAGCAAAAATTTACTTTTGCCAAAATGTCTTCCATTAAAACTGAACGTCTACCATATCCTAGAGATGTGCTTACTTTGGCTGTAGTACATGTACCATTCTCTATACTTAGCATAGGAAATACAAGTTACGGAAGCAATTTTAGCTGCTGTGAATGATACTTTAAATGTCAGGCATTTCATGTCAGGAGTGTTGTGATGATCTTTTTGGAAGAAGGACAGATGAAAGACTTACCTTTCAATTAAAGTCAATCTTCTCATACATTTATTCAAGAAAAGTGAACCAGAAACAAACAAATAAAAACAAACAAAAAACTCCTTCCACAGAACTCAAGTGAATTAAACATCAATTCTGACAGAATTTCGGAAGTTCTATAGTGGCAATAATTACATAAAATATTTTTATGCTAATATTTATAGAAAATATTGCCCCCGATTTTTGTTTTCTCTGGGCACTCCAAATATTAGTAGTTCTAAATATGAATTCCTCTTTGAATGCACACAAAACTTTTGTGGATGGAACATATTTTTCAGCTTCTTGTGAAATACTCTTGGACAGCAGTATCAAAGGTCATTCATTATTCTTCTTTATGCAGCTGAGTGAGAAAGAAAATGTAAAGTGCAAAGTGTAAAATCAAACATTTTCTATAATTACTGAAATAATTGTTAAAAAAAAAAGAATATGAACTAAATAAATACAATCCATATTGCAATATGTCAAATCACTGGATTCTCAGAAGGATTAAAAAACAAAACAAAACAAAAAAACAACAACAACAAAAAACAGAGAACAGCTGTTATGTTTGAACTTTTGTGGGAAAAGAACACTTTGTGTATTCTCAATAACTTATGTCTTTCTGAAGCCCTTTGGATGATTTATGTTAAAGATGAAACATAGACTGAACTTAGGTGGGTTCAAATTGCTATATGAAAACCTGCCAAACAAAGCGTAGAGAATTCCATAACTCTTTAATGTAATGGCTTTACTACCCTCACAAGTGATGAAAAAATATGAAGCTACAGAAACAGACAAACCTACAGAAATGCAAACACAAAAAAGTATCTTCTCTATTTTGTCTTCTCAAATGCCTTCCAGGGGTCCAAGATCGCTACTTGCACCTCGGATCCATTACTAAATAAATACATTATCAGCATTGCTCAAGTCAAATCTTTCTTGCACCTAAACAATTTATTTCTAATATAAATTCACATGTTCATACAATACTGACCTGGGATGTGGTAGCTTGTTTCAACTCATTTCATAAAAGCATCTGGTGGACAAAAAACTGGAGGTGGATACTTTATTAAAACTGTTTGTATGGGTACAATCTCTCTTTCCGTAGTTATAAATGTACATCCACTTCTGTAGATAAATGCCAGATCACTGCGTGACAAATCCATCTAATCATAGACATAGCTGTTCATTTGCATAACATGCTCTTTTGCACCTGCTGGCAGTTACACTGAGCATCAGGAGGAAGATTACATTGAGAATGTAGGTTAGGTATACAGAGAAACTGCTGAGTCTGGAAACCTTCAAAGTGAATGTAGCCATCCCTATCTCCTCCTGCTCTCAGGACACTTTAGGGCTCCAACAGAATACCAGTGTCTGAATGCTCTCTAGAGACAAGCACAGGATCCTCTGGGGCTCTGACCTGACTGTTTGGATTACTTGTGCAACCCTCTAATCTGCTGTGTTTCTTGGTTATTCTATAATCACAGACAAAACCACAAAGCTAACTCACTCATATGGGATGTTGCTTCCTTGGCACTTTTCTGTGACCCCCTGTTGGAGGCTACTTATCAATCAGAATTAAATTCAAAGGTACATTCTCCCAGTGACTCAGAACCATCAATAACCCCTTGAGACTATAGTAAGGTCAAAAAATATATACTCTTTACAGCTTAAATGAAAGTGTCTTTTCACTACAAATAAACTTCCCTAATGTTAGTACTGCCCATATCTCCATTCCTAGCTGATTATTTGGAGATACCAGGAGAGCAACAGACAATTGTTTATTTAAACTTAATAAAACAATATCAGATAAATAAGAAAGAATTGTTTCTACAAGTATTTTTTTTCCACATGCTAAGAACTTCTTAAATGTTTTAAAGGATTTTTACTCAAACAGGATCCAAGAAAAAGATGTAATCACTTCCAAATTGAGTAAGGAAATTCTGAAGACCATATTAAAGAAATAAGGACTAACTGACTTTTGGGCAACATGATCGATATCCTGACTGGAAAATAACAGCTTATTGTCCTAGACTAGGGTCCAACTGAGTTACTGTTTTCCCTTAATTCCATAATATTTTAGAAAGAAAACACATTGCTAGGTTTATTTGTGAGAATTCCTGATATAGAAATGGGGTAATGATGTGGCAATTTCTAAATGTGGTATTGAATTGCTGCTGGACAGATATTGCAAAATATTAATTATTAACATTTATCAGTTTATTTATTTATTTATTTATGCCTTCTTTTTATCTGTTCTTTAATTTCCTAATAGCAAAGTTTATTGGCAGGAAAGAAATGTTCACTACTGCTTATATTTTAGAAATGGTCAGAGCAAAGTTACATAGTTATCCTCTCTATGCCTATGCATTGCAAGTAAATAAGTTTTGGTACCTAATTCTGTCTATTTGCAGGCCTCATGTTATTAGTGTCATACAAATATATAACAGGAAAAGATATATAAAGTGTTTACCTTGGCTGTCATTGAAGATAATGACATGTTTGTACTATTAAAACGGGGGAAAAAATAAACCTAGATGAATAGTGCAGGGTAATAGACTTTTGGAGATTAGATTCAACTCCTGATGAGCTACTCATATACTGAAGTGGTTAACATTGAGTAATATATAATAAGGCTGTGTATTTCACACTAGATTTCAAAAGGAGTTGGGGAATAAATTCAAAGGTTAAAATTGCAAAGGGCTAGTGAGACTATCATTCAGCTCTCAGTAATGTGATAACACTGAGGAATTACTGCAACACTGTGTCCACTGAAAGAAAAACTAAAAAAAAAAAAAGAAAAAAGAAAAGAAAGCAAACAAACTACAACAAAACAACAACAAACAACAACAACAAAAAAAAGGACTATACGAGAAAATAATTGCTGATCTTTGAGAAACTTAGGAAATTTACAATTTGACTTAAAGAATTTAAACGTAAGTATAAAAAGGCAGCAAAATGAATAATAGAAAGCATAGATATCCTGCAAGCCAATTATACTAAAACAATGAGTCAGATCATACCAGGAGAATGGATATGAAAAGGAAAGAAACATTCTGTACTTTGCACATAACTTGGTTGCCACATTTTTCAGTAGATGGTTGCAAATCACATTTCCATTGTTCTAATTGATCTTAGAATGCTTCAAATAAACACTGTTTTACTAGTTTCTTGAACCCTTAACAGAATGTTTTTCTCTAGAGATCAATTGTCATGGTGTCTTCTACCAAGATCTGCTTGAATGGGCAAAATAAAACAAACTAATGAGTTACTGGAACTGGATAGCACAGACAAGATCCCTTCCACTCTTACCACATTCTGCACATCCAAATAAGAAAAGTACCTACGAGACATTAAGATAAAATATGGGAATTCCTATCCCATTTTTTTTAATTTTCATTTCCTCCTCACTCCCAAAATTAGAAATAGAAATCTCTTCCTTGAACATACTATCTACTCTGGATTTATTTATTTATTTATTTATTTATTAACTTATATATATATATGCATTTTTAGAACTCAGTTAAAATAATGTAGCTGACATTATATTTGGCATTTTGATGAATGATCTCTTTCCCTCTGTATTTTTTTTTTTTTTTAACTGGAGGTAGTGTTAAATAGCAAATGAATATATGATCAGAGAATTGTTTTTCACTAAATTCTCTTATCACAGAACAATATACAATCAAGGGCTTTTAGCATAACATAAAATCCCTCAGATGTGGTGGGGGAAATCTTTCTCGTAATGTACGAACACCAGTGAGTAGGCTACATAGGTCTGTTAGTGGCAATAATTCCATGCTCACAATCCTCCCTCCATCACTTCCTCTTCTCAATCTTCGTCCACTTGTCTCATGCCCTGTTCCAATTACTGCTTCAGTGTTGATAATAGCTGCAAAGAAAAGAGCTGGAAAAGTACCCCCACTTAAAGATTTGTTTCTTAATGAGTAGGATATTTGAAAAAAAAAATCAAATTGCAAAATGTTTTATGCAACTCATTATTGTTGGTAAACTGACAATGAAAAATCTCCAATAGAATACAAAGAATTTCAGGGCTTTGAATTTCCAGTTAAGACCACTTTCTGAGATCCTACTTGGTCTTTCAGATCTGCTCTGTTTTGTTCTGTTTGATCTCTGCTACACTGTGACACAAAAACATTGGATTTTTCCAAACCTATTGGCAGCTTAACAGTCAGTTAATTTACTGTAATTCCAAAAAGTTGCACTTCAGCACTATTTGTTGTTTTTCTTATAATCCACAGGAAAATTTTGCATCTTAAAGGAAATCTGAACAGAAGATGATCATAAAACTATCAATGAGATTTTACTGCAGAGGATTTTACTTTGAAGACTTTTTATTCACAGTGTTTTCTCATTATCATTTTGCTACATTGACACACATCTTAAAATTAATAGCTCACTCTTATACACACTTGATAAAGCAAAGACTTACTTAAATGTTTTCTTACTGAGGAACTTTGTTTGAATGAGTAACTACTTGTTTTGAAAGTTATTTGAAACATGAGGACACTGAACATGGAATTACTACAGTAAATTAGCTAAATATGCTGGCTGCTTGCCATTAAACACTACATTAAAAGAACAAGAAGGTGGGATACTGTACATGTACAGAACCTAGAATATAGTTCCTACATGATGTTAAGAGAGGCTTTTCAATTAATTTAACGAATGACAAGAGAGGTCAGCCTTCCTATGTATAGGTCAGAATGTCCAAATTTCACACCTGAAATCTGATTCTATGAAATCACCATGTTGGCTAGATTGTTTCAATTCAGATCATAGAATCATAAAATCACAGAATCATAGAATGGTTTGTATTGGAAGGAACCTTAAAGGCCATCCAGTTCTAAACCCCCTGCCATGGGCAGGGACACCTCCCTCCAGACCACATTGCCCAAAGCCCCATCCAACCTGGCCTTGAATGCTTCCAGGGATGGGGAATCCACAGCTTCTCTGGGCAACCTGTTCCAGTGCCTCGCCACTATCACAGTAAAAAAAAAACAAAACAAACAAGCAAGCAAAAACAAACAAACAAACAAAAACAAACAAACAAACAAACAAAAACCTTCCTTATATCTAATCTAAATCTACTCTCTTTTAGTTTAAAGTTGATCCCCTTATTCTGTCACTACACTCCCTGATATAGAGCCTCTACAGCTTTCTTGTAGGCCCCCTTTAGGCATGGGAAGATCTCCCCAGAGCCTTCTCTTCTCCAGTCTGAACAACTCCAATTCTCTCAGCCTGTCTCCTTCATATGAGAGGTATTCCAGCCCTCTGACCATCCTTGTGGCCCTCCTCTAGACTTGCTCTAACAGGTCCATGTTGGGGTCCATGTCGTAAGCTGCGGGCCCCAGAGCTGAATGCAGTACTCCAGGTGGGGTCTCATGAGAGCAGAGGGGCAGAATACAACCTCAGCTCCCTCAGCTGTTTGTCATAAGACTTGTTATCTAGATCCTTCACCAGCTTCTTTGACATTCTTTGCATATGCTCCGGCATCTTGATGTCTTTCTTGTAGCGAGGGGCCCAAAACGGAATGTAATATTTTAGAGAGAGCCTCACCAGAGCAGAGTACAAAGGGACAATCACTTCCCTAGTCCTGCTGGTCACACTATTTCTGATTCAAGCCAGGATGATGTTGGCCTTCTTGGCCACCTGAGCACACTGCTGGCTCATATTCAACCATCTGTCAACCAATGCCCCCAGGTCCCTTTCTGCCAGGCAGCTTTCTAGCCACCCTTCCCACAGCCTGTAGCATTGTATGAGGTTGTTGTGCCCTAAATGCAGGACCTGGCACTTAGCCCTGTTAAGCCTCATACAGTTCGCCTCAGCCCATCGGTCCATCCTATCAGATCCCTCTGTAGAGCCTTCCTACCCTCAAGCAGAACACTCATGCCTAACTTGGTGTCATCTGCAAACTTACTGAGGGTGCACTTGATCCCACTGTCCAGATCATTGATAAAGATATTGAAGAGAACTGGCCCCTGTACTAAGCCCTGGGGTCACTACTAGTGACCAGCCTCCAACTGGATTTAACACCATTCACCACGACTCTTTAGTCCTGGACACCCAGCTAGTTTTTAACCCATCGAAACATACACTCATCCAAGCCATAAACAGACATTTTCTCCAGCAGAATGCTGTGGGAAACGGTGTCAAAAGTCTCACTGAAGTCTAGGTAGACCGCATCCACAGCCTTTCCCTCATCCACTGAGAATGTCACCTCATCATAGAAGGAGATCAGGTTCATCAAGTAGGACCTGCCTTTCATAAACCCATGCTGACTGGTCCTGATCACCTGATTGTCCTATAAGTGCTGCACGTTGGCACTCGAGATAATGTGCTCCATGAGCTTCCCTTGCACTTAAGTCAGACTGACTGAGTTGAGTTTAGCTCTGGAAAATACAATGGATGTCTTTAAGAACAGCACAAAAATATTATTAGAAAAAGCAGCACAAGATATTTTAGAAACTGGTAACCAAGAACTTGAAGTCTTGAGATACTACTTGGGATTTATAAATATGTAGTACAGATCTGTTGCAGTGATATTGAAAAGAACGGCAGCTCATATGCATATATATTACTCTAGACAAAAATTCAGCCATGCAAACACAGATGAATTGTTATCATTTACCCCGTAGCAGTTATTCTGGAGAATGTTTTCAATGTCTGCTATAATGACACATTTCAAGACTGGAATTTCCTCCTCTTTGATTACAGTTTAAACACTTCACGTTAAACTCAATGGAATAAATAGTCTGCCTGCCACAAAGTGGAAGTAATGAGTTTTGAAAATATTTTTTGCAAAAATTATTGGAACTTTTGCATGTTCCTTACATGAAAGAAGAAATACATTGGTCCATAGTGAATAACAATTTTATGTTTAAATATATGCTAATATGAAAAAGCAACAACAAATATACAGGTTTGCATCTTAAGACAGCATTTATTTCCTTGTGTTTAAGAAGAATTCTTTCCTATACTGCAGTTTTGAATGATGACTTTTATAGTTCTTTCAAGGAGTTTCTTCATTTGTAGAAATACTATCTGAAGCTAATGAATCAACAATCTTTCTTTCTCCTTTCTCCTGTATGTATATGAACATATATTTCCAATACTTGTTTTATTGTGCTCTTACATTCATGGAACTTTTGCCCTTTTACTTTTGGAAGCACTTTATTTATTTATTTATTTATTTATTAAATAAGCTGGCTGTGTTCACAAAGGTTTGGAATTTCCCCTTTTGTGGTGACTTTGCTTTTGTTTGGATTATGAACTTCTGCAACATGTAACCCAAAAGAAGTTCAGTTTCCAAGAGGAAAAACAGATTGATGAACTGTAGTGATATTATATTTATGAAGCAAAGTGCATTCCAACCATTTTTCCCATGGCAAAAATGTTCTATTTGCATAAATGGACTATGTATACACAGCATATATATACATATGTATATACAGAATAATCTTGAATAGATCTTTGAGAATGTAAATATCTCCCATGACCTGATACCTCTGCATGCAAAAATTTACTTGCAGCAGCAATCTCCAGAGATGTCAGGAATTACAGTGAGCAACATACACTAGAGCACATTTAATGGGGAAGTTAAAGATATTAAGAACTATCTTGTTTCTAATAAGAAGCTGTAATTAATTATAAAATAAGAAAGGGTCAAGCACTGAGACACATCAGATTCTTTCCTCTTACAATGTACAAAATACATTGTGTTCTAGTATTGCAAAATAATTCTGTTGGAAGAGGTCGAAGTGAGGTGGGAATAACTATCATTTAATATTTTTGTTTCAACTTTTTCATCAGTATTCTTCTCTGTTCTTTTATGTTCTACTTGATTTGAAATATACTGTCATGACTTTATTAAATTTGGAAGGAACATGGGACAGTTGAAAGCATGCATTCATATTGTAAAAAGTCCAGTAAATACAGTCCTCTGCACTTCTCAACTCTATACAACTACAGAAGCTTTCTAAAATGTTTGCTGGTGATTAAATGGAAATAGAAGACAGATCAACATGATATGGGTTAAGCATTCTATATCTTTGATTTAAACTCAAACTTCATAACACCAAATAGATTAACTGTGTTGTCAGATTAACTCTGATTTTCACAGATTGCTGCCTGCTTTGAAACTAATTAAGCCATTAATTTTGTTCAACTTCAGGTTGAGAATTTAATGCATCAATTTATTTTGTAAAAGCGTAGCTATTTTAATCCTTGTTTATCCATGATCTTCAAATATTTATTTAACTACGTAGTATTGTATAAAATTAGTGCTGATAAGCTCTTTTTCTTTCATTAATGCAAAATCACAAATGCAGTGTGAACACAAAACTGCAATCAGATTTGCTAAGACTCCCTTAGAAAGTACTAAGATAATATAGAATAAATTAAGGGAAAAAATAATTTAAAACTCATATTGAAAGTAATTGAAATAATGTCAGTCAATATTTGTCTCTAAAGAGTAAGAGACTAATAATTTAATACACTTTTCTCATAACTGATTTCATAATTCCTTATTTTTCTAGAAATTCACAAGCTTTCAAAGTATATGTGGATTTATTTCCCATAACTTTAGTAAGACCATTATTTCTTTTAGTAAACTCTAAATTTATGGGCCTGAACTGTTCCTGATAAACACAGTAATATTACTCCTATTAAACAGTTTCCTCTTCTTTCTCTGTTGTAATATTACATGCCAGGATGAATTTCTAAAATTTACTTAATATGTGGTTTTACAAGACACAATGTGAGTATAACTCACAAGTGTAATAAGCATGCTGCTTATGGTTGTCTGGTAAAGATGAGGTTTCTATACACGCAGGGGAAAAATACAACTGCTAAAGTTTAGTCCACACAAGGACTAAAGAATGTTTCCAGTAAGAATTTTAATACTATTTTTTTTGTTTATTTATAGAAATAATTTTCATAATAAATTGACATATTTATGGGTTAAAGCTAATTTATTTATGGCCCTCAATACATGGATTTTTTATTTTTATTTTTTTTAACCTTTAAAATTTGATAAAATCCCTTCCCAAAAGAAAGATGTGGTCTCCATTAAAGGAGAAGATAACTTTTAAGGGAGGTGGAAATCTTTGTTATTAAGTTCTCTTGAGCGTAGTACTTGCAAATAGTTTGGACACAGAAAAGGAAAACTTAGAGCTCAGGTCTATATCTTCAGGGAGGAAAAATAACAAAACCTAAAACAAAACATGCTCTCCCCACCCCTCTAAAAAAAACAACACACATACACACACACACACACACACACACAGACACACACAAAAAACAAAACAAGACAAACAAAAAAACCAACCACCAGAGCTAGTGCCCGAAAATGTATACCATAGAAAGCCAAGACTCTACATCTTTAACTACTAGGTACAAGGCATGAAAGACTACTTCCAGATCCCACTGAAGTTCATGAGGATATCTGCAACCAACTCCAGTATGTCGGATCAGATGATTATTTTTCTAGCTTGGGTTAACCACAAAATATTAGAAACTAAAATAATGGCAGTCTTATTTAAGGAAAAGTGGGTTGAGGTATTTTTTTTATAAGATTTTAATATTACCTTAGCACCTTCCTTCCTTTTGATGCCCTTGTTGCTGGTCTCTTGACATTGAAACTCAGGTATTTTCAACCATAAATACTAAAACTAGTAGTTTTTAAAATTTTCAGTTTTTCAAAAATACAAAGACATTACAGCAAATGTAGAGCTTCTCAAATGGAGTATTTCTGGTGGTAATTCTGGGTGGTAATGCTGTTTTTGGTGGTACAGAGCTGCAAGAAAGTGCAGACTGAAGTACAGTAGGGAAAAAGCCTGGGGCCAAACCAAAAAGTTCTCGCCCTGCTCCAGCCCTTGAGCTTGCCACAGCCACATTTTTCCAGCCACATTTTCTGCTCTGCTCCAGCCCCCTCACAGCAAAGAAGTGCATCATTATGTTGGAATAACCTATCTGACTTATATATGTATACATACTGGAAAAAGTGTGGTTGGAGTGTTGGGGACAAGAGGGTGAGAAATGGAACAGAGTTCCATGTGGGAAGGTACATGGAGAACTAATGATATATACCAGGACATTTTTGACTGAAAATTTTACAGGTCCTTGCTTGATATAACTGGCAACAAGGATGTTTCAGGGACCTGGATCATTTCACATTGCAGTATTTTTTGCACACCATATCTTGCATATAACAGATTTCTTATAGATTTCAAATTTTTGTATTCATAATTCTGGCCAACAGCGATACAGCAAAGTATTAGGAACATTACAAAGAAGTTGAGAATAGGCAGCATATAAAATATTTTGCCACAGGAATTCTGTATATGAGTATTACTTATTTTCCTTTTCATATATGTGTAGTCAGCTCTAGAGGCTCAGTTTATGTTTTGGCTTCAAATGCCAAGTTTAGCTTGGCTCTGCAATGAAAGATTTAGGTTTACTGGAATCTAATGGTAGCCTTTCCATAAAAGCTGCCCGTGTAAAGATGTTTGATTGAAAAATTTAAAATGTTCTGCAAAGTCCTCTGATATTTCTTTTGGTTAAAAATACTGAGCATTAATATTAATAGTTAAAAAAAAAAAAAAAGAAAAGAAAGAAAAAAGACCTAGAATGCTGTCTGTAATATATAACAGAAAACTAGATTATAAAATAAGTGACATGATCCAGGTGTTCACATTGCTTTTAAATCTAGTTGGCTTTTTTTCATCTATTCTATGGAGATAATTCTTATATTTCTGGGTGAGACATCGGTGTAAGTCTGCTCACACAGAAAAGAGTGAAATTTCCCGAATTGGGAAATATTAGAAAGTGATCTAAAATGGAATTTTGCAAACAGGGCTTATTACTTAAGAACAAGCCCTAAGTATCAGTTTGGCTTATTACCATCTACATTCACACACCCATGCAAGGTCTACAACTGGACTGCAAAATAAAAAATAAAAAAGAACCATACAAACATTCTGTGTAAAATCTATAGATGACAGAAAGAAAAATAAAATTTAACTCACAGATTTCATACTTAGGAAACATGTTGATGAAATAACTTTATAGAGATTTCTGTGATGTTGAATTAGTAGGCTGAAGAAATCTTTCACGAATATCATAACACAAATAATCTTAAGTGTCCTAAGACAAAAGATTGACAAATACTTACATCAATGGTAGCTGATCCAAACCACATTTTAAATTATTATTATTTTTTTTTAACAAGAACCCAATGTGATGCAATAATTTTCTTGTACAATGGTGAATTCTCAGTTCTTATTGTATATGAAAGACGGTTTCTTAACCAGTGCTATTGCTTTTATCCAATACTATTGCTTACATGCAGTTGTGTCTGTTTATATTACCAAATTATCATATAAACATAAATCAAAGAAAGGCATAAGTATTTGCAGCTGTTTTATTAAAAACAAAATAACTTTTGGCAAGTTGTTCTTGCTTGTAACTGTAAAGCACTGTGAGACAGTCCTGCAAGCAATCAGAGATAGGAACACACAGAAAGACGGGGAGAAACTAGAACTGTCTATATCTTTTCCTGCAGAAATTTTCACATCAGTGCCAGCAGTGGCTTAAAAGGCCAAAATTTCTCTGAATCCCGCTTTCCTTATGTTAGCTTTGTGACTGACCCCCTGTCAATGGAAAACAACAACAAAATCAACAACAAAAACTTTTGTTCTTTCATGAATCATCTTTCCTTGATTTAAACTTTCATTTGCAGTACATTCTAATCTTATCTTTCTCTAGTTCTCACCAAAAGCATCCCTTTCATACCCTACAGATGGTATGAGGCCTTACTTATACTCTTACTTATAGATAATATATAGCGATAGAGAACAGCTTGTAAAACTTCTTGTCAAGAATGTTGACTGTCGCTAAGTGGAAAAACTCACATTAAGCAGTGGCAGCTGGATGTATATTTTGACACTGAAATAATAAGAATGAATAATTTTATTTTGTTTTATTTTGTTTCATATGACAAAAAATGTGAAAAGATGATAAATAGAAATATAACATGAGCCTGATTACTCTACCATAGATACCAAATCTGCAGAGGCACAAAAAACCTTGTTTATTGGTTTGACTCTGGCCAGAGGCAGGTCCCTTTTGGAGCTGCTAGAACTGGCCCACATCTAACATGGGGCAGTTTCTGGACTCTTCTCACAGAAGCCCCTCACAGCCCCCCACTACCAAACCCTTGCCACGTATACCCAATACTATGAGTGTGAATAGGAAGAGGAGTAACTGTATAAGTACTTGATGGGAATATCAGTAAGGATATTTCTAGGTGGATTTATATATGGTGTCTCAAGGAAAAGTGATATGTTTTTAAGGCAGTGTAGGGATAAAGCTGACAGATATCATGTTTCATTTTTAACAAGTTTCTTATGGAAAAAAACCACATATATGAGATACAGAAGACAAAGGTGGTAAAGGAAAACAAGAAAAAAGGAAAGAAAAAAAAGGAGATGAAAAGTTAAGCAATGCAGAAGATGTAGAAGTGGACTATTTGCTTGGAAAGTGGATACCTATAAAAGCTCATCATTTTCAGCATTATTATTATTTTGAATGGGTTGTAAGAAACATGTTTAAACAGGTGTGTGCAAATCACATTGTATTAAATTGAGTCCTTCAGTGATGTCATTCAAAGGTGAAATGTTCAAATATCAGAGATTCTCCAGCCTGTGCTCTTTGATACCTCAGGGACTATAGTTCATTTTGGCATTCATTCATTCAGGATAAATGATATGTTGGAGTAAATACAATTTGATTACAAAGATAGAATCACAAAACACTACTATTAAAATGTTTCTGGAACTATAAGATATGAAGTAAAAGTAAAGAGGCAAAGTTAAAAGCACCTGGGGAAATACATCTCTCAGTTACAGTCATTTCCAGATTACTGTTTTTCTTTGTCAGTATTTCCTTGCAAATGGAGAGCAACTGAAGCATAGACTTGTTAGCTCATTCCAGCTGGGGCTATCGAAAACCAAGGCAATTCAAAAACAGTTTTATTCTACTACTTCTTCAATTACTTTCCCATTGCAAAGGCCACAAGAATAATAGGACAAGCAGAACACATATAGACAAGAAGGAAAAAAGATGGACATATAGCAAAAATCCTAAAACTTTGCCAAGGTCTTTAGATGTACATTACGTAAACTCTCCAACAGTATGAATGTGCTAGTATATGTGCACAAGTCAGAATAAGAAATGTTTAAGCAGGACTTCATCTTCCTTTTATTCCAGCTCGTCTGTTATTTCTTTCTACTGCCTACGGCATTCAGCCCTTGAATCTGCAGAGAAGACCTATGTGAAAGACTAGCACTAACTAGCCAAAGTAGGGGTGTTGGCTCTGATGAAAGGACCAAAAGGAGAACCCTTTTCAATGTGAGGTTCAGTACAACTCTTCCTTACAGTGCTCATCTTTATTTTGTAACTTGGTTCTTGAATCTCCCAAATCTCAAACCTAATTGCTCTTCACCCATACATACTAGCTAAGCAATGATCCTGGTGGTGTTCTACATTTGAACATATATGATAAGGCTTTTGTTATTTATTAGCTATGTAAAAGACACATCTTACTTTGGGTATAAAACAACTGTATTGAGTCCGCTTTTCTTTTCTTTCTTCTTTTCTTTTCTTTTCTTTTCTTTTCTTTTCTTTTCTTTTCTTTTCTTTTCTTTTCTTTTCTTTTCTTTTCTTTTCTTTTCTTTTCTTTTCTTTTCTTTTCTTTTCTTTTCTTTTCTTTTCTTTTCTTTTCTTTTCTTTTCTTTTCTTTTCTTTTCTTCTCTTCTCTTCTCTTCTCTTCTCTTCTCTTCTCTTCTCTTCTCTTCTCTTCTCTTCTCTTCTCTTCTCTTCTCTTCTCTTCTCTTCTCTTCTCTTCTCTTCTCTTCTTTCTTTTCTTTTCTTTTCTTTTCTTTTCTTTTCTTTTCTTTTCTTTTCTTTTCTTTTCTTTTCTTTTCTTTTCTTTTCTTTTCTTTTCTTTTCTTTTCTTTTCTTTTCTTTTCTTTTTCCCCTATATTATTTATTTTATTTATTTGACTTTAATATTACACTAGCAGTTTCTAGAAGCTCTCTCCTCATCCTTGTATTATATTAAAATCACTGCATATTGCTCAGGCTCTCAGCTTGCTAAAAACTAGTTTTGGCTAAAAATGCGTATGGATCTCTTACAGAGTCCAATACTCTCTAACCAGCCTCTTTTAGATATTCCACACAAGGAAGGTTTAATGTTTAATACCAAGTTTACTTAAATGTAGATATTTGATGTTACAACATGTTTAATTTAGTAGAGTAAGTACAGCAATATGCTGAAAACACAATACATGTATGCTTAGCAATTGCAATATACAGTTGAATCACAAAACATGTGATTATCATTACTGATCACCTGATCATTACTGATCATGATTACATGCTCACCATCACAATATTGAGGATCCCAAATAAATAACCAGAAAGGAATAAATGAGTTGAAGCCAGCTAAAGCTCCTTTCTCCAAAGATTTTTTTTTTTTTTAAATTCTTATATTTTAAGGGCTAAGCCACATATACACCTCCTCATGTGCTGGTCTGGTTGGCTAGGAAGACCTTCACAGTTTTTTGATTAACTCAGGAATAAAATGTTTATACAATCTGTCGATCCACTTAAGTAATCTAGTCATTTATATATAAAAAAAGGCCACCTCTTTGAGATAAGCTCGATTTTCTTGGCAACAACTGTTGTTAGACAATCCCTGCATTCTTTACTGGGCTTCAAGAGCACATGGTCCTTGACCATCTGCTGTAAGCCTTCTTACATTGTAGGGGCTTGTTGATAGGACACAATCCTGGTTTTGGAAGTCTTTTTTTTTTATTATTATTATTTATTTAATTGAGAAAGATCTCTTTGCCTTTTTATTTTGAAACATCAATTTTCAATTTGAACATAACTTAGATATTAAAAAAAAATAAAGACAAAAATCAGTCAAATATTATTTATTCAGATCAAATTCAGCAGTTAGCTCACTTAAAGTAATTTTCCCCCATCATAGTTGCTAGATCAAATAGTCTGTTGTGTGCAAGTCTTGTTCTGGCCCAGAAAATTCACTGGTATTTATATAAAGCTGTATTGTGATTGCCTGTAGCATTTTTTGATTAAATTATCCTGAAACACTTCATATTCTCTAAACAAAGCAAAGAAGAAGCAGTGTTTCCTTTCCTAATACTTAACTGATACTGGAATCTGCTGAAGTCTAAACATAAAACAGTGATGGAAATAAGAAGGGGCAAAACACCAACAGCCTTATTTTGGTTAATTAAAAAAATCTGAAACCAACATTCCAACAGAAAAGTAACTTAAAAAAATTCCTTCTAAGGCTATCTTGAATTTCTTTAATATCCAGGTATACAGTTTTGAACACCAGCCTATATTCAGCGCTCTGAAATTTTCATGCTTCAAACAGAAATTTTAGTAGGAACAGGCCAATATTTTATGATATAATTTGAGTACATTTTTCATCCTAGCTGTTTTTAATAATATATATTTTTTTGTTAACCACTGTCATCTGTGGGTCCAGAATTGGCAAACTAAAATGACATCGATATCTGAAGATCAACATAAGTACTCTCCATATTTTAATAACAACCTGGCATTTTAACAACACTCTAACAGTTAGAATGGATAAATAAAACAAACAAACTAATCAACTTTAGACAAAGCAACCATGAGATGATTAAGTCTAGGATCTGTTGGAAAGAAGGAATATAAGCAGCAGAGTTAGGACTCTGTACTTTAAGGGAATGAACTACAGCTTTTCATGAAGCTCCCAGCTAGTTTCCCTTGTGAAGCTGCCATGAGGAAGGCTGTCCAGGACAGTTGACTGATTTTTAAAGGAAATTTGTTGAGTGCTTTGGGAACTTAACATTTCATTGAGGAAGAAAACTGGGAGTTTTGGCAGAAGGCCTGCTTGGCTAAATGGGAAGCTTCTCAGTGACCTAAACCACAAAAAGTAGGTATACAAGAGTTGGAAACAAGTATTAGCAACAGAAGTATTAGCAATAAAAATATTCCTTTGGTGCTTAGGGAATGATCAGAAAGACCAAAAGGCACCTGGAGCTGGGACTAATATGAAACCTGGAGATCAACAAAAAGGGATTTTGCCAGCATTTCATACAAAAGTGAGGTTCAGGGAAAATATTGGGCTGTTAAGGTTGTCCCCTTAGTCCATCATGATGGGCAGTAATACTCCCTTTCCCCATATATGAACATGATTTAGGATGGAGAGGGCCAGCTAAAAGTGAGGGAGCCTGTGAAATATTACCTGTGAAAAATCACAGCCAACCTAGAAGGTTCCTGAAGTCTGGAGAAAAATTCTAAAGATATTTTCAACTTTAAAAAAAAGCAAGAAGAAAAAACTATGAAGGTACAAGCTGGTTATATTCAGCTCTTACAGGAAAGGATGGAGTGTATCATCCTGGAATTCATTTTCAAGCACACCAAAGATAGGATAGTAACTTGATGTAGTCAAAATGGCATCGATCGATCTCACTTCTTTCTACAATAGAATGACTGGCTATGGCATTTTCAGCTGGAAGCTGAGAAAATATCACCTTATAAGTGGTTTAAAAATTGACCCATCTTCTGAATTTCAAAGGGTCATGATCTGTTCCTCGATATTCACCTGCCAATGTGTGAAATACCACAGGGTTTAATACAGCGGCCTATGCTATTTAACATCTTCCTTAATAATAAATGGGATTATATCAGGCTTGTGGACAGTCACTAGTGGGGTCCCCCAGGTCTCCACTTTAGGGCCAGTTCTTTTCAATGTTTTCATAAATGACTAGGATGTGGGACTAGAAGGTGTTTTGAGTAAGTTTGCAGATTATGCTAAATTGGGAGGAGTTGGTGACTCTGTCAAGGGTGAGGAAGCCTTGCAGAGAGTTCTTGACAAATTAGAGAGCTGGGCAATCACCAACAGCATGAAGTTTAACAAGAGCAAGTGGTGGGTTCTGTGCCTGGGAAGGGTTGACCCTGACTATATGTACAAACTAGAGGAAGAGAGGCTGGAGAGCAGCCCTGCAGAAAGGCGTCTGGGGGTTCTGGTCAGTGGCAAGTTGAACATGAGTCAACAGTATGTTCTGGCAGCCAGGAGGGTCAACAGTATCCTGGGGTGCATCAAGCATGGCATTCCCAGCTGGTCAAGGGAAGTGATTGTCCCACTCTGCTCTGTGCTGGTGTGTCCTCACCTCAAGTACCGCATGCAGTTTTGGGCACCACAGTATAGAAAGGACATAAAACTATTAGAGAGCATCCAAAGGAAGCTATGAAAATCATGAAAAGTCTAGAGGGGAAGATGTATGAGGAGCGGCTGAGGTCACTTGATTTGTCCAGCCCAGAGTAGAGCAGGCTGAGGGGAGGCCCCATAGTGACCTGCAGCTCCCTCACGAGGGGAGCAGAAGGGCAGGCGCTGAGCTCTGCTCTCTGGGGACAGCAAAAGGACCCGAGGGAACTGCATGGAGTTGGGACAGGAGAGGGTCAGGCTGGATGTTAGGAAAAGTTTCTTCACTAAGAGGGTGGTTGAGCACTGGAACAGGCTATCCGGGGAAGGAGTCATGGAACCAAGCTTTCCAGAGTTCAAGGAGCATTTGGACAACTGTTGTGGTTTAACCCACCAGGCAGCTAAGCAACACACAACAGTTCATTCATACCCCCTCCCCCCCACTCAAGTGGGCTGGGGGAGAGAGAATTGTGAGGAAAAAAAGGTAAAAGATTATGGGTTGAGATAAAGATAGTTTAATAGAACAAAAAGGGAAGAGAAATAATAACAAAGATGGTGAAGATGATGATAATAAAATGCACAAAGCAAGTGATGTGCAATGCAATTGCTCACTACCTTCTGACTGATGCTCATCCCATCCCCAGGCAGTGTTCCCCCGCCCCGGCCCTGGCCAGCCACTCCACTATATTAATTGTTCAGCATGATGTCATATGGTATGGAATATCCCTTTGGCCAGTTTGGGTCAGCTGTCCTGGTTCTGTCTCTTCCCAGCTTCTTGTGCACCCCCAGCTTCCTTGCTGGCTGTGCAACATGAGAAGCTGAAAAGTCCTTGGCTTAGTGCAAGCACTGCTCTGTAACAACTACAACATCAGTGTATTATTAGCATTATTCTCATCCTAAATCCAAAACACAGTACCATAGCAGCTACTAAGAGGAAAATTAATTCTATCCTAGCCAAAACCAGGACAACAATACTCTCAGAGATATTGTCTGATTTTCGGGTGGTTCTGTGCAGACCCAGGAGTTTGACTTTATGGTCCTTGTGGGTCCCTTCCAATTTGGGATATTCTATGATTCTGTGATTCTATAGTATGAATGATGAGATAGGGTACACCATCAGCAGTAGTGATTACACTAAATCAAGCGAGTGGCTGACATTCATTCAGTAGTACCAGATGGCTGACACTCATGTAGTAGTACCAGATGGTGTTACAAAGGGTAATGGTGACAAACTACATCTTGGAAGGCTCAAGCTTCATATCAGGAAAAAAAAATTCACTGATAGAATAGAGTTACACCTGAACAGATTACTTGCAGAGGCTGTGAATCCTCATCCTTGACTTAACTAGATAAAGATCAGTCTTTAGCCATAGCTGAAATAGCATTTACCATCCTCTTCCATCTACAGGGGACGAGAACTGAAGATTTTCATTAGCGTGCGATGGAGGAATGATTCAATAATATACACTAGAATAGCTGCTATTCATGTCAAGTGTTCAGCTGAAGAGGTTGAGCCAGCACAAGCTGAGCTTCCTAGTGACCTTAACTCAGTATTCCTTAGGGCCATTATACCCTAAGGTTCTGAAAAGAACGTTTGTGATTATGTGCTAAATATAAGACTGTTTGATAATAAATATTTAAAAGACGTATTTGGTGACTGGAAAGCAATAATTTAGTTTTTTTCTTGGGTTGCCTTCCTGAGCAATGAGGTTACCTCTCAGCCTCCTTTTCTCCAGGCTGGACAACACAAGTGTCATCAGCCTCTCCACAAAGGCCTTCCAGCCTTTCTACCAGCCTCATTGCCCTCCTCATTATTGTCTACATTTTAGCTCAGTAGTGAAGGACATTGTTAACTCTGTAGATAGGAGAGAGCCATGGAAAATCAAAAAGCCTTTAAAAAAAAAAAAAAAAGAAAAAAAAGAAAAAATCACACAAGCACCTGTGTGCAAAAGGAAAAACCTTAACTAAAGTCTATTGAAAGCAACATTAATCTTCCAATTAACTTCGGTGGGCTTTTAATACATCATATTTGTGATATATAAGAGCAAAAACCAGGCGTCTCATGATTCATCCTTAATTATCCCAAATATTCATTTAAGGAAATCCTGACTCAAGCGAGGTCAATGAAACATTGTCATTGAGTTACAAAAAGCTAGGATCCCTGCCAGGAAAACACACAGTGGAACTAGTTGAAGATTCTGCTATTAACCTAGGTACAGGTAGCAAATCAGGTATTTAAGTATCATACAAACTGAAATAATAACTCAGTAATAACCAAAAGTATCTAGCTATCCTTATTTTCTTAATTTTAGAAAACATTGGTATATTTAAGTTCTGATAAATAGAGCTTGAATATCATACTATGCTATTGCTTGTTGTTAAAGGAATACAAGCTGTTATTTCTGTAGTCATCTAGTCATTCAAAATCACTTTTTTATTGATTAAAATATATTGGTTGGAAAAACATTCGTATGAGTGGCCTTATATCTTCTTTCCTAATCTTCTCAAAAGTAATTAAAAAGTCTTCTATATTTGAACACCAACCAAAAACTTTGATTGAATTTTCAAAATGCTGAATCTTTTTACAGCCACACCAATGAATTGTAGGGTTAAGTTAGCAAATAAGGCTTCTCTTTTGTACATGAGGAATGTGTCTGGAAACATTTCTGCTAGAATAGCTAAAGCAAAGTATGAAGTGACTCTTCTTCAAATATTTCAGGCAAAAGTTATATTTCTTCAATTTTGCAAGTATCACACACACACACACACATGAAGTTCACATTGCTCAAAACATTTCTAATGAGCATGAAGTAAGCTAAAAATGTCATATCCCCCCACAAAGGGAAAAAAAGTGCTGTAAACTTAACAAACCAGTAATTCTGGCCTTTCTCCAACTCATTTTTTGTTCCAAAAAAATATGGTAAGCATTCAAAAAGCTCCTTTACATACTAAACGATATAAAGCAGGTGTAACATGCTTTTTCCTGGTTGTTTGCTGCATAACAGTCACAGTGTGAGATCAAAACATTCAGATAAAAAGTCAGTATGTCAGTTAAAGCACAGTGTCACACTTAACAGCCTTCCCAGCCTGGAGAAAATGAGGATGAGAGGTGACCTCACTGTTCTCTGCAACTTCCTGAGGAGGGGAAGTGGAGAGGGAGGTGCAGGTCTCTCTGATATGGTCTGGAATCTTATTGTTATTGTCTGGCAACTATAATTGGTATAACAGATCTCAGACCCTGAAGGGCTGGACAGAGCACAGGAGCTTCCCATTACGTTCAGGCTAATGAGACAATCATGTTGGAAGAGAGTGTCCTTCATGAGCAATGGAGTGTTCCAGGGTGAATTTGCATATCAGTTATGCTCTTCACTGCCTTCTTTCTTGTCTAAATGTTTGGTTCTTGATGTTGTAATGAAACATGTCCATTTGTTTTTAATTTTTTAATCCCATTATTAGACAGGGTTATCAAGTGTGGATTGGAAATATCAGAATGGTAAACACAGTAACTTGAGAAACACTGTCATGATAAACATGGTCTAATATGTGAGTTCTGACTGAAGCTTTCCAATTTCTAAAGTGTATGTGAATTTGCTGGATTTGAAGTCTCTCTTCTTAGCCACCTGTTTCCAAGATCTGTGAAGACTCCATGCCTATGTCAAATTTAAATTGAAGTGTTCCAAAGGGCTTTTGAGGGAGAAACAGTACAGACATTAACATTTTGTAGGTCATATTTAGGCTATTTCAATAGAAGACTAGGCTAAAAAATGTACACATACCTAAGATCCAAAAGTGTATTGTTTTTTGAGCAATGGAAACAGTGTGTAACAGTGTAGTGAATATTTTCACAAGAGGGACTATAAAAATTGAAATACTATGCCCTGTTTTGCTCATGACACTATTTGTTGTTGTTGTTGTTGTTGTTGTTGTTAAATCTGATAATAAAAGAGAACATGTTGTAAATACTTAACACTAATTATTAACACTTAAATGAATATCAGATTGTATTAAGTGGCATCTCTTGGAGGCCTAAAATATTAATATGCTTGCATAAATGGACAGTTCTGAAGATGCATTTGGAACAATGGCAAGGTATATATAATGACAAGCACAGAGACCTTTGCCAGGCAGCTTTAACCACAAAACCAAATGAGACTCAAGAAAGAGACTTTAGGAACCTCATCTTTATTCATCTCTAGAGGCCAGTAGAATCCCAAGCACAAATACAGGCTGGGTGGAAAATGAACTGAGAGCAGCCCTGGGGAGAAGGACTTGGGAGTGTTTGTTGACGAGAAGCTCAACATGAGCCAGCAATGTGCACTTTCAGCCCAGAAAGCCAACCATATCCCAGGCTGCATCTAAAGAAGTGTGGCCAGCAAGGCAAGGGAGGTGATTCTCCCCTCTACTCTGCTCTCTTGAGTACTAGGTTCACCTGGAGGACTGTGGTCAGCTCTGGGGCCCCCAGTACAAGAAGGACATGGACCTATTTGAATGATTCCAGAGGAGGGCCATGAAGATGACTAGTGGGCTGGAGCACCTTTCCTGTGAAGACAGGCTGAGAGAGCTGGGGTTGTTCAGCCTGGAGAAGAGAAGGCTCCAGGGAGACCTTATAGTGGCCTTCCAATACCTAAAGGGAGCCTACAGGAAAGCAGGAGAAGGACTCTTTATCAGTGAGTGTATTGATAGGACAAGGAGTAATGGCTTTAAATTAAAAGAGGTAGGTTTAGATTAGATATAAGAAGGAAATTCTTTGCTGTGAGGGTGGTGAGGCACTGGAACAGGTTGCCCAGAGAAGCTGTGGATGCCCCATCCCTGCAAGTGTTCAAGGCCAGGCTGGAAGGGGCTTTGAGCAACCTGGTCTTAGTGTTATGTGTCCGTGCTCATGGCAGGGGGGATGGAACTAGATGATCTTTAAAGTCCTTTCCTGCCCAAACAATTCTATGATTCTATGAATTTTATGCCAAACCTCCTAGCAATTCATGACAGTGCAGATGTATCTTCTGCTTGCAAACTACCTAAAAAAAAAAAAAAAAAAAACAACGCTAAAAATGATCAGTCATTTTGGAAATCAACATTCCTTTGCCAATACTTGCTGAATCACCAGAAATTGCATAACTGAAACATAATTTAGTGCTTTTCCTTCAGCGGTTGCACAAATGCAAATACTATCACAGTATAAAACTGACACAGCTTTGTGACACCTGTCCCGCAGGCAAAAATTGAGGAATAAGAGCTTGGTTTGAGTTTCATGGTTCTTTGGTTGACCAAAAGCTTGGGGCAGCTAAACAGTGGTTTTGGATTTTGATGTTCAAAATGCACATCTACTCAATATCTGCTGCTTGTCAGATTTGACAATGACAAAGTTCCAGCACAACTTCTCATAAAAAATGCAAATAGGAAGTCTGTCTGGTGTGCTGAATGTCACAAACAGGAAGCAAAAGTCAGAATAACAGTGATAATTTCTAATTATCATAATATATATAATTCAAAGTTTATGTTGAAAATCCACTACATTATGGTTTAAATAACAGTTTTCTGGTGTACAAAGCAATCAGGACAGCTCATGTTTAGTCATATATTTAGGGTACAACTCAAAACTTGACAATTTGCTGTATTAATAAAAGTCAGTGACTACAATGAATATGCCTGTGTGGGCTAATCCCAGCCCACCGAGCAAAAAGGCACCCGGTGGTATGTTCACGTCATAGCCATGATGTTATCTGAAGAGTGTTAAAGAAAAGAATGGCTGGATACATTAGTGTAATTGAAGGTTGAAGGGTGGGGTGGCAGACAGGAACTGTGCTATCAGAAGAGAGACTACTACTTTATTCCCAGCTGTCTCCTTACAGATAACAGAAGAGACCTGAGCTGGACACTTAACAGCATTTGAAATATAACAAACCAAACCAAAACAACAACAACAACAACAAAAACAAACAAACCAAACCAAACCAAACCAAGCCAAAAAACAACAACAGCAACAAAAATGTTTTCCCTTAGGAGGTAAGTCCCAAACTTAATTCCCTCTCATATCCCCTGAACAGCTAATAAATGCTAAATCTGTTCTTCATAAATATTTCATTTTAAATGTAAATAAATAAAAAAATAAATAAATTTTTAAAAAATTACAAATTGTTCCCGTGAGTACTTCTATAGGGGTAGGTCAGTTGCACAAGGCTTGGACTATCAAGAATGGAATTTTTGGGAACAAATGCTGCTTGGATGTTTGAGGCAAAAAATTTTATATATGTTTCAGTTCCTCCAATGTGGAAGTCATTGTCATTCACTTCATCTAGACATATTTGTGTGTGGGGAGATGTTTCTGTGTCAGTTAGAAGCTCTACATTAAACAGATCTCTCCTATTAGGATGATCTTCAGGTATTACAAAGATTTAATGTCAGTGCTGAAAATTCTAGCTCTTAATTAAATCTGACTAAATCAATGTGAAGCAATGATGTGGATAACTTTGGTTAATATCACTGTAAAGTCTTCACAGATTTTATTGCCAATTTCCTTTTCTGAAAATGCTGTCTTTCAGCCAAAAGGAGGGACACAGTATATTTTGGAGAATATCACAGATCTCCATATAACATAAAAATATTGTAGGCTGGTATTTATGGAGTAAACTGCATGAATATATTCATTGACTTGAGCATCTTCCTTAGCTAGTCACTTTCGATAAATTATTTATTTTTACAGTGACATTGTATTAACTCACCTACTAAATCTTATTAAAATGTATTGATAATTTATTAAAATATATTCATATGTTCTCAAAAACCTGAAGCAGAAATATGAATTTATCCTCATTTCTTCTTCATACCTCAGTTTGTCTTTCTGATATTAGCTTCTGCAATTCTCTTATTTATCCATTAAACTCCTTGAACCTAGAGCATATCTAGCTAATGGAATGTAAATATTACAATGTGCCTCTTAAAACTATGTGTTGAGAGAAAGCCCTTTTATTTAACTAAACACACTTTTGTAGTATGTTGTTTGTAAAACCTCTTTACACAGTATTCACCCATATAAAGAAAATGTTATGTTATATAAACTACGTTTATAGACAGAGTTTTTGCTGTTACACCCCGCTGGGAGTTAACTGCAAAAAGTTTCTTGGAAGACAGTGCCCATTGTTTGGTATACACTTTCAGAGAATGAATAGTCAAGGGAGACACAGCTTGTTACCTCATACAGTACTCAGCTGACTATGGAATGAACATTTAGAAATAAATTAATATCCTACTAGTTATGATATTTCAACCTGCTCTTGGTTATGGATTTAGGCAGAAGAATATTTCAAATAATACAATCAATACCAAAGAAAAATTCTTTGTGAGGCAAAACAGTTTCTTTAGGCCATGAGAAGGTCAGATAATTTTTTTCTGGCCTAGAAAAGTTATTGTATTTTGAATTTAAGTGTAATCTATACATTCCATCACATCATTGATGGCCAGTATTCTGGGCCTGCACATAACAGAGGCATAGAAGAAGATAACCAGCTCTTCATATCTGCAAATTCCTCAGCAATGGCCATGTTCCAATTCTTGTTATCATGTAAGAGTTCCAAGTTGCCTATTACTGTGGTGTCAAAGGTCATTTTTGTAGATTTAGGTCTTTTCCTTTGCACAGAGACCTGCTCAGCTGGGATATCCTGCAGAGTGCTCTTTGTTTATTGATAAATATACTTCCTTTCAAATTTGTCAGTCGCTGATACCTAAGTTTTATGAAGTCCTCAGAGCTTAAAACATGGAACTAATGAAAAAATGCACTTACTCAGGCTGTATTTAAGTAAACTGCTTGAAGACTTGAAAAGGCCTTAGGTTGAACACATTTTTTACAAAGACTGTTACTTATAAATTTAAGTCATGTATCTTGAAGGTAAAATTTAGAGTTGTAAACAACATTTTAAAATGGCCTTTGGTCACTTTTAAACATTTTCTCATTTTTCACATATTATTAATGGATTTACCGATGAAAATCACTAGTGTCACTCCATCTTTCTATCATTGTTCAACTTTAACAAATATTTAATCAAGTAAAGAATCTTCTTTATGATCTTAATATTTTCAGGATGGAATCACCTTCACTATTTCTTGCAATATTGAATGAAGCGGTTACACAAATATCACTACAAGAACAGATTGCAAATCAAAAAGTTCCTCCAGAAACAATGTTCCTCCCAGTCTGACTGTTCCTCCCAGTCTGAACATCAATTCCTGTGGAAAAATAATTCTTTCACCATGAATGGTGACAGATGACACACTGTGCATCTATAAATGATATGCCTGAAGGATTGAGATGAGGGTTAGCAGTTTCCAAAGACATTAGTTCCAACCTAGCAGTAGCATGATGGTGGCAGAGAAATAGGGATAGAATAAGGAAGCAAAAGACTGAAAGAGAGAGTTAAAGAGCATGAGTGCTCTTTTTCTTAAAACTGTTCATTTCTATTTGTTAAGAAAGAAACATATGAAAAAAAACAATCATAAACACTAGTATGCTTCATCTGCTTCCTGGCAAGGAAGAGAAAAAATCCATGGTATTTTGGAGAAAGATCCCATAGTACATTTCTGTCCCACTGTACTATAAATTGGAAATAGACAAATTAAATTAAATCATAAATGTGAATTTGTTTCTCTTTACTGTATGAGAGCCAAAGCAAGAAGAGAGAAAGAATTTTTATCTACAATGAAGTTAGAGATCTAGTGTCTTTAATATTAAAATCATTCTGTATTTATTATATTATTGTTACTCTAAAGTAACTGAACTGAATACATTGTCTGTCAGTAAACTGCAACTAATGAACCATAGCAGCAATTTCTATTAACTATAGCATCATTTCCACTACAGTAAGTGAATTTTAGAATGAAGTATTTTTGACTTTTTTAATTGAAGGTTAATCTGAAGCATCCAAAACTGTAGGAGAGTAGACTGAGAATAGTGCAGACTGAAGTGAATGCTTATCTATCCAAATACCATAGTAAAAAAAAAAACAAAAAAAACTATTTTACAAATATATGTATATATTACAAAAAGAAAGTATTCTTGGTAAATTATCAGATACCTTCTTTCTAGAAATGCAAACAGACAAACAAAAATAAACAACAAAAAAAGCACATGCCATTATTTGTTTCAAATTAAGATTCCTCAACTTGTGCAGAAGAGCCAGAGATGAGAAATCTGATGACAACACCAAGCGTTAAATCACTGAAATGAAAAGGACTTTAAGTCACTATAATATTAGACTACAACCTTAATCATGTTTCTAGAAAAAAAAAAGGCAACAACAAACAAACAAAAAAATCCTTTGTGGAGGTCAAACTTCACTGAGGATTGAATAGTTCTTAAGTATCCAATTTTTAGTATAACTGCCTTATACGGTAAAAATCTTGTGATTATCATGTGTTCAAATCAGAAGAGAGATCAGAGTTTTGAGAGGATGACCATGGGGAAGAGAGTTTTTTTTTTTTTTTTTTAGCCATCTTCTTCAAATTGCAATACCTATCATAACATTTCACAAGAGGATAAATGCTGATATAGAGAAGGCTGCATTTTAAGCAGTGTAGGTTTAGCTTTCTAAAATAAACAGCACAACCATTTGGACTGCCTGCTCAGTTTTTTCACCATTAAAAGCCTCCAATTTCTAACCTATGCCTGCTGAGGACTGGTTTTAAATTCTGTGATGCTCTTTACATGTTACGTGTATTTAGTAACAGAAATAAGAATATTATTTTTTTTCAGGGCTGATTCAATCTGATGTATATAGTGTCCACACTGTACCTACAGTGTTCTTGCAATTGTCTGTCTTTATTTTACATTGGGTTGAAATATCAAACTTCAGCCACTGTGTCAGCTACCCAGCTGGCCAGCTGCCAGATGCATTCAATTCAGAAGCAGAATTGTATCCAGAAGCAAGCAGAAGCCACACTGGAACAGGTCCTTCAGTCTGAGTGATCAATGGGCCAAAACTGTGGACTGTATGCCTACACGTCTCACTCAGCCACATTCTGATACTGTGCTTCATGGACCTTTCCTGGTAAAATAAATGAACACGAATGTCCTGTGTGGCTGTCCTGACAACAATGATAAGAGAAAATGTCGAGATATCACTGACCAACTTCATCGATTGGGCACCCTGAGCTGTGCACAAAGTAGCTCACACTGCCTACTGAGCAACACTACTGAAAATAACACATCAGCACTTAAACTTGTCCATTGTGATATATCTATGACCTGCACAGGGATAATGGATGGTTAGCAGCAGCAGTTTTGGAAACTACCAGACAATAAGGAAAAATGTGGCAGACACTAGGCCTTAGGAAGAAGGCACTAATCAATGAAATTTAAAATTACTTTGATAAAGAAAAAGACAACTTGCCATGTAGGATCTAGCTGGGACCAATTATGATGTGAACCAAGTGCCTTATCCCTGACTTTTGCTTTCAACATATAGGTTTTAATAACATGCTTTGTATTTAGCCACGTACATATAACAGGTTTTGGGGCATGCTTATATTAATAAACACTTAAAACAAAAACAACTTTAAAAGCTGTAAATACTAAAAAGGTTATTAGGTACCATTTTGCACTTTGCATTGGACACCAGTCAGTACAGCTTTTTTCTAATTGGTTTCAAAAAACTGAATTTAAAAGATTAACCACGTTCAGAGTTCCAAAATTCATGATTTTCAGCTATAAAAACATATAAAATTCTGTAATTTCAGCTTTAGAAATATATTTTAATGTAGTCTTATGGCACAATATAATAACTTTTTTTTCCTTTTTAAAAAAAGTCAAAGTATAAAAAATGTACATGATACAATGGAAAAGAAGGATTACTGCAGGTCTTTTTTTAAACATGGCTCTTAAACTATGTCAATTTTTTCATAAATTTTATCATTTTAAGAGCTGAGAAAACCTAACAAAATTTAAGTAAAATATTTTTTATTATTGTCGAAATTGTGATTGAATAAAATCTATTTTGAAAATTCTGAAATCCTTAAGTTCATCTTCCTGGCATTTTAAATTCAAACAAAAGTTTCTGTTCTGGTGTCACCTAATACTTCATTAGCAGCAAATCTAATTTTGCAAGATTTTTTTTTGTTGTTCTGTATTAAATTTTCTTTCTCGTTTGTATTTCCCTATGAAATGTTCTCTTCCCCATCAGTGTACTTAGTGTGCACTACACAGTACATGAGCATTACTATCCTCTTTCTCTTGAGCATGCTTTACTCTTTCCCAGTGTGGAAGTCTTTACAAAGAGCACTGAACTGGGAATCTTTCAGAACTTCTGTTTAATTGTAGCAAACGTGCCAATTCAGGTTGCCAACAATAACATACAGTAGATGTTGTGTGTGCTTTTTTCATAGCTATTTGGATAGTGTTTCTTTGACAGACTGGATAATGAAGTAAGATGAGGTGAAGGGCAACTTCTGCTAGACATGTGTACGTGTTAGAAGCCATGTGGTTGAAAGATTCAGGCAGCTATTCAGCGAAAAACAAAAAACAAAAGTGTCCTGGTAAAATGTTTCCACTGTCATTTTTAATTAGAATAGCCCTGTCAATATGCAATGGTTCATCCATTTAACAAAGCACTGAAGTTTCAGCCCTGAAAAACTTTGCTAAATAAGTCATTAACTTTGGGGCCCACTCACCATGTGTAGATTCAAGGGTCATGTAGTTTTATCATAGACCAAAAGCTGCATTTTCCCCTGTTAGAAGACCATGTTACTAGAAATGTTTGTCCTTAAGACATCTTAAGCTTTGGGCCTCACAAGACTGGAGGCATCTGTAAGTGTTATCAACTTTCACACAACTTCAGTGCCATTTGACTGAGGAGGTTTGCACATCACAAGCCTGAAGAGCACAGGTGAGGAATACATGCACAGCTATTGATATCATTTCCCATTCTGCCTGTTCACGTTCCTTGGAACTTCTGAGTTACTCTGAAAAGGTAGTACTTCAATATATGTACCTAAAGTCCATTAAAGACATAATCACCTTATTTAAGTAAACAAACAAACAAACAAAACAAAACAAAAACTAGAAAAAGAAACTATTCACAACTTTTTGTACTGCTTTTTGAAGCATGTGACTTTAAGGTGATAAACAGACTACTTGGTGCATGTACTGCTTAGGCATTCTCATCAGGCCTTTCATTTCATTTGTGACTCTTTATTTAGCACTTTGTGCTCCTTTACATGGTTTCCCAAAGGCATTGGCCTTTCACTTGTCCTCTGCTCATGCACATTGCTGAGCAAACAAACAAAGTCTCCAAAAGACAATTTCTTTAATTATGATATGTCCGTTCAGCTGCATGCTGAATTTCAACAGCTCCTGAGGAAGCAAAAAAGTTACACAGTACATGACATGTCTTTGGCAAACAATGCCAAACCTTGTGAAAACATTCTTATGACTGAAGGCCTAGACTGAAGGAAATGAGAGCCTTACTTCTATATTGACAATACTAATTAAGGATTTTCATCTCAATTAGAAGTGTGCAGGTGATCTAGTACAACTTCATCTTTAAATAAAATTTCTTGTGTAGTGTGGCCATTAGAAATAGCTGCAGTTGTAGTAAAGACAGTATAAGTCCTCGCAGTATTTGAGATAAAGATTATCTCGTAATTAAAGACAAAAAGTTACAGTCCCTTTTGATGAGCAGAATATTATCAAAATAAATTTTCATACCTAAGCTACAGGGAGGCTTAATGACTTTTCAGAGACAAAAAACAAGGGTAGCCCTCAAATGAGAAAAAAATATATCCTTATAGTCTGTGTAACCTTAAAAAAACAAAGGTGGCCCTCAAATGAGAAAAAAATATCCTTATAGTCTGTGTAACCTTACTGTATTTTACCGTACTTTTTGCTTACTTGAATGCTTTCAGACATTTTAATGTTATATCAGATATAATTACAACTAAGTTCACAAAAGTGAAAAATAAGAAAGGAAAGGCTTTCCTAAAGTAGAAGGAAGGACAAAAGGAAGGAGTGACCAAGCAGGAGGAAGAGGCAAGGGAAGTCAGCATTGACTATAAAATGAGGGTTTACACAGCTCTGTTTTTCACTTAAGTGTCGTTGGCAAATCACTCTCCTCATGAGGAAAAAATCTCAGGCTCCTGAAACAGGGAGGAAGACTGTTTCTGCTGTGACACAGCCAGGCACAAAACAAACAAACAAACACACAAAAACAACAACAACAACACAGCATATTTTTATTCTAGCTCTCCAGCGTCAAAAAGGAGTGAGTAGCCCAGAAATAGTTTTTCCTCCTGAAGGTTTTCCTGTCTCACCATCAAAGCTCTAAAAAAATCCCATGCCTTGAGGGATGCCTTGTCCTTCTGGGTCACACTTTATCTAGACTCTGCTTCAGAGGTAGGAGCAAATGAACTGGACAACACCAAACACAGCATGCTCCATAGAACGTGCTGCTAGAGAGAGTATGAAATCAGACATTTCAATCCTCTGCAGGAGGAGAGGCATAAGACTAGTTCAGAAATTTCCAGGATTCCTTCTTTCATCTCCAGAATGCTGTTCTCATGCATGTGAAGAATCCCTTACACTTTTCTGAGAGTTAAAATGTCAAGAAAATATTACGTGTAACACACTGGGGGCTAGAATTTCTTGGAAGAGGCTTGTCTTTGAGTTCAGCCTGAAGGTGCTCTGTATCTGTCTTTGAACTACCGTTTTCTCAGTGGGAAGAAAAAATTTCCACCATACAATTAAATATTTTGGTAAGTCCTTGCAAGTATGGCCTCGTACTATTAATATATTGAAAATTCTATGCATAAAATAGGAAAAGCATGTTCTTAACTTCCCACGTACCTTGAAAATGATGAGCTACATAGAGACAAATAGGTGTTTTTATAAAGCAAACTATTAAGTGTTTGTTATTAAACCTATTTTCATTTTTCTGGCACCTCTGAAATACTTTTGACATCAAACATGAGTTCATTATTTGTTAAAATACACAGCTTGGTAGTGTGGTCTGTAACATTTTTCAGTTCCTTTTACCACTCCTAGCTGCTGGCAAAATGTTCAGCTAAAAATCTTATCATTTAGCCCTCTGTCTGCTTATTTTATGCCTCCCCCCCAAATCCCTCCCTTCTGCCCCCTACCCCCCCCCCCCCCCCCAAGCTGGGAAAACCAACACCATATAACACATATAATTCTATGAATATGCTCTGTTTTTTGTTTGTTTGTTTACATTTTCCCAGTGGCTCTGGAAACAATGTTTCAAAATATACTCTATAACTAAAAAGTAAATATGAGTACAATTTAATATAAATATGGATTTTTTTTTCTGCCTTGTCATATGTCTTCAATCAAATTTTGTTAAGACTGATGCACTATTCTCTCGGTTCATGGGTAGAAACAGTCTTGCTGTTTCTCAAACCATTAAACTGAGTCATTTCCATGTTGGTTCTGGACATATCAGTGTTATCAGAGAAACAGTTCAACACTTCATTCTGGTTTTGCTGAGTTGTGATTTGCAACCATCACATCACATCTCTGTTCCAGGCATGTGGTATCTCCTTTTCCCTTTGCAGTAACATTAACAAACTAATAATAATGACAGAAAAGGTTTTGAAGGATTTCAGTATCTTTAGTAAGGGCTTGAAAAGGAACACAAATATTCTATAGAACAGGCAAAATTATTACCCTCCCCACAGCAATTTGTTGTCAAAAATATTCAGTAGAGTAGCAAAGGTTAAAAAATAATATTCTTCACTGAAGAAGTAAAGCCTACCATTAACCACTGTGATGTATTTTTTTTACGAGGTAAATACCACAGATCTAGCAACTGCCAATCACTGTATATTTTCCCTCATATTCTCTGCAGAGAACCTCAGACAGAGAACCTGTCTCACTGTGTGGACAGATGGCCTGTGTTACACACTTTTAGCAACTTTTCCAAGCAAGGTAGGCCAGGACTGACATATATATATATATATAAAATATATATATATATTTTCCATTTCCATTTTGTTTTCTAGTTTACAAAGCACTTATCAGAAGTACTTTCAAAGCCTGTTTTTTGGAGAACAGAATGTTGCCTTATCCAAATTGTGATATTTTTCCCAAAGGCAAGGGGTGGTAAACAATCTATAGTAGCTGTAATGGTTTTTAACTGATGAGGAAATCAACATCAAGTTCTGCAGTGTGTGTGCGTGTACATGTTTGTACATGGGCATGTGCACATGTACGTTTGTGAATATTTACACTTACACATGTGCACTTATGTGTTCCTCTGTGTGTGTGCATATGCATACATTGACACATCTGTAAAATAAGAGACTCTTTACCTGGGCCTGTAGTGATAGGATAGGGAGGTATGGCTTTAAACTAAAAGAGAGTAGATTTAGATTAGATATTAGGAAAAAACTTTACTCTGAGGGTGGTGAGGTAGTGGAACAGGCTGCACAGAGAAGTTGTGTGTGCCTTGTCTCTGGAAGTGTTCAAGCCAGGTTGGATGGGGCTCTGAGCAACTTGGTCTAGTGGAAGATGTCCTTTGGCAGGGGGGTTAGAACTCTGAAATATTTAATAAACTTGTTTATTGTTTGTTTGTTTTGTTTTAACAACAACAAAAAATCTGTTTGTCTTGATGGAAAAGGAGTTTTGAAGTACAGTGTTATATTGTAAGTTACCACTACCCACCTCGTGAACAAGAAAACCAGGACATCAGGAGCCTCTGACATTTTTCTATGTGATGTTTTCATGATCAACCTGACTTGCTTTATGTTCATCACTATGGTTTGGGGAGTAGCAAGCTGAGGGCTGCTGTACATGTGCAGTGTACTCTCTGTACCAGTCTTGTACCAGTCCTGGCACTAGCCAAGAACTGTGTTCTATGAACACTTAGTGCAAGAGGGAAATATAGCTCAGAAATATTTCACTGGGGGTTATAAAGTTCTGGTGGAGATGGAACTCATGATAAGAGCCACAGGTGCACACAGTAGATATTACAAAAAACGATATCTGAGACTGATCTAGTGATAAAGAAATGTTTGCCATTAAAATGTGTATGTCAGTTCTTCAGCTGGACAATCCAGAGAGTTTCCAAGTATCATTTTTACAATATGATTTTATTTTATTTTAATTTTTTTTCTGTAGAGACCTCTTACCAGTTTGAGTGATACTGTAGTCTATTCTTCAACACCATTCATATCATACAAAGTACATTCATTGTTAGGACAATCTTTCCTTGTGTTCTGGAGTTCTCAGCCTGTGTTTTCTCTGCTCTCAACACTGATGTGTGTTTGTTTTTGCATCATATTTGAGGCTCTGAATAACCCTTCCATCTTTTCAGTTTCCTTGTTTTCTCAGGAATGAGCCTAGTGCATTCAACTAACAAGGCCAGTCTGACCCTGTTGGTTTGTTTTTGCAGGCTCATCTTCATAACTTAATGCACAGGAAAAAAAAATGGATTTGCAAAGCCAAAATGTTTATGGTCATAAGACCTGTTGTTTTTTTGATACACACATGAGAACGGGCAACTGAAGCTATTTTGCTCATAGGTAAAATATGTTCATTTACAGGTACCTCCTTCAAAATGGATTGTGGAAAAGGGGAATACGGAAATTGAAAACAGAGACAGGGACAAGAAAGTGATTTCTGGAAACATAATACTAGTGACATATGTAAGCCTAATTGCATAGGAAAAATAAGTGAGTAGTGATATTTGTGCCTTATACTGTTAAATTTTCACTGCTGGGTGCTGTAACCCTATTTCCTCATTTATACTTAATTTAGTGTGTAATTTAAAACTATATGTAAATTCTGATTAGCAAAGCTGTTGCAGTGATCACTCATTAACAAAGCGTTTGACAAGTATAAAATACTGCACTAAAGCTTCTAACTCAAAAGAAATTACTACTCTACACTTTATTAACAGTCACTTAGAACTAATCCTTTTATGATCTAATAGAACTAAATTTTTTTAAGTCTCCTTGCATAATGAGATTTTTGCAAAAATGTACATGTTGGACTGACTTGTTTTACACAGCATTGAACCTTTAACTTTCTTAACACATTTACCTTGAATACATTCCTGAAAAATCGGTCAGCTAGTAAGGAAGATTGAGTTTAATCCTTTTGATTCATCAGAAAACCCAGTGACTACCATATGTAGAACAAGGTGTATCAATGCAAGCTCTCAATGTTGTGATTGTAAAATTGCAAGACAATGGACTTCTGAAATTATGCAATCAGCCAGAACCTAAAATATTTTAAATGTGGTAATAATTCAGGGAAACTGAACCTGCATTAGCAGAAAAGATATGAGATAAGCTTCAAGAGAAGTGTTTTCTGAGACAAGAAAAGGCTGTTTATTACATGAAGGTTGTTTGGTGTCAGAAATATCCAAATGCCACACCCATGCCATTTATCCCTGCCAAACTGTCTGTGCCTTCCTCTTGCTAACTACACAGTAACTTCTTGGTGGTGCAAGCAGGAGCAAGATATTGAACTTATTTTAGTTTGGATTTCACAGATAACATCTTCAATGTACAATCTATGTGCAATAGTAAATAAAGTTAAAGTTTCATAATTTATTTATTTTAATTTTTTTTTATTTTTTTTTAGCTGTAGAATAAGTCCCAGCAGTTCTATTACACTAATTTGAATTTGAGAGTTACAAAGGATATTAAGTAAATAAAACCTGGTTAATAATATAAATCTTTAGTAACAAATTCTTACAAAATATGTATATATGGATAAAGACACCATAAAAAGACACCATTAAACTTAAAATGACCTTTTAAAGGGAAAAAAGAGCTAAAGTCAGATGTCTGAGGAGACTAAGATAAGTAGGAAAATGATTAGTTCTATTGGATAGTAAAATGAGAATGCATTTTTCTACTGAGATAGAGAAGTAAATGCACAAACTGTATTTTATGTGATGCATCACCCATCTCTTGATTTTCCCAATAGTCTTTTAAGCTAATTGTTGATGAATCATTCCTAAAATAAGGGAACAAAACAATTACTTAGATAAAAGAGAGACTGATTTGAGTCACAGAATAACAGATTTTTACACATGTTCAAGAGATTGCCAAACATTTTATCCCAAACTGTGGTTTTTACAATACAAAATAATTTTGGAAGTATCAAACACTTCACATGGAATTTTAAGATTCTTACATGAAAAAAAAAATCTACTAGAAACTTTTCTCAAAGCTTCTGTTGTTTATATCCAATATCTGTATTTTTAGCCAATGTTTTTCAGTTCTTGGTTGCTAGAAACTAAATATATATATATATATATATATTTTTTTTTCCAAGGAAGAAGTCTAAATTGTTTTCTGATGAGTCTAAGTGCTGAGTAGTGGACATGCTAAATTTAAACTCTAAATGGTACAGTGAATACATGATTCTTTTTACCTGGCTGCCTAGGGAAGGACTTGGGAACTTACCATTTACCTCCCCAATGTGATCATTGAGGCTGAGTGATTTAGAATATTTATCTTAACTGTTCATACAGTGTTCTCTGTTCATGCAGGATTTGTAACTATTTTGCCCATCATTTTTATTGAATGACATGAGACACTGTCACCCAAAACCTGGTGGTTTTATCTGGGTGGTCTGAAGTCCTGGGTAATAGGAGAAGATAACTTACAGCAGCAGAAAACAAGCGACGAGATCAGAAATGGTTGCTCTTTGTGGTTCTTAGGCAAATCTTTTTGTTTAGTTTAGAGAGGAGAGAGTGTCTTCACACTTATACATCTTCCAGCAGAAGTACTTGTGAAGGGCCAGTCATTGAAGAGACTGTAAAATTTCCCAAAATCAGCTGATATACTTAGAGACTATCAACAGTAACCATAGCCTCACACCTGTAAGATTCCCTTGACTTAATATCTGATTGCAGAAAACCTCAAATTAGATTATCAAATGTTCATCTAGCAGTTAAAAAAGTACTTCGATCTCATTGTCACTTTGAACACAAAGAAAGTATTAACTCACTTTGGATGGTCTGAAACACAACTGTAGAGGTGAAGAGAAATATTATCTTAAGTAGTTAATTACTGCAAGCTTGTAGAAAATCCAGAACTCCATTTAGTTTTGCAGTATCCATGTAAAGTGAATGAGGTCAGAAGATGTTTAAAACCCTAATGGTACTTCAGTAAAGATTTTAGTAAACAGGATTTGCAAAACTGAGAATTGTGGCTTACAGCAATGGTATAAATTTTATCTCTAAGATATCTTATTTTTCAGTGAAAGAAAATCTCAGAGCTCTTAAAATGTCCTTAGTATAACTATACTTTTTATATAAGTGAAAGACAAATGAGAAATGTGTAGCTTGTTATTTAAAGAGTTATGGAAGCTAAAAATCTATTGAATTGATTTTTTTTTCTGTTTTCCCAGATTAAGGGTCTGTAAACTTATTACCATAAGAAAATATTTGTCATAATCTAACAGATCTCTAACATTCTTGAGAAATATGACAGCCAAGTGGAATTTGTGGAGACATGTTTCCAAAGTTCATAAACGGGTTAATCTGTGAAAAGTTTAAACAGATCCCAAATTCCTTGAAACAAACATAAAGCAAATAAAAAAGAGGGGCAGAGAGGAAAGAAGAAAATTTTCCCAACTGTTTGACACTTTCCAGCATGCTACTATACACCACTTAGTTATTTACATAATAATGTCCTGCATTTACCAAAGGTACTGCATCATAACAGTAATGAAAATATAATCAATCATTAACAGTGGGTGTTATAAATGCATGAAAAATAATTAGATATCATTCCATTTTTGAGATTGACACATTCAGATTCTAGGATCTGACACTTTGAACGTCAAGGTTTTTGTTGCTGTTGTTGTTTTACTTTATTCTTCTGGTTACATTGGAAGCATCAACAATTTATTATGCTAATGCATGATAGAATGGCTTGTGGCTGCTTATGTAGATTGCTTGACACTTCTATTAGAAAAACCCATTTTCAGCCGCATAAACTTATCAATCTGTAAGATGTAGGCTAATATTTTTCATGCCACTCTCTGGATGATTTATTATTTTAAATTTCAAGCAAGAAATGTAAGCCATTTCTGAGAACAAGACAAGAAAATAAATGTGTTGTTTTACCCATGTTAATCGTAGTAATAATACTAATGGTGATTGAAAACAAACAAATAACAAATAAACAAACAAGAAAAAAAATCGTCTGAATAAAAATGATGCAAGCTGCTGTTGAAAAGCAATTTCACAAGGATACCACCAAGGTCCAGATGTGTCTGTCTTGGTCACTTCCATTAATATGCAGCAAAATTTAGCCAAGTTAAAAGACTTAAAAATACAGCTCAACATTACCAATAGCACATTGTACATGTGGAGTTTCTGTCTCAGCAAAAGAGAATCAGCACTTTAATCTTGGTGAACATCCCATTTATACTATCCATGAAAAGCCCGGAGTTGCAGAAAACTGAAAGATCTCTAGGTTGTTGTGAACTGCAGCAAGCTAAGGGTGGGACACAAACATTAAGCAAGGAGCCTAGGAGGGAAGCTAACAGTTGGAGCCAGTGGGAATGGGGAATGCACATGTGGCTGGAAGGGTGACCACATGCCAATAAGGCAGAGGAAGAAATTTGATTATGAGTCAGGAAAACCTGGCACTAGCTAGGCAAAGAGACTGAGAAAAGAAAAGGAAAACGAAGTTTGAAGGGGTTAGATTAGTGGTGAAAAAGCTAGGGCAGCAGACAACTGAGTAAGGAAAAAAGACAAAGATCTATCGGAAAATCAAGTATGGGAATAGCAAGTCCCACACTTGCTATATCACATTTCCTTCCCAGAGGTTGCAACAAAGTCTGAATTATATCAAGTCTTGTGATTTCTCTCTGTATAACAACTCCTAGTAACTCAGCTGGGAAAATATCCTCCAGTAGTTCTAGCTTCTGTACAGTATGGCAGCTATTACACTCTTCTCCACTTCTTCAACAAGTGATAGAGCTTTGTGTTCTGGATTTTAAAGCTCCAGAATGCTGTTTTTCTTTCATGTCACTAAGATGCTCACAGACTAGAACCTCTAGGGTGTTCCATTTTGTTTCTTGAAATCCTAGTGATACAGTTATTCCCTCTGTGGCACTCTCTCATACACACAGATGTGCACACACATGTAAAGGGTAAAATCAAATCTAATAAGGCATGCAGATGATAGCTGAGAGTGCAACTTTAATGTAAGACCATATAATCTTAATTCAGCCCTTTGTGCACAGATTTTACAGTAAAGTTTAAGAAGTTTTTGTATTGTTTTAAAAAAAGAATGGACCTGCTTTGGGAAAGAATAAAAGTCATGACAGTAAGACAAAATTACCTATAGAGATGAAAAGAGGAATGAAAAAGAATCTCAGGAAAATTGTGTTTAAACTACAATATCAGTAAAGAAAATAAAAGTTGTTTCCTGGAAACCTTATAATTTTCTGCCTGTTGTTCATGTGTTGTTTTTAATTTTGATCTCAAATAAATATGCAACCTTCTTCATAGAAAAATGGAAATTACAACCCTTTAACCTTTTTGTTCAGGTAGATATTATACAAAGATATTGAAAGATGTGTTGAGAAGCCCTTCAGTATAAAAATAATTAAGGAAGAAAAAACCTAAATGCTTAAATGCAAACAATACATGTTGCTAAATGTTGAAACACTAGTTTGTTTTTCCCCTTATTCTGAACAAAGATTTTGTAGAAAAAGATATAATCTTATGAAGGCTTTTGATTTCAAAAGTTTCTCTAAATTCTAGTCTCATGACTTGTGCAGTTGAATCTTGCCTTTGGGAAAGGAATGAGACACTAACATGTTCCAGATATTAAGTGTGGTGCTGGACAACTCTCTGAAGCTGAACTTTTCCTAGGTTGCTGATGGACTGTTCTTCATTTTCTGGTTGACTGAATTTTTGTATTCCTGGATGTGACAAACAACAACAACAAAACAAAACTGGGCACTTAAAAAAACTGAAAATGATGGAGATCACACTTCGAATTTAGCATGTCTGCTGTAATACTAAGTTAACTGAAAAAAATCCTGGCATCGAAAATTGACGGCTGGTCAACCTTCATGTCTGAATTGTAGTTTGCAATTTACACTGTGGGAATAACTATAATAATCAACTATGAAAATGAAATGCTCATGAAGTGTGTACTCAAGAGAAAATGAATAACATTGTTTTCAAACATGGGTTTGACAAGTATGCAGCAAATGGGCCACACAGTGAGTAGCAAGGAAAAATTATTGAACAAGCTGTTCTTTAAACCAAGTAGAGCTATCCCAAGTTATCTAGTCTGTGAACAAAATTATGCAGAGATCTTGTGAGGGGAAGAATAGAAATATATCTCCCAGGAGATAGCTCCATGGATTAGGTAGAATATGCCTTGATGTAGGAAACTTCAGTTTCTCCACTTCCTACTTTTCAGGATTTGACTTGTACTTTTCACATTATTTGTGAACAATATCACTTATAGAGGAACAAGCTGCCAACTGCAGCTTTAATGTTGGAATTGCAGCACATCAACTTCTGTTGACAGGTGTAGCTTTAACAGATGAACATTTTCACTTTCAACAATGTTGTAGAGGACTTCTGGCATGCAATCATCAGGCTATGAGATATACTATGAGGGTCTTTAGGTTAGAAGGATACTGATTTTTACATTCTTGATTTTACATATCTACATTACATGCAGTTGTAAGTTGTACACAAGACTGAGAGACAACTGGCTCTGTTAATGTATTGCCTGAGGTACACAGAACCTCTCAGGGAATTTTTCCACCCATTTTGTGACGTCTGGCCTGACAAAGAATCTGCTTTGAACAGCCGTTACCACTCAATGATCTACACAGGTGGGATCTTCCTACCTCTGTTCTGTGACTTACAGAATGACTTTATGATTACTGATGATCCTCAACAGATACACTTGGAAACTTTCCAGAACATAGAAGATTGCTCCTTGGCTGTCATAGCCTTTCAATAAAAAAACAAAATAAAAATTCAAGAAGTTATAATTCTTCTACAATCCTTCCGGATATTATCAGTCTGAGCAATTACTTTCTCAGAACTGTACTCAGCTATGGTGAGGCTACACCTCTAATACTTTGTTCAGTTTTGGGCCCCTCAGTAAAAGAAGGACATAGAGATACTGGAGTGTGTCCAAAGAAGGGCAACAAAACTGGTGAAGGGTCTAGAGAACAAGTTCAATGAGGAGCTGCTAAGAGAATTGTTTTTTATTAGGCTAGAGTAAAGGAGGCTCAGGGAAGACCTTATTGCTCTCTAAAACTACCTCAAAGGAGGTTGTAATGAGATGGTTGTTGGTCTCTTCTCCCAACCAATAAGCAATAGGACAAGAGGAAATGGCAAGGAGAGTTTTAGGCTGGATATTAGGAATGTTTTTTTTTTTTTTTTTTTCACTGGAAGGGTTGTGAAGCATTGGAACACACTGCCCAGGGAAGCAGTTGAGTCAACGCTCCTGGAGTTATTTAAAAGATGTGTAGGTGTGGTGCTTGTTTTAGTGGTAGACTTGGCAGTGCTAGCTTAACAGTTGGAACTGATGATCTTGGAGTTCTTTTCCAACCTAAATGTTCTGTGATTCTATGATGCTAACTACTGTCTTAACACAATTGCTTTCAAGCCACCTGCTTGGTTTCAGATCCATTTTCCAATATATCAGTATTGTCTTCACATGCCTGGCCACTGAAGAACAAGTCCTGCCTCATTTCTGCCAAAAAAGTAAGAACTTTGTTTGACTACATTCTCTTACTTTAATGTCTGAGAACAAAATCATGAAGAATTCTACTGCCGTTATTTTCTGGATAGAATAATCTATTCAGAACCAATCAATCTGTCCTTTACATGTCTGGTAATTTAGTTTCTCAGTAGAACAGCACTTTTACTATCAACAACATGTTTTCCCTCTAGGTTTGGCAACTGTCATCAACCAACAATCATGCAGGTTTTCCTGGCACATCTGTGTCTGGAAGCTAGCATGAAAACAGAAACTACTTTCATTAGCTGCAGTGGCTATTAGAAACCTCATTTCATTCAAGGACTAGACAAAAATGAGCAATGCTCAGTGACCTAAATACCTCACATATTAACACAAAGCATATTTTTATCAGAAGCCAGTATTCTTAAAAGTTATTTGAAAAGGCTAGATTTGTAAAAGGAAGAGAAAAAGGGGACAAAAACAATGTCTTACATAAAAACACCCATGCCTTTCCTTCCAGCCCCCTGTTATCACCTCTCCCCCCTCTTCCCATGTCTTATTCCATGCACCAGAATACATTTGGGAATAATTGCAAGATTCTCATTACTTCAGTACCTCAGTTGCATTATATGACACACAGAGTCAGCTACAGATCTGTATTCCCTACACAAATTCTATTTTCAAAGCTTCATAGTGTATTTGGATACTAGAGCCTGGTAGGACCCAGGGATCTCCCATCTATAGCAAAAGATGTATAGTAAATGAAACTCTTAAACTCTTAAAAATGTCTTCAACAAGTAGCACATAAGAAGTATCAAGAATAGATAGTCTGTTTAATGTGAATTTGGCAAAAGAATAAATGTTTCTGAAATAGGATTTCTCAGAACCTATGTACTCATTATTCTATCATCTACTTGAAAGAGGCCTAATAATGGTTGATATGAAAAGCACAGTGTATGCACATTATATTTTCATTCACTTCAGTGCAAATGCAGCAAATTCATCTGAAGCTGAAAGTTGTAGAAACAGGTCCTTCTATATATATGTTGTTAGATTCAAGTTCTTTTTAAAAAATTGCACAGGTATGGGCAAAATGGAAATAGAAACAAGAAAGGAATATACAGTAGAGGTTCATAGTCATTTAGGAGATGGTGAGTATACTAATAAAGAAAAGAACAACATTAAAATATGTAAATTAAATTAAAATACTTGAAAGTTTAATATTTTAAAGACAATAAAGTTTTGAAAAGGCACTTTCCACATAGTTACACATAACTTGCTTCATACCTATTTAGAATAGAAAACCACTTGAAAGATAAATCCCCATTAAGAAACAAACAAATAAAACAACTAAAATAATCACAGTTATGAGATAGCTGTCTACAGTTGTCTACTATAATGTTACCTGGAAAATGCCAAGGGATAGAAAATAGAAAGTGGATTTCATGTTTAGTCTGTAATCCATTAGGATTAATTAGTAAATTATATGAAATCAAATGGATTCTTTGCCAAATCAGTATCCTTTCAACATATAGGACAAAAAATAATAATATTCCTTTACATTTACAATCAAAACATTCTTCAGTTGTTAGGGCAGTATTTCTGAAGCATTCCTAGAGTCTTGCAAGGAAAGAGCTCTAGAGGAAAACTGACATAGGAGAAAAAGACAGCAGCCTTGGTGTACTTTCTCCCATTTTGAGGCTCAGAGAGTTCCCAAGAATGAGAGGCAGCTCCCAGCAGGAACACAGATAGCAAAGACAGGAACTGGCCTACAATCATGTGAAGATGCAGTAGTTATTCTGAAAAAAAAAAAAAAAGGCTTCATTGAGCTCTCTTGCTTGCAGACCTAAGAGTGATTAGTGTCTCACCAAATAACTAGTCTAAATAATTTTTATTTTAAAGGAAAATAAATATTCATTGAATGGAGGTCTGGATAATGAGAGTGTTTCACTCTCTACCTCCAGGAAGAAATATCAGTTTTCTGTAAAAACACCTGCTGTTTGTCATTTTGATTATAAATAACACACTCAGTATCTTCTTATATTAATGTTACTCATTTGGTGTACCTTAATCAAAACCATTTTATAAAATTTTCCAGACACCTTATTTCTATGTCTCTTCTACACAAACCTTTCAGTATTTTTTCCCTTTCCCTGATCCTATAATCAGATCACAAACTTCCTTAGTACACTAAGAGAGCAGATGAAATAATATCTGAAGAGCAAACAAATCCCCCACAAACGTATCTTTGTTTACACAGTTATCCTTTCTCACAACCCTGAAGAAGAAATAAGAATTTTGCATTTTCAGTTCAAAATCTCCTTTGGAATTATATTTGAGTTTATGCAGAAAAACAAGCAAACAAACAAATAAACAAAACAAACAAACAAACAAACAAACATAATTACAAAGTAAAAGATTTGTTTACTGTTTGACAAGCTACCTGTTCTGCCAAATCACCAATACAGACCTGATTGTTTTAGGTTTTCAGCTAGCAACCAATCAGAAGATAGAATATAGAACCAACAATTAGATATAAAAGAAAAGATATATTAGAGGACTATTTAGCATATAATAGCCATATCCAAACTACAGAAGAACTCTTATCTTGCTGAATAGTGATTTAGAGTGACAGATCAGGTCATCAAATAGGGTGTAACTTCCAAACAGCAAATCCTGTGATGACTCTTCTGTGAAGTTCTACCAGTGACTGCTCAGGAGAAAGCATCACTTGCTGTAAGACTGTCACCTTGTCAAAGCAGTTAGAAAAAAATATGGCTGTCAGAGGTGGACAGAGCAGCATGCTACAGCTGTGTTAGTCCAATCAATCAAAAAATCAAACAATCAAAAAGGCCAAACATCAATAACTTGAAGTGGACCATGATTTTTCTAAAATTTAAAGTTATATTCAATTCCAAGTTTTGTGGAGAAAGTATCCTGCACCACATTCAGTGGTATACTGCCATTTCTTGCTGAGATTGTTTAATTTCAGTATTTTATATACTGAAAAGAAAGCCATGCTCACACGTAAGTTTCTTAGGATTGAAGAGCTGTTGAATTCTGCTTACTTCTTAATAAGGATTGTTTAATGGTTTATAAGCTTGGAAACCAAAGCAAAGCAAACCAAAGTAAAGCAAACCAACCAACCAAACAAAAAAACACCCACAAAAAACAAAATGAAAAACAAACAAAACAAAACAAAACAAAACAAAAACCATGCACTGAGTATGTAGCGTTTTGTTTATCATTGTTTTATAATCAGCATGTCACTGAAGTGATAAATCAATAATTGGTCCTGCAGATATGCTGTATATATAAACTACAGATGTGGGTTTAGTTTGACAGATCCTTTATGAAAAACAAAGACACTCCCATTATAATCAGAATAATGTCTAGATTTGGCCATGTTTTTGGACATTATAAAGAGTGTATTATATTGCTTCTTCTATATAGCAATTCCATTAGTTTCCTAATTCATGTACTTACATAGTCTCTGGTCTTATTGTTGATGAATGAGTTTTCTTTCTTTCCTACTACAGTCTGTAGCAGACTTTTATAACTTCATATAAGTAATATTTTCCATTAGTTCAATCAATTTCCACATGGACTTCTGTTGGACTGTTTTCACAAGTCTTACTTATTTTCACATGCCAAAACTTCTCAGTGCTTGAAGATGCACGCTTGGTGTGATAATTTTATTTGGTCTCAATAATATTTTTTTCTGCTGTAATTTCAGTTGCCATACTTTATAAAGAAATACAAGAACTCTAATTTGGTACTTATGTAATTTATTTTCTCATTTACTATTCTCTCAGCAACACAAAAACACCAAAACAAACTGAAGATGTTTTGATTCAAGTACAAAGGAAATCATGCTCTTTTTGCAGATTTATTTATAGATTATACTGGCTGTTGTTTAATTAATGTGTAGAAGCCTGAGAATTTGTTAGCCTTCCAAAAACTGTTACACCACTGAATTTCTGATCTATACATCACTCTGTATATTTGCAATTTTTCATAGCTTTTTCTGCATTTTGAATTTTGCTTGCTATTATTTCACTAATTCCAGAAGCTAAGCCATAATAAGTATTCCAGAATGATTAAATCCAATTTTAGAAGAAATTCCATTGTCACAGACTCAAGCTTCTGAAGCCATCAGCTGTACATACATGAAGAACTAGAAAGAAGTCTGTGCTGTGCAAAAGAAGCTCATACTCAGCTATGATAAGACAAAAAAACAGTGAAAAAGTGAATGACCAGATTGTCCTCCAAATGAAAAAAAAAAAAAAAAAAGGTAGCTACAACTAGACTGAAATTTTTGTTTTCGTTCAGGTACCTTTTAACTGCATGTATTAAATATATAATAAGTTAAATTAACTATATTAACTAAGTAGTGTAATTTTGGATTACTCATACATATATATTCGGACAACAAAGACGGAAGGAAGGGTTCTTCATAGGGTCATAGTGGCGAAGTATATTCACATTTATTTGCCTTTAAAAAAAAAAAAAAGGAAAAAAGGAAAAAAATATAGGACAACTGCCAAAAGATCTGATTAACTACCTACAGGGATGGAACCAAAGGAGCCCACTCTTAAAGGAAATCTGTGCCAGTGTTCTGGATAAGCCTCTACTTTCCTCTACTTTCCTCTAAGCTCTGGGAAACCAGATGAAAGACTGCCATGAATGCCATGAACAGAACTGTTAGTTTTGGCTTCCCCTCCCCTCCCCTCCCCTCCCCTCCCCTCCCCTCCCCTCCCCTCCCCTCCCCTCCCCTCCCCTCCCCTCCCCTTCCCTTCCCTTCCCTTCCCTTCCCTTCCCTTCCCTTCCCTTCCCTTCCCTTCCCTTCCCTTCCCTTCCCTTCCCTTCCCTTCCCTTCCCTTCCCTTCCCTTCCCTTCCCTTCCCTTCCCTTCCCTTCCCTTCCCTTCCCTTCCCTTCCCTTCCCTTCCCTTCCCTTCCCTTCCCTTCCCTTCCCTTCCCTTCCCTTCCCTTCCCTTCCCTTCCCTTCCCTTCCCTTCCCTTCCCTTCCCTTCCCTTCCCTTCCCTTCCCTTCCCTTCCCTTCCCTTCCCTTCCCTTCCCTTCCCTTCCCTTCCCTTCCCTTCCCTTCCCTTCCCTTCCCTTCCCTTCCCTTCCCTTCCCTTCCCTTCCCTTCCCTTCCCTTCCCTTCCCTTCCCTTCCCTTCCCTTCCCTTCCCTTCCCTTCCCTTCCCTTCCCTTCCCTTCCCTTCCCTTCCCTTCCCTTCCCTTCCCCTCCCCTCCCCTCCCCTCCCCTCCCCTCCCCTCCCCTCCCCTCCCCTCCCCTTCCCTGTATGTATGACATTTACAAAAATATTTAATAATAATGTTAATAATGAATAATAGTGAACTTGAAACTTTCTATCTTTTAAGTGCAAGCATATGATATTTTCTATGGCAACTTTCAATTAAGTTTTTTCTGCTACACTAAGTATGAAAGAAAATATATTTAGTTTAAAAAGAGAAATATAATTGGTTTAGTTTAAATTTTATTAAAAAATGAATAGACTAAATATGAAGATATAGGCGAAGTGTCAGATAGTCAGTATTACCTTTGTCATCTCATCATTTTTTCCTCATCACTCTTATAAATTGTTTACAGGAAAAGAGAAGGAAAATGGGGGATATTATTTGTTTCCTCTCCTATCCCTGTTTATGTATAAAAATAAATAAATAAATAATACTGTATCCCATGTAACCTGGGTGACCAGAAGGCAGCAGAATTTTTCTTTTCTTTTCCTCTTCTACTCTCTGTAGAGATGGAATATATAGATAGGTCTATTGGGATGCAGATCCTCATGCTGTTTTTCCATACTGGCAGATGCCATTTAGAAGCAGAAAGAGATATAGAAATGATTTATTTAAACAGATTAAAATGAAATCCTTAGAGCTATGCATTTGCAAAAGATTAAGATTTGGTCCACAAAGACAGAAGAAATAAATTTTTCAGGGTCAGATTTAAATGTTAATATTAAATTTCAGATTTTTTTTTTTCTGAACTATAAACAACTCCTTCACAACTAATATATCTTATTAAAAAATGAAACAAAACATCTATATCAAGGGTTGTTGATATGATCTATATCAACAAAACAAAACAACAAGCTGTCATTGAAAGAAAACAAATGCCAACTGCACTTGAACAGATTTACTACTGTGAAGTAAATCATACACATGACAAAAATATTCCTGATAATAGTGACATATCCCTTGTGTAGTAGTCTTGGCACAGTAGTCTTTCTTAAAATGCCAAATTTCCAGCCTTCATGTGTTAACAGCCTAGGTAGACACTTGTTTAAGTACCAACTTTCTAAAACTAAACACTCTCAGACCAAATTATTATTTCTAGACAATATATTTTTCTGTTGTGTCCAAGTTAGCAAAGCCATGATAGTGACCGAAGCATCATTACTGATCAAAAGGAGGAACTCAGCAGGATAATTGTGCTTGCATCTGAAAATATATTCAGTATCTGCTGTTTTCTTTAAGTCATAGAATCATAGAATCATTAAGGTTGGAAAAGACCTTCAAGATCATCTGGTCCAACAATTCCCCTACCACCAATATCACCCAGTAAACCATGTCCCGAAGCATCAAATCCAACGTTTCCTTAAACACCTCCAGGAACAGTGATGCCACCTCCTCCCTGGGCAACCCGTTCCAATGTCTAACCACTCTTTCTGAGAAGAAATTTCTCCTAATTTCCAAACCGAACCTCTCCTGTCACAACTTGAGGCCATTCCTTCTAGTCCTATCACTAGTTATCTGTGAGAAGAGGCCGACCCCCAGCTCCCCACACCTTCCTTTCAGGTAGTTGTAGAGAGCAATATGGTCTCCCCTGAGCTAACTCTTCTCCAGACTAAAGAACCCCAGTTCCCTCAGACAGTCCTCATAGGACTTGTGTTCCAGCCCTTCACCAGCTACGTAGCCCTTCTCTGGACATGCTCCAGGGCCTTGATGTCCTTCTTGTGCTGAGGGGCCCAAAACTGAAGACAGTACTCAAGGTGTGGCCTCACCAGAGCAGAGTACAGGGGAACGATTACCTCCCTGGTCCTGCTGGCTACACTATTCCTCATACAAGCCAAAATACCATTGGCCTTCTTGGCCACCTGGGCACACTGCTAACTCATGTTCAGGCGACCATCAACCAAGAACCTCAGATCCTATTCCTCTGTACAGCTTTCCAGTCACTCTACCCCAAGCCTGTAGAGTTGCATGAGGTTGTTGTGGCCAAAGTGCAGGACCTGGCACTTGGCTATGTTGAACATCATCCCATTGACCTCTGCTGACTGATCCAACATGTCCAGGTGCCTCTGCAGGGCCTCCCTACCCTCTGGCAGGTCAACATTTCCCCCTAACTTGGTGTCGTCTGCAGACTTACTGAGGGTGCATTCAATTCCCTCATTGATTGTTGTTCAAAGACAAAAGATAAAAGAGAAAGAGGAATTATCATTTCCACAGCTACTATAAGAGAGAAAAATCAGCAAAGATAGGTTACCTCTGCACTTTGTTTGTTATCTGCTACAGCAAAGTGAGACATTCAACTAAATATTCCTTGGTTAACACAATGGCACCTAGATGCATAAGGTAAATCTTCAGCTGATGTAATCTTTCTTGAGATATTATAGTATGCATGTGTGTATACATTTATGTATGTATGTATGGTACAGGCCTTTCCAAATCCTCCGAGAATTTTAGAGATTATAAATGCAAAACTAGGACTTGCAAGTACTGATGTAATAATGCTGGTTACAGAACAGATTATGCATGTCCACCCTTCGGCAGACACAACTCAGATGTACACTTCATATTTTCAATATGTACTTCCTCTCCCTTTGACACATTAATCTGTTGTTGGAAGAGTTAGACATTTCTTCCCCCTTCTTTGGCTCATGCCTTTGCCCTCTTGGACAGTGGACAATTGAACAGTGCAGCTGAGTTGGGGAAAATTATACATCTCTTTCAGCTCAATTAGTGGAAAAAATGCACACCATGGAAATTATACTCCTCCAGTATTGTTGCACAGAAACATCCTTACCTTCAAGGAACAAATGCTTTCGTATAGTCTTATATGAAAGCTGCTTTTGGGTTGTGTAGTGATGTGAATTGTTTCACCCTTCAGATGATGAGGTATTGGGCAAAGTGACATTTTATTTACTTTTGTACTATCCAGAAAACAAACAAACAAACAAACAAAACACCACCACCAACAAAAACAGTAGTTCAGCAGAGCATTCCTATTACCACTCTGTTCTATAGCAGGACAAAGCCTTTGGGCAGCTGCAGCAAAAGAGGTAGCATGTAATGTGCTGGCCATAGAATTTCACATTAAATTACTTTATGTCATAAAATGTCCTTTATCCATCCTCCATTTTTCAAACAGAAGCAAGTACCATACATACAGGCTTTGTTTTTATGAAGTGCTTTACAGAGAGGAGTGGGAATTCACATCCTTACCTTAATAATTCAGTTTCTCACCATGACAAGTCAGTTGTTCCAACATCCAAAGTTGTTCCATCATCCCTGTGGAACAGAGACCACTGGAAAAGTCTCTAGGAATGCAATAAATACAATTATTTCATCTTCACTTAAAGAAAACCACCTAAAAGTAATTGGTGGAACATGTGAATAAAATTTGTCTTATTTATTTATTTATTTATTTATTTAAATTTCTCAGGGGTTTAGCTCCAACAGACTTGGAGTTTCTTAATATTTAAACCTTGAACTTTTGTAATCATTATATCTATAGACAGACATTTTTGGTGGCAGATAGAGCTAGTGTAAGATTTCTGTTTTCTAAAGTTTTTGTTAAAAGGTCACACATCACAGTTGTACTCTGTTGTAGAGGTATCAGTTTTACTGCAAATTACTGCAATAAGGAGTGAGTGAAATCAAGGGTAGGATACTTTGGGAACCCTGCTTCCCTTTGGACTTATTCTCAAAATTAATGCACCATGGAAGTTTTACCTGAAACTTTTCTGGTGAGTGGTCACACTGGAGTAGGCCTTTTATGTTTTGATTTTCTGTGTCGGGGGATGTCAGTGCAGACTGTGATTTTTCCTGTGGTATAAACATTGTAGGAAATTTCTTTCCTTTATCCAGCCAGCTCTCCATGAAATTTCTAGGAATTTAATTCTGTTCATTTATATTGCCACTAGAAAGCTCTGTCTGCTCATTTTCAACAATAATCTTTCTGCTAAATTTATCAGTGTTCTAATTAACCTCACAGTTAAGGGAGCCCCAAGGTTTTGGAAGGATCACCAGAAACACTTGCATCTTTCGATGTACTGTCAGACAAAAGGAGCATCTGGACAACTGACAAAGGAAGGGAGCACACCAAGCACTTCAATTCCAGTTCAATTCCTAAAATACGTCTCAAATGTCAAGTCTAGCACCTTCCTCACCACCATTAAGAAATTTGACATAGTGCTTTCCATTGCCTCAGTGGGTAGCCTTTTGGATGTTGTTCTCCATCAGAGGAAATAATACTGAAATCAAAGAAGCTAATGCTAGAACAAATCCAGATGGCAGCATTTGACACATATATACACATACAGATTAGCGCTGTGTTATTAGGTGATAGACTAGAGAAGGTAGAAAGAATTTCAAGACCTCGAGTCAGAGAATTTTAATATCACCTTTCTTTCCTGATAATGGCAGATGTGATGAGAACAGTTTGGCATTTTTGCTGAGAGTGAAATAAGTTCATTTTTTTCCTCCACATTCCCGTAATCACAAAAGGTACAAGGATGATTAGGCAAAGAAGTGAGGGGAAGTAGCTAACAATTCCTAATTACCAAACATATGCCTGGGTTAAAAATAAGATCAAGATTAGAGATTTAGCAGTCTGACTGGCAGTTCTGGCATTTACCATTCTTTGCGTTTTGGTCACATTGACACATGATTAGATCTCTGATAGAATTCAGCAGTGTCTGGGATTATAAATCCCAGTGTGGGATTATAAATCCCAGTGGTTGTGGTTGGTGGAATGTTTCCCCTGGAGATGGTAGAATTTGGCCTCTCTGCCTCTTGTCTGGTCTCTGCACATATAGAAACCCAGACAGAGCTGTGTTCTACAGTCTAGACCAGCCATTAGGATGTGGGTTCCTAAGGGAAAAAGTACATCTCCTGTGTTTTGTGTAAGGCACTATACAGCATGTTTCTGAATACTGTGAAAAAATCCAGCTGTCCTCCACTGAGTTCAGCAGCACTAATACACTAGTGGTAAGGATTAGACAGTTTTCACTGGCAAGAACCATGGTTTGTGAAGATGATAACTGAATGGGTTCAGGCAAATTTTATTAATTTTCAGCAGGTCTTGGGATATTGTATCGATCCACTCCTTTTCATTTTTTAGTGGAAGATTTATGTACCTGTAAAATACATTGGCTCATGACACCAATAGATAGACTGGTGCTATAATTCTACCAGAACATCTTTAGTTGTTGAAAGCTCTGAGCTGAAGAAAGGGGTGAAACAGAACTATGTGCTTTATTGCAGTGGTCTGCATTTGTTTAATGAAAAGACACTGCATTGTAAGATAACTTGGGTAAATATAGCAAAATATGCAGAAAGTCAAAGATGTACTTTATGTCATTGTGACATCAATTATCCTCCTGTTCCTCTCATACAGCAGTTTTCTGTATACTTACGTAAACCTGGGACACATCCAGATTAAACACATTCTTGCCTGTCTTGCCTTTTTTTTCCAGATTGTTCCACTGGAACTGGCCCAATCCAATTTATACCGGCTGACTTAGTGGTTTCCCCTCATGATATTTCTTCTGGAAATACAGAATTTTACAAAAAAAAAAAAAAGGTCATGGTTTACATGCCATTTTTCTCCAATAATTGCTTCCCTTCCTGTTTTTTCAAATGCAAATTAATATTTTGTCAGTGTGTTTGGTGGGAAAAAAACCAAACCAAACCAAACCAAACCAAACCAAAACAAAACAAAAAAACTATGCGTTGTGTTCTCTGACTGCAGAAGGACTACATTGTAAAAATGGAAAAAAAAAGAAGAAGCAATAGAAAAATACAGTTGAAAAGGAAGGGACAAGTAGGTTTTATTAAACTCATAGTCTCCTTCTTATTAATACCGTGGAATCCAAACAAGGACCTTTACTTTGTGATGGTTCTGAAGCTTTTCTGGAAGGGATTGTGTTGAATGAAAGATAGACAGTAAGCAAGAGGACACAGAGACAGAGGTCTTCAATCCCTTGGAAACTAACAATGTGTCTCTTCCTGCCCCAGACCATTTCCATTTGAATAGTTCCTACATTGTACTTTCTGGGCAGAGCTAAGGTTATGGGGATTTGTTGTCTCTATCACTGGTTGCTCTGAACTGATCACAAGATAAATCTGGCACAAGCCCTTTCTCCATAACACATTGGAGTATTTTTTTTTTTTGTTTGCTTGTTTGATGTCATTGTATGAGTGAAATTAAAGGCACAGGCACAAGTGTTCATACAAACTTCAGAAACTGCTGTACAGATGGATATTTCTGCAGAAGACATTAAAGTGAAGTCCTGCAAATTACTTGTGGGTCAAAAACAGGAGCTCTGACTGAATTATGAGTAGTTGAATAAAGGAAAAATAATGTATGTATTTTTACATATCAAATGAAAAAGTGAAGGGCTACTTTTTTAGCATCCTTTACTACAGTTTGATCTCAAAAACTTACACAGGGAACTTTGTACCTACTGAGTAAACTGCAGGTGCCAAAGGATTTAATTTGTTCCTTATACCTGCTATAAAAGTTGCAGAAACAGTATCTGAGATTTGGATTGCCAATTCAATTAAAGAATGTTATAGGATCTTTGTAAGAAAAGAAGCTCTGTATTTCTATTTTGAGAATTTAATTGGCAGATGCTTTTCTGCATGTCCTCTAGACAACTCTGAATTCAGAGGATGAACGCGTCTATGGCTATTGCAGCCAATAAATACTCCACTAAGAACACCTTTGCCATTTGACCTTGGGATAGAAGAACTGGATTTTGTTTTCAGTTCACAGTGGTATTCATTATCTGCATTGTTTCTAAGTGTTATTCTCTTTAGATTGATCTGAAAAGGAAATGCTGAAAAAGACTATCTGACTGGGCCTTCCAGAATGAGAAAAATAAAATCAAATGAAAGGGAAATATCCTTGTGTTACATCTGACAAACGCTAGTGTCCAAACTGAAATATTCTGACTTAGAAAGTCTTCTAATTTATCACATCAGAGATGCTGACATTCTTGAAATAATAAGTCTATTAACATAGCAATCATCAGTAGGCTTTTTCTCTACATTCCTGTTGTGTTTTTTCCTCACAAAGTTCCCCAGCAGCTCAAAGAGAGGAATTATGAGTTTCTTCTTCTCAGTGTCATATTTTAGTGAAAAGCCCAACCTGAAGCTGTCTTGAGTTCATGCAAACAGCTAGACCTACCTAGACAGCATGAAGTAACTAACATTTGAACTAATAGATGAAGAATAGTAATATTAAAAGTACAGCCTAAGTTTAGTACTGAGCAGTTAATGAAAGCCAGCTAGTCTAGTTTTGCTGCTGTACTCAACTGATCTTTAGGATATACTTTTGGTTATATCAATACACAAAATGCAGAAAAACCTGACAACAGGAAAAAGGACTAATTTATTCAAGTTCATTTCACACAGAAGTTACTAGATGAAGACTGAATTCTTCATTTTCATAATTAAGTACAATAAATTAAAGAAATATAGCTGTATCAGCACAAATATAAAATATGTTTCTGCTCTGAGCCCTTTTGAGTGATTTGGATCAAATGAAGACAGTGAGAGTCAACTGGAATGATTTTTGGTACTTAGTGCAGATTAGTGAGAACAAGGACATTACTTTGTCAATAGGACTAAGGAGAAGAGTTTCATTAAAACAACAGTGATTTGTTGAGAGTTTCATAGTAACAAAGTTAATCTGAAAAATACAGACAGTTCACAATGCACAGGGGTATTCATTGCATAAGTGAAGACAAACCACAGTATGATGTGTTATATTTCAATCTTTAACCACAAAGTGATGTAATAGAAGAGCTTGATATGTTATCTGACTACAGACTTATAATCTGCACAAATGTTATATTTATAATCTTTTGTTTGAGGACTAGAAAATTGTTGACAGGGCTAAATTCCTGCTTTTTTGTATTATTAAAAAAATCAGTGGGAGAGAAGCATATATGCAGGTCTGAAGATCCATATTAAAATCAATCAATCAATCAAACAAACAAACAAACATAAAATCTCCAAAAACAACAAATAAACAAAACTCTATTATTGTCTATTGGTACATACACACATATAAATTTGTAAGTATTTCATTTATCCATTTAATGTTTTGCTTTTGCAGGACAAGAGTATATATAAACATATATATATACTTATTTATATATATATAAAAATATATTAAATGTATATATGTATATAAAGGAAATCTCAGTAGTTTTTTTTTATATATATAATGAAGAAGAACTTTAAAGATTATTTTTTTTTTGTACCAGAAAAATTACTGAACTCAGAACATCAGAAATGGAAGATCTGTATCCATTTCAAATGCAAATGTTCATCTATTTATGCTCAAATATTATTTATGCTCTTATGTTGGTACACACACAGAAAAAAAACACACACACAAAAAAAAACACACAAAAATGTACTTATGTTGATGTTTTTATTAGATTAAGCTGACAGCAGTGGCTCCACCTTTTTCTCTTTTTAAGAATTAATGTTTTTGAATACTCATTTGTAGACGTAGGATTCTTGGCCCTAGTAGGTCTTCGATGCTGATCTAAACACCTTTTTCTCCAGATTCCCCTTTTCTCACTTTTCTTTTCTTACTCTTTTTAAAGAAAGGGAAGCTAATTGGAAATGATCCAGCTGAGTTCTAATGAACTTACGGGGGTTTGTCGTTATACAACAGATTTGTAACAATATGGTTTACAGTGTGTTCTCACTTACTTTGTTCCATGGGATTAATCCCATTGAAATCTCAAGAACTGTTTTGAGTTACACCCATAAAATTAAAACCATAATGAGACCTGTGGATTTTACAGACCAAATCACATGACCATTTGCTGTTAGAACTTTCTGCATACAGGCATTGAAAGTCAAAAACCTGGCATAAAAACAAAGATTTTGGGCCATTTTTGATCATCTTTTAATTCCAGATGTTCTTGGTCTGAAATGAACATGAACTAACTTATGGTTTTGTATCAAGGAAACACAAAAATATGTGACTTTGCACTGTTTGGATGTGAAACTACGTGACGTTGGATGAACTTGAGGAAAATTTGTTTTATGACAATCAACTGTATGAGGATTTGAATCTGTAGTTTTTCAATATTTAGAAGCAGCAGCACTGATTTGACTCAGAGCCATGAAGAAAATCAAAGTGATTGAAGGGCTTTTTATTATTTATTTTCTTATTGTGGGGGGTGGGGGGGGGGGAGGGGGGAATACCTTATATACAACAATATATCATATGGCAGAAAAATAAAATGAAAGCCCTGTAGTGTTGAAATCATCATCTGTTTACACTGTGGTGCTTGATGTTCCAAAGCTTTGATTGTACTAAGTTGTTGTTGTTTGGAAGGTACAATGACCTCTTTATACCTGACTCATATATTTTACTTCGTTTGATGGTACCTGTTCTGGGAATTCAACTAACAAAATATATCAAGTTTTTGACACTCCCTGTTCCTCAGCAAATACTCTGGTTTCTTTGGGAAGAGATGATGGTAAGTGATCAGAGGGTTTGGGCAGATTTTGACAGATCAGACTGGGCAGAATTTTATGCATCATAAAAGTTAAAATGTCCTCCACAAACATTTTATCTGACTCCCTGGGCTGGTTCTGCAGCTTTGGGTACAACTTATTATAAGCAACGCTTAATACAGTAAGGGGTGAGACTTGAAGCTGAAGGAAATCTAGTGACGTCTCAATTATTTCTCTTTACCTACACCAAGGGACATTTTATTTCCAGCCTTTTGCACAGTCTTTTAGCACAGGAAAAACCTGAACTCTTTCAGTAATCCCTAGCCATACCAGCCTCATACCAGCTGAAATATCGACAACAATGTTAGTATTCACCTGTGATATTCAGTTGTTGCAGTCTTGTCATTCTCCTTTGTTGCAGTTTCCAACATCCTCCATTTTCCAGTATAACTAAAGAAGAGTATATCTGAAGTTACCAAAAGATAGAAATCACTCTCTCACTACTGAGTACATAAAAAGGTTCTGAGTATTTAAATATACTCAGCAACAAACACATCAGAAGCCTGAAAGTCTAAGGAGAAGCTCAACTTCCCTAGAGATTTTTAATAATGTATACCACTCCTGAGTCTGGTCTGCCATCATTAAGAGCAACAGTTTAGAAGAAATGTGGTAGTACTTTAAGGACTGAATAAAGAGAACACGATCTAAGCTGTTGTCCTTTGTGGGATGAGTGGGCAAAAATGACATTGGTTTAATACCTATCTGAAAGACAGGGCTATTCATGCAGCATTCAACATTGTGTATGTTCAAATTTAAATGTATGGTGAAGTCCTTCAGCAGGGCTTTGTGTGATAGTCTATTTCAGTAATAAAAATCCTGTCTTCTGAGTAAAATGTAACAAATATTTTTACAAAATTACAGTAGCCTTTTTCTAAAACTGAAGTACAGGAAAATATGTATTACCTGATCTGATGCAAACAATCTTTCACAAAACTCAAGGTATAGAGCATGCTATGTATTCCCTTTGCAGTTTCACTACCAAATATATTACTGTAGTATTAACCCTCTCTCAAGTGGTTGCTTGATGATTTTTGACTACTAAAGGCACTTTCAGGTTCAGTTACTCTGAAGCAATACATAATTTTGAGAAGTAAAGCTCCCTCTTTTGAGAAGAAATTACTGATTTTAACTGAACAATATTTCAGACTTATGACTACAAACCTGAGTAGTAAATGGTTCTATACTTCCAATTCTATACTTCCAATTCATTCTTGTCCAATTTTTATTGTTGTTTTGTTTGTTTGGTTGGTTTTTAACTTCTAAGCCAATATCTTAACTTCTAAGCCAGGAATTTTGTAACAGGGCATATTGATTCATGTTCATACTAAGATACAGGTTTATTTCAAATACACAGAACACTAAAAACAAAAACAATAGACCACAGTGGTCTGCATGTGCACATAAAATAAGACAGAGATGAACTTGAATTCACACTCATCCATTGAATTCACAGTCATCCATACCCAACTGTGAGGTCTTCAGAGTACCTTTTATAATTATCCATTGGGACTTCATCTTTAGCTTTTGACTCTTGCAAGTAGCTAATAGTGATTTTTAAATGTAGTCTTCCAAATTTAGAAGACTACATTTAGAAGACACTTCATCTACATTTAGAAGATATTTTTGGGGGGGACACAAAACACAAAGATTTACTCCAACTCTGTGCATTTCCACACCTTGTGTATTTCCACACCCTTTTTAAGTTATTTGCATGAATATAATGCTTAGAGATTCCTAGTAGAGATTCCTAGTGACACTAGAACTGTAGAAATATAAGACTTTTTTAAAACTTTTTTTTTTTTCCTGTTTACGAGGTGGGTGGAATTGCATGGCTTTGCTAGCCTTTTCCTTCTGGCTGCAATTATGTATTTTCAGATTTTACCCAGAAATGTCTGGATTGCTGTAACTTTGTTTCAAGTATCCATAATTACATCGGCAAAGATTAATCTAACTGGCCAAGATTCTGAGGTGCTTAAGTGTTATAAATGGGAACTACAGCAGAGAAATTATTTTTTCTGTTTCTGTTCAGAATCTGTCTCTGAGGATTATCGTTATTACTATTTTAAGTCTCTAACTTATAGTCTGCTTTTCTGTTGGTCTTAATTTGAAAAAGCAGTAGCTGAGGTTCATTGCACGTCTGTTGGCAAGAAGAAATAATGCTTAACATCATGTGAACTAGCTGGTCTTGTCCAGAAAAAAATAAAATAAAATAAAATAAAATAAAATAAAATAAAATAAAATAAAATAAAATAAAATAAAATAAAATAAAATAAAATAAAATAAAATAAAATAAAATAAAATAAAATAAAATAAAATAAAATAAAATAAAATAAAATAATAAAATAAAAATATTTGTAGACCGGAGAGATCAAAATCATACTAATTCTGAAAACCTCTTCCAAACCAGAATGTCCTCCACTCCTACCTAGTTCATGTAGTTGTTTTCCTCAAAAAAATACAGCTAAGAGTACTAACTTTCTCCCTCCAGAAACCTAATCCATTTTTTTGTTTAATGCCTCTATGTCTTTTGAGCTCTTTGAAGTCTAATGCTGTAGGCATCATAGTTTGATAAGCAAGCACTTATATTTATTTTCAAGGGGAAGAGGAGACAGGAATTTATCACCATTTTCCTGAAAGAATGCTGTTGTACTTACAACGTTACAAACATCTAAGAGAACCTATATATCTGTAAAGCAAGGATTGAGCTCTTTGTGTATCTAAAGAATAGAAAGGAAGAAAAAAAATGTTGGTGCACTTGTGCTTGTTGCAGTGTAGGAAACAGGAAGTAGTGGCATTTTTGTTTTCATGAAATGGAGAACAGATTATTTTTTACAGAGTCTTACTAGAACATACCCACAAAAGATCAGAAACAAAAGTGTATGCAATCCCTTGCTCTCTAGCTAAGTCTTTAGGGAGCACAGTCTGTTTTGGAAATCCAGCAACTGAGAGAGACACATTTAATAGTTTGATAGTTGTTGAAAAATATCAATTCATCTATATTGCCCAAACCAATAGGATGTATATATATATTTTTTCAAAACAAGTAGAATCTTTCAAACCAGGTAATTTCTTTGAAGTGTAAATAGTGACTATGCAATATACCAAAACCCCAAAATGTCTCTGTTTTTTTTTTTTTTTTTTTTTTTTTTCTCCCTGTAGTGACCATATTAGAGGTGGGAAGAGAGTTCTACTACTGTAGTTGTCTATAGCTCATGTGTAGATGTTATAATTAAGGATAGTAACTAGTCCCCACTGTGGTTTTATAAAATGTATATTTTGGAAATGTACAGTGCCATTGTACAGAAGGCAGAGTATTAACCCATTTCAGCTACACTATCACTGACTCGTCACACACTAAAAAGCCTTTTAAACTGACATAAGTAATACTGGAATTGAAATGTTGCTAGGCTGCATATAGCACAGATACAAACCAGAGCTCTGAACTTCCCTTCTGCACCTCTCTGCTTAGTAATTAACAAAGTTATAAGTTAAAGCAAATTTAGAAGTTTAAAGTTCTGGACAACTTGCCATCTCACCTCCAGCAGAGCTGGTCTTCTTAAGTAATCATTAATGCTGATAGGTGATAAAACACCATGATAATGAAGTGCTATGGAAATACTGGCTTACATGCGAGGTGTTATAAAGATTCCAAGAAGATCATCATGAACAATCCTATAAAATGATTCCTTGCTTGTAATATGGGGAGGCAAATGATGTGTAATTGAATTGAGAGTTTTACATGAAAGATACATTTCTTATTCCAGAATGATTCAGCAGATGAGGTGTAAATGTTAAACAACCACAGTGATGTCATCCCCTGCATATAAATCTGGAACAAGACCCTGGCAACACAGGTAATGATGTTACTGTACTATGAGTAAGCCAAATATTGTTTAAGCAGTTGCAGCACAGATTTCCCTACTGTAAGCCAAATAAACTTGCCAAAAAGTCCTCCTAAGGCTTAATAAATAATAAGTTAACTATGATCCATATGTCAATAAAACAGCTGAATCAGCCTTTATAACTCTAGAGAGGATGCAGTAATACAACAAACGTTCAGGTGACCTACCTAGCAACGCTATGCCAATGAATCTTTGTGTTTGCATGATTCAAGTAAAGGCTTCACCATGTCATTTTTATTGATATAGCTATGTCCAGGTTGGCTAAAAAGGAAGAGTCTTCATCATTCCAATATTTTGTAAGAGAAAACACAGATATAAATTAAACTTTCCCTAGCAGCCTTTAAGAGAAAACCCCACAATCCCAGAGAGGAGAGACTTTCCAGTGAGATTTATATCCCCAAGGCACAAAACTCTATGGAACATGCTCTACCTCCAAATATTTTACATTAGATTTGAAAGCCTCATTTCCAAGTTAGTATTTCCTTCCTAGATAGCTGTTACCTTGCTAGCTTAAAAAGTGAAGATAGATATTTCAAAAGAAAGAGTATGACAAATAATGCCATGCGAAGTGACAGAAAGTCATTCTCCTATGTTTTCATTGCCTTCCCTAGCCACTTCTAAAAGGAGCTCTGTGTCATAGATACCCATAGCTGTACTGGAGATTGTTTCTTTAATGAGTCAAAAATAATGTCTCTGAACAGCTCTCTCATGAGCTATGCTTATGTTCCAAAGGTCCAACTTAGATGTGAAACCAAAGCTCACTTGGAAGAAGTTTTTCTTTGTATTTTTTTTTTTAATTAATGCAAACTGAAGTTATAATAAGAAGGCATAAAACTTAACCAGTCTATAAATTTAATTTCAGTCCTTCTCTTTTTCAATATCTTAGATACAGCATGAATTTAAAATATCAAGATCAGCCATTAAAAACACATCCCCATCCCAACAGCAATGGTAAGAGACAAGATACTTACTCCAGATCTTATTAAAATTCATATTTATGCATATTTCTACCAAGGTTATAAATCAGAATACATTTCTGCAGGGGGATTGGACTAGGTGATCTTCCTTTGTGACTTTCTAGTCACTTCAGAAATGTAACAGGAATAGAGAATATAACTATACCTCAACAATTTTAACTTCCTGTAGAAATCAGAAAGCAGAGAGTTGCACAGCCATTGCAAACAGCAAGAATAAAAGATGTGCACACCTCACTGTGAATTTTCAGAGAAAATCTACAGCAATCACAGAATCACAGAACGTTACGGATTGGAAGGGACCTTGAAAGATCATCTAGTCCAATCCCCCTGCTGGAGCAGGAACACCTAGATCATGTCACATAGGAACACATCCAGGTGGGTTTTGAATGTCTCCAGAGAAGGAGAGTCCACAACCCCCCTGAGCAGCCTGTTCCAGTGTTCTGGAATATCTATTCACCCTTCAATCTCTATTCACCCTTCTACAAAAAACATGTGTTTGGCTTTTAATCTGTAAAGTTATAGTGTTGCAAATATTCTGATAAAGCTTTCCATGGAATTTGACTGAGTTCCCCAGTTACCAAGAGAAGAGGTATGTTAGCATCTTCTGGCAAAAAAAAAACAAAAAACAAACAAAAAAAAACAAACCAAACCAAACCAAAACAAAAACCCTTCCTTCTCTAATAATAGAGCTTATTTGTGGTATAAATCATATTCAAGACTGTGCAGTATCAAATTTATGCCTTATTTTCAAGTGGACAAATACAATTCATTTAAGCTTCAAAGATCAGGTGTACAGTGTATTACAGGGACAGACTTACTATGTTAATAGGGGAGAGCTGGTTTATCCTGGACGAGCAGATGGCCATGAACTTCTAAAAGTATATATGTGTACATTCCATTGCCAGCAGTAAAACAGTCTGATTCAGATTAGTGGTTTGTTTCTGCTTTTAATAATTCTGTAGCTTTCCATTAGGCTTCTCTTTAAATAGTCTTAGTTTCTTAGTTTTGTTCTCACAGTAAATGCAAATACTGTTATAAGCTGGTTTATAGTCCTGCTCTCTTCCTTTCTCTGCTCCCCATTTTTATGGTTTTAGGGTTTTGTTAGAGGCTTAACTTAAAGGTTTAATTTATGATTAATTGTAGGCACATACATTCTGTATGAACTAGAACAATGAATGGTCTATGATGACCAGAATAATTCCTTAACTTTTTCAGTAATTCATAGCAAACTAATAATCAGCAGTTCTTACACATACAACAAACATCATTTGCTTAAAAAACAAACAAACAAACAAACAAAAATATTATTTTGTCGTCATCTTAAAGTTTAGAAAATTCAGGATAAGCCCAGAGATATTACAGTAGGTCTGTGGGGAAAAAAAGTTACACACACACACACAACATAAAGAAAGAAATCAGATTTTACTACAAGTTCATGTGCTTGGTAACCTTTGACTCCCCACCTCCCTTTTTTATCACAGCAATAATTAATTCCAGTTTATATCATTCATAGATGAAGGACAGCTTTCAGAACTGCTGTACCTGTGACCTGTTAAAGGAACCTGTTTGTGTATGTTATTATGACAGTGTCAGAGACATTTTTGGGGGTGTTTTTGGTGCAGTAATTATCTAACAAGCACATAGTCTAAGCAATTTAGGAAAAGAGATTAGGTTACTAAAATTTTACTATAGATAGTTATATTTTCTATCTGAATAGACTTTCAAAAATACCAATGTATGTAATATTGTGATAAAGTACTTATTTTTCAGTTGAACAATAAAAAGTGTAAAAGATTCAGATGTTCTTATCTGACTATTTCAACTATTAAGAACAATAATTTCAATATTCCAATTGAAATATATGTTTATTTTTCTTGTCTTTGGTCATATTAAAAAAAAAAATACACAACTAAGCGTCTGGGATCCCACATGTTTAATTTCTTTTTTTTTTAAAAAAAAAAAAAAGAACCCTGATATTTTTTTTTTTAAACATCATTTATCTTTCATGGAGTCAGCCTCTTGAATATGTTTTATATACAAGCAGAAAAAAGTAGAATTCTAGAAGTATTAGAATGTCTTGCAAAATGAAACAAAAATAGTTCTTACTCCTTAGTAGGCTTGGCAGACTACAGCTTGTTTTATTTGAAAATAGGATTAAATCAATTACATGTGACATGCTGCTAATATCACAGGCAATGGTGACCTTTCTTTAAACAAAAATATTTCTCATTCTTGTCAAACTTCATGTGATATATTTAACTTATTCCCTGTCAGGATATGAATGGCCACTTCCAGTGGTTTCAGCTGGGAAACAGAAGAGTAGAAACAGATATTGTGGTCACAGCAAGTAGAATTCAGATGTAAAGAAGATAAGAAATGCCTCTTGTGTGTTCACTTAAAGGGTAGCCGTCAGGAATTAGAAAACTTCCTGCTCCCAGTTGGAGCCTGAGCAAGGAACAGCTGGGGCTGGAGCAAAAACGTGAAGGACAAAACATGAAGAACAAGAACGTTACTGGGAGTAATCATCATGGATCCACAAAGGTAAGTAATACTTTGTCAACTTGATAATTTGCCATGATGGCTGGCTTGGTAGATGAGGGGAAAGCAGTGGATATTGTCTACCTAGATCTCAGTAATGCTTTTGACAACATCTCCAATAACATCCATATAGAGAAGCTGATGAAGTATGAGCTGGACAAGCAGGTAGTGAAAACTGGCTGATCAGCTGAGCTCAATGTTGTAATAAGTGTCTTGAAGTCTAAATGGAGGCCAGTACCTCAGGTGTGTGCCAGGGATCAATACTGGCATAAGTGCTGTTTAACACCTCCATTAATGATCCAGATGATGGGGTAGAGCATACCATTAGCAAGTTTGTTGATGATACCAAACTGGCAGGAGTAGCTGATATGCCAGATGGTCATGCAGCCATCCAGAAGGATTTTGACATGCTGACACAAACCTCATGATATTCAACAAAAGAAAATGCAAAGCCCTGTACCTGGTGAAGAATAAAGGAAATTGCCTACGCTAAGTGCTATACTAACACCTTGTTTTCATTTTCTTTGATAACAAGCCATTACTGTACAGAACAAGAGCAGCATCTTGATGTAGTTTGCTCTGCTCTTCAAAAACCCTTGGAGGGTGTGTTTGGGGTGTCTAAGAGATAAAAGGTCACAGTGCAATAAGCAGTAACTAACTTTTCTAGGGTATTTACCGCAGGTTAGAAAGCAGAGATGAGAAATATGCAGGGATAGCAAAATCCCATCTAGTGGGCACACTGGGAATATTGTTTGCTTCCCAAAACTGATTTTGTGCTTAGTAAAAAGTAAAAGGATGGCAGAACAGAGGGGAAACAGGGTTGTACTAAGCAATATAAAAATTGCCACATCAGTTTAGAATGTGATGATGGTATGGCTGTGATATTTTGGGAATCTCAATTTACAACAGTTGAAAACTCTCCAATCATTTAGCAGTACTGTGGTCACATTTTAGGATCTCTTTGCTTTGATTAAGGATGCACAAGAGCTTTAGGTGTGGTTTATTTGCCAGATTTTAATATCCCAACATATAATCTTGCAACTTGATGACTTGCTTTTAATAGAAAAAACAATTAATACAAAAATGTATTTCAACTTATGACTGTAAGCACTACAAATACAAATGATGCCTGTAAATCCATGGGGCCTGATGGTATTCATCCCTCATCTTTGAGGGTACTCAACGAGCTGACTGAGTGGTCAAGGGACCTCTCTCAATTATTTTCAATGGCTTTGGGAATCTGAAGAGGTTTCTGTTCACCAGAAGCTGGCAAATGTGGTCCCAATTTTCAAGAAGGGCAAGAAAGAAGATTCTGGCAGTTACAGGCCTGCCACTCTCACTTCAGTGCCTGGTAAAAATATTGAGAAGATTTTGCTGGGAGTTATTGAAAAACACCTAAAAGACAACACAGACATTGGTAACAGCCAACATGGGTTCACAAGGGGAAGGTCGCATTTAAAAAGCTTAATTTCCTTTTGCGACAAGATCACCCATCTACTTGACCAAAGGAAGCTGGCTGATGTAATCTTTCATAAAATCATAGAATATCCCGAGTTGGAAGGGACCCATAAGGATTATCAAGTCCAAATCCTTCTGCATTTCAGTAAAGCATTCAATACTGTCTCACAGTATCCTTCTGGACAAAATGACCAGAAAACAGTTAGATAAAAACATAATAATATGGGTGAACAAACGGCTGGTGGGTTGGGCCCAGAGCATTCTTGTAAATGGGGTTCCATCAGGATGATGACCTGTCACTAGTGGGATTCCCCAGGGCTCCATTTTAGGACCAGTCCTCTTCAATATTTTCATGAATGATTTGGATGTATGACTTAAAGTTTTTTTGAACAAGTTTGTGGATGATACCAAATTGTGTGGAGCTCTGTTGACTCGGTGAGGCCTTGCAGAGAGATCTAGGCAAACTGGAGAACTGAGCAGTCACTAACAATATGAAGTTTAAAAAGAGCAAGTCACAGAATCACAAAATCGCAGAAGGGATGAGGTTGGAAGGGACCTCTGAAGATCATCTAGTACAGCCCCCCTGCTGAGCAGGGTCACCTAGAGAATGTTGCACAGGATGGCATCCAGGAGGGTTTTAAATATCTCCAGAGAAGGATACTCCACAACCTCTCTGAGCAACCTGTCCCTGTGCCATGTCACCCTCACAGTAAAGAAGTGCCCTCTCATATTCAGCTGGAATTTCCTGTGCTTTAGTTTGTGCCCATTGACACTCATCCTGTTGCTGGGCACAACTGAAAAGAGACCAGCTGCATCCTCTTGACACCTTCCCCTCAGATATTTATAAACATTGATGAGGTATCCCCTTAGTATTCTCTTTTCCAGGCTAAACAGGCCCAGTTCTCTCAGTGTTTCCTCATACGACAGGTGCTCCAGTCCTCTTATTGTCTTCGTAGCCCTCCTCTGGACTTGTTCCAGTAGTTCTGTGTCCCTCTTGTACTGGGGAGCCTGGAACTGGACACAATACTCCAGGTGTATCTTCACCAGTGCTGAGTAGGGGGGGAGGATCATCTCCCTTGAACTGCTGGCAACACTCTTCCAAATGCACCCCAGGATACTGTTGGCCTTCCTGGCCACAAGAGCACATTGCTGACTCCTGGTCAGCCTGCTGTCCACCACGACTCCCAGGGCCCTCTCTACAGAGCTGTATTCCAGCAGATCAGCCCCCAGCCTGTACTGGTGCTTGGGGTTATTCCTCCCTAGGTGCAGGACCCTGCACTTGCCCTTGTTAAACTTCATGAGGTTCGTCTCGGCCCAACCCTCCAGCTGTCAAAGTCCCTCTGAATGGCAGCACAGCCCTCTGGGGTATCAGCCATTCCTCTGAGCTTTTTCTCTGTCAGTACACTTGCTGAGGGTGCACTCCATTTCATCATCCAGGTCGCTGATGAATAAGTTAAACACTGGACCCAGTACTGACTCCTGGGGGACACTGCTCACAACGGGCCTCCACACCACTAAGCACAACCCACTGAGCTTTGTTAACCAGCCACTTATCAATCCACCTCACTGTCCACTCATCTAAGGCTGCACATCCTGAGATTGTCTGTGAGGATGTTATGGGAGACAGTGTCAAAAGCCTTGCTGAAGTCAAGGTAGACCTCATCATAGAAAGCTATCAAATTGGTTAGCGTGATTTTCCCCCAGGGAATCCGTGCTGACTACTCCTGATCACCTTCCTATCTTTCACATGCTTGGAGAAGACCTCCAGAACGAACTGTTCCACCACCTTTCCAGGGATGGAGGTGAGGCTGACTGGCATGTAGTTGTCTGGGTCCTCCTTCTTGCCCTTTTTGATGACTGATGTGATATTGGCTTTCTTCCAGTCCTCAGGCAACCTATCCTGTTCTCCACGACCTTTCAAAGATGATGGAGAGTGGCCTAGCAATAACATCAGACAGCTCCCTAAGCACCCGTGGGTATATTCTATCAGGGCCCATGGATTTGTGGATGTCAAGTCTGCTTAGATGATCTCTGACCTGATCCTCTTTGACCAAGGGAAAGTCTTCCATTCTCCTGACTTCCTCTCTTGTCTCCAGGGTCTGAGATTCCTGAGGGCTGATCTTAGCAGTAAAGACTGAAGCAAAAAAGGCATTCAGGCATTCTGCCTTCTCTGTATCCTTTGTCACCAGGGCACCCGCCCCATCCAGCAGTGGGTTGACATTTTCCCCAGTCTTCCTTTTTCTACTGATGTATTTGAAGAAGCCCTTCTTGTTGCCATTGACATTCCTTGCCAGATACAATTCCAAATGGGCCTTGACCTTCCTTGTCGCATCCCTGCATACTCTGACAGTGTTCCTATATTCCTCCCAAGTGGCCTGTCCATTTTTCCACATGCTGTAAACTTTCTTCTTCTGTCTGAGCTTTGCCAGGATCTTCCTGCTCAGCCATGCAAGTCTCCTGCACCCTTTGCTTGTCTTCTTACTCATATGGATGCACCGATCTTGAGCTTGGAGGAAGTGATACTTGAATATTGACCAGCTGACTTGGATCCCCCTTTCTTCCAGGGCCCTAACCCATGTGTTTCTTCCAAGTAGATCCCTGAAGAGGCCAAAGCTTGCTCTCCTGAAGTCTAGGGTCGCAATCCTACTTTTTGCCCTGCTTCCTCCTCTCAAGATACCGAACTCCACCATAACATGGTCACTGCAGCCAAGGCTGCCCCTGACCCTCACATCTCCAACTAGTCCTTCCTCATTTGTTAATACAAGGTCTAGCAGCACACCTTTCCTAGTTGGCTTCTCCACCACCTGTGTCAAAAAGTTGTCATCAATGCACTGCAGGAACCTCCTGGACATTTGGTGCCTAGCTGTGTGGTCTGCCCAGCAGATATCAGGGTGGTTGAAGTTCCCCATGAGAACCAGGGCTTGTGACTGGGAGGCTACTTTGAGCTGTCTGAAGAAGGCTTCATCTACCTCCTCTTCCTGATCAAGTGGCCTGTAGCAAACACCCACAATAGTGTCAGCCATGGTAGCCTGCCCTTTAATCCTTACCCATAAGCTCTCAACTCTCTCTACATCCACCCCTAGGCAGAGCTCCACACATGCCACTTGCTCGCTCTTGTAAGAGCAACTCCACCACCTCGCCTTCCTGGCCAGTCTTTTCTAAAAAACATGTAGCATTCCATGACAACGTTCCAGTCATGTGAGCTACCCCACCACGTTTCTGTGATTGCAATAAGAACATTGCCTTGCAACTGCACGCAGATCTCCAGTTCTTCCTGTTTGTTTCCTATACTACATGCATTAGTATACAAGCACTTCAGGAAGCTGAAATGCTTATTTCTCATGCTGTGTGTGTACTTATAGAAACACCTCAGATGTCTTTCATTCAACTCAGCCCCTAAGGGGCAGACTGAAGGGCCTCGCTAGCATGCAGTTCCTCAAAAATTGACATAGCTTATCACTGGTGGGCACAGTTTTGTCCCTTTCCCCCTTCAAATCTAGTTTAAAGCCCTGTCAGTCAGCCCTGATAACTCCTGGGCAAAAATCCTTTTCCTGCTCAGAGAAAGTTGCTCCCTATCAGGAGTCATAGGCCCAGTGTCATGTAGACTTTCCATGATCAAGAAATCTGAAACTGTCAGTGGCACCAGCCTTGGAGCCACGTATTGATCAACTGGGTTCGCCTGTTCTTTTCAATATTGATCCCCACTACTGGAAGGATGGAGGAAAACACTACCTGTGCACCTGATCCTTCAACCAATTGCCCTAAAGCCCTAAAGCCCCTTTTGATAGCTCTTTGGTTTCTCTTTGCCACCTCATCACTACCAACTTGAAAAAGTAATAAAGGGTAATAATCAGAGGGATGTAAGTGTTGGATTCTGCACCTGGGAAGGGACAACCCTGGCTATATGTACAGTCTGGGGGACGAGAAGCTGGAGATCAGCCCAGCAGAAAGGGATCTGGGTGTTTTGGTTGACATCAAGCTGAACACGAACCAGCAGCGTGCCTTGGCAGCCAGGAGGGCCAACCATATCCTGGGGTGCATCAAACACAGCGTTGCTAGCCAGTTGAGGAAAGTGATTGTTCTGCTCTACTCTGCACTGATGCAACCTCACCCTGAGTACTGTGTGCAGTTTTGGGTGCCACAGTATAAGAAATATATAAAACTGCAAGAGAGTGTCCAAAGGAGGGTTACAAAGATGGTGAAGGGTCTGGAGGGCAAGATGTGTGAGGAGCAGCTGAAGTCACTTGGTTGATCAGCCTGGAGAAGACTGAGGGAGAGAAGACTGAGAAAACTGAGGAGAGACCTCATCAGAGTCTACAGCTTCCTCATGAGGGGGAGTGAAGGGCTGGCACTGATCCCTTCTCTCTGGTGACCAGCTATAAGACACAAGGGAATGGCATGGAGCTGTGACAGGGGACGGTCAGGCTGGATATCAGTAAAAGGTTCTTCACTGAGAGGGAAGTCGGGCGCTGGAACAGCCTTCCCAGAGAAGCAGTCACAGCACTGAGCCTGCTGGAGTTCAAGAAGCATTTGGACAATGCTCTCAGACACATGGTCTAATTTTTTGGGTGGTACTTTTGGGACCCAGGAATTGGACACATTGATCCTTGTGGGTCCCTTCCAACTCAGGATATTCTATGATTCTATGAAATACAGTACTAGATCTCACATTAGAATCAATATGTCTTTGAAATTTGCCACACATTTTTAAGGTCCTTTTTTTTTTTTATTTTATTTTTATTTTCTTTTCTTTTTGTTTATTTTTTCTTTTCCCCAAAGGAGATGCACAGTACAGCACAGAAAATTGCACATTGCTATGTGATTAACATATTAAGAACAGCATGTTCTCTTAATAATTCTGGAATTGACATACCTCAGCAAATAAACATTTAATCAATCTTCATTTAAAGAGTCGGAAATAATACGCTTTGGAATCAAGGTTTCAGTAGGTTCTCTGAAGTTAAAGAACAAACAAACAAACAAGCTATGGGATGAAAAGGCCAGGATTTCTGGGAAAAAAAAAAAAAAAAAAAAGGAAAGAAACCTGTAACAATGCTAAGATAACTACCAAGTGAAGACATCACACTGATTTAGACTGTAGGCAATACTACTACTACTAATAAATAAATCAACCCGGGAATCCCTATTATTTGTGAACAATAATAAAGACTCAAGTAAAGATATAGACACACACACAAAAAAGAAATTACAGCATGGATTTAGGCTGCCTTGACTAGGGGAGAGGAATTGTTGAACAATTTCACTATGAACTAATAAAGCAAAATTTTGGATACAGGCTTGCTAACTTTTTAGTAGACCAAGCCAAGAATAATGACAAAAATAGTCTGTAGGTAGACAGAACTTTTACAAATCAGAAAGGAACAAGAATTCACAGAAAATGTACAAGCTCAGGGCCAATTAAAAATATTAGGACAATCCAGTGGAGAGCTTTCAAGTCTCTGCACTAATGCTCACAGTATGGAGAATAAACTCAAGGATATGGAAGCTGTATACATTAGAAAAGGTATTATTTAATTGGCTGTAATTCACAGAATACTAATACTATTATAGCAAAGAAAAAAGTAATTAAAAAATTAGAGGTAAGAAGTATGTAGTCTGAGTTCCAGAGTGTAGCAGGAAATGTCTTTAAACAATCTGTTCAAAACAGTAAATGAGAGAAGGAAATGTTAGTCTGGATGTACAATATGTGCAGACAAATCCAACGCGTGTAACTTGGGGTTTGCGGGGAACAGACTTATTAAAACAACACAAACTAATCTTATCTGATGGTTTGCTGGGACCAAAACATAGCTGAACTGTATTCACTGCAAATACTTAAGATACATCAGAAACATACCTAGATGATCAAGAAGGTCCCTTGGATACATTCCTCTACATTTGATTGACAAAGAAGTTTAAGAAAGTAATGACAGCAGATAATCTGTGTGCTAGTGATTATGAAATGATCTCAGGAATGAGAGGTGGGAGGAGAAAAAAGTACAACCATTGAAAAGTTGTTGGAATAGACTTAGCTAGGAGGCAAACATGTAAAAACACTGTTCTCTGATTTATATTCTTCTTCCTCATTTCATGTTTTTGGATGTCAAACAGATAAAACCATATGCTTGCTACTATTTTGTTTCTCTGAAAACCAATAAGTAATACAATAAAGTATTCTTCAATAAACAGAATATTGATTCTCAAATGAATATTTCAGAATAATGTATTGGAAGACTGAATTATCAATGTAGTATCCAACTCGAAGTAAAAAAAAATGAATAGATAAAGTATTAGTTATCAGACATGGTCACCCGGGATATGGAGAAGGCTGAGGTACTTAATGACTATTTTGCCTCAGTCTTCACTGACAAGAGCTCCATCCAAATGGTCCAGGCCCCAAAAGGTAAAGGCAGGGAGTGGAAGAATGATGAACTGCCCAGTGTAGGAGAAGATTAGGTTCAAGACCATCTTAGGAACCTGAAGGTGCACAATTCCATAGGACCAGATGAGATACATCGGCAGGTCCTGAGGGAACTGGCAGATGTAGTTGATAAGCCACTATCCATCATATTTGAGAAGTTGTGGCAGTCTGGTGAAGATCCCGCTGACTGGAAGAAGGGAAACATAACCTCCATTTTTAGAAAGGGAAAAAAGGAAGACATGGGGACTATAGGACTGTCAGTCTCACCTCTGTGTCTAGTGAGATCATGGAGCAGATCTTCCTGGAAACTATGCAGAGGCACATTGGAAATAAGGAGGTGATTGGTAACATCCAATAAGGCTTCACCAAGGGCAGATCGTGCCTGACAAATCTGGTGGCCTTTTATGATGGGGTTACAGCATGTTGGATGGGGGAAGAGCAACTGATATCATCTACCTGGACTTGTGCAAAGTGTTCCTCATGATATCCTTGTCTCTAAATTGGAGAGCCATGGATTTGATGGATGGATCACTCAGTGCATAAGGAATTAGCTGTATGGTTGTACTCAAAGTGTTGCACTCAACGGCTTGATGGCTAGGTGGAGATTAGTAACGAGTGGTGTTCCTTAGGGGTCAATATTGGGACCGTCACTATTTAACATATTTGTTGGTGACATAGACAGTGAAATTGAGTGTGCTGTCAGCAAGTTTGTTGATGACACTGTCCTGGTTTTGGCTAGGATAGAGTTAATTTTCCTCCTAGTAGCTGGTATGGTGCTGTGTTTTGGATTTAGGATGAAAATAACGCTGACAACACACCAATGTTTTAGTTGTTGCAGAGCAGTGCTTACACTAATGCAAGGAATTTTCATCTTGTCATACCGTCCTGACAGTGAGGAGACTGTGGGTGCACAAGGAGCTGAGACGGGACAGAACCAGGACAGCTGACCCAAACTGGCCAAAGGGATATTCCATACCATATGTAGTCATAGTGAACAATTAATATGGGGTAGCTGGCCAGGGTGGGGGGTATCGTTGCTCCGGAATGGGATGGGCATCTGTCAGTGGGTGGTGAGCAATTGCACTGTTTTATACACACTTGTTTTATGCACATTATCATCATTACTATTATCATTACTTTTTTTTTTCTTTCTTTTCTGTCCTATTAAACTGTCTTAATCTCAACCCACAAGCTTTTACATGCTTTCCCACTGGGGGTGGGGGTGGGCACGGGGGGTGGGGGGAGGGTGAGTGAATGGTTGTGTGATGCTTAGCTGCTGACTGGGTTAAACCACAACAGACACCAAGCTGTGTGGTGTGATGGCATGCTGGAGGGAAGGAATGCCATCCAGAGGGACCTGGACTGGTTTGAGAAGTGGACCTGTGAGAACCTCATAAAGTTCAGCAAGGCCAAGTGCAAGGTCCTGAATCTGGGCTGGGGCAATCACAAGCACAAGTACAGGCTGGGTGATGAGTGGATTGAGAACAGCCCTGAAGAGAAGAACCTGGGGGTGCTGGTAGACAAGAAGATAAACATAAGCTAGCAACGTGCTCTTGCAGCCCAGAAAGCCAACCGTACCCTGGGCTGCATCCAAAGAAGTGTGGCCAGCAAGGCAAGGGAGGTGATTCTTCTCTCTACTCTGCTCTCGTGAGACCCCACCTGGAGTACTGCGTTCAGCTCTGGGGCCCCCAGCACAAGAAGGACATGGACCTATTTGAATGATTCCAGAGGAGTGCCACAAAGATGAGCAAGGGGCTGGAGCACCTCTTCTGTGAAGACAGGCTGAGAGAGTTGGGGTTGTTCAGCCTAGAGAAGAGAAGGCTCCAGTGAGACCTTATAGCAGCATTCCAATACCTAAAGGGAGCCTACAGGAAAGCTGGGGAGAGACTCTTTGTCAGGAAGGACAAGGAGTAATGTCTTTAAACTAAAAAAAGGTAGATTTAGATTAGATATTAGGAAGAAATTCTTCACTCAGAGGGTGGTGAGGCACTGGAACAGGTTGCCCAGAGAAGCTGTGGATGCCTTGTCCCTGGAAGTGTTCAAGACCAGGCTGGATTGGGATTTGGGCAACCTAGTCTAGTGGAAGGTGTTCCTGCTCATGGCAGGGTGATTGGAACTAGATGATCTGTAAGGTCCCTTACAACACAAACCATTCTATGATTCTATGAAATGTTGCAAAAAATATAATAGAATTTGGATAATTTATCTCTTACAGGTAAAACAACTGAAAATGCTTGATGAGAGTGACAAACAAAAATAAAACACCTGTAGAAGTGACAAAAGTAATCCCAAAGGAACAGTAACAGCATAAGTATCTGGACAAATAGGAGGAATAGAAAAAGATCTCATTCCATTACTTCCCTCTACACACCTCCCAATCCCTTACTGCTACCCCCCCCCCCCCCCCATTGAATACTGTTTATGTTCTTGATTTTATCTCTTATCATACCATCATACCATAAAAGATAAAAACTATTATGGCAGAGGATATAAACCTTTACTTGTTTAAAATCTAATATCCTGGAAAAGGTTTAGAGAATAGCACCAAGGATGGTGGAAGTTCTGTAAAGTGCAGTATTTGATGAGGCTAGAGTTCTTCAGCCTGGAAAGACTTGTGGGGGTTTGTCAGTCTATAAAATCAAGAGAATGTTGTCAGGATGATAATGGACAAATAGTTCACTGTCTCTTGCAGTACAAGAGGTAAGGAACATCAAAAGAAGCCAAATTCAAACCAAATGGATGCAACAGTGCATACAACAGTGAACCTGTAGAATTCTCTGCCAAAAGCCATTTTGGGTATAAAGAGATTACACAGGATCAAGAGGAGATTGTATCCCATTTGCAATTATTAAATAACCAAATGAGCTCAAGAAACACCTTTTGTGGAAAATAGCTTATGGATGAAAGAGTATGTCAGAGAAAGCATCATACCTGCATGTCATACTCTTACTAGACCTCTCTGATGACATCCATTGAGCAGAGAATAAAAGGCTAGATAGAATCTTAATTTGAACTATTACTGCCATTCTTATACTCCTTTCTACAGGAAATTGTTGGTTTGGTTTGGATCTGGCATATATTCATACAACATGTATGTACATATGCACATCAAGAACAGAAGAAAACTGAAAAAGATATATATGGCTTCAGTAACCAGTTTAGTAAAAAAATAACAACAACAAAAAAAGAAAAAAATATATAAATAATCAGAAGTCATGTTTCGCTTGGAGTGGCTGTGGCCAAGGATAAATACAGGAAAAATGTAAGTCATTCCTCATGTGAAAGCTGTAAAATAAGTAATTCAAAACTCTGCAACATTTGAAACAAATATCTTGACTAATAAGTGTGATATAATAAACATTGCAGAATTTACCAAATCAAATGATAGAGAATTTTAATTTTATTTCCAGGTTAGTATAACTGACTGAAGTGTAAAGCAAGCCATTAACAGTTTATTTTACCTATCCCTTTACACTAGAGAAAGAGATTACACAAGAAGTAGAACAATGGAAAGATAGCTTGAATATAATTTTATAGTGTATCTCTCCAGCTATGTCAAGACTGTGTTTTACATCATTGCAAATGGAGATATTATTTATAAGCAGAACCACCAAAACCAATAGAAAATTTACAACAGAGTTTGCATACGGACCAGCCACAACAGACCCCTTTCCTGATACAGATACTAAAAATATGTTTCTAAACAACAGTGTTTTAAAGAACAGAAAGATAAGCACTTGCTATCAAATTCAAGCTTTGATCACTAGCTACTCTTTCATCATAAAATGGGATGGATATATTTATATTTATATTTATATTTATATTTATATTTATATTTATATTTATATTTATATTTATATTTATATTTACATTTACATTTACATTTACATTTACATTTACATTTACATTTATATTTATATTTATATTTATATTTATATTTATATTTATATTTATATTTATATTTATATTTTTTTCTGTAGATTTCATGAATGAGCATTTCTATTTGGACCTTGAGACATGTGGCCCCTTTCAAACCTAGTATCATGCATGACCAAGTTATAAACATTCAAAGCTAAGGGTTTATAATAAAAGTTCTACACACACCACTTAATGTTGCTACACAAATCTGTTTGGTTCATAACTGAAGAAAAACTCGATCAAAGGAAAGCTGTCAAGCTGCTGAACCATGTCTCACTAGCACTGAAATTACAGTCACAGCAGATTACACTAATATGCTTATTTACAGCATAATATAATGGCATCAAGGCACAGTTAATCTGACTCAAAATAGATATTAATTTTAAATCCTTAAGAGTGTGGAATGAAGATCATTTTGCAGTACATAGTTGACACAAAACAAGTAATTCTTCATATAACAAATATTTGAAGTTTTCTGGGCCAGAACTGCTGCCTGTGGAGAGGAGCCCATGGTGTAGCAGGAGGTCTGGTGGGAGCTGCTGTACATGGGGTACCGTGCTGGACTAGTCCACTCTTGAAGGATGGACCCCATAGTACGGACCCATATTGGAGCAGTTCCTGAAGATCTGCAGCCTGTAGGAAGCCAATGTAGGATTAATTCAGGAAGGATGGCATCCTGTGGGAGGGACCCCACACTGGAGCAGGGGAAGACAGTGAGGACAAAGGATTGGTATAGATGAAGGGCTATGGATCAACTGTAACCCCCATTCCCTGTTCCCTCACAATACTTGGGAGAAGGATGTAGAAGAAGGTGGCTGTGCAGGAAGGTGTTTTTAGTTTGTTTTTAGGTTCTCACTGCTCGTCTGTTAGCTACAGTGAAATACATTAATCTCTCTATGCTGAGTCTGTTTTGCCCATGACAGTAATTAATGAGTGTTCACCCTACCCTTCTCTAAACCCTTGAGCACTTTTTCATTGTGTTTTCTCACCTTCTTCCTTTGAGAAGGAGGAGTGAGAGTGTTTAGCTAGCCATTAGTGTGAAACCAACACACTGCTCTTCTAGATGTATGACAAATTAGCTAAACTCTGCTTGAGTCCATGTTCAAGCACAATTTTCTGTCCTGGAATCTCTTTCAGAGAACGGCAAAAAACGTCAGGAGGGTTCATATCCTATGTCCTTCACTCCAGCAAATTTGTAACATCCATAAGAGCTTTGGCTAAGTACAGAATGCTAGGGCTGACCCAGAAATGTCTGCAGAAAGAAGAGAAAACAGTGAAATATCTGTGAAGCTTTCAAAGTCCAAAGTAAACATTGGGACAGAATATAGACTACTAAAAATACCTGTATCTCTCTTGCAATTCTTGCTTACATTAAATTGTGCATTGTTATAGTAATCAAATACTTGAAAATACTACTGAACATGAAGACAGGTATATACTGTGATATGTACAAACGCATAGAATTGACATACTTGTCTGAAACTTGGCTGAAAGTCAAATTCTAATTCTGTTATGGAAATCTCCATTCAAAAAAGCAACAAGGGTGAAATGTAAGATTGACATCTGATGTAATTCATCATGTCTAAAATAATTCTATTCTAAATATTCTATGATATACATAGGGAATGAATATTTATTCCCCACAGTACCTGAAGGGATGAGCATGTGTACACTCGTATCCTTTGCTTTCCATACAGGAAAGATGAATCATATTTGTTCCTGTCTTTGGCTTTGGGAATTTGTAGCCTCTAAGTATACCAAACATCTTACATTTGTAACATGCTTATGGAGACTCTCTGAGAAGAGCACTAGTATAGAAAGTCTTTTTTTTTTGCTTGTGCCCTTAATTTCTTTATTCACAAAAGAAGATCAAATTAATACCAACAGCTGATTTTTCCAGGCAACTTCTAGCACCACTCAGACCAAACTTCCAAATCAGAAACTGTACAAAGACATTTCAAAATACACATCTGTCTTTTGAAGACAACACCCAAATCTAAGAGACATCCTTGGCTGAAGTCAAAACTCAATCCACCTCACCCAATCTGCTTGTTAACAAAAATTCTGCTATTAGCTATGAAATATAACTCCAAAATACAGTCAGATCTGTGTTTTTTATGGTTATCTTTGAAATACGTGAATGTCTACTACCCTAGCCTGGATAAGTCAACCCGAGTTTGGATGAATTTACCAAACACACGCTTCCTTAACATAGTGCTAGCCTTCATGTCATACAAGACATACATCAGTTCCCTTGGTTAAATTAACTATTACTGTGCATGAAATGAAAGTTCCACATCTAAAATTTACCTTTATCAGACTCTTAAAGAGAGAGGAAGGAGCCCTGTGTTTAATAGTTTCTAAAGTAATAACTGCTACTCTAGCAATCCGAGACTATGGAAACACATGCTGCAATATAGGAAAAATCATCATATCAAACCACATACCCACAAAAACATAATTTCCACTTCCTCTCACTGGACAATTGCAGAGTCTTTTTTCACCCCTCATTCTCAGAACTGACAATCTTTCTCAGTACAGGTTTGCAGAAGTAAACCCTTTTGACAGAGGAAACAATGTCTCAAACTTTCTTTGAAAGGCTGTGTTCAACCACAAAGAGCTAACACTGCAGCATGTGATTTTTCCTGTCTATTCTAGGAAGTCAGTCAGATGTTCAGCATTCAAATTCAGAATTCCAGAATTTTGAAGATTCTAGTTAAACGCCTACAGAACTGTCTGCATACTTGATTTACTTCAAAAGGAGGATACTTTAAAGCAAAGCTATGAGAAATTGAGGCCTGTTTTTCCATAGGTTTTCCTTTTCATTATTCATTCTTCTAAGTTTATATGTACATAAAGCTACCAATTCATATTTTGCATGAACAGCCAGTTTCTAGGAAGTTGATTTGATAATATTAATGCCAAAATATTTTAGGAAATCATTTCCAAAAGCTTGCTGCATTGAAATATTCCCCACATCAGACATACATCTAATAAAGTGGTGCTTGCTTTTCTTTGTAATCTATATGCATCAATACAATATTTATGCTATTTCAACCTGACATCATACATTTCTTATTGTCTGTCTCCGCTCACTAACGTCAACAAGCTTTTTAGCTTTATTGTCAGTGCTATTGACAGCTATGATTTCTCTTACAAATTCAAGCTTACTCTTGAAATGTTCCCACAAGGGCCTCCTAAATGAACAAAGATTTGAATTGAATGAAAAAACAAAACAAAACAAACAAACAAACAAACAAAAATCTTCAAAATCTGAGATCTATTGTTTCCTTCCAACTACTGTGCCAAGCTGGGATGCCTGTTTATCTCATATAGATGCCATAGGAGGCTGGGCTAAGACAGTTCTCATGTACAGTACTGTAAACTTGAAACATTCCATTAAATCAAGAGCTAATTTCCTTTTCTTTTTCTTTTTCTTTTCCTTTTTCTTTTTCTCTTTCTTTTTCTTTTCTTTTTCCTTTTTTTTTTTTTAACCTCTTTATATCTGTTACCCCACTGAAAAGGCATAAAGAAAATAGAAAATGCTTTTAGAAATAATAGAGTACTCTCCTAGAAAAAAAAAACAAAACTCAGAATATCTGTATGCCAGCTATGGCCACGGGAAGAGAAAGAATGGAATCCTAAGCAAACTGTTCAAGTTTATTTTTAACCTTTGGATTGCATCTAGGCACTGGAACCAGATTGTAAATTACAGAATTGCTGAGATAGTCACTAAGTATCATTGGGCCAATAGCCTGGGCTGATATTCAAATGGAATATAATCTGAGCTAAAGGATCAGAGAATCAGGGTCAGCAAATTTATACTGGTTTATACCACTACAACACATGTATTTATTCATATTAATTTTGCTACCACCCCTTTTTCCCATGTTAAGTCCACATATTTTCCAGTGAAAGCACATTATCATAATGGTTGTGAAAAGTTTCTTCCTCTGAGGTTTTACTGAAAGCTTACCATTACACACATGCTTATCCAGACTGAGCAGTGTTAAAGATGAGATGGGTACTCAGGCTTGGGTTCCTCTTATTTAGCTTTTTCCAATCAAATTGTCATAAATACCATTACAATCAGAACATAGCGTTTCCAATCCAGAGCCTCATTTTACTGTTATGATTTTTAAGGTTATTTAGATTTAGCTACATACCTTTCCCCCAGTTACCACATCATCAGCAAGGTACCACTCAGATCTCTTCAGAATTCACCCTCTCCACCTCACTACAATCTGTTATTGACAACATAATGAATCACAAACAGCCTTAGTAAATCTTTCAGCATTTTCTCATGAAAAATAGCCTGGAACAATTAAAAGAGTTCCATCATTTGATATTTCTACAATAGAAACAAAACTGTTGCTTTGTGTGTGTGTGTGTCTGTAACTACTCACCTTGAAGAAGAAACACACAGAGCATGTGACACATACAGGAATCTTAGATGAATGTGTCTGCATCCCAGATCCCAGACACAGGAACATTTGTTCCTCTCCTCTTGGTGTGTTAGTAAGGTATACCTCCCCTTTAGGTAAAAATGTTAAGACAGAAAGTGCTGTGACTACTTACACAATTATTTATTGACATATAATATACTAGAGAGCATCTCTACATCAAACTGTCTGAAAGAATAGGTAGGGAATCCTTTAAAAGATATAGATAACTTCAAGCAACATCCACTGTACATCAGTAGAATGGTATTTCGTTAAAGTAGCAGTAACTTACATTTTTGACTAAAAAGAACCACCCTTCAACACTACTACCTTAAGTAGCAATATAGAGAACATGAGTTTTCATAGGATTAAATGTTTAAGGTATTAAGCCCTTGACCAACAGCACTTCTGTACTATTTGAAAATTATTAAAACGTTCACTTTCTTAGTGTAATCAAGTGTCATTCATAACCATCTGAAAATCCCTTCCCTTCCCTTCCCTTCCCTTCCCTTCCCTTCCCTTCCCTTCCCTTCCCTTCCCTTCCCTTCCCTTCCCTTCCCTTCCCTTCCCTTCCCTTCCCTTCCCTTCCCTTCCCTTCCCTTCCCTTCCCTTCCCTTCCCTTCCCTTCCCTTCCCTTCCCTTCCCTTCCCTTCCCTTCCCTTCCCTTCCCTTCCCTTCCCTTCCCTTCCCTTCCCTTCCCTTCCCTTCCCTTCCCTTCCCTTCCCTTCCCTTCCCTTCCCTTCCCTTCCCTTCCCTTCCCTTCCCTTCCCTTCCCTTCCCTTCCCTTCCCTTCCCTTCCCTTCCCTTCCCTTCCCTTCCCTTCCCTTCCCTTCCCTTCCCTTCCCTTCCCTTCCCTTCCCTTCCCTTCCCTTCCCTTCCCTTCCCTTCCCTTCCCTTCCCTTCCCTTCCCTTCCCTTCCCTTCCCTTCCCTTCCCTTCCCTTCCCTTCCCTTCCCTTCCCTTCCCTTCCCTTCCCTTTATTTGTACAGAACTTGCAGAAATTAATAATTAGAGATTAGGCTTTCTAGGCCATTACACAATAATAACTACTTCTGCTTTACTTTGTTTAAAATCTGATGAAAGTTTAGAAAACATCAAAATTAATGTCGCCAGACAGCTACTGGCAGGTCTTTTAATGTAAGTGCTTTTAACTGTGCTAAGTTTCAAGCAGTTACCTACAGCTGTTTGAATATCAACTGAATTTTGGGTCACGGCAAGGGTAAAGAGCTGTCAGGTGCTGTGCTCTTTGCCTTAGGGGACTTCCATGTCTGAGAAGGAATGGGCCTGACCACTGCTTTTTGGCTGCCATGAAAAAGGAAGCAAAAGCAGGAAGCAAGACAAGCTCTGGATTGGTCTTTAGGGATCTTAGCAACTACGCAATACCAACCACATCTAGCAGGGACTGTGCTGGTCTCAATAAGCAATCTGAAGCTAGATATTGAAAACATTCAGGGAGATCTTGGAATCCTTTTCAGTATTGCCCAAAATTTACTCCAGAAATGCTAGAGAACATACCATAACTTTTTGAAGTCTACCAAACTTAAAAATATTTGATGCATTCTAAGCAAATGGATATAAGCATATTTCAAATATATATTCCTCAAAATTGTATTATATTAGTTTTCATATAGTGTTCAGGTTTGTGGACATCAAATAAACATAAATACATGTTTAGAATTATTATGACTACAGCCATTAAATACTTTCTATCACTATGGTTATTAAAATAAATACCAGCTACAGAAACATGGTTAATTGGAGACAAGGAAGATGGAAACAGTTATTTCCTTTATTAAACAACTTAACCTCTGATGAAAGATTGGCCAGTGAACAGATATGAAAAAGCATTGATATAAATTATTTATAGGAGCTGCCCCTCCCCTCCCCTCCCCTCCCCTCCCCTCCCCTCCCCTCCCCTCCCCTCCCCTCCCCTCCCCTCCCCTCCCCTCCCCTCCCCTCCCCTCCCCTCCCCTCCCCTCCCCTTCCCTTCCCTTCCCTTCCCTTCCCTTCCCTTCCCTTCCCTTCCCTTCCCTTCCCTTCCCTTCCCTTCCCTTCCCTTCCCTTCCCTTCCCTTCCCTTCCCTTCCCTTCCCTTCCCTTCCCTTCCCTTCCCTTCCCTTCCCTTCCCTTCCCTTCCCTTCCCTTCCCTTCCCTTCCCTTCCCTTCCCTTCCCTTCCCTTCCCTTCCCTTCCCTTCCCTTCCCTTCCCTTCCCTTCCCTTCCCTTCCCTTCCCTTCCCTTCCCTTCCCTTCCCTTCCCTTCCCTTCCCTTCCCTTCCCTTCCCTTCCCTTCCCTTCCCTTCCCTTCCCTTCCCTTCCCTTCCCTTCCCTTCCCTTCCCTTCCCTTCCCTTCTACCCTCCCTTCCCCTCCCCTCCCCAGAAGAGTTATGGGATAGATTATGGGATAGCAGAGTACCTCCTGTCTTGAGAAGAAAAGCAAAGAGCACAGACTACAACTAGACTGTTTTTCTTTCCATTCTGTCTTTCTATCTGTCTCCTCATTACTGAAGCTATTCATAATTTACACAGATTTTTATGACTTGATTTGTTGGCCTTCGGGAGATTTTTTATTTATGATGTCTGGCAGTTGCTTATGCCAATGTCAGAAAGGTATCATTCGTCACTTGGTGTTTCTTTTTCAGCTACACTAAAGCAGGGGTGTTGGAACTAGATGATCTGTAAGGTCCCTTCCAACTCAACCCATTCTATGACTTTATGATTGCGTCATTTCAGAGAACGTTCTTAGTGTTAAAAATTACTCCAAAGAAAGAGGTATTATAAATGTAATAATTCAAGTGGGAGTTAGGTATATCTTTTCCTTTGAGTGAAAAACTATGTACAGCTGTTGTATACCTTATAATAAATAGTTCATTAATTTCTTTTAAAAGGCCTCAATGTCCTAGAGGGAACTATTTCTAGATTTAAAAGCCTTGAGCATGACAGACATCATAGCATTAGATTTAACTAGTGTGAAAGGTATGTTACATACCCTTTGTATTTGCACTGGTTTTCTTCTCACTCCCCTCACTTTGAATCCCTGTTATTCAATACTGGACTTCTATGCCTTGTATCTGGAATGATAGCTGCTAAGCTGACCCCTGGAATGCAAAGCTTCATAGACAAATGAACTCACATTCGTGTCAAGTGAACATCTGCTTTTTACAAGACTGAAAATTAAGCTAGAGGAAATGACATGTCCCCCTTCAAGTGTTAATACACACTTCATTAGTCATTTTTGCTTCCATGTGAACAATTTCCTCTCTACTTTTACTAAAATGGAGAGAGGAAGGTTAAAAACAATGCTCACAAGAGTGACAGGAACATAAGACTAGCTTTTCTCTTGCCATCAGTAAATGTTTCTTGTATAACTACCAGTGATGTGCTATCATAGCCCCATTTCCTCTTAGGTGTCTTGCTGCTTTAGGGTCACTGAATTGTGAATCTGGTATCTATGCATTTCAGATTTTTACAACATGAAAAACTCACAAGATAAGTTTTCAGTGCCAATGTGGTAGAAATCTTTGGCTACTGAGAATGGCTTCCCAAGATGTAGCACAATGTTCTTCTCAGTAGTGAATCAATAGTGGCCAAGTAATCTCCTGATGACTGAGCACTGCAGTTTAACAGCTGAGTCAAGTGGTCACCACTCAGTCCCCTGTGGACAGCTAATGAAGTACAAAACAAGATAGGTCTATTCATAATCCAATCATTACTGTACTAAGAAAACTCTGATAATAAAAGTATCTCAACACAGTCATATATACATTCTTTTTAATATTACATAGCTTCTCAGTTTAGATATTTTTCTACAGAAACATGGCTAAAATTAGATATGTCCGTAAATCTAGCAGTCTTTCATATTATCTGGCATGTGTCTGCAACAAAAGATATGTGTTTCCTAGAATCTGGGATGAAATGAATAATTTACTATAATGCCAAACTATTCCAACATTAAAATCCCAAATACATTTCTGAATATTATCCATTTCTGAATAGATGTAAGATTGCTTTTTTGTTTTCATTCAGGCAAGAAGGAACAGCATATGAGAAGCCAACAACATTTTGTCACACAATTTTTTCTTTGCCTTTTGCTCAGTTTTCTGGAGAGTTTAAAAGAGAAAACAAGAAAATATAAAGAATATAATGAACAAATTAAAGCTGTTGGACTAGCTGGATTATATTATAGTCCCAGAAATCTAAACATTTTGATTTGGAGGTGCAAGAAACAATTCAAGATGGAAAAATCAGCGTCAGTTAGAAATAGACAAAGCTATTGTGTATTGCAGAAGGAGGAAAAGAATTTTGTTTGGATATCTTGTGATTCATTCTTAGTTTCTGATTGTATCTTTTATAGTTAAGTTTAAAACAACATTTTTGTATAACACACCAAAGGTATTTCAAATGGCACCAAGAGATATATATGAAAATTGAAGTCGGAGACTTTTTTGCTTGCCATGTACTTAAAATATATTTCACAATTACAGCAGTAAGTGTCACTACATTGCTATGCATGATGTAATATCAGATGGGAAAATGAAATCACATAAAATGTTTCTGATTTTGAAGAAAATTAGTAAAAATACCAGCTTTAATAAATACCATTGAAAGAAATTGGAAACTATTTATGGAGGGATACTAAGAATTTTCTCCCTTTGAGTTCTTTGGATTGATTAAATTCTGCTTACAAAATAAATAAATAAATAAATAAGCATGTCATCCAACCAAATTAGAATAATATTAAACTGGCTTGCTCATATTTATATTATGAAATGGCAAAGAACCTTACAGTATTTTTGTGTATTGTAAGAGAGCTGTATTAGCTAGTCTGTTTATTTTAAAATCTATGAAGAAGACCATTTTTATCCAGGAATTAGAATTCAAAGTCGTATTGTAACAGACCTTCCCATGGATGCAGAGTGTAAGACCAAACCTTTCAGCATAAATGCAAGAAGCTGGACCAGAATAAGAAAGCTGCTCATTGATCTCAGGAGTACTAAGGACCCTGTCAACTGTCTTAAAAGCATGTTGGCCTCAAGGAGAAACATCTTTTCTCCACACATCAGATAGATAAGATATTCAGTTACGCTGGGTGAATGGACCTTTTAATTTGTCTGTCATGATAGGCCTTGGCCTGCTGACATAAACAACAAAGCACAAAACAAGACAGAAAGTCTATAGTGGACAGATGGAGTTCCAAAGAGAGTTACATGTCACAGTATCAAAAATAAATACATGATTCTAGAGAGATTTTACATAAATGATGAAAATGTGTACCAGCTTCAGATAGATTATGGCAATCTAGATGCATGGCAGTCACTGTTGTCAGCCTGACTATTGCAAAAGTTGGGAAACAATGCTTGTTTCAAATTTACTTCCAGTTGCCTACTGTATTCCAGCCATCTGCTTTGTCTGCTTTGTAACACTTTTTATTTTATGAGAATATGATCTATTATCACTGTTGCATAAACACTTTTTGATATTCAGTAATATATTTTTAGAATTATGAACAATATTTTATATATATCAGATGGTGTATAGATACATTACAGGTACTCTAAAAGTGATTTCTGGTCCTTGGATGAAAGAGAAAAAGTAATAAGGATTTACCACCCATTAAGTCAGCTTTCTTTCTAGAACATGCTGACAATTCCAAAATGCAGGTTCCTTATTACTGAAAGTTGCATATATAGGAATTCAGCAGACTCTAGTGATCTATCACATTCTATGAGAGTACAGGATTTCACTTAACATATTGTTGCAGAAAAAAATCCTGAAGAAAGATATTTGAAATCCTGTGCAACAGCTTTATGTCACAATATGAATAGTAACAATTAAAAAAACTCTACACATACAGCTGAACTTCTGCCCTTCCTACATCTTCATATAGTGCCAAATAAAGGTTTATGGTGGAAAAGATTCTGATTTTCCTGTTGCTCACCTGGCTGTAGGAAAGTCCTGCAATATTTTAACATATTAACAAACCTGATGTCTTTATTTTCTGTGTATGAGTTTTTTAGTTACTGTATTCAGTACAAGTGTAGCACTAAGACATTTGTCCTTAGGTCAAAGATAAGAGATGGGATGCTTTTTGCTTGTATTTGATTCAAGATGTCACTCTTTTGCTTGAATATGGACTATTTGAAAAGTCTATTAATTTGATTTATGCCACTTTTGGTCCAATACAGACAGAAAAAGGCAATTAAATGTACAGTGCTACCCTCATTTCTAATCTATTAAGTGAGTGCAAAATTCTGAGTCACTAGCTTCAGGAAGAGCCACAGGAAAAATAAAATTAAAAACATTCAGTCATCTCATGGAACAAATGAAATATTTCCTGTAATGACTTGACAATCCACGACAAACCCTTTATGAACCAAATAATCCACTTATCTGTGGAATGGCAGCTTAAAACCTTTAAAGTAACTCAATTTTGGAAACAGATTCTGGCTGAGTGGAATTGAATATTGAAACATGCATCAATAAATAGGCCTTCTGAAGCAGAAAAAATTTACTTCTCTTGAATCAAACAAGGGTGTGGACAGAACATCCAGCTGTTTTTGTTGTTGTAGTTCCTGTGTTTGTGTGTGTGCGTGTGTACTCTAGGATATTTTCTTGAAATATGAAGTAGGATCTCAGACTGCTGCAAACTTTCAGGATTCAATGAACTGCCAGAAACTGGTAATCAAGAAAATCTGCTGTACTCTTCTAGCACATTTCAACAAAAAAAATAATAATGACAAAAAAAAAAATCAACACAATCAATCAATCTTGAGAAAGACAATGAATTTCTCCAGCAGACAAAGGAGGTAATATAATCACATTATTTGTCACATTCATGGATAAAGCTTTAGATTGCTTAACTGCAGTAGTCCAGGACTGATTAAGCTGATTAAACCAATATTTGCTTCTTCTCATATTACAAAACAGGTAACAACTGTTGACAGTGCAGTTTTTCTTTCTTTTCAGAACTCCCTGCAACTCTTCAGTTGCAAAATAGATAGAAAGATTAGAGCAGACTAGATAGAAAGCAACTTTGCAGAAGAGAATCTGGGAGTTCTAATAGTGTGCAAAAGTCAGAAGTGTGTTCTTGTGAAGAAGGCCAAATACATGGTTGGTTACTTTAAAAGTGCACAGCTACTGGGATACAACAATAACTTCAAAGGAAGTTGATTCTTCTTCTCTATTCAGCTTTTGTGAGACCATGTTTTGGGTTTCCCAGTGCAGGAAGACACTGCAAATCATAGAATCACAGAATCACCTAGGTTGGAAGAGACCTCCAAGATCACCGAGTCCAACCTCTGACCTAACACTAACAAGTCCTCCACTAAACTATATCACTAAGCTCTACATCTAAACGTCTTTTAAAGACCTCCAGGGATGGTGACCCAACCACTTCCCTGGGCAGCCCATTCCAATGCCTAAAAACCCTTTCAGTAAAGAAGTTCTTCCTAATATCCAACCTAAACCTCCCCTGACACAACTTTAGCCCATTCCCCCTCGTCCTGTCACCAGGCACGTGGGAGGATAGACCAACCCCCACCTCTCTACAGCCTCCTTTAAGGTACCTGTAGAATGCGATAAGGTCGCCCCTGAGCCTCCTCTTCTCCAGGCTGAACAACCCCAGCTCCCTCAGCCGCTCCTCATAAGACTTGTTCTCCAGACCCCTCACCAGCTTCGTTGCCCTTCTCTGGACTCGCTCGAGCACCTCCATGTCCTTCTTGTAGCGAGGGGCCCAAAACTGAACACAGTACTCGAGGTGCGTCCTCACCAGAGATGAGTACAGGGGAAAAATCACTTCCCTAGCCCTGCTGGCCACACTGTTTCTTATACAAGCCAGGATGCTGTTGGCCTTCTTGGCCACAAATCTTTCAAACAAACTTTCTAACAAGTACTAATATTCTGAAGAGAAATAATCTGACATCAGGTTTTACTGCTAAGCTCTAGAAAAAAAGATGTCAACAAACAAGCATTCATTTACAGATGACTATTTTCTTTTAATTGATGCCAAAAATTTGTATAATAAATCTGTGTTTTGAATTCACCAGACTGAGCGCTGAATGCTGGAGTTACCCTTCATTGTACTGCACTGATGAGGTAGTAGTTTCAGTTGCTTCTCATCAAGAGGTTAGTAAAAGCTTTCAAGAGGATAGTGATGCATCAGCTGGAGAGAAACATGACCTTAAAAGTGATTATATTCTCTGTAATTTCTCTAAAGAGAAAAGAGAACATATATATATATATGCATATATATATGTATGTATTTGAAGATGGAAGGAAGCAACCACAGTCAAGTGAAGAAAGTCTGACTTCACAATAGAAAACTGTAAAAAGAATGACTAAAAGCAATCAATTTCTAATGATGTAACATTTTTATGCCACTGTGTTGTCCGTTATGTGGTGACAATTTCTGAAGTATCACTTCCTCAAATAAAGTATACTGAGGTCCTTTTTAGATTCCTGTTACTGTATAATGTGTTGTAGACTTTCCGAAAGCATCTCACCCTATTCTATGGTATTTTAATTAGTGGTATTATACATTTTAAATATTAAAAAGAAAATTCTCAGAAGTTTACAGAAATAAAGTAACATTTTGTTATTTGAGACCACTTAAAGCCTTTATATATAAAGTATAAGGGAAGGAATCTTTACTTCTTGTTTCTAAGTTACAACTTTCAAACATATTAAAGAAGTACAATGTATCATGACAAACAAAAGATCTCCTTAGGAACAAACGAACAGATTGTGTAGTTCTGGTTCCAGATTTCCATTCTTTTCATTCCTAACTTCTAGTCATTCTGCAAGTAGTATAATTCATAATTCATTCAAGCAGTGGTGAAGCAATATGAACTGAATGCATTTTGAGTGCTTCTGTGTGTTTCAGTTGATCTAAACTAGGGAAAGACTTGGCAACAATAAATAAAAGAAAAAATTAGAAAGAATAAATCAATTAAAAGAAAACGAGCTCTCTACATTTTGTTTATTTATTTATTTATTTTAAATAACCTTACAACAAGAATCTTATTCCTCCAGCTTCCTAACTCTATGTATAGTGAAATCTTACTGTTTTAAGTTTTTCTAAAGCAACTCGTTACTTCCCTTTCCACACCAAGGCACAGCATGGTTTCTGCACTGAGAAACAAATTACATCTTATTTGCATGGACAAAATCACAACATAATTTTTATTATTATTATAATAATTATTTTTGGAAGTGTTCAGAGTACAGGAGAGGATAAGAAAGATTAAATAGCCATTCTTCTGCCATCCAAGTACAAGTACTAAGTAGCCTGTAAGACACAAATTCATGCAACAGAAATAGAGATAAATAAACTACATAGTAACAGTAATGTAAACTGGACGCCTTCTACAAGAGGAAAAGAATAGTCATTTCTATTGATTAGTCATTAGATTACTAAATAAAGTGCAGACATCTCTGAATTGCATTAAGTACGAAGATGTAAGAAAAATAGATTTATAGTTCATGTACCGGAATAAGCTTTGAAGATACTGATTCAATGTCTTCTGTCTTCTGTCAGCCTTCTTGCAGAAGAAGATAGACTTCCTCAGAAGGTAATCAGAGAATTTCAGTTTCTCTCTCAAAAATAGGTATGTTTATTTATTTATTTATTTTTGCTGTCTGTGATGCTTGTTTAGTAATTCTGCAAACATATGGTGAAGTCAGTAAGTTTTTTCACTGAATCATTTTTCAAGTCTGTACTAGATCACTAAATTCTCCAGAAGAAGACTGTTTCATCTTCATACTGACAGTTTCTTCTTCAACATGACTGTTTCTTATACTCATGTAGTACCTTGCACTTTAAATGAAGAAGCACACATTTGTCATTAATACAGAAACACCTGAAAATAACTGGTTGTTGATATCAGTCTCTTTAATATGGCATTTGAATCTGAAGCATCCCAGAAAGCTTCCAAAGTATCTCTTAACATCAGTGGCAGTTGAGAAAATCATTTTAAATCTACAGGATCTGCTAAATTTTTGACAACCATACAAATCTAAAAATACTACTTTCAATCTTCTGCAATGAAGGTAAGCATTAAGAGGCTCTACATTAGAGAAGAATAGCCATCTTCTGACCACCCTGAGAGGCTGCTAAACAGTCACCCATTGTTGTGGCATCTGAAAAGTTTAAAATGTATGTAACATGCATTTAACTCTCTATGTAGAGCTTTATTATAGTTTAAAATGTATGTTTTATGTCACTGATAGATTAGAGGACAGTATGATTTTTATGGATTTATTTATATATATATTTTTTTTTTCAAAGAGCTCACTTAAATTGTCTATTACGAAATCTGAAGCTTCCAGAGGCATGTGAGACGAGAGATATCTTGGAGCCATGAGCCTTAAGCTCAAACAGAAAGGTCTCAGCAAGGAGGAGGAAGTGGATAACCAAGTCACAGAAGGAATGGAAAGCACTTCTTTGGGGACTGGAAGTGATTCTAAAGTCTGTTTTAAAGAAAATCCCTACCTCCAGGGACACAGGGGACAGGGACTTTTGTAGACTCTTTGTAGACCATTTTACCTTATTCACATTTACTTTATTTAAAATTCCAGCTTTTTTTCAAATTCACCAGACACATTGACCTCAAGGAACCGTCCAACTGGGAACGCTAGAATGTTTCTGCGCTTCACTGGAATTTTACTTTTTCTGGCAAGCTATATATATTTTCTGGCAAGCTCAGAATAGGTGTCAGCTGGTCAGCTTTGACCAATCATTTGACCATCATTTGACTATCATTTTCTCCCTACACATAGAAACCTTTTCTATTAGGACCATGTGAATACCAGCTCTAACTGTTCCTGGATTCTCATTTTATATTTCTGAGCCTCAGTTATCATATAGCAAATATATATGGCAAATATATATTCCAGAGTACTCTGCAGCTTTTAAGAGCTTAGCAAGTCAAGAACAGACTAAGACCTCACAGATATGGCTCCATCCCTTATGCTCTTCACTGCAGTGAGAAAGGAGGAAAACCAACTGAAAATTCATTTCAACAAGAAATCACAGGTCAGTAGGAAAACACACAGAATCGACAGCTGCTGTCAAGTCTAACAGAAGAAGCAGATCACTAGTAAAATTAGGTAGATAAAAATTAGGTATGATAAATCACAACACCTAGTGTAAATCATTTGATAAATTGTATGATCTTATCCTCTCAAGAAGGCTGATTTGACCTTTAACACTGACTGTTATTCTAAAACTTCAGATATTTTTTAGTATCATCTTCCTAACGAATTACACTTTAAGAACATTTCTGTGAACATCATTAGTGTCTAATGCATATGCTGCTGATCTAAGAAAAAAAAGTTTTTATTTTCCTTGTGCTATCTGAAGTCACCTTTACATGTTTCTTAGTAAAAAGATACTTCATTTTATTCTTTGTAGTTTATTTTCATGAAACTACTTGTGCCAAGTAATGTAGTAATCCTTATATTTTTTTAAGCAGAATTTGATATAATGAGTTTGTGTGCAAGGAATGCAGTCTAATTTCTGTTGTGGCTCATAGCCCTTCACCCTTTGAGACTCATGTTTGTGTTTTGCTGTGGGTACAGTTTTTGTGCATACAAATGCTTGGGATAAATTTGCTGCAAATCATAGAAAGCACATGACCGGGTGGAGCATGGCTGAAGTACTAATAGTAGGATTTGAAATATTCTCTTCTACCTCCAAAGATGGGCTATGTTTCTAACGTGGTTATAAAGCAATTATTTTATGATTTGCTTGTTATGCATTTGTTAACATAACAGAACAAAATATTTCTTAATGAGGTGAAAAGTAACTGACTCAAATTTGAAAGTTAAATTAAAAACAAGACTATTAAAACTAAAAACTATTTATTAAACTAAAAACTAATTATTAAAATTGTATTGGTCTGACTGTTATTACCATACCGTATATGGTAAAGTAATATTGCTTAGAAAGCTCCATAAGATGAACTTTATGAAGTACCTGGAAGGTTCTCTCATATATAAAAATTTAATCCCAAACTGAACAGGCATGTATTGCTTAAACTGAAGGATTCAGATTCTCAGATGTAGCTCCTCATGGTTTTTAATGGAGTAGTGAACTGTTCTCTAATTCTCATTGAAGAAGAATAAATCCTGCTTACTTTACATTTCCCGTTTCTGTGTTAGCTTACTAGACAAGGAAAAAAAAAAAAGTGAAGGAAATAAACCCCAGCAATCCTCATAAACAACTCTGCTAACTTTAGGTATTGTAACCTTCTGTCAAAAAGGCTGTAAAATCCATTTATATACAAATAAAAAATCCAATTAAAAAAATAATCCCACTTACAAGAAGTGAATATCAGAAGACCTGTTTAGGGAATCACCAATAAAGCAGAGGACCTATTCATTGTGCCTGAAAATCCACTTGAGGAACTACTTCAAAATCCTCTCAAAAATAGTAAACTCTGTCTTTTTTTGCATAAGTTCCTTAAACATCTTAATGAATCTCAAATGTAAGGACTGAAAACTAGACGAAAAAAAAAAAAGCCAAACACAGCCACTACATAGGAGGAAAATTATACTGAGAAAGGACAATGGTATATACATCATGAAATCTGAACAAATAGAAAACCTATTTTAATAAAACATATATCCATTTTTCTCCAAAGTATAAAAACTATTGATCAGGTCTTTGCTATCACTGTGCTAGACAGTTCAGTGTTTTATGGAATACCAGCTAAAGCTGAGATTAGATCTTCAAGTTATTGTTTATAGTAGTTGCTAAAATACTTCAGAGTACAGTAGTCCAAGAAATGCTACTGCTGACAGGAGTAGCAGTTAAATTAGTTTAGCATACAAAGACACTAAAACTCTTACATACATACCTCAATATCAAATAACATAATGGACTATATTCAGTTAGTGGAAATGTTAGTCTGCCTTCTTTCATCACCCTCAACAGCAGAAGTTTCACTGATGACTGCTAGTAGCAGGAATGATATTCCAGGGGGAAGTATTCACACGCTAACGTCTGTTCTCCAGAATGAGTTACCTCCTAGTAACATATAGGTGAGTTGAAATTCTTTAAATCATTAACTTTTTTTTTTTCCTTTTCCTTAGTCTTCATTGTATTTGCTGCAAATTTGTCCAAAAAAAAAATCTTGTTAAATTATATTTAAAAAACAACCACAACAACAACAAAAACATGCATGAAAAAACCCTTGATATATTTAAGTATCGTGTCTGTATATCCCTTGTCCAGTCTGCATTAGATAGTTGCACTCATTTTGACTAAAATAAAAGTTGACTTCACTTCTTTGGGATGAAGAGAAAAAAATAAAAATAAAATCGAAACAAACAAACAAAACAACCCACTTTGGAATTTGTATTTCTACTGAAAAATGTAATTGAAGAAATAGTCCAAAGGGTAGGGCTCCCACTACTTCCTTAGGCCTCAAACCTAGGAAAGATGTGTATATATACCTTACATTTAACATCAGGGGAAGTATCTTAGCTTTTGGAATAATAAATAATGCTTTAAGTTTTGGCAATTGCTAACATTTCTTGATTTATTTATTTTTTCCTGTGACTCCTCAGTTGAATAGACAGGTGTTCAGGAGAAAGTATTTCACTTTTGTTTAGAATTCCTTATTTTTACGTTTCTCAAAACTTTATGACTGTTTGAAGAATTATTCTATGGATGATCAACCACTTGAATGCACCTGTTTCTCTAAAATAATGTGAAGGTTAACAGAAGGTTAAAAATGTTTTATGGTTTCACTGTGCCAACTGAAACAAAACCAAATTTGAGCCATTAGCAAGTTAAAAGGAGGCTATCCAGAGAGCTTTCACAATGCTCCCATCTGTGGAAAAATTTTTGTGTTTCCATGTGTTTCATGTGTGATCACGTCAGTGACAAACATTCAAAACAGATGTCCACAATTAGCAAACCCACAATTCTTGATTGGTGTCTCTTGATGTGTTTATATTGACATGCAGCTATTGCCTTAAGAACAGATTCCAGGTTAGATTTACCAATTGTATACACTGTTTGCTGAATAGTGTTAAGGCTTGCTTGGGTAATTCGCATTCCTGGGAAAATATAAGCTTTTTTTTAGAACCTGATCATCTTCCTTGATGCCCAGTCCATTAGCTTTCTGTTAGTCTATTTTCCATTGCAGCTCCCGTATTGAATCTGTATCTAGCAGACAAAACAGCTTGGTCTGTTTCTTAGGAAGACCTTGACTTCATCAGTCAAGATAATATGTGCTTTGTAGTCAGCCTGACTTTTGTTTGCCTACTCATTGAAAAGAAAGAGTAAAATCTTCAGAATACTAAGAACTTCAAGTCTCTCAGGTAACATATTTGTTTAGAAAATCTGATTCAATGATATCTGAGTTAACCAGTTCAAAGCTAGTTTAAGCAGCCTATGAATAAACATATTCTTAGAGTACATCACTAAAATGTTTGTGGGGTAAGAATCTTAAGGTAAAAAATTGATATCATGAACCTGATTGCATCTCATGACTATTGATATAACATAGTTTGGGAGTGAGCGGCTGTTTTTTTAAGGTTTTGAATAAGACTATGACATTGTAAGTGCTTCAGTAGAACAGAGGACTAGCTTCTGCAATTTGCAGAAGTATACCCTTGCAGAAGTATACCATCCCTTCTTCCCAATTTTCTTCTGCTTCCAAATTTTCACATTTACATTTTATTGTCAAGACATATTAAGGGAAAATTTATTTTGAATTCTTACTCATATAATGCTATGTCTAGACAAGGTCTTGAAAAGGTATCACCAGTGAATATACATTTAAAAACAGTTTCTAACAAGTTAGAAATGTACCTTTAGAAACATTACCTCATCTGTTTTATCAGCCTTTATCTTATCCCTACACTATATTGAATTCAGTTTTCCCTGCCTTCTCTTACTCTCCTCTGGTGGTGAATGGCCTCTGGAAAATACTGGGTGTGGATAGACTTCCTTGCTCACTAGGGAAGAGAGGAGTTTTCCCATCCCAGGAAGTATTAGTTGTTATTGTTCCTCACACCCTTCTGAAACACATAAAGAAACTCTGTGCTTTCCAATATCACTGTTTTCAACATAGGACTAGTGGGGGAAAAATAATTTAAATCATGAAATCACAAGTAGAGTTAATAGAGTTTAAAATACTAAAATACACAGAAAATATATTTTATCAGGCACATGAACATACACCATCCTTAACATCTGACCATATATCTTTGATTATTTTGTGAATTAGTTAGGACTATAATTGACAGTAGATATAGAGAGCATAACTTTTCTGCCTCAGCAAAGTCAGTTTACTGGGAAAATATTGTCTCTTCATGTTTTTGATTAAATTCTAAATGTTCATCTTTGTTACTCAGTGGGACTCATCCGCTGTAATGGAAAAATACATTCAAACTGATCAATGCAGAGCTTTTTGCGTGATAAAATAGTCAAATGCTAGCTATCCAATATAACACATACACGGGTGTATTGTGTATTTTCATGTGAACAAAGGGGACTCCACTTATTCCCATATGGGATTTATCATTAGCCTCTCTTATACTCATCCTGAAGATGGAAAAAAGTTAAATTACATGAAACTCATAGGAGTTGCTGTTAAAATATTTTGCTGGGTTTTCTTCAGATCATGGAGTTATCACAAATGTACTGAAGAGAATGTCAATACAATGTTTAGTTGTCTAAAGTTTTAAAAGATAGTCATCATATTTTGATAGTAAAATAGTAAAAACAATTGTGATTTGAGCTGAACAATAGAGACGTTATTTCTGAAAGTAAGATATTGTACCCTTCCTATTGTTAAGAAACAAACCCCTTTGTTACCTTTCTTGAATAGGATTTTTCTTCCAAAAATTATTTCCCCTATATTTAACACTTGCAATATGTTAAACATATAGTGGGAAGTAAGGGGAACAAAAAATATTGATGTAACTAATCCCCCCTTTTTTTTCTTCCCCTTTTTCCTGAAATACCTGCACAGTTGGGAGGGATTGGAAACAGTGTAAGAATGTTTTAACTAGAATTTCTATCCAAACACCTGCTTTATTCATGCTTACAAAGTGAAAGCATGACATGAACATATTTTATGTAAGATTATGTATGATTTTATGTAAGATTAATGTAAGAGTTTCTTTAAAAAGTCACGATAAATGGGGATATATATTTGTCTTCACTTTTAAGCAAGTCTCTTTTTAGAACTATAGCCCAGTCTCAATGAGAGTGAGAACATTACTAAATCCAATATTTATAACATCATCAATATTAAAATGTCTACATTTTAAAGAAAAAAAAAGATATTCTGATAGAGATTTAAAGAAATTCTGGATGTGCACTTTGTAGTATATATTTAGTTCTTTACACCTAATTCTTGTTCTGTACAGTTCACCAGTATTTTCACATAAAATATACCTAATTCTTGCAACAGCCAAATCTTCTATAAGAAAGTTAATACTCTTAGCTTCTTTAACATGTTCTCCCTCACATCAACATATATTATGAAAGTACTTGCATTTTCAAGTGGAAACTATGATAAATCCTCAAAGATTTGAGTGTGAATGATTATCAGGAATTGGGCAGATGGAGTGAATACATCCACAACTGGGATTAAAAGTAGCTTGCTCAGAACTTACACATCAAATAATTAATTTACATCATGCAAAATATTTCGAATACTGACCAAAAACTGTTGTTACATACATACTATGAGAGAATAGTTTCTAATTAGCAAGAGAAAACCAAGTGTGATCTTATTCAAACATCAAAGTTTTGCTATTATCCTCATAAAAGGTGGTTTTACTTTACCAAAAAGCTACTGATTGTAGGCTATGCTACAATTTCCAGTACTTGGAAATATGCTTTCAAGTTGTGTTTTATAAAGCAATCCCACAGTCAAAAGACAGCCTACCATTCCTTCAAATCCCCATTTAATAATTCAAATTATCTGCCCCCTGTGATTCTGTTCACTTTTTCCCCATTTTCACATACTTAATATTAACTGAAGCTGGCTTACAGAAAATGAATGCTTTGATCACTCACTCAACTAATTTGATCAACAATCAATATTTTGGATAGCTAAAGTGAAAAATACCACAGTAAGTGAAACCCACCCTTTGAACTTTAGCACACATTGCTACTTGCTCACTTTTATTTTCCCAGGCTTCTGTAGACCTTTTTGTTGTGACGAAAGCAATACTGAAGAAATGTGACTTCCACTTATTATTTCAAAAGGCGTGCCTTGACAAAGAGGGAAATGGAAACTTCTGCTTACTGGGGAGGAAGGCCAGGGAGGAGTGTTTTGTTTTTTTTTTTCCTAAGGTGAGAAGCAGGTCTCAGACAATAAACTTCACACAGGAAAATTTATTAATATCTGATACTATTCTGGGGAAAGGGAATGAAAAGCATGAACATGTTAGAGGAATTTTTACATATTTCATTGGCCTTCAACGCTCTTATAAGAAAGCATCATTCAAAAGTCTTGCTTGCTGGTTCATTTAATCTCTCTCTCTTTTTTTTTTTTTTAAAGGAACTTGGGAAATGATCCATCTGCATTCTTTATTAGGAAGCATTTTATTCCAAATGAAAAGAGACAAATCAAATTTTATGCAGTGAAATTTCCTTTGCCAAAGAAATCATATCCTGATTTGCCATATTGCCTCAGAGGAGATAGAAATTGTCCTATTTATGTTCAAGTGAGTACATATGTAGTTACATGGAAAAGAGATCTTTTATCTGACACTGTTCCACTGACATAACATCCAAGCCCTTCATATTTTTTATTGAAAATAATTTTTGTGTGTTTTTTAATGAAAAATAATATTTTTTATTAATTTTTATTTAATTCCTCTTTATTTTGTAAGGATTTATGGATACCAAAGAGTCTAAGTCCAGAGTCATATGAGTATTTTGTCTTCTAACTTCCATTAAAATCCATGGCAATTAGGTGCTGAAATAACTGTCAGTCCAAGTCTAAGTAATTTACCAAATAGATGAAAAGGAATTCTGAACAGTTTAAAGAACAGGGAATCAAATTCAAGTATCCCAGAAATAGTATTTCACATTCATTTCTTTCAGCATCAGTATTAGTCTAAACAACTGCTGAGCACAATTGTTACTTTCCTATCTTCCTTCCCTGCAAACGTCACCCTTTTTAGTTATGCTAATCCAAATACTGGTGTTTGGTAAAACAGATCAGGGAACAGACAGACACCTGACATCAAGAAACATATTTGATTCAGGACCAGATAAAAAATTATGCTGAATCAAAACTATTCTAAGAAACAGTGTAATATATATAAATTGTTTTAAAAGATAAAGACACATGAGAAAAACAAACAAACAAACACAACATGGTTCAATGACTAGATTGCAGATTTAGCAGAGTTGCAAGATCACAATCTATATTTATTATGTTAGGACAATAGTAAAAATGCCTCCCAAAACTATTTTCAGAAGTTCTAACCACTCTTCCCAGTTTATATTGTCCCCTTTAAAAGTTGGTATAATTATATTCATCCTATTTCTAACTGAAGAAATAACAACTTCTATAACTGTGATAATACTAGATCTAGAACTGAAGAAAGCATTTGTGTGTATTAGAATACATATACATATATATATATATTTTTTTTTCTATTTTGACTCTTATTTTCCATTCTCAACTGCTTGGTCTACTCCCCACTTTGTATTCATTAGTTCCTTTCTTTAAATCTTTTTTCTACCTTCAGCATTCTCTCCAAACTCCCCAGGAACTAATGACCTTACTGGAAAGTGAACCAATGGCATTGATGTGAATACTTTCAAAGATTCACAAAGGTTAATACGGGATGAGGCATGAAATTTGGTCATTCCTAATAATGCTAGTTACATGCCCACACCATTGAGATAGGTAAGATTATTTTAGGGAAGGTTTTTGCTCAGAATTAGGAACCTTCTATCCACCAGACTGTGGACAAGAAGATATGTTTTAACAACATTCCCAAACTACCTGCACCCTCTGCAATAGTTTTGCAGGATCTAGAGCTAGGAATATCTAGGCTAAGCAGAATTAATAATAAACAAGAAATGCTTAAGTCACAGGAGACACAGTACCTCAGCCAGCAACACAGAACTATATTTTTTTCTGTGAAGAAAAAAGGATAGAACTGCTACAAAAGATGCAACTTGAAAGATGTGCAGATTGTCTTCTCAGGAGAGGGAGGGGAAAGACAGAACCGTTGATTGCCAGTTCACATAGCAATTAATTGGCAGTTCATATAACATTTAATGAAATCCACTGTAGATTAATTCCAAAACTGATTTTAAATAGAACAACATTGTGATGATAACTAAATTTTGGACTACATGAGATGTAGGCTTAGATCCGCATTCAGCTCAGTACCTTCACAAAACAATTAATTTCATAATTGCTTTCTGTTGCAAATTCTGGAAAACATACATATAAGAAAAAGATTGTAGAGCACACTGAATATTTTGTTTTCTAAACACAGTTATGCAGATTTGAAGAAGAGGTTTAGCCATACTGTTAAATGTTTGCACATTTATTTGTGCGGCTTTAGTTATTTGTCACAAGCAATACACCTAACCATTCAAAGCCAGAAACAACCCTCCCTAAACTTGATTTTCTCTTTCCCTTCCAGGTCACAGCATATCAGAGTCTTAAATTCAGCTCATTTCCCTGTGTAACTTCCCCATAGAAAAAGCTCTTTGTTTACTATGCCCTTAAATAATTATGAGAAGGTTGTTTTTCTTTTTTTTTCTTTTTTCTTTTTTTCCCCAGTCCTTGGTTTCCTCCCCATATCTGATCTTTACTGAAATTAGTTGCTCACTTTAGCTTTCTATATGACACACTGTGAAGTGTCTTAATTAACAAGTGACTCAACCATAATTGACTCAACTTTCCAAACAGTAGTTTTGTTATATGAAGGACTTGATAAGTCAAAGTTAATAAGTAATTAAATTGACTTTGGTATGATGAATTATCATAAAGTGAATAGTCACAATTAAACAAAATTACACCTCTGACAAAATAGCTATTAAATGCTGATTAGCTGTCATTCTTCTAAATCCAAACAGAACATAGGATAGCAGCTTTCTAGACTGCATTATTTCATTTGTATAAGAAAATGGTTACAAAGTCTACTGGAGAGAGAGAGAGAGAGACAGAGAGAGAGAGAGAGAGAGAGAGAGAGAGAGAGAATTTGTATTCCCACTTGATTTGTAATTGCTGACAATTAATTGCATTACTGTGAATATTATGACCACATTTTTCCTCTGTGCCAGGAAGGCTTTGCAAGGAAGTAAAACTGTAAAAGAGTCATCCCTAATATCATTAATAAAAACATTAATATTTAACTCAATTTCTTCCAAGGAATAATTATTCTCTCTGTATATATTCTGACATCTTTCAGCATATAACACTCAGTCATCTCAGAGGCTGATGCACTTTCTTTCCTACTTCATTTGCAGGATGCACATTTCATGATGATTAAACAAGTATAGTAAAAGAAAAATTAAAAATATCTTCACACTTGCTTAGTGCAAAGCGTAAGAATCACCAGGAAAACATTGATAGATGAGAGCTTAGTGGCAAGAATCCACACCATGGCATAGACTAAGATACCGAACATTTCTAATCTGCATTTTACAGAAAACGCAGAAAAGATAGCAGCTAGCTGGAGGTAAGAGCATGACATATTTCTAAAAATGACCCAATGTTTTGCCAACCCAAGCTAAAGCGCAGTGTGTGAGCATATATGAGTTATCTAGAGAATAGTCTGCTAGATAGATCTCGCTTCCTGATACCTCCCCAGAGTATTTCAAACATGTATGAACATGAAATAATCTGGCTTACTATACATGCAGTGACTGCATCCACAGTTAAATAACAGTGGGTATAAAAATGTAACTCAGGTTTTCTGCCAGCTAATAACTGACATATTATTCCATCTTGCATTTTCCTGAGGGCATTGGCACTTCATTTGTCAAAGGCAGCCTCATTTTATAACCAATATTTTTTATGTTTAAACTTTTCCATACATATATCCTAGAAAATAAAGAAGAGGCTGCCTAAACTCTTTTAAATGAATAAACTAAAGTCTGATGTAACACACAAGAGTTTGGACTCATAGTTAGGTATCAACCTGTAGTAGATGTTAAGAGCCTTGGGAAAATAAGAGATATTTTATATTAGACTTGGTAAAGAAGCAGAAAACAATTTCTGGCCCCAAGGAACTCAGTCAGAGTGCTCAGATCACAATAAGGAGATGAGACAAATATAACGGAGGGTAGAATTTAGGACAGTAAGAAAACATTGAAGCAAAGCTAGAAGAAAGAAGAAAAAACACAGGTCACCATTTACCTGAAAGGATAGCTCCTGACTGTTGAATAATTGTTTTGTTTTGCTTTGTTTTTGGTAGTGATTTAGATGGTGGAAGGAGGTGGGGAGTGGGGTGGGCGTAGATTGCTTTTTTTTTTTTTTTTTTTCCAGAGCGGATTTAAAAATAAGTAAAGGCAGTGACTTTATGACTTGAAGACTCAGTGCTTTACAAGAGCCCACAATATGTGATAGATGATCTGTGGGGCAAGAACCAGATGTATTAAGATTTGTAAATTTACATGTATTGAATGAAAAGACATACATCTTTCCTATTTAGATGCTACTTAACATCTTACTGCTCGTGAACAATTGTTGCCTCTCCCAGTTGACACTGTGTGCATTACAAAGATGTGCAATACTTTGCTATTACTTAGGGATTAAAATATTTAAGTTCAGACATGATTCTGCTTCCTCCACAGCTGCAAGTAAGATTTTTCCATTAGTTTTTTTGCTGTGTGAGAGATGGTTTTAATATTCTTACACTGTAAACACCCAGCTTACAAAACAGATGGATGACTAAAATGATGACAACTGTTCTTTGCAATGAGAGATAAAGAAAATACTACATCTGGGAGAATGTGATGAAAATACTTCTCTTAGGGAATTCTCAAACAAAGAGCATAAAGGCTAACTCACCTAAGATGAAAGAAAATCTAGCTATGAAGTGTGAGCTTTTTGGTGTTGTTTTGGTTTTTGTTTCATGCCTTTTTAAAGGGTGTTTTTGAAGTGATTTTTTTCTCTCTCAACAAATGGATCAATGCCTCCTTTTTTAAAAAAAAATACACTTTTTTTTTTTTATATATTTAACAAATGCAAACTGAGAGCAAGGTTAAATATTGACTTCAGAGACTTTTGTTAAAAATCTCACATTTTCAGAACAAATACTATCCATGTAGAATTTAAAAGCCAGTCAGAGGATTAGTTTTCTTTCACAGCACACCAATACTAGCACTTAAAAAGAACAATATATACATATATCAAAAAATAACTATCGTCACATGTCTTACCCCAAGCCAATGTTCCTCCTACACTTACACCTTTGAAACCATGCCATATCAAGGAGTCAAATTTATTTTCAGACAAGTATTAGGGCTAATTCTTGCTAGCTTGTGACTTTGTAAAAGCAGTGGAAATGCTCTGCAGATCCATACCTGAAGTATGATACATGGCAGCTTTTCAAGAAACTAGTGGTCATAGCACAAACTTCCTCTTCTGAGTGAAAATCTGAGAGGGGGAAAAATGTTTGCACACTGGAAAAAGACTTCAACATCTCTTCTGACAATAATCCTTAAATGTTGTTTACAGAAATTGAAGCAATATTTTTGCTTTTGCTCTTCAAAACAAACTCAAGATGACTTTCCTCAAGTTCTCTGAACCCTGACAGCCCTAGGAGCCAAGCAGCTTAGACTCATCCCATGGCTGGAAATCTGGCTCCAGACAGGCAAATTGGTGGTGAAGTAGGCAAGTTTCCATGGAAACCTGCCTAGTTTCTGTCAAGAGTAACTAAGAAAAATGAACTTGTTCCCACAGAATGTTTTGATGATACTGAATCAGCATTTTTTCAAACAGGTCTATTAATAAACTACCTAGACTTGTATCTGCGGGCTAGTTTTGAAAGACTGACTTAATGCAGAGTAACACATTGTGATCTCAAAGAAAGCAAATGAGTCTCTACTGACTTTCTTATCAGGAGCTAATCTTCCAAGGCATTATTCTTTCCATCTGGCCAAAACACTGACACTCTTTTATATATAATATATATATAATATAATACATATATATTATGTACACACTTGTGTAAAGTTGCATAAACTCACAAATCCCCCCTTAAAAGTAAACTCTGTTCCTTAGTTTAGGCATTGTTTGCTTATGTATTACTACTAATTCAAGTGTCTGTAAAAAGGCTTCTGAGCCTAGATGAAATAAGACATTAAAATGTTATTATTTTATTAACTAGTTATTTGGAGAGCCTTCATACTGACTAAATACCAAAGGCTCCAACATACTGTTCCATGACAGAGCTTTTAAACAAAATAGATACGCAGTTGATCAGTTGATAAAGCCAAATAATAATAATAATAATAATAATAATAATAATAATAATAATAATAATAATAAAACAGAGATCTCAATGTTTCAGGAAAACATTGATAAATTCAGGATTATGCATTGTGAGGTGGAGGTGAGTGCATAGAGTGTGATAACAGGTTAATACATGAGCACTTAGTGACTAGACTTTACTGTGATAAAACACAGGACAGCAACAGATGATACCCCATATTAATCACTAGAAGACACAAGAACTACATTTTGTCAGCTGAAACTGCAGGCTGTGTTTATCATACCCTTTAAAAGGAAAGCATATAGTCAGGAAGCATGCAATATGCCTTTCACTGTAACAGCAGTAATATGATATGTGCCTCATTTGCAAGTAATTTATACCTTTGAATATCACAGATGGAGACCCCTGGAAGTAGAGTTTCTGTCACAGTTAGGCTTTCCTACATTCACACGTTTTGCTTGCAGAAGGGATTACAGAATGATTATCCTGACACAATTTCTCACAACTCTGCAATGCCCAGATTTTTATCTTTCAGTGTCTTTAAAGGAAATATGAGTATGGGTTTCTTTCCACAACGGTTTTTGTTTGTTTGTTTCTCTTTGTGGGTGGGGTGATGGGATGTAAAATTAGATTTTACCACCATGCAATTTACTCATTTTACACCTGAGAACCTCCAGGGCATGTTCTATAACATACCGCATTCCAGGGTGCTAGCTTTAGTTTAGATGAAAAAGAGGAGGCACTTGCATGGCCTACAGTCTTTGTATACTAATAATCATGAAAGAATGCAAGTTAACTTTAACATTACAAATTGTGGGTTTTTCTTTTTTCTTTTTCTCTTTCTCTTTTCTTTTTCTTTTTCTTTTTCTTTTTCTTTTTCTTTTTCTTTTTCTTTTTCTTTTTCTTTCTTTCTTTTTCTTTTTCTTTTTCTTTTTCTTTTTCTTTTTCTTTTTCTTTTCTTTTTCTTTTTCTTTTTCTTTCTTTTTCTTTTTCTTTTTCTTTTTCTTTTTCTTTTTCTTTTTCTTTTTCTTTCTTTTTCTTTTTCTTTTTCTTTTTCTTTTTCTTTTTCTTTTTCTTTTTCTTTTTCTTTTTCTTTTTCTTTTTCTTTTTCTTTTTCTTTTTCTTTTTCTTTTTCTTTTTCTTTTTCTTTTTTTTCTTTTTCTTTTTCTTTTTCTTTTTCTTTTTCTTTTTCTTTTTCTTTTTCTTTTTCTTTTTCTTTTTCTTTTTCTTTTTCTTTTTCTTTTTCTTTTTCTTTTTCTTCTTTTTCTTTTTTCTTTTTTCTTTTTTCTTTTTTCTTTTTCTTCTAGTAAATTTCTGTTGAAATTCTATTTTTGAAAAAACTGAAAGTATTTGTGCTTTTGTCTGAATTAAGAACTATTCACCAATTTTGCTTGTGTGGGGATTTTAATATAAACTCATCTGACATCATACAATTAGATCAGAATTCATACATTATGTTTCTCAAAGATACTTAGGAATTTGTGGAAATAACAACCTGTGTAGAACTTTTATACTTTTCAAAAAATGTGAATAGCAATGCTAGAATTGTTATAGCAAATACCAAAAAATAAAATATCTTTGAAAGATAATTTGCCTAGTGGTGTAGTATACCTAATTAATGTAGACCTAACTACAAGTTAATTGCAATCACTAACAGTCATAGATCAATTACATACAGTAAAAGCATATATAACAGTACAAGATAATATAAATAAACATGCTGGACAACTGTTGTATTGCCAATGAACTGTTGCACCATTATAAACTAACATGCAAACCAGAACACAGGACAACATTTTCTCAGAGTGTGTACCTAAGGACTTGGCACTAGATTAATTTCAGTTCATTACTACTCTCAATCACATAAATAGCAACCAGAACAGCAGGATATAATCTTTATTATATCTGACGTCAGTAATTTAAGACAGATAAAGATATTTTTCTTGATATTTCAACCCCTTAAGGCCTTCTCTGTTCAGAGCAAAGGATTCTTTGGAATATCAAACCTAACAAAGACTTATTTAAGACTTGGATAGGTGCTGGAAATGAGGTTGTCATTTTTTAGCCAGGGGAATTACAGTTTTTCCCGTATGAAAATAAGGCTTTAAGTTCAAAGACGAAGTAACAAGATTACCTTGGCACATAGGATTATAAACCTGTTCCTTCTTTTTCTGATTTAGACACTAAAACTTTTATATGTGTTATGATATTCCCTAGTAATTTCTCTCTCCTACCAATGTTCATCTCGTTAACTACCCTCTCTAAGTAAATAGTCCATATATCCAAGAAATATTCCAAATCACTCTACATTGACACATTACATCTTTGGGCTGATTCTAAGGTCAGCAATTCCTATGTAGCTTGTTCTACTGTAGTCTGTCCTACAATAATAAGATTTTGCCCTCAATTTTTAATCTTCCCATACCTTTTTCTACTTCCTGACATATCTAGCTGTCTCCCTAGTAGGCTCTAACACTTCTACTATTACAAAGGACTTAGCACAGTCCCTCTTCTGTTCATCTTTCATGCCTCTAAAAAATTCAGCAAGCTCACTATGTTAAGTAAAATTGAAAACAAAACAAAACAAAAACCCTTAAACACCTACCTATCAACTAGTGAAAGACAACTAAATAGGTACAGGCTTGTCTGATTCCTAGCCCTTTGATGAGCCAGACTTAAGATCATAAGATAATTTGTGTTCAAATGGGATGGGATTTCTGCACAATGAATACCAGACAAATTAATAAATGACATATTAAATCTAGGCATCAATTTCATATTTTCTATGATGAAATTAACATGGAAAACAATTATCTAGTGATAAGATTTCATTCAGGATCAGGGAATTGGACATGAGGCTACCAATTGATTTCTAAGGCATTGAAATGTTAGTTTTTCTACACTAGATTTGAAAGACGTTATGAAGGAGACAAAGCTTCCTTCCCTAATCTAAGTGAGTTTTGGTATGTTTGGTCAATAACACACATGAGCTGATCTTATTCAGGATGTTAATGTTGGCTATGATTATATTTTCTTTAATTTTAGTGATTTCATCTATAGGAAATGCAATTAAATAACAGTCACACTTGTATCTTCTAGCTGCCCCTCTTTCTCACTCTTTTCATTGTTTAACTAAATGTTTGAATAAACCAGCAAGTGCTCTAAAGTTCTTAAGATGTAAGCTCTGCAAAACAGAGAAGGGATCCTTCTATTCATCTTGCAACCTCCTGCTGGCATCCAAGCTAGTTAAAATCTTTGTCAGGATGTAGCCTACTATAATACAACTAATATCACCTAAAGCATGAAAACCATTCTACTAAAAAGAGGGGAGACAAGATGAAGAGAACAGCAAAATCCTTTACAAAAGGATTACCCTTTGTGTGCAACCTTTTCTGTAGCACCACTCCTGAAAGTAAAAGAAACAAGAAAAAGAAAAAAAAAAGTCTTAGGCTCTTTATACCTTACGGGAGCTGCCTGTATTTTCTTCTAAATCTTCCAGCTAAAAAACACTGGTGATTCACATGAAAACAAACTTAATATACTTAAATACTCTTAAATATTCTTAAATACATTGACTGTGCAAAAATTAGCAATTGTTCCCACTATTTTAGCATTTGGAAATAAGCAACAAATACATAACTTTTTTATTATTATTGTTTATGTTCATCAAATGGTGATGTTGAATTTTTATTTGCAACTTGGTGAAAATCTGTCCTATTAGAAAAGGACAGATATTCAGTATTTGAAGGGGGCTTATGAAAAAGATGGAGAGCAACTCTTTGCTCAATCAAATATTGACAAGATGAGGGGAATGGTTTAAACTAAAAGAGAGGACATTTAGATTAGAGGTTAGGGGGGAATTTTTCACTCAGAGTGTGGTGAGGCACTGGAACAGGTTGCCCAGAGAGGTTGTGGATGTCCTATCCCTGGAGGTGTTCAAAACCAGGTTAGATGAGGCAACATGATCTAGTGGGTGGCATCCCTGCTTATGGCAGGGGGGTTTGAATGAGTTGATCTTTGAGGTCGCTTCCAACCCAAGCCATTCTATGATTCTATGACATACTAATCAGTGAGGTAATTGTGATGAGGAGGAATAATTCAGATACTTAAACATGATGAAGAAAACAGTCATATTAAATATCTGTTAATGTGTTATATTTAGTTAGGGCTTCCCCTTCGCATTCAGAATACATTCACAATCTTTTAATATATCGTACTTTTATATTGCACTTGGAAAAGGGGATAGATGCTGACCAGTTCTTGTATTTGTAGCTTGAAACCTCAAAAAAAAAACTCTGAAGAAATATTCTGTAGGTAGAAAATTCTGGATTAGGTTTTCCTAGTTAATGATCTTTCTTTGGGGCAGAACTGTAGGTATGCAGTGGTATCAAATATCTTCCGTACTGAAAATCTAGAACACTGAAAACTGAACTTTTCCTCTCAGGAAACAAGCTGATCTGTTTTCCTTTACTTATTTGTGTGAAAAATGTGGAAAAAAAATAATATCTTGTTTTCCTGTCTACATTCATCTTCCCTTCCCCAACTCTCCGATTTCCACTGCTCACAATAGCCAGTAAGTTCAGGTGTGTCAAAGAACTTGCCTGGGTTCTAGAACAGGACTGCAGTGTATGCTAGTATATTGATAAAAATCAACTGATTCCTGCATAGAATCTGATAGTTAAAAGATGACAAGGACCATACCCACCCAGCAGTCTGCATGCAGCCACTCTGTTTTGAAAGAACACTGCTGGCATAAACATAGGTTGTTTTTATCCAGTTGCAGCCAGCATGCCTCAAGATCCTCAGCCTCTTGTGTTATAGAAGGCTTCTCTGCTCCTTGTGAAATTACATGATCTCTCTCCAAACCAAGCATGAAAGGTAAGTAGTAGTTCCTAAGAACAGTTTTTAGCTACAGTCACAGCTTTTCAGCCAGCTGGCAATCCTCTCTCTTGCAGTGACAGGGTGGCTGTGATAACTCTACATTTAGGCTGAGATTGATGATGTATCCGATGCTAGACCATAGGTTGTCTCCTGATGCATTGGCCCTTAAGCTCTTGGTTGAAAATGCTTTGGAAACTGGAATATTAATGCCAGGACATAGAAAATTAGTTATCTGAACTGGGAAAATAGAAAGTAACTACATACAGTCATTTATTTTGAAGATTAATTTATTTAAACTTTGGGTACCTGACTTACAGTAGGCAGATCCTACTCTAACAATCTTCAATAAAATTTTACTTCCTTATCAGAATTTTTTTTTTTTTCTTCTAGGAAGAGTCAGATGGGCTTTCTGATTCTAAACCAGAAAGTTACTTGTTTAGAAGGTTAGGAGTGACAAATACAAACTGTACAGGGAAAATAAGGAAAAGAAAAATCATTGGAAAAGAATGGTAGATGGAGTTCTGTAATAGTTATTATGAAGACTTTGCAGTTGTGTTGTCCACCTAGATATTGATGTCTTCCAAGCACTGTTTGCTTAGTAGCAGATTGTAAATAAATAAAACACGAAAAATAAGCTATATAAACATTTTGACATACTTTGCTCAAAAAGTAGGATTAACAGACATTTGTATAATAAAATATAAAGTTTACTAGTTTTTAGAAATAATAGAAAGTAGTTTTTAATTATCTTTGTACTGTGTCACAAAAGCAAGTGAAAATAACTTCTTGGTGTTGAGATTAGAAGAGATCAAACAGTTCTGACTACTGAGTAAGTGCTAATGACAAAATCAGAAATTAATTAAAAAAATATTTAATGATTAAGAGCTTCATAGCATGCTAAAATCACACACATATACACACACTAAAAACAACAACAAACCACAATCTTCTACACCTAGTTCTCACAAAAAAAAAAAAAAAAAAAAAGCTAAAACCATTTGTCAACATGATTCATTCTTACACTTGGAGGTGCCACAGCTGAGTACTTAGCACTTTGGAAAGAACCTGTTACTCAGGCACCTACCAGCTCTTTGACAAATAACACATTACCACAGATACCTTGCTCTTGAAAAACCTTTAAAAACACATCTATTTGCACACCTGAATTTCTTCAGGAATTTCTAAGCAAGCCCTCAAGTGGTACCTAGAGGAGTAGGGCGTCAGATGCAAGCTGCATTAAGTTTCACTGAGCACAGAAGGGAGGAAGGCACAGAGCTCTAGAAGTCACGCACATGCACACCTATAACACCATGGAAGGGCTTTTTGGAAGCTTCTGGGCTCTCCCCAGGCCAGGCTCAGTAAATCAGCTTTGTGCTGGCACTGCCTTCCCTAAATTGTACATTCAAGTTCCTCCAACAGCCACTGGCTGCCTGTGTGCAGCCCACCCCTCCCTGACATGGGGTGCCACAGGGCTGCCCCCAGAGCCAACAGTGAGAGATGGGTCTTGGCTGAAGCAACCACATGGGTCACTCTGGGATCTCTGTCTGCATGCAGACAGGACTGCCCAAGTGCAAGCGAGGCCCCAGCACTCTGGTGCTCACTGGAGCACACGTGACACCGGTTGTAGCCGCAAAAGCCCTCAGGCTCCCATAGCCAGGCACATAAATCACACTGCTTGGACACTAGCAGGTGCTGGGTTATTGTGAGTGCACAGGTGTTAAAGCATAGGCAGATGTTTGTAATGTCAAGATTGCCTGAAAGTGTCAGCACTAAAAGCTCATCTTTGATTAATAGGTCATCAGTGCCAAACAAATATGCAAAATGATGAATGTTCATGAAAACCAAAATCGTGGGAAATTATGTCTGACTATAATTGTAATCTGTATTTCACACACCCCCATAATATGAGTGTTGGCTGGGTAAAGAAAAAAAGCAGGAAAACATTGCCCAGTTGTTAAAACCACTCCTATGGTTGTGATACATTGCCCTCTGCCCTCCATACAGAGCTGTCTTTCAGATGAGAGGCCACGGCACTCAGCCAGACCCCATAATTTGGCCTGTGTAAGCTTCCAGTGCATAATACATGCAAAGAGGGAGACAAACAATCCAAGCGGCTGTGAACTACTCTGAAAGATAAATGTAGGCAGTGGATTTATTAACTGTCTTTTCCCCTCTGAAAATGGTTGGCCTGTCATGATCAGCCAAAATGTGAACCCTAAGAGCTAGTGTTCTATTACAGAGAAATTTTTGGTATGCTGGTATTTATTCCAAATAGAATAGTCCCTTATGAATTCATAGCCTCCTGAATTTTCACTTCTAGGGAGAATTGTGCTCTGTAAAATGTTTGCCTTTCTTCTTACTGTACTTTATTTCAAATTCATATTGCACCATCAAATATCTCAAATCGGTCACCAGGAGAACAAGAACCAAGTACTAAAAATTACAGGTATCTTGAGATTTCAACTACAAAGAACTTTATCTCAATTCGGTCACCAGGAGAACAAGAACCAAGTACTAAAAATTACAGGTATCTTGAGATTTCAACTACAAAGAACTTTATCTCATTCCCATCCTCTCCTGCAGAAAGAAATGCTGCTTTTTCTAGCAGTTTCTAAGACCAATCCCTACAGTAGTATGTTCAATTGAGCCAACTTGCTTATAGTTTGGGATTATTATCAGATTTAGCTGAAGAATTGTATAAATTCAAAGTGAAAGTGTGAGTTTACAAACTTGTATGTCTTGTATGACACTTTTTTATTTTTTTAAATAAACTTAAAACCACAACTAACTCATGCATTCAAAAGCCTAAAAGTCATTGTACCAAAAGATGAATAAATCATAACATATTATGAAGTAATTAAATACAGAATCATAGAATATCTCGAGTTGGAAGGGACCCATAAGGATCATCAAGTCCAACTCCTGGCACCACACAGGTCTACACAAAATTTTAGACCATGTGACTAAGTGCACAGTCTAAACGCTTCTTAACTTCGACAGGCTTCGTACAGTGACTACTTCCCTGGGGAGCCTGTTCCAGTGTGCGACCGCCCTCTCAGTGAAGAACCTCTTCCTGATGTCTAGCCTAAACCTCCCCTGCCTCAGCTTGACACCATTCCCGTGGGTCCTATCACTGGTGACTAAAGAGAATAGATCAGTGCCTGCCCCTCCACTCCCCTTCGTGAGGAAGCTGTAGACCGCTATGTGGTCTCCCCTCAGCCTCCTCTTTTCCACGCTGAAGAGGCCAAGTGACCTCAGCTGCTCCTCATACGTCTTCCCCTCTAGTCCCTTCACCAACTTCGTAGCCCTCCTCTGGACACTCTCCAACAGTTTTACATCCTTTTTGTACTGTGGTGTCCAGAACTGCACACAGTACTCGAGGTGAGGCCGCACCAGCGCAGAGTAGAGCGGGACAATCACTTCCCTCATCTGACTAACAACGCCATGCTTGATGCACCCCAGGATACGGTTGGCCCTCCTGGCTGCCAGGGCACACTGCTGGCTCATATTCAACTTGCTGTCAACCACAACCCCCAGATCCCTCTTTGTGGGGCTGCTCTCCAGCATTTCATCACTCAGTCTGTACGCATAGCCCGGGTTGCCCCATCCCAGGTGCAGGACCTGGCACTTGCTTTTGTTAAACTTCATGCGGTTAGTGATTGCCCAGCTCTCCAACCTGTCCAGATCACTCTGCAAGGCCTTTCCACCCTCAACAGACTCCACAACTCCTCCAAGTTCGGTGTCATCGGCAAATTTGCTCAAAACACCTTCTAGTCCTACATCCAAATTGTTTATAAAAACATTGAAGAGGAATATGGAAGTTTCTGAACTTTTCTGGCCTGAAGGCGGTATTTAAACATACAAATTTCCCCTTGAATTGGCACTCCAAATGCAGTTCTGACATGGGGGTTGGGGGGGGGTGTGGGGAGGGTGTTGAGGGAGAAGCAGCAGTGTTTTGTATATGACAGCTTATCCCAAGCTTGCCGTGTGAAAACAAACAAACATATTGTGTAACTATCACATGAAACACTAAATAGCTGATTGCCTGGCTTTCAGTTTGGATGGAAAGATCAGAGATTTGGGTAAGTCCCATTTACATCTTATTTGTACATTTTTCATTGCCCCAAAACCAAGTTTATTACTGGAATTTTGTTTCTCTTCTTCAAATGTATATGTCTTCTGTTTGATTTGTATTCATAAAGGACACTGCTCTCTTAACAGAGGGTGTTACTAGGATGAATAGCAGGAACATTGAGTTTTACGAGATTTTCTCTTCTTACTGTACTTAATTTTCCTAATATGAATGACAGTGCAGTTCCAGCTGAACCTTAATGAGGTTTGAAAAGATGTCAAAAATTCTTGACAGCAGTTTTTCAGATACTTGCTCCTGGCACCCAGTTCAGACACTGGACATAATTAGAATAGGAAGTAAAGAAGCCATAGAAACTGTGATTATTTTTCAGGCATAAGAGGAGGCTGGGAGGGAGAGCATCAACAAGTAAAAATGATTCACTACTGACACTACATCTCCCCAAAAAGCAATACAGAAATTCCTGGGGTTCCCCAATGAGTTAATAAAACTAATTCAGTCATAAAAATCCTAATAGCATGTGAGCGATGCTACTGTGTCTGGTACAGAGATGAAGTTGGTGTGGCCAGCTTATAGAAAAGCCTAATACAGGCTTGGAAGTTACTAAATACAGATGAAATCTGGAAAGAGATTGAAATAAAATTATTTTTTCTTTATTTAAAAATAAAATGTATTTAAGCACTGTGAATAATTATCTTTTAAAAGATCTTAATGAAACCTTCCAAAACATTTATTCATGAAAACATTAAAAACAGTACAATTACTTCTTCTACTGTGTCTCTTAGATTTTCATGATCAAAATCCGATTATGATTATTCCTGACTGCCGCCTACTCTGAGTCTTTAGAGATTTATCTGTATTACTGTATGGAAAGTAAATAATTTTTTTTCCACTGCATTGTGTCAGAAAATGATTTCTTAGAATTTTTTCATTTTTAACTCTTATGTTCAGGGCAAATATATCTGCTTGTTGTTTATTTTTGTTGATGAGAGCAATGAGTAATAATCAGTTTGCAGGCAGCTTTCAGCTCCTTCCTATATTATATTTCAAATCAACAAAGTAATCACCAGGCATAATGTCACCATTTGTCTCCATTCAGGCTCTTGACCTTTAGATTGCCCATTAAGGAGAGGAAGACCAGTTCCTATCCATGATTTGGCAACAGAAGAGATTTTCCTGTTTGTAGATACATATTTATTCATCAGAAGTTACAGCCCAATTGACGTCCATTTGATTTGAAAGTTTCCTTCCTCTTTACTGGAATAGGAAGCACATATCATTATGGGCTGGTCCGTTAATTAATTTTAAGGGAGGACATTATAAGAGAGGAAAACTCTTTCTACATAGATAGAAAAGCTGAACTCTAGATAACCACCAAGTGGAGAGAGAATGTTGCGTTGCATATTTATGTTTTTTGAATGGACGTATTTATTACCAAAATGAATCCAAATCTACTAACAGAAATAAGTAACACACTATAGTTCTTGTGGCACTATGTCTTATTTTAAAATTGCACACTGCAAAACTAGGCAAAGAAAAGATAACTGGATGGGATGAGCATAATAAAATAATTTTAACTTTGAAAGTATCCATGATGTGTTGATCTTATTACTTATTTGGTAGGTTCAGTTGCAAACACACAAATTTGCAAAAAAAAAAAAAAATGTTCCACAAATATAGAATCATAGCATATCCTGAGTTGGAAGAACCCATGAGGATCATCGAGTCCAACTCCTGGCTCCACACAGGACCACCCAAAAATCAAACTAAATAACTGAGAGCATTGTCTAAACACGTCTTGAACTCCAGCAGGTCATGGCCACTTCCCTGGGGAACTTGTTCCAGTGCCCAACCAGCCTGTTGGTGAACAACCTTTTCATAATATCCAATCTGAACCTCCCCAGTTGCAGCTTCATGCCATTCCCTTGGGTTCTATTGCTGGTCACCAGAGAGAAGAGATACATCAGAACTATTGTAGAAATTGCAATATCTATACAAAGGAAGGAAGAGAAGAGCATGCTTCACTTCTCTTTAAGTGGAAATAAAGTCTATAGCAAGCCATACTCTTTAGTACATATTCTCACATAGTGGAAGAGAGTGCTCTCCTTCCCATAGTCTCATTAAAAGAACTGAAATGAATGCATTTGTGTATCAGTTCTGAACAAAATTTCATAGTGTAATATTTGCATTAAATTTCCAAAAAGGACAGCTCACTACCTTCCATAAAGTAGTGAAGTCTGTCTCAGATTATAGAGCTCTTCATTGACAAGAAAATTAAATGCCAATTGTTTAGCTGGCGTTTCCCAAGAATAACTGCATGTGCAAGACCCCAAAAGTGGAGCAAATTTGCCAGTCAAGCTTAAATGCTGTGCAGCAGAAGCATGCAAAAGAACAGTCGTAGTCTAAGCTGTCTAGAGATTTCTGGACAAACTGTTACTCAGAGCAAATAGGAAGTGAGCTGCAGAAAACCCCTGCTTTTTCTTTGACAGGTGGACCAGAGGTATGTAATAGAAGTTGCTCTACAGTTTTACTGTTTCACAGAAAGCCCTGTATTCAGGAAATTGTAGGATCAAAAGAGCAAAACATAAATCTCAGATAACACTAAGGATGCTTGTTTATATCCAAAGCAGGACTGCAGTGGTGTGTTATATGAATTCTTCATTTTCTCTGTGTGTAAGTTTTGACGAAAAGACTGAAGATGAGTAGGAAGTTACATCTCTCTACTTCCTTGGATTGGGAGGTACATAGGAAGGCACTTTGCAGTTCTTTCTTGAGTAAAGTTCTTCACTTTAACAAGTAAATAACACAAAGTTTGGCCTGTTGTTCGGTGTGAGTCAATGGAAACTACATCAGCTTTAGCTTCCTGTTTCCTCCCCTGACTGCCTTTACAAGAAGATCCCACTTCAGTTGAAACACACTCAGTACCAGAAGTTAAACTCTATACACCCTAGATATGTACATATATATATATTCTATAAACTATGTTGGTGATCCTCTTGGTTTTAGTTACATTTTGGACTGATAGTGAAACAAGAAAAATTCTTTTGAAGCATAATTAAGTATAAAAGAAGTCTACAGAGAGCACAGGAATGTGGCTGTGCCTCTGATTATACACATGAAAAGGTGAAAGGACTGCACTAGTTGAACAAAGCGTTGAATAAATGAAAGTGTGAAAGTGGTAGAATCTGTGGTGGAATCCAGCCCACATCAGGCTTTGGTTTTGCTTTGGTGAGGAAAAGTATTTCAGACCGAAGAATGTTTATAAGTAAATTGAGCGACTAGGAAGAAAGACCCATGTACATGTTTTCAATCATCTTTATGCCTTCAGTGTTCGGCTCTTTTTTTTTTTTTTTTTTTTTTTTTTTTTTAAAACCTAGGAGATTTTTAAGTCTTCTGTCTCCCTCTCTGGAAAAGTGTCAGTATTTAGGAACTCACTCTTTTAAATGTGGTTGGATATTAGGAGAAATTTCTTTACTGAAAGTGTTGTGTGGCATTGGAATAGGCTGTCGAGGGAAGTGGTTGAGTCACCATACCTGGAGGTCTTCAAGAAACGTGTAGATGTAGAACTTAGTAGCATGGTTTAGTGGTGGAATTGTCAGTACTAGGTTAAAGGTTGGACTAGATGATCTTAGAGGTCTTTTCCAACCTGACTGATTCTATGATTCTATGAAATGTGCGAGAAGAGTAGCTTCATTGTATGCATTTCAGTACTTGACCAATGGACTGATCACTTGTCTCTCACCTTTTGAAAGGGAGAAACTGCCCAGAACTATGGCAGGAGCAATACAAACCTCTTCGTTTTACTTGCTTTGCAAATTAAGTGAAGATCTGGTTCTTCTGATTCTTAAAGAGTAGGTCACTCTGCTATACACATTTTTATGCGTGTATTCACTTTTGTTTAAATTTGATGATCACATCCATCACAGAAGAAGAAAGTATTTTTAATATTGGTATATTAATTGGTATATTTTTCATGCTTTCCTCCTGAATACCAAATATGTGTCAGTATATATAGGCTGTTGTGTAAAGAAGTTATAGACAAATGATAGAATATAAATTATGCTTTTTTTCTTTTTTTAACCGTTACTGATGATAACAGAATGGAAATGTCTGTACGTTTTTGCATAATGTTAAGAATAGAATAAAAAGTACATGCAGAGAGTAAGAAGAACAAGGTGCATGAGAAAAGATTGGGGTGAGGAGGGAATTAATCACAACTGGTTTTGAAACAGTAAAAGACAATAAGATGTCCTCTATGTCCAAAGGAAACAGGATTTGGATACCTGACAGAAACTGTAGTGAGATATTCAACATAGACATAAGGGGCAAAAAAAAAAACAAAAAACAAAAAGGGTATTTTCAAAGTCATTATTATGAAATAGTGGAACAGATTTACTGGAGAGGATGTAAAGGATGTTTTATAGCATCTTTAAATACAATCCAAATACCTCTTAAACCCAGACTTAGGCAAGGCAATGGGATGGACCAAAAGACACCATGAGATCCCTTCTAATGTTGCATTTCAGTGATTTTCAGAACACTTGCTGATACTTCTTTTACTTTGTAAAACTCACATTAAACAGCACTGAAATTTTCTTAAATTATTACTGTCATTAAAAATGTCACTCACTAGCATCTCTTCTGAAAGTGGAAAAAACATATCCTTCATATATATTTGTTGTGGTTTAACCCGGCTGGCAGCTAAACACCACACAGCCGTTCGCTCACCCTCCCCCCTCCCTCTCTGGGATGGGGGAGAGAAACGGGAAAGTGAAGACTGTGAGTTGAGCAAAAGACAGTTTATTAAGACAGGAAAATAATAATAACAATAATAGTAGTAGTATTACTAATAATAATGTGTACGAAACAAGTGATGCACAATGCAATTGCTCACCACCCGTTGACCGATGCCCAGCCTATCCCTGAGCAGCCGGACCCCCGACCCCAGCCAGCCACCCCTACATATTGTTTAGCATGACGTCAGGTGGTATGGAATACCCCTTTGGCCAGTTTGGGTCAGCTGTCCTGGGTCCGTCCCCTCCCAGCTCCTGCTGCACCCCTAGCCTGCTCGCTGGCAGGACAGAGCAAGAAGCTGAAAAGTCCTTGGCTTGGTGTAAGCACTGCTCTGCAACAATTAAAACATCAGCATGTTATCAGTGCTCTTCTCATCCTAATCCAAAACATAGCACCTTTCCAGCTACTAGGAGGAAAATTAACTCTGTCCTAACTGAAACCAGGACAATATTCTAGTCTTACTTTAGTTCTTCACTAAATAAAATTTTCCCAATATATGTTTTCAACCAGTTTCACCTACGATATTGAATCTTAACCTGAATCCTACAGTTTGACATACCTGGGCCTGCCTTTGCATCTCTTTCACACACCTGAATTTCTGAATTGCATGTGAATTTTTCTGTCACATATTATACGCTTAAGCATAGGTTAGATATTTAGATGTACAAAATATACTTTAAGTTACAGATAAAAATTCAGAAACCACATTTTAAAATACACCTACAAAAGCAAATAAGTCTTTGTAAGGAGATAATCATAATATACTCTTGACCTGTAAGATTTTTCTATATATGTTACTGGATTAAGCTAAAACGCTTTTCAATCACCATTATGTAAATGCCCATATTAATATATGAATAAAAACTAGAAATAAACTGAAAAAGGATTTCACAGCTAAATACTATTAGATAAGGTATAAGCTTCAAGATGTAAAGAGAGTTGCAAATTTTGTAACCATTCATTTTTATTGCTACAACTAGAACCCTATGTGATACCATACTAAAACTTTGAATGGGCTGTAATTTATCCTATTTCAGGATAAAAGCTTAGAAACTCCTGGCAGACCCAAGACTTAATGACTTTAAATTACAAAACAATTGAAAGAAGACTACCGTTTGAACATAAAGGTTGTCATTTAAGACTTCTGTCTCTCGTGGATATTTCAATTGCTCAATTACCATTTAAAAAATAAGTAAAAGTTTGTAATCTTTGTATTTAGTAAATTCTCTTGCTTGTTTTAAGCGGTGAGCAAGGTGTTTTACAATTTCTGGTGTCCAACCTTTGGAAACCATTTTTGGAGTTTATCATTGAAAACCAAATAAATCCGCCCACTTCTCTCCCATTAAATTTCCTGGGGTTTAAAAGTAGTATAGTCTGAGGGGAGAAACAACACAAATGTCTTTCCTCCTGCTCTGTTAACATTTTTGTTGTTTGTACACCGATCCACTCAAGAATAAGGAAATTGTACCCTACATGTGACCTCAAAGTCAAAGATAAATTATTTGCTTCTTTTTCTATCAAAGACTAAAACATCTATACAAATATATGCATCTGGGTGATTGCTGAGATCTGTACTTTATGTGTCTGTAGTTTGCAAGGCTCAATTTTCAGCTGTAACTGCTAGACTTACTGCAGTCTACTGGATTTTGGATCTAAATCTGATCTATTACAGAGTAAATTTATGGTTGTATAAGTGAAATCAGATTTGAGACTTACATATTATAATAACATTATAAGAAACAGTTATTTACCTTATGGTGACCATTGTTATGAAATATGTTGTGCACTCTTGGCATGTGTGCATATAATGAGCTCAAAAATATCGCAGTGAAAATATTTTGGCCAGCCTTTTTTGAGGCCACAACTGTTAGCCAACAAACTACTGCCACTTCCCAAGTGCACACAGAGGCAATCACAACACCCCTCTTTTTGACAAAGCACAGGCCAAGTAGATTCTGCATTCTGAAGTGGGAAATGGGATATTCTGTAGTGGTTTATGGTATACAGTAATGAGTATGAGCTTTAAAGAACAGAGGTTATCTGTTCTTTAGTTGTACCAACCCTGAACTATTGGAAAAGAAAAGGCTATGCTGAATTCTTGCATTATGCTACAAGAATTTAAGTAGTAACACATTCTAAGTACATTTTATTAAGCTTTGGACTGTACATAGCACTAGGAAAATCTAACAAACCTGAAGATATTTTCAAAAGTAGTCTTCATACTTTATCAAGCTATCTCAAAATATCATTTTTCACTAGAATTAGTGTTACTAGAGAATAGGTCAACAATAATGTCTACATTACAAATATGTTAGAAGTTAATTCCAAGAAAAAAAATAATTCAGCATTGACAGATATCTTCTGTTGCTGACAGAATAATTACCAAAGGCAAATATGATACAACATTTGTTAATATTAATTTAAACTTACACATTTTTAAAGTCTTCCTTCTCTTGGGTATAATCTTCAAATGTGTATACAAACTTTACAAATATGCTTTTGGTTCAAAAGAACATAAAAGTGTTAAAATGATATTGCTATTACTGGAAACCTCAGAAACACAAAATCACAACAGTTTTCCAGTTCTTTGCAAATTAGTTCAGAAACTGTGGGAGGAAAAATTAACATTAGTATGAGTTATAAGGAATTCAGCTGCCAGAGTAGTCTAATGTCGCTATTACAATATTTCTATACACCAACTAACTATGTACAGGCCGCAGATGCAGTAACATCTGCTAGTCTGCCTACACACTGGAAAGAAAGAAGGAAATTTTATAACAAGTCATTTTTAGGTCGAACCTTTATTTGATGAAGAATAAAAATCTGAGTTGAGTTCTGTATCTTTAAGCTACGTGGTTTTTTGTTGTTGTTTGTTTGTTTGTTTGTTTGTTGGTGGAATGTCTTGCGTGTAAACCTGAATCATAGAAAAATAAACTACTGAACAAGTTCTTCCCTTTTCCAAAGTATGGTCCTAATCAATATCTTGTGTTTATGTCATAATAGAATTGTGATGTTCTAAGAGGAATAAACAGTTCTAAAAGAAAGTTATGCAACACTGCACTGCATCTTCTGATTTTGTAGTTCAAAATACAAAATATATTAGAAGCTTCTGTCATAGAATTTTCTTTATTTTGCATTTTTAGTTAAAACTTGAAACTACCTTTTCTGAAAAAAAAAGAAAAAAAAAGCAAAGAAAAAAAAAAGCAAAGCATTTCTCAAGCATTTATTTTCTGCTTCTTAACAAAAACACCAGAAAGGACAATGAAACAGATTATATGCACAAATGTTTGATAAAATAGGCATAACATCATCACTTTAAGTCTCATAATTTACCAAGAAGCTCTAGCACAGGTGAAAATGAGAAATACTATTACATTTATTGTACCTACACAGAGGAGAACAAATGACATTAATATCTGGACTTCAATCATTCTGTCATGTTCCCCTTTGTTTTTAATAGATTTAGAATTTGGCCTCAGGTTCTCTATATCCTAGCTATATACAGAAAATAATGAAATTAAGCAGTTATAAAGTTCTACCTATATAGTTAAGCATGCATTAAAAAATGTGAATACCTATTTTGTTAATACTGACAGATCTCACCTCCAGGTCAAATTACAATCCCTTTTCCTCTATTTATACTACCTGCACAAGTAGCCAGTTAAGCCTTCTTAAAGTAATAGATCTGATTAACTTTCAAAGGGAGGATTTCTGTTGCCATTGCAAGAACTCTGAAATAAGATCGCATAGAAATGTTAAGTAGTAATGATTACAGTGGCCCTGTCTACAGAAGCTGTCTTGTATTCAATGTGTGTTAGAGACATGGGAATATTCAAATCATTATCAGCACAGAAAAAAAAGTGATTTCACTGGGAACACTGCTTCCTGCTTTTAGACATGGGTCAATGTTTTTTCTTAGAAAGGAGAAAAACTGTGCTTATTAAGATGTTACTTTAAGTGTAAATGTTGTACAAGATCAGCAATATCCTGTTTACTACCTGTGACTCAGCAATCCCCAGTGAGTCACAGTCTTAAGAAAGTTTCTTTTGCAACTTCCAGCTAACTGAAAAACAACATTCTATAAATAATCAAGTCACAAGCACTCTTTACTCTTTTTTTTTTTTTTTTTTTTTTTTCAGATAGATAATAGTAAAGCACATTCAAGGACTTCAACTGAGTTTGGGACTTTGAATGTATACCTGTGAAAGGCTTAGCCAGTGGGGTTTGATAACATTTCCACGAACTATTGTAATGTAAATAAAAGATGAAGCACATATTTGTCTCACAACACTTGGAAAATGACTACAAAGAATTGGCTATATGAAAGAGAAGACATTCACTTAAGTTAGCAAATTCTTCAGTGTCATACCCTGGATAAGCATTAATAAGCATTAGTGTTAACATATAAGCAATGTCAGGCTACTGTCATTAATTATGTTGTTAACAAAGGTGCATGTAAATCTAGTTACATCTGCTGTGTGAAGTCACTTCTTCCCTTTTCAAGGACAGTTGGTTTGCTATGCATCAAGTTTCAGAAAGACTTTGAGTTTATTTTGGAATCCTCTTTGTCTTCAAAGCAGATGAAATTAGGAATGGAAATGGGATTTTACGTGGGTATAGAATATACCTTTAGCCTGGAAATTATAGGAAGAAAAAGCTGAAAAGAATACAGATACCTTTGGTGCTTCATTGGCATATATATCACATAATGATACATATTTTATCACATTTTTAAAAATGCATGATGTGTCTCTTCAAGTCAATGCAAAAGCTATTAAGTACACTGCATTGCTCAGAAATATTTGTGGCACTGACCTGAGTTCTAAATTTCCATCTGAGTTGTGTTCAATTTTTTATTCTTTTTTGTTGCTTCCTTCATTGTCTCCATATATTATGCCTGAGAAATGAAACAGAATCATTTAAGAGGTGAACTTTTCTTTCTGTTAAAAAAAAACAAACAAGTGTGACAATTATTTTATACTGACATCTGTGTCTCTGAAATTTTTCTCTGTGCAATGCCACATCTCACCAGAGTAGACTTAACAAGTCTTCAAGTGCTTCCCACTAGCAGCTGGATTTTGAAAAATTATCTAGTTTTCATTTCCATACCAGGCCTGAGGCAAATGCAAATGCAACAAACAAACAAACAAACAAACAAAATGTGCTTTCTTATTTTTTTCTTATATTAAAAGAAAAAAAAATACAGGCTCAATAATCTGGGCTTTAAGAGATAGGAATCTGTTCTCATGATGTGTTAACTGAATAATGAATAATAAGGTACTTATAATGTGCCACTGCTCTTCATTGCAAAGTTGTAAGCATTTTGGTTCTATTTACAGTGGACAGTCTTTAAAGGCTATAACAGTAAATGCTGCTTGGGATACTCATTGACAGGAAGTAATATAAACAAAGATTTTCCACTGTATCATAAGTTATTTAGCTATTGAGAAATAATGAGATGTTGGATGCTCTTCAGTGTTATTATTTATATTGTAGTAGTTCTTAGGGGTCTCGGGTGTAAGTCATTATCCTACAGTGATAGTTCCATACAAAACAGAATAAAAAAGGCCCTCTAACCATTTTTGCAGACAATGTGACTGCAATGTAATGTTCTCATCACTGAATCTAGGCTTAAACAACTTAATAAACTACTGAAATCAGTCTAGCGACACTAAAACACAGACCTTTTCCTGTTAACTAATTTCACATCTAGAGTGTACTGGTCCAAATTAAAACTCCATATCCTTCCTCAAAATCAGCCTGCAGTATTTGAACCCCAATAATGAAACCTACAAAAAATTTTGGTGTGCAAATCATCACCATCCAATTGTCTCAATCTAGTTTTTTGTTGTTGTTGTTGCTGTTGTTTTTTGATATTTATACATATAATAGAAGATGAATACCAGTACTTGCCTTTCATTACACTATGAAAGATAGTTGGGGTCTAATATTCTCTTTGATTGTTGCAAGTATTTTCTACTATCAAGGTCCTTCGCTTCATGTGATTGCCAGCACAAGACCTGACTTTACTGTTCAGTGAAACAGGATTATGTTGATAAAACTTACTGTCTGAAGTTCAGTCATTAGGTAACTGAAAGGAATGATGTCCATGAAGCTTTGTATACATTTGTGGCAAGCTGCTGGGGTTCCAGTTCATGAGTCACTGTGAGCACTTATGGGATATCCCGTTCTGGAATGATTCCCTGGGTTTTCCAAGGCCTATGACTCCACACCAACCCAGGTGCTCCCAGGGACCCATTCTCACTGGCACAGAGCTGTGGGAACCCCACTTCTCCCTGCTACAGAGTTCTGACACAGCAGTAGGAAAGCAGGCTGTTGACCCCAGCATTTCCAGACATTTGGTTAGCTAGTCAGTGCTGTGGGATTTCCCTGGAACACATTCAGGCTGGAACATTTTTTTTGATGTTCCCAGTTAATGAAAGGATTTAAATCTTGTCTTTCAGCTGTTTCAATGACTGGTTTCACTTACAGGTTATCCACTGAATTCAGTAGGGCCACCATTACATTTTAAGGGTACTATGAGATTAATAATTATAAGATTTGTGAAGTTTGCATTAGTTCAAATGAAATCAAATTTACTCATCAGGACTGATAAATAGCAATGTAGCAATGTGTGTCTGAATGTCACAAAGTCCACCACATCAATCAACAAGCAGAAACTGAAACTTCTTCTGGTTGCAAGCAGAAACAAATGCGGCAACACGTAGATATCTAAACCCTGAGGCTTTATGAAGTGTATTATGTATTATGGAAAGCTGATTAGCACAAGCACTGGAAGTGAGTGAAGCTACCAAAAAAAAAAAAAAAAAAAGGAGATTTAAACCTACACTAAGTCGATGTGGTCAATTAGTTACAGTACGAACTGTTTATCACTAAGAACAAATTCATGTACAAATAGTTCAAAACACTTACCCTGACCCTAGCGGGGAGAAGTTCTTATTTTCTGGATGCAAATACTATTTTTTTTTTCCCTCTGAGTAATGTAGATTTATTTTCTTTGGATCCCTATCATGGTGTGAGTTCCATCTTTTCAGACGAATAAGAGAATATGCAAAACAAAATATTACATGTTACTTCAACAAGGTACTGGGAAGTTTCAAGGTTTCTAAAGCTCCCTTGCTGAAATATATTGTGCAGTAAGTAATGTTGACAATATTTCTCATAAATGAAAAAAGAATGTATTAAAATCTGCAACTGTTACTTCAGAACTCATCAGTGCCTAAAAAGTTTCCTAAAAGAACTCCTCTCAGCTGCTGATAAAAGGAAGTATGGTTTTTAATTTGTGGCCACCATCACTAGTACAAGAAAAGGAAGTGAGCTGGTTTGGATTTTCTTGTCGTTGCAGCCGTGTTTTTTTTTTTTTTTTAATGGATGTGCTGTTTTTGACAGGAAGAGTAGGTGGATCCCGTGGTCATCTTGAATTTAAGTACATCAATATGTTATTTTCACCTACTAAATGTTTCATGAAGAAAAAAATAGTTAAATTATTATAAATTCTATTTGAATAAAAATTGTTTTCATGTTCTTGTTTTTTTATCTTGGTTTTAGCTGTGGTGAGAGAATACAGACAAACAACATCAGAAACTGAAGCCATATGGTCACACAGCAGGAAGACATAGGACAATCTGTGCAAATTGTTTCACATTGTACAGAGTCTTACCACAGATCTGAGGTGAACAATTCTTCTGGGTGATATGATAGCTTATTTGCTATATTATTTCTATTTTTAAAGACTCTGATGGATAAAGACATGTAGACAAGGCCAAATTTGACACATATGTCATTATCTACAACTGTATCTATGCCTTTTGGAATCTGCATCTACTTTCAGGAACCTAGCTGCCTAATCATATGAAGGAAAAGGCAACAGTTTTGAACAAGAAAACAGATATAAATAATACTACATACATCTAGAAACTGCAGGGAAAAAAATGCAGAAGACAATTACCCAAATCAATCAGAACAAGTCTTTCATTTTACAAAAGGGTGGTGGATTCTTTAATGTTAAGTAGCCTGGACATCACGTTTCACATAAAATGTATTTGTTCACCTGATTGCGCAATGCTGGGATATTTGTCCAAGGTAGAGGTGGACAAAAGAGTGGAAGTCTATGAAATTAATTTATGTAGTATTTAAGGCTGATGATTGTAATTTGGACATCAATCAAGGCAGAGAAGGATGGAACAGGCAGGACAAAATTCTAATAAATTACGTAAATGTTTAACTAATGTGTACTCATATAAGCACTTATTTGGAACTACATCACCTCCACTCTCAGATGTGATATATGACTTTTGAAGTTGCTTGTAGCTGGTGTTCTGGAACAGCTACCATAGAACTGACATAATTCTGCCACAGGCAGTGGGATCTCCAGTCCACTTCATAGAGAAGAGTTTTGTCCTGACTGCATCGGACACAAGCAGCCCTCATTCCATTCCTATCTTCTCCAGTTCCATTCCTATCTTCTTCAAGAGCTTTGTGCCTCAAACTCAGTTCTACTTGTAGCCTTACAAGGAAGCATGTTGCTTATTAAGAGCCTGCAGCAGCATCTGCCAAATTGTGACAACTAAAATCTGAAAGCTAATGTCAGAGTAGCACAAAGGAGAAAACTTCACAGTTTCAGTGGGTGACTGATGCTGTGTTCACAGCCAAATTATTGGATCCTAATATGCTCCAAACAAATTAGTAAGATAGAATTTTTCTTCTTTGTGACAAATAGCAAGACTGAAGTAGAAGTAATAATATTCCTTGGGCCCAAGTGCCATCCTTCTCCTTTTTTCTATATAGTCATTGATTCCTAACAATTCATTCCTCAATGCTGAAGACTAAATGAGAGTGAGTAAGGCAGCAGACTTTCTCAAAGACAACGAGGACAATGGTGATTATGGGAGAAGAACATACTTTAACTTCTAATCTGTGCAGGACAAATAAGGCATCCAACAGTAATTCACCCTGTCTTGCTCAGAAAGAACTCTCAACTTTTTTGTCATTACTTATAAACACTGGGAAAAAAAAAAAAAAAGTAAAATGAAATCCAAAGCCTATTTTCACATTTCAGCTTGAGTAAATTTTCTTGTATCCAGTGTTATCTAAAAACACTTGAGATCGTTTTTGCCAGAAACGTCTGGTGTGATTTTTAAAACTTAGTAGAGAAAGTATGGCTCTTAAACTGTATTTCAAGATGGGAATAACTTAGTAACTTATGGTTTCTAGTAACGGTGTTTTCTCAGAAGTATAACAATATTTTTGGGCCTTTGAAAATGAGATTCCAAAGCTGATATTGGGATTTCCTTAACTGCTAAATATTTGTTTCCCAATATATATGTGCATTAAAGTGATTCTAACAGATTGCTAAAATACAAAGGTCAAAAAAAATCTTTAAAGTTTTTTGAACAAAAAGCAGTTTACCAATAGGATGCAAAAGAAAAGGAATCCATAGAAAGGTGTTGTGGTTTAACCTGGCAGACAGATAAGTACAACACAACAATTTGTTCACCACCTAAAGTGAGAGGGGAAATAACTGAAAAGGGTAAAAGTGTGAGAACTTTTTGGGTTGAGATAAAGAGAGTTTAATAAGACAGGAAAAACAAACAAACAAGCAAAAGAACAAGAGATGCACAATACAATTGCTCATCACCAGCTGATTCATTCCCATGCCCAGGGCAACCCACCCTGGGCAACTGCCCCAGCTTTTATTGCTGAGCACAGTCATACGGTAGGGCATATCCCTTCAATCAGTTTGAGTCATCGTCCTGGTTGTGTCCCCTCTCAGCTTCTTGTGCACTTCCAGGCTAGTCACTGACAGAGCAGCATAAGAAGCTGAAAGTCCTTGACTTACTGTAAGCAGTGCTCAGCAACAAACAAAACATTGGTGTGCTATCAACATTATTTTATCTTCACCCTAAATACAAAACACAGCACCATACTAGCTACTAGCAAGAAAATTATCTTTTTTTTTTAACTCACAAAAGTTTTTGTTTTTTTTTTAAAGTTTTCCCTGTATTAGAAGCAGCTTTCAAAAGCTTATGAAACAAAACAAAACAAAACAACCAACCAACCAAAACCCCACCACTTTAAGTGCCAAGATAAAACACAGCTCAGTGACTAAAGCACTTATATGCAAGGAAGGTGAAAAGTTGGTGAAAGGCTTATCTCTCAGTTTTTGTATTTCTAAGTAAATGCCATTCCTCAATATTTTCTCGTTAACTCTACCAGCCTGTCATGGAACTGGCAACATTCAACAGTGCTTTAAATGCCTCAGATTGGTCTTCCCTTTAGTCATTTCATGGCAGGATTGCCACATGAGCACAAAAAGAAACCAACATTTAAACAATACTTGTCCTCTCCATTGATTTTTTATTCTGATTTTTATTTTTTGCAACCTAGAAAGACAAATTGCAAGTCCATGGCATGAGCTTCTGCTTGTGAGAGTAGCAACACTAATATCCAGAGGGGTCATGTGTGATGAATATTACTAGAAGCAACACTAGATTTCTCTCCTTTGAGTAGGGCCTATATTATTTGTATATATCTGTTGTGAAGGACTCTTGTGTATTTATGTGTTTACATATTTATATAGGGGTGTGAATGTGCTTAAACATAGTCATCTGCCAGATATTTTTTACTCAAGTTGTACACAACACAGATAAAAGTAGTTGTGATCCAATATTCCCCTGAAACATATAAAGGCTGATATAAGTTGCATCTTCTTCCTGCCTAGGAGGTTCAGAAGGAAAAATGCTGTCAACGGTCCAAAATGATTCTCCTAAGAGAGAAAAGCCATGGAGGCTATCTGAAAAGAACCAGTAATGCATGCTGTACAGTTCTTATTGATCCTTTATCAATAATCAACATTTTAAAAACATATCTGAAAGTTTATTAAGCTACAATCAAAGATCCATTAACGTGGATCTAAATTACTGAGAAATTATTATTTATTCCTCAAAAGCACAGTGGTTCAAAGTTGCAAATTTCAAATGTTCTCTTTCCATTCAATTGAAAGTGAACATTTTGCATATTTGGTAGTAATTTAGACATTTAGACTGTTTCTTTTACTCTTCTGTATGACTAATTATAAAATACCTAAAAAATCTGATTTCTCTGCAGGCATCTCTCCTACCAATGTCTGGAAGCTCTCTAAAACTTTCAGATGTGAAGTCCAGGCACCTAGCTCAATTCTAAGCCTGCTAGTTTTATCTTGAATTTGGAATATAGCTGGATGCGTACACCTTGATGACAGTGTATCTGCCAGCAGCAATCCCACAGCACTGTTTCTGAGTTCTTACTTAGCAGCCGTGCTCTTTCTTTATAGACCACTGAGCATACTTTGATTCTTGTGAGGGCTCCAACCTCCATTTGAGTAGTTTGGTGATTTTCAAAAGGGTTTTATCAAGCTGAGCTAGGGAAGGATGCCTAGTGAAAGGAGTCCTTCTTATCAGCATAGTTGTAAGCCCTGTGGACCTTGTGAAAGCAAGAAGAGGAGGAAAGCACAAACACCTTTCTAAATGTTCATGTTAGTGTTTCAACTGCTTCACACTGTCCATACTCCAGATCTACTGAGGGGGCATGTAGTATAGAGGAAATTTGTAAGTGCAGAAAGGCATTACACAGAAGGGATACTTCTGAGTGCCTTCACAGATACCGGTCATACACACAGTCAGTGCTGCTTCAACACATTTTTGATTCTCTCTTTTATTCTTACACACTGAGAAAAGAGCAAGCTTTCATGTAGAAAAGCAGAGCATTTCTGAAAGGGCAGCAAATAATATATGTGTGATGGTGTACTGAAGAATTATCATACCCATAATTTGTGCAAAGGAGCCACAATGAAAAGTTATGCTGTTTTTGCATATGTACCAGAGGAATGCTGTTGATTTAAATTTGAACAATGATTATTTTTCCAAAGATATAAGTATTAACAGAATCAAACAGTGGTGGAAATGACTTCCCAGACTCCGCTGAGAAAATAAAAATATTTTCTTTGAGTGTTTGAAACCAAAACAATGAAACATTAAAAATTCAGACCTGAGACAGGACGTAAGAAATACTAAAATGAAAGACATAAAAACAAACAAACAAACCCGATGAATAATGTCAAATAGATCCGCTTTTCACTGTTCTACTTCAGATACAAACAGGTAAATCAAGCTACTCACAACACAGGGTTTTAGCACTCACAGTGTTCTTTCTCTGGTTTCTACAATATTGAAAGCAAACACAGTTGAAGGAGCAGCTGGCCCTCTTTACATGAAACCTGACTCAGTAAGGACAAGAGGTCTTATTCTGGTAATATTCATGTCCTATGAATAGCCCTCCTTCCTTTGCCTCCCATTTACATCTGGAGAACACTTCTTTCTGTCTGCAAGTGTCAGCTCTGAGGGGAACCACCCACACACTTGAGATGATCCCTAGCTATGTATATAATTCCTCTACAAGCAACAAAGCAGGTCAAATTATTTTTCCACTAATTAAGAAAATTCAGTAAAAGCTTCCATATTTTAAAGACATGATTTATTTATTTATTTATTTATTTATTTGAGATTCTTTTACTTACCAGTTCTGAATCTGTTTCAGTTAATTAAATTTCACAGTGCTTCTGATGAATTTAGAGTACAAAACTGACGAGGAAGGAATCCAATGGGAAGTTTTATATTAAAATTTGCATCTTTTCTCAAAAGTAAGCTGTGTGCCCAAGATCTCTATTTTCCTGAAGTTAGTAACCATTGCAGCAGTATTTACAAATGCGTCCAGCTCCATGTTATGTAATTAAACATGTACATTAATTCCAAAGAAACAGATGGCCATATAATTAACTCTGATGCCAGATTGTCTTGACATGTGTAAGAAGCATTCTGCTGCCTTTACTCCCTCTTTCCAATAAATTTTCTGCAGACTTTAACTTCTTCATTGAAAATTCAGACTTAACCCTACAAAGATGTTTACACCCTCAGGTCTTTCCTGTGGTAAAATATCTCTCTGAAACTACAAGGACTCTCTTGACAGAACTTCTGATAAAAAATTGCATTCAGTTTTAAGTATTGACATTGAAAATGAAAGAAGATCTAATTTTTTATTGATTTGCTTATTTTGAAGAAACAGAACGTAGAAATACTTAAAACTTCTCTCTTGACTCTTTCTTTTCCTCTCTTGACTGCTTTCTTTTCTAGGCTCTCATTATTAGAAAGCACTGTTGAAGACTGCCAGTACTAGGGAATGGAATCATTTACTAAGTAATGGATGACTCACAGGTAGATTTGAAGTATAGCTGGGTTATAAATGAATTACTTAACATTAAGGAAAATTACTTTACCGTGAGGATGATCAAACACTGGAAAAGGCTTTCTAGAGAGGTGGTTGATGCCCCATGCTTGTCAGCGTTCAAGAGGCATTTGGACAATGTTCTCAATAACATGCTTTAACTTTTGGTTAGCTCTGACATGTTCAGGCAGTTGGACTAGATCTTTGAAGATCTGTTCCAACTGAACTATTCTATTCTACTGTAATATTACAGGCCACAGTCTAATGTTAATTTTCACTTTCCTAGAAGATTTGGGGAGCAAGATATGAAAATAAAAATTGGGGAAAAAAATAAAAGATTGAATTAAAATATAGCTTTAACACTGTACCAGAGAGAGATGTTGCACCTTTACATTTGGGGCAGATTTGTAATGAATGGAGGTAGTATAATACCAGTTACTCAAGTTAAATAATTTGAACTGGTTTCAGTTAAGAATGGAGATTATCTGAAGTACCAGTAACTTGTGACGATCCTTTTTTAATCTGCTGTTCAGTGCAAGTGTCACATACTTCATTGTAGCTTGTATCAGGTTCTTAAAACAATTCTTAGAACTAGCCCAACACCAGTTTAGCCTAACTTTCTTAGAAAAGAAGTCTATGAGTGTATGTTGTCTCTCTATTTTTGTCTGGCCCTAACAACTATCCTTACTGGCCCTAACAACTTTACATCATCTGACAAAACTACAGCCAAGTTTCACAGAAAGCTCGTTTCAAGGCTAACTACAGTCTTTTGAGTTTGTAAGGTATAGGAGAACATCTGACTGTTTCTTCTACCTACGAAAGGCTTGGTGGCAAGAATTGCTGCAAAGTGAGGTGACATTTAATCCTGGAAAACCAGTACAGGGATACCTTTCAAATTTCACAGAGCATTTAAAACCCTAAGACTAAATGACCAGTCATGTAGTCAGAAATCACAGCCATGAGGCACAAATCTAAGAGAAACAATGTTCCAGTGTACATATAACCTCTAGTTTTATTGTTTTATGTGTTTATAATAAGCAATGTAATGCTTCAAATTCATCAGAATCATTTAACTAAACAGGAAATAGTCCACGCTGCTTGTTCTCTGTTACCCTTACTAGCTGTACCACACAGGCTAGATGTTGAACTGAAAAAGATACCTTAACTGCAATCAGACTGGCTTTGGCTTTGCACCTGAACTCACTGTGCTCATGCTTCTTGATGTGCACTTGAACATATTGGTGCATTTTGTGGAGCCTCATCCCCAGTACAAATCACAGCATTGCAAAGCTCATCACAGCAGAAACTGTCACACCATTTGTTCAACTGGAGATCCTGGAGAAAATGAAGTGCAGGCACATACCCTTTCCAAAGGACATGTCCCCTTGTGTCCCCTGTATCTTTTCACAAAGGGGGTTTCAAAAATTGAAGAACTTTTTGCTCTATCTGTTGCTTTGCCTGCCACTGTGGTATGCAGTACATGAAGCATCACAATGAAAATAAGTAAAGCCCAAGCGTTTTTGCCAACCTGTAAGTTAAATTAGTTTCCCTAGTGATAACACCAAAGTTATGATGTCATTTTGCATCTGCTACTGTTTGTAATGTTGCTAACCAGGGATCTATGACAATGACCTGCTCTCTTTGCGGAACAGTGACCAAGGAGAGACGTCTAGTCTGACATAAATGCTCACCCCAGGCACAGAGGAACTCTGTTACTGGGTTTAGCCCAGGTACCAAGATGTACTGGAAATGAGCCTTTCTCTCTCTAACTGACAGCCATTCACATATTTCAACACTGGCTTCCACTCTGAATCTAAACAATGAAATGCAGTTAGCTCAGTTTGACGGGACCTACAGAGATCATTGAGTCCAACTGCCTGACCATTTCATGACTAACCAAAAGTTAAACTTTTTTATTAAAGGAATTACCCAAATGCCTCTTGAATATTAACAGTCCTAGGACATCAACCACCTTCCTAGGAAGCCTGTTCCAGGGCCTGACCACCCTCACAGTAAAGAAATGTTTCCCAATGTCCAGTCTGAACCTCCCCTGGAGCGGCTTTGTGCCATTCCCTTGTGTCCTGTCATCAGTGATCAGGGAGCAGAGACCGGGACCTCTCTCCCCTCTTCCCCTCCTCAGGAATTTTCAGAGAGTAATGAGGTTCCCTCTCAGACTTCTCTTCTCTAGACCAGACAACACAAGTGTCCTCAGCCTCTCCTCAGCGGACATGCCTTCCAGCCCTTCTACCACTTTGTTGCCTTTCTCTGGATGCTTTCAAGTATCTTAGCATCCTTTTTATATTGTGGAGCACTGAACTGCACACAGTATTTAAGGTGAGGCCACACCAATGCTAAATATAATGGGAGAATCACCTCTTTTGACAGACTGGCTATGCTGTGTTTAAAGCATCCTAGTTTGCTTTCTTGTCTGCCAGGGCACACTGCTGACTCTTGTTGAACCTGCTGTCGACCAGCACCCTCAGATCCCTTTCTGCTGAGCTGCTCTCCAGCCACTTGTCTCCCCATCTGTACCTGTGTCTGGCATTACTCTATCCCAGGTATAGAACCTGGCACTTACCTTTGTTGAACTTCATGCTGTTGCTGATTGTCCATTCTCCAATCAATCTAGATCCCTCTGCAAGGTCTCTCATCCCCCCAAGAAGTCAACAGCACCTCGCAGTTTAGTATCACCAGCAAACTTTCTTTCCCAGATCATTGATAAAAACATTGAAAAAGATTGGCCCTAGAACTAAGTCTTGGGGAACACCACTAGTGACAGGCCACCAGCTAGATATAGCCCCATCCACTACAACCCTTTGAGACAGTTCATCATATAGCATAGTGTGAACCTGTTTACCTCACTGTTCTACAATTTGTCCTGAACGGTGCTGTGAGGGATGGTATCAAAGGCCTTACTGAAACCAGAAAGATTACATCCACTGCCTTCCCTTCATCCAAGTGACCTTATTATAGAAGATCAAATTACTAAGGAAGGACTTTCCCTTCATAATCCCATGTTGACTATGCCTGATAATTACTTTGTTGTTTAAGTGTCTTTCAATACGCCCCAGGATAATCTTTTCCATAACTTTTCCAGGTTAGACTAGCAAGTGTGTAGTTTCTTGGATGTTCTCTCATGCTCTTTTTGTAGATCGGTGTAACATTGTCTAGCTTCTAGTCAGCAGGAACCTTCCCAGACTCCCATAACCTTCAGTAAATTACTTAGAGGGGTACAGCTATACCATCTACTAACTCCACCAGTACTGAGGTGAACCCCATCAGGCTCCATAGACTTACAAACATTGAGCTGATGCAACCATTCCCTTACAATTTCGATGACCACAGCTGGAAAGTCACTGCTCCCCCCGTCATGGTCCTCCAACTCTGAGGACTGGGCAGCACAAGATCTGTCATTACTGTTAAATACTGAGGCAAAAAAAGGCATTAAATGCCTCTGCCTTTTCCTCAGCCTTACTTGTCAGGTGACTATCCACTCCAAGTATCAGTCCAATGTTTTCCTTTGACCTCCTCTTGCTGTTGACATACTAGAAAACAAAACAAAACAAAACAATACAAAACAAACAAACAAACAACAACAACAAAAAAACACATTCTTGCCTGATGACACACTGGCCAGTTTCAATTCAAGCTTCATTTTGGATTTTCTCATTTTCTCACTGCAGATGTGAACTGCAGCTCTGTACTCTCCCCGTAAAACCAGACCTTGCTTTCAGAGGTCATATATTTTCTTCTTCTGCCCTAGTTCAAGGCAGAGTTCCCTGTTCAGCCAGGCTGTTCTTCTGCTCCACTTGCGTGACTTGCAGCACAGTGAGATTGCCTGCTCCTGGGCTTTTAAAAGATGGTTCTTGAAAAGTGACCAGCTCTCATGGATCCTTTAGAGCAGATTCCTAGAGACACTGCTAACTAGCTCCCTGAGAAGCTACAGTCTGCTCTCTTAATCTCCATGGTGGAAACTCTGCTGATCTTTTTCTCCTTACACCAACAATTTTGAACTCAATGCTCACTGTGGCCAAGAAAGACACCTACCATCACCTCTCCCACAAGGCCTTCCCAATTCTCAAGCAGATCCAGGAGGGTTCCTTTCCTAGTTGGCTCACTCAGTACTTGTGACAGGAAGTTATCATGCTTTAGGGATTTCACAGTTGTACTTGTTGCAGCAATATATTCTCAGTTTATGTCTGAGAAGTTGATGTCTCCCATAAAGATAAGGGCAACCATTCCTGAGATTTCCCCCAACTGCCTGTAGAATAGCTTATCCATGCTATCATCCTGGGTGGGCGGTCAATAGTAGACACCCACGACATCTGCTTTGCTATCTGTCCCCTTAATCCTCAGCCAGAGACTCTCTACCATGTCATCCGTAATGGCAATGGCTGCACAGTCTAACCTCTTCCTTATGTATAGCGCAACACCTCCACCTCGCCTGCCCTGCATGTCCCTCCTGAACAGCTGCACTCCAGCTGTGGGACTTGTCCCACCAAGTCTTACTAAAACTATTGATATTGTAGCTCTGTGAAAGGACCAAAGCTTCCAGTTCATCCCATTTGTTATTCATACTGCACGTGTTGGTATGTAAGCATTCCAGATGTGCTCCTGAATCCACAGTTCTCCTTGGAGCAGCATAGATGCTCCCATTAGCCTTGCCACCCTCAGATGGCGCCATGTCATCTTTTGGCCTAACCTCATGTATTTGTTCTATGAATATTCTGGTCATAAGGATTTTAAACAGGTAAAACAACATACTTAAAATAACATTTTAACCAGAAAGATGATCCTTGTTTCCATTCCTCCTTATTCTAATAATATCAGCAGTGCTGGTGGGAAGATGACGTGATATATTCATAGAACACTAAATTATGGCAGGCAGCTAAGGATTGGATCACTGTAATCTCATATTTTTCTTTAAAATTATTTACTATGCATGTAGCCATATTTTTTACATTTACCTGGGCATGCCTGTTGTTTATTACATCATTTTCTCTTTATCTCTGCCACTTTTAACTTTTGTACCTTCTGTTCTCTTGGAAATCCCCGTATGTGGTAGCGGACATCTTTTCTGGTTCATGAGTGAGAACAGCAGATTCCATTGCTATTCAGAGCCATAACCTATTATTTTACTACCCTTACCTTTAAAATAGGACTTTGTATATACATGCAAGTAGGTGAATTATGTATACAAGGGATTTATTATGTGCACAAGTCTCTCTTGTGCATCACAGTATTGCTTTGATTGTAAATATTGTTTTACTTTTTCTTTTTTTTTTTTTAAAAATAAAAATCTATGGCTGGCAAAGGCATGTCATCACACTTAACATGAAGCCACTTTTTCCAGCTGAAGCAAGGTAAAAGTGGATGAATATATTCCAAAAATATTGTATATGCATTTATTGAACCAAGAATATGGTGGAAGTCATCACTGACAATTGGAGCAAAACTTGTTTAAAATCCTACCCATGACATCTGGAATCACACATTTTTAAATTTACTTTGGCTTTGATATTGATTACAAGCCACTGATGTTATGTTATTAATGAATGCCTGGATCTATTACAGTCCCTGAAGACTATGCTTTTTAACACTGTGGTGCTAGGATACTCCTCTCATTATATAATGATACATATGGCATCAACTTTATTCCAGCCCACAGCTCATTGCCATCACATTAATGCTAATATGCTACAGAAATCTCTTTCAGGTGAAATGTACTTCTTACATACGGAAGATGCTTCTCTACATTATACTAAAAGGGGATCTAATTAAAATAATGGGAAAAATGACCCATCTTTCTCTTTTGGGTGGAGGCTAAACTGGAAAAAAAGGGATGGGAGAGGGGGAGAAAGTTCAAATATAAATGGGCCCTTAACTGAAAGGTACATGTAACAAATCAATGTCAGACCCGTAAAAAATGAACCATAAGTGAAATGCTACTATATCTCTCTCTCTATTTTCTTTCAGGATTTTATTTTGTTTGTAAAATCAATATGTAAACAGCTGTATACCTAACTTCCTCTTTGTCATATTAGCTCAATAATTAAAAATGTATTTCAAAACAAGCTTTTTGATTTCAATTTGTTGTTTTTTGTTGTTTGTTTGTTTGTTTGTTTTGTTTTGTTTTGTTTTTGGTCTTCTCAGAGCTGGAAATTCTTCTTATTGTTTACTTAGGGACAGACTATAGTGATACACGAGAAGCAGTGTCCAGTTATCACAGGTGTTCCTATGGAGTACCCAATGCAGAATATCAGAAGATGAAATTACCACAAGAATTAATCAAAATGAAAATGGAATATGTTTCACAATGTTCTCATTACTGAAGTCAAACTTTTTAGCAGAGTTTTCCTAATCATAGTTTGTTGATTTCTCTTACCATTCTACATCCAATCAGAGAATTTGGATGACACAGAAATTAAATAAAAGTGAGAGTAAACTTCAAAATCACAAATAGCATCTTTGTCCTGGCCACACCTAAAGCAAATAATGCAATAAAAAGCAGTGGTGTGTCAGGAACTAAGAGGGTTGGTAGGCCATCTAAATGAGAGCTGTTTTACCTTTTGGGACCCATACTTCTAGTGTGGATTTCATAAAGCCCTTCAAGATGCCCTAATGTTTTACAAAGAATGAACGAAGTGAAAGAGGTACTGTGAAATGGGCTCCACAATTAAAAAAGGACATATAAACAGCCTAATAAGCAACAGTGAAGAGAAAATTGTTTTACAATTTCACCTATCCCCCCAGACATGTAAATACAGATTCACACTGCTTTTAGACTCCAACTAAAATTTTGAGGCTAGAGATACTGTTAGGTCTACCACCGATCTCCTCCAGTTTCCTAGCAGGTGGCAGCTGTTTCATCGTGTCCTAAAGTGCAAAATTAGCTCAAATAGTTAGAATAGCCAAACAAAAATGTAGTAACTCTGCATATAGCTGGGAATCCAGTGGGCAAAATGCTTTCTTTGGCTTGCAGGCAGAGAGATGTTTTTTGTAGAGCAGTTTCACAGAGGAATTCATGATGAGGTTCCCTGCAGGATACAGTGAAAGAAAACAAGTCCCAGAGCCAAAAGGGATGTAAATGGTGGCATGAATACATGTTTCTCCAAAAGAATATGGAGTGTTAACATCTGTCTGAGAATCTGTAGGAAAATAACAAGTGGGTAGCTTTTGGCAAAGAAAAGACTGTATTTCAGATTGTTTGATACATTTGTTTAAAAGGGTAATAACAATAAAATATCCTGAAATAATAACTACTGAGCAATGATGTGGGAGAGAGAAGGGATGGTAAATAACACATTTTAATAACCACTTAAAGTATAAAGAACATTAATGGACAAGAATGTATTTTATTTAAAACTTTCTTTGGAAGTACTCTGAGTTGAAGGATGTATTAGTGTGAGTACTAATGTAACATTTTCCCTATTTAGAACCCTTGCTTAAAGATATCTCAAAATATAGAGATTTAGAAGTGCACAAGACTGACAACTTACAGACACTAAGATAAAGCACAGGATTTTATAGTCCTTGTTATTTTTTATACCACCCATCTGAAGTACTGTGGTATGCCTGTCCATGTGCTCCAGTAGTTCCTGATTATCCCACTTTAAATAAAGCATCTGTCAATATTGCCATTAAAGTCTCCATCAGCTCTGAGCAAAAACACAGATCCAGCTGGAGTTCAGCATGGCTGCCTTCAGTTAGGAGCCTTTTTCCCACTTCTAGTGCTAACAGATTACATATGGCCCAGTTTAAAAGTCATGTGGGGTTTCTGTGGGAACTGCCTCCACACTGGCTGGGTCCCATTGCAGCTGCCTAGTAACAATCATTAACGGGACACAGAGGGAAATAATACAACTTCCAGATTTAATTTCCATAGCAGCGTCCAAGTCCGGCACAGAGCAACACCTCTTTCCTTCCCACCCTGGCCTTTGGTTTGCAGCTTTCATGGGACTCTGCTGCTGAAGCTCCAAAGAGATTCAGGGAAGCCAGGGTCTCCTGAGAGCAGCATGTCTTCCCCACCAGCTTCTGATGCAGGCTGCCAGAGCTATCTTTAATGTCAATTGTAAAGTCAGTTCACTTTGTCATACAAAGGTCTGTTCTGACACTTAGAGAAGCATCCAAGCACAGTCCTTCCTTATGTTCAGATGAAAGGAACATGTCATCCTCAGTTAATATTGTGGAATCAGCTGCTCAGGTACACCTGCCAGATTTAGGCATTTGTACTTATCACCATCACCCATCACCTCCTAGCCAAGGTTGGGGAAACCACAAAAATGCAAGTGGTGCAAGGGACAAACTCCCTGAATTCCTACGTGTGTTAGGACTGTGGTTGTCACTTTGTCTTTGCACAGATTACACCCAGCACAAAAGAAGCAGTCTGGAGCTGCTGAGTCATGATGTGAGCCACAGGTATCCTTTCATACAATAAAATAGTAAAGACTATACAAAGCATTGGCGATGTAGGAGAAAAGGGTGAGAATGTCTTTGTAAATGACTGTTAGGCTACAGTTTTAAAAGAGGAATCCCAGTTTGCATATCAGATGATTTCATTCTGCAGTTTCTCCTGCTCTCATCCATGTATGTGCGTGTGTCTTTGTCTCGCTAACTTACATCCCCCTGGTTTAGTTTTCACAGCAGGATTCACTATTTTTTGTTTGTTTGTTTGTTCTGCATTGCAATTTTTCTTCACTTATGTCATTAACAAAAATACAAGCTATGGGCAAGCAATTACAGAAGGCAGTAGTTTAATAGGGGAAATTGCAATAAGGCTGTGTGTGCCTGCTGGGCAAGCCCCCCAGCAATGGGTTTATGGGGCTCATATGGTCACATGGAGTACAGAAGCCACTTGACACTTCTATGGAAAATTCTCTAATTGCCACATGCTCACAATGTATATTAGCACCTTTAAAACCCTTATGTGCTTCAGGTGAAATTTATCCGCGTAGACTGCAAGCATGAAAACTATGTCATATTCAAACTCACAGTAGGAGATTAGGCTGCACACTACCTTTACACTACCTTTCTTGAATGGGAACCTCGGGATTTAAGACCGGTGTTCAGAGAAGTTGAGGTATAGAGAAGAGGCATCAGAATTATCCTGGGCATAAAACATTGTGAGCAAAGTCCTGATATACTAAGGCGTGATTTTAAAAACAGCAACAACTACAATCTTAAGACCTTTGAAAGGTGTTTCTTTAAGGAAAAGTGCTTTTTTTTTGGACCAGTAACTTTTCCACAAGTTTCAACTGTGTTAAATTTTTGCAACAGCTTTCAAAATCTCCTGTAAATAAGAGGTTATAATGGAAACATGGAAACAATAAGATTTGAATTATACTGTGATGCCATCACATGTCATTATAATAAACAAATGCTTATTTCAGGAAATGTGCATCTGGTTTGGGGATAAAGACAGAAGGAGATTAATCTTTTTTTTTTTTTTTTTCCCAGCAGCTATTGCTTTCAGTTAACATAGAATAGAAACAAGGAAGCACTTAGTTTGTGATAGAGATTTTGTTTCTGGGCATCTGGGTTTTGTGTGTGAAAGTCCAGCTTCCTGTAGGGTGTGCAACTTCGTTTTCCATTTTCATTCTCCTAGACAATAATTTGATAAACAATGTGGTGTTTTACATTCCAGTATCATGTATTGTCATAGCCCTGATCTGCAAACAATTCAGCACTATCACCCTGAAGTCAGTTTACTTCTCATATTTATCAAGATTAGCTGCTTGTTGGTTCAGAATTAATTTCCATAATTGGTTCAGAATTCATTTCCACAGTTACAGAGCCAACCCTCTCATGATGTGCATATGCTAAGTGCAGACATCAGAAATGCAGTTTTATTTGGTTCTTTGTATAAATATCAAATATATTCTTGTTCAGAAATATGATTCCTCCCAAAACAAACCAACCAACCAAACAACCAACAAAATAAGTAAATAAATACAAAGACTGATAGTTTTAAGAACCTCTTGCTGTATCTGAGAGGATTCCCTCAATTCCACATAAATGTTTACCTGTGCATTTGATAGAGTAATGTAAAACCACAGCACACAGTTATCAGAAACCACAATTCAGACAATATTCTGCACTCACTGCTTATATTTACTACATTTACTGTCTTTGTTATAGAGATGGAATATTTATACTCTCAGATATCCGAATTAATCAGTGAGAGAAATAAAAAAAAAATAAATATACTATTTCCTTATTTTGAGTGTCTTGTTTCAAGATTGCAATGAAGAGAATCAATAAACTCCTGATTTTCTAAAACTCTGAGAATCTTTTTCACAGTAAAATCCTTCCTACTGTTTCCAGCTGGACACTCTTTTGAGGGACTTCTTTCACTTTAATTTTTTAAAATTCTGGCTAACATCTGAGATTTCACATCTCTTTTAACAATACCAATTTCTATTACAATGTTTAATTTCTGAAGACCATTAATAGAACAATCATTTTCGAGTACAGATTTGTTTATAGCAACAACAACAGCAATTCTGGCTCATTCTCAGTTACAGCAAGGCTCAACTATGCTGATGTAACAAGCATGTGAGTACCTCTTCAGAATAACAAACTCTCACTGAGAACCAACACACACCTCCTACATGGACAATCCATTGTTGCTGTCAAAGCAAGCATACCTAGGAAATACTATTAACATACTAGCTTCTGAAGCATCTTCTCAGAGTCTTTTACAGTTGGCATAAATTCATCTGCCCTTAGGTATTTGAACCCAATTAACCTATCTACTTTTTCCATACTGGTGAATAAAGGGGAGTAGGGACCAGTTTCTCAAGTTAAATGTTTATATGGTATGCAATCACTTCAAAAGTGGACACACTATAGCCTCTGTGCAGGATATTGGTAACAGCATCATATCATGAAGATGTTATAGACCACATAAGAGTATAAAAGTATGTGTTAAGAAAAGGTATATGTACTTGTTAGAGTCGACATTACATGTTTTCCTTGTGTAAACACAAATCATAGCAGACTTTGAAAAACAAAATCCATCCATCCATCAGGGAGGTTGATTGCCACAGCATACCTCATGCACACTAAGTCATGCATGACAGCATTTATAAAAAATCTGCTGCTTTATTTTTGTTTAGCACTACCTTTGACACATTGTCAGTGCTAGTACAAGAATCGATTGCTTCACTTTTGTATGTTCTATCTTCATAATTGTGCACAAATAAAATTGGATTCAATATTCCCTAGAAAAGCATGTGTCATTGTTTGGACTAGATAAGGTCTGCATTGCTATTCCCGCCAGATCAGGAAACAATATGGAACATTCAGATCGTCCTCACTAAAGCTACCATGGGACAAGCCTTGCAGCATGATATAGTAGACACTCAGTCATACAGTGAATTATATTCAACCTGCCCTGGCTCCAGAGAGGATACAGCGATGCTGCAGCTAATCCAAGGTGAAATCTTGGATGATGTCATGATTATATGCAGCCTGCAAGAAGTTTCACTCTTGTACTGTGTCCAAACTAAATAGAAATGAGTTGTATACAAACGAATCAGGTCACAGATTCCAGAAGGACTGGATATAAACAGTTCCAAATAGTTTTATATAAAAGAAAAGTCTTCTGACATGCAAACATGTGCTGAAGTTTCCTTCCATTTTAATACAGATTAATAAATCAAGAATGAATAAGTAAATGCAACCTTCAACACAGGAATGTTCCTGTAGTACCTACAAATGTGTATGAGCTTACTGATATTCACAGCTTACAATTTACAAGCAGTAAAGAAGGGAAGAAAATACAAGTTAAACCATTACTCATCAGTTCTAGCAGTTACACAATCGCTGCTACTGTATGCTAGCATGGATCATTTTGCATGGTCCCTTGCCATGACTTAGAATCTGACTGGACATTGCAGCCCCTCAACAAGTTCATGGCAGGGGCTTCAGGTGAAACACAGCCTGCAGGACTGCCTAAGGGAGCAATTTATTTTATTTTATTTTATTTTATTTTATTTTATTTTATTTTATTTTATTTTATTTTATTTTATTTTATTTTATTTTATTTATTTTATTTTATTTTATTTTATTTTATTTTATTTTATTTTATTATTTGTTTTATTTTATTTATTTGATTTTATTATTTTTTTCCCCCAGCATATCATATGTTCTCCTTGAATACCCAAAGACAGGGAAGCTGACCAAAGTATTCTTTCTCCCCTAGGAAAGAAGAAACCTAGAGCCATTTTACCCCTGATTTAGAGAGACAACGCACTCACAGTAAACAGATTCCTACATTCCTTCCCTGCTGCACTAAAGATGATGTTTGTCTCCTTACCTAAAACAAAACAAAACAAAACAAAACCCCATTTAAATTACAGTTTTCATCTAGCAATTTCTGCCATCCCATCTCCTTCAACAATGGATTGGAAAGGATGGGATCACACAACTGTCTACAGATACTACAGGCTCATTTAGTTAATGACATTTTCACTTCACCAGCTAGTGAATAAATAGAAAATTTCACCCTCTGATACTAACTTTAACCCCAAAAACTTTAACTGAAATCTAAATAAGTTCTACATCATTGTCCAACCACTGTGGTGCCCCAGTTCTTATCCAGCCCCTATATTTAAAATATTGTAAAAATGATACAGGAAGCATTGCATTCCAGAGCACATCAGTAATAGGCCAAGCTATGCTAACGTACGTGTGATAGTTTCTGTGTGACTTACTGAATTTGCCATCAACTGGTTATCTTTAACCATTTATTGTGATCCTTGAAACACAGATTATTTCTAGAATACTTTTAACATTTGATGTTCTGTGCTTACTGGACACACAACAGAGAGAGAATTAATTTAGAGATTTAGCATGAGTTTGTCTTGTTGTGAGTAATATGTGGATAAATGGATCAGCTTTTAGTTGATCTATTTACAGTCCTGTTTCCCTTAGTTATTTGTTCAGTCCCTTAATAAATATTATTTTAAAACTGTGTTATATTAATCATGTAATCTGATACCAACTGAAATCACATAAATATTTTATAAGAAAATTTGTGTTGACTGAAACAGAACACCATATATGAACACTCTAAAACATTTATTTGTCTCCTGTTCCAGTTACTACAAGCTATACTTATATTTTGCTGAAGTACAGATTCCTTTCAGTAAAAAAGGAGACAAGAACAGCATATGTTCTTTCAAGACTTTCCATATTTTGTTGCAGCTGCTGTAGGAATCTTCCAATATAACAACTGATAGATACTACAGTCTCCACAGAAAAAAGATCTGTGGTCATACAGACTCCATGTGAAATTATATACAGAAAGACATCACAGCTAAGCCATAGACTCTTATGCATTTTTAGTAAGATTATGCACCAGGGAAGCCAAGACACTGAATGGGATGGGGCATGAATCACTAAGTCCCCTGGGGTTACTAATGAAGTCAAGCCAAAGTGTGAAGTTGACAATGGCATTGAATTTACTCGGTAGAAGTTTTGCTATGCTGCTGAAAAGATAAAGGTTTTGCCAGGAAACTACAGAGACCATAAAGTGTTCCTAGGGTAGGACTTCCGAGAATGCAATTGATAGATTGCCTCTGCAGAAATACAGCCTTGTCAGTCCTTTACACCAGGAGCCTGGGGAACTTCCCTCGCATCCAGTGCTCCATCACAAACAAGGTTGAGACCTTTTACTCATTGTAGGTATACTCACATTGGCATAAATGCCACAAAAATATTCAGAGGTTTCCACTGATCCTTTAAAGGAGCTGCCCTGTAGACACTAGCTCAGAATTTGGCATTTCTGCGGATACTTCTTACTTGCTCCAAGCTTCTGATTGCCAGTATGCAGCAACTGCTTGTTAATGTTCTTATGTGCTGGATGGATTTTGTGTTTTAGTTTTTCTTCATTCAAGGCAGTTCTAATGAAGGTTTGCACAACATTCTTATTGACATAAGATTAGGAACATGTGGAATTAAGACCAAATCCTCACTGGTATCTTTTGTTATAACTAATGTAAACTGCTACCAATTTCAAGAGTGCTATTCCATGTTTTTTCAGAAGGGCACCTAGTCATATATTTCCAAGGCTGTATCCTGTTAAAGGTCAAGGCCAAGCTTTTTAGTAATTCTTTCCTCTCTACTTTGCCAGAGATCTCAGTTTGGCTACAAAATTCTCTGCCAGAGCTAAGGAAAATTTGTTTCTAAACAGCGACTGAAAAACAAGACTGTTTGCAATTTAGCTATTTGAAGAGCTGATGATAGACAAAAAAATATATATGCCAGTAAAGGATACTGAACATTTTTCCTCAATGATTCTTAACTTTGGAGGAGCTGGCATCACTCTCAACCAGAAGATTTATACATAATATTCTGTACGGTTTGTAACAAAATTCTCATTTGCAATCTGCCAAGTGCTGGGTGACAGACAAACCTCAAATGTTTTTTCACATTATTTCTAAATCTGTTCTTGATTTAGTTATGTTTACAAGATAAAATTTTGTAAGTTCTCATTCTGTGCTGAAGGAGTTTCTGCATATCAAAGTGTGAAAATATGGACTAATGACAGTTCCCTATGTTGTATTATAGCATTATATACTAATATGATGTTCATTTAAAAAATTGAGTGACTTAGCAACCAGGCAGAAGCCTCAATTATACATGCAAATTTATATAAGAATACATTAGCCTTACAAATCATTTTACACGTCATTGAGAAAAAAAAAATGTCCTGAATTCCATGAAGTTTGAAAAGTTTTGTTTGGTTTTAGTTTATTGAAGGGTCCCAGATAAACGACCTTATAGATAAAACAGCTTTAACATTACACACAAAATTGATATGTAATTAATACACTGTTCAGATAGAACTACGTATCCTCTTTCACTCTCTGTTCAACACCTACTTTTCAGTCTTTTCAGAGTGGATCACACGTAGGGAAAACTGTGCTGCGAACTAAGATGAGGAGGTCAAAGTTCCTGTAATGTGCTTGTAATGGCCTCCTACTATGGCCAGCTCATAAGATCACTGCTACCCACAGCATAAAAATTCAACAGTTGCAGGGCAGAACTATAAAACATTCCCCAGAAGTACCTCTGGAACAAGACCCTCATATTTCGTCAAGGCCTATGGCATGCACTACCAAAATTCTGAAAGTGGCTATCTTCTGATATTTCTAGGCTGATTGGAAATACAACAATGATGAAACATGACCAAATTGGAGAAAAGTGGACAGACTCGATTCGATCACCAACTGCTAAAGTTTAAATTTTTAATATACATATATATATCTTTCCACTAAGTGCTGGGTTTAAGTACTTCACATCAGAATTAGTGAAGACAAGATCTGTGCAATGCTATTCCTTCTTAATTTTAAAAATTGTTACTTTTTGCATTTAAAGCAGAACTTTGAACGTTCTAGATATATAATTACCTCAGCTAGTATGGATGTTCATATATATGCATGTCTGTGTTTGTGAAGGATTCTAACACTGCTGTACATTTCATAATCAGGATCACACCTATGCAGAGAATAAGCCTTTAGAGCAGTGTTTTGAAGACTGGTAACTTGAGAACAATCTGTATCATCCTTAATAATACTATTTGTATTTTAAGAGAGAATGAACATTTTAAATACATGGATAGATTGACTGAAAATAGTATCACTGCAAATACAGTTGTGACAGCTTGTGTGGTGTTATCAACAGTGAGGTCAAGTACAGTATCCATTAGGCACAGAAAATAAACAGAAACTGCTTAAATAGCAAATAAAACATAAGCATAGATTTCCCTAGCTGCAAGCTCAGTTCAAACCAAATATTTTTACAACTGACCTCACTGTTCTTGGTCATGGATGATTCAGAGACACTACATTAAGTATACAAATGTGCACAGTAGTGCAGTTTGAAATAGTACAATTAAATAAAATGGACAGTTATAATTTGAACTAGAAGTGCAATGAAAATCTAAATACTTCCTGCCTCAGAACGAGAAAGGTCAAAAGGATCAATATCTCGCAGTGCTATGTAACATCAAGTGATTGCTAGCACAAAGAAAGAGCTGGTAAAGGCGTCACTGCAATCAAATCAGGTCCTTCTTTTTTAGCTGACATCAAAATTTATTTTGCTATCTTTTAATTCTGAAGTTCTTATCTAGTAGCTAGTCACAGAGGACTCATAGGTCTAAATAAAATAAAGAGTGGTAATTTGGGATACAAATATCTCTAGACTTTTCCCCAAACAAAATTTGCATGTCTATTGTAAAAAGAAAGGTCAAATCAATTTGCTTTTAATGAAAACCATAGACATTTTTATTATCACATATGAGAGATTTGAATGTTTAAATGTTATTTTTCAAGGAAATGTTAATTTATAAAAAAGTAATTTAATGGAAAAGTATTTCTCATCTTTTGATGTTTATCCAGAAAAACATGACAATGGCCATCTTCACCCATTTTGCCAGTAGAAGAACCTAACAGTATCTCAAGGCCACAACAACAATACTGGAGGATTTTTTTCCTCTGATCTTCTAATCCTACAAGATATAAACTAATTGGACAAGTCCACCCACTCATTCAGTATCATGGTAATCCAGACCCATCCTAAATATGGATATGGAAAAGAAGGATGGTGGCTCATTGTAAAGAATGACATGTCTCTGAAAAGAAATTCAGTTATGGAAGGCAGGAAACAGAAAGCCCCATACAGCAGAAAGACAAAGTCAGAGACATACTGCAAATTGCTTTTACATTGTGGAGCTGATGATTTGAATTACTGACAGAGGTTCTTCTGGTGTTTCATAAAGATCTTTCACCAGACAAACTCTCAGCATTTTTATTTAAAACAGCTGCACCCCATCTTCTCCCAGCTGTGCTGAACTACTTTCCATCTAGAACAAGGGAAAAACTCAATTTTGAATGGTTTAGATACCACAAGTGGCACACCAATATTTTGAGACAAGTGTATTTTACTTTCTGTGTGGCAACTTTCTCCTTATTTATATTATTTCTTGTTTGAACACATTAGGTACTTATTCTGTCCTACTTCCATGCAAATCTCATCTTTGGTCCTTTTCAATGCTATAATGTGTTTGGAAAGCTTGTTTTTCTTCAGGTATTTTTTTTTCTCACCTGTCTATCACTATGTAAATAAGGTAAAATGACAGATTTATGGAACAAAAGGAATTAAATCAGGACAAGAGAAAGAATAATGATCTCTTTACACTTAGTATATAAGACGGTTCTCCGATAAGAAAAATAATGCTTTTTTTTTTTTTGGTTCAGGGTTCAGAATGACTGAGCTTTTAATTGTGAAGGTCTGCTATGAGGAAATAAACGGAGTTATTCCATAAATGTGTGTTTAAATTATGCTTCACTTTTTTTCAGAATGAACATTAACACAAAATAAACTAATTAGATTACAAGGCCTGCACTCAATAAACAGAATGTGGGAATTTTGTAGGGAGTTCAACTCCCACTAGAAGGTACATCACTTTGATGTGAGATTACATTTCTGAGTAAGTGAAAGTAGGTGTAGATTCATTTCCAAGGAAATCTGAGGCAAATATTTCCACTCAGGGAGATTTTACATTACTTAACTGTCTGTGTGAACTCAGACAAATGCATCTGTGGTTCAGTTTCTCATTTATAAATGAGAAGAGAAAATGGTGTTTCCCTGTCTCACAGTGGTGTCAAGCACACATTTTTAAGTGTTCAAAACTGGTCCAACAGTAAGGTTATCATTAATAATATGGGCTATATGCCATCCACAGGGACCTTGACAGGCTTGAGAGGTGGGCCTGTGTGAGCTTCATGAATTTCAACAAGGCCGAGTGCAAAGTCCCGCATCTGGGCTGGGGCAATCCCAAGCAAAAATGCAGGCTGGGTGGAGAATGGATTGAGAGCAGCTGATGAGAAAGACTTCAGGGTGTTAGTTGATGAGAAGCTCGACATGAGCCAGCAATGTGCACTTGCAGCCCAGAACTTGTGTACTTCCAGCCGTACCCTGGGCTGCATCCAAAGAAGTGTGGCCAGCAGGGTGAGAGAGGTGATTTTTCCCCTCTGTTCTGCTCTCATGAGACCCCGCTTGGAGTACTGTGTTCAGCTCTGTGGCCCCAGCATGAGAAGGACACGGGATTATTAGAACGAATCCAGAGGAGGGCCCCAAGGGAGCACCTCTTCTGTGAATACAGGCTGAGAGAGCTAGGGTTGTTCAGCCTTGAGAAGAGAAGGCTCCGGGGAGACCATCCAGTACCTAAAGGAGTCCTATGAGAAAGCTGGTGGGGGGACTCTTTGTCAGAGAGTGTAGTGATAGGAAAAGGAATAATGTTTTTAAACTAAAAAAGGTAGATATAGATTAGATATTTGGAAGAAATTCTTTGCTATGAGGGTGGTGAGGCACTGGCACAGATTGTCCAGAGAAGCTGTGGATGCCCCATCCCTGAAGTGTTTTTGCCCTGGTTGGATGGGGCTTTGAGCAACCCAGTCTAGTGGAAGGTGTCCCTGCCCATGGCATGGGATTTGGACCTAGATGATATTTAAGGTCCCTTCTAACCCAAAACATTCTATGATTCTATGATTCTATGTAAATAAAATAGCTGTGCCGTGAGAATGAGAAGATGGAGCACAATGCATCAGGACAGGGAGGTGACATTATATCGGTAATCAATGTAGCAATATGGCAAAACCTCCTCTGAACTGAGACTATGAATTCATATTTCTGTTCTTCATATTTGAAAATATGCTTACTTAGGAAAAAAAAAAAGATTGGAAAAGATGCTTGGTAACAAGGACAATTTAAAACCTACATTTCACTGAACACTTAACATTTTACCCCATTTGGAATATCAGTTTTCATAGTATTTCCAGCCAGTGTACATTTTTATTTAAATTGAATTAAACTGTTTAGCCACATGTGCATGCCAGTTTAAATAGTGCTGTTTGGAGAACATTATATTCACCTTTATTGGACAAAAAGTCTCATAGTGAGTTGCCTTCCCCTGGAAATTGAACCCAGTTGGAAATAAATGAACTGGTATACAGCCAGGCCTGGAAACTGTATAAAATAAAAATCTACTTAGCAGAGAGGTGCACATCTTAAATGCTTCAAAGTTGTTATCTTTTAAGAGGATGGAATGCTTTCTAGGACTATATCCTATGAAAATAGCTGAACTTTACAGAAATCATGTTATAACTCTGCATGATTCCACAGATAAAACAGTTTTCTAATAGTATCCGTTTGATTTTTATGGGTTTAAAATATTACTTATTACTCTATCTCCTACAGTCTCCAGCCACACTCAATGTCCCACTACAACACATTCTGTGTACTAAGAATGTGATAGTCCTGGCCCCATGCTTTGCAAACTACACACAGAAACATTGAAGAAAAGATACTTGTCATCACTGTTCCTGTTTTGTTTGTGAATCGACTTCAGAGGGATTTGGAAAAAGTCCTAGTTGGTTGGCTAAAAACACAACACAACTATTAAGATAGTATAGATCTCTTGCCTTTCAGAGGTATTTATGTATCACACACTCCATGGAAATTTTCAAATAGCAGAAGCCACAGATTTCCCTGCAGAGTCTTATGCAGGGTCAGATGAAAAATATGGCCAACATTTGAGGAATTTGATGCTTGACAAATAGCCCTTAGGACTATTTCTCTGAAAGTCTGGAGAAACATGGAACACATATAGCAGAAATACATGTGCTGAAAAAGAGAAACATTTTCTTTATAAATGATGGGAAGTGCTTCACACTAAGAAATATTCCTCTCTGTTCTTCATGGTATTCGAGTTTGAAAATATGTTTCAGTCATGTAAGATATTATATTTTGAATAGCTGTGTTTATTTTATGATGAAACCTGTGAAAATATGTTAGTCCTGGGGTCTTAATTTATTTTCTCTCAATCAGCAAGATATAACTGCTGTAATAATCTAGATATCCTTACATTTACTGTCAATGAAACAAAACTGCCATAACCTCACAAGTGAAACTAATTTTAAGACAGTCATTTGTGAATCTGTGGGATTTTTTTTTTTTCATTCCTTTCTTTTTTCAACTCTTTATGATTAAATTCATGGGAACTGACTCTGACAGCATGGCACCAATGTGTTAGATAATATTTGTCTGCAGTAAGAGAAATCATATCTTTCTCAGTGAGCACTTCCACTGCTTCACAGAAGGGTAGCAAGGAAAGGACATTTATGTTCGTCAAGGAATAATAGATAGGCTATTGATGACCCTCACCAGGAAATCAGGATTGCCTCCATCAGCTTAAGAGCCCACCTTGGACATTCCAGAAGGTAAACTTGTCTTGAAGCTACCTTTACACATTCCTACATCCCTGCACAGATTTCAGCTCAAGAACACCACAGGCTCTAAAACTGTCTGGTTAAATATATTTGTGTGGAATGTAATTGACAGCCTTCTTAATATTTTCAGCTCAAGCTAATTTTATTAAATGTATCAATAGATTGTTCTCTCAGGCCTCAAAGTCCTCTGGAACACCCACCAAAAGTCACATCCATCTGAATGCTTAAGGCTGCAAAACATGAGTAGATTTAATATTTACTACTACTTTTTCAAGTATTCATAAAACAAACAAACAAAAATGCTGCCCAGTGACCCTTTGGTTCCTGCATTTTCACCTTTTCTAAATCTCCAGATGCTCCCATTTGAAGCACCCGTTCTTTTTTACATTTACATAGGGCTGTCTGATGTTGCCAGCAACAAGTTTTTAATTGACAAAGGAGAAAGGGAAGCAATTCAAAACACAGCAAAACCCAAAACCCATGTGTTGTCTACATTCACTTGAGAAGAAGGAACAAACAAGTGCAAGTGGCATTACTTAGATCATTATAAACAGACAATACTAATTTCTATTGTCAAGATTTATTTTTTTTTTTAGACTTTACTCAGTAACTAGAAGATACAGAAGGTGAAAGGAAAAAAGTTAAAAAGTTATAGGAACTCTCAGTGTGGCTCCACAGTTTCTATCTGAGTAAAACTTAGTTCAGATAGCCCACTCATTTAGTTAAGAATGTATCCACAAAGAAGTTTGTTAGATATTATACATGCATACGGTCTTCTGGAAAAAGACTTTGTCCCAAGGACTGTCTGTGGCAGAGAGAGGCTTTACTTTTAACTTCTAAACTTACTCAAATCAAAGAAAAACATTACGTACATTTAGTGGTATGAGGAAAACATTTGCTTATTTTCCATAATATATTTGGATTAGCAGTTCATAAAGGCTCCCAACCAACCTTTTGACATTTTGTAAAACTCATATCCTTCAAAATTCAGAGTTGAGGTTTTTCAAGAACAGATTCATTGACAAAATGCCCTCACCCATACACAAAAATATGAGGGGAATTCTGATTCCGTTGAAGTCAAGGGATTCCCATGATTTATATCAAATACCATCAATTTCAGGAGGTGAGGGAAATTAGCCTTTCTCTGTAAATTCTCCCAACTCAGCTGAAATGGATGTAACATACAGAACTCACAAGTACTAGTTAAAAGCATATGAAAACTAAGAAAAACAGAAGAAACAGTACTCTACAACAAAGCAGAGATGTGGAATAATGGCAAAGGAGGACCATCTGCTGTTTGCTTCACATTTTAATATATAGTTGGAAAATATAAAACCCATAGAACGATAATCTCTGTAGCCTATAGCAGGAAATAACAAATAAATAAATAAATAAAAGTTGCAAAGAAAGAACAGAGGAAATGCCTCTCTCAGAAAGTTTCCTTCCTTTTTCTCTTCCTTTCTTGTTTTTTAGAGACGTAAGTAACTGCTACAGATATCAGACAGTTGCCATCTGCTGCTATTACGCAGTAGCTTTTTCAACTGCTGTGCATAAGAACAGTGCTTATTGAACTGAATTTCGAAAATCATCTGGTGATAGCCCTCAGAGAAATCATAAGAAATCACTACACGTATAACAGCCACATCCACTAATATTTGAATTGAAATGTTTGTTAGTCATAATCCAGAAGTAATAGCATATAGCCTGAATAAAATATTTTAATGATACTATGACACTTGTTCTGCTGAGACCTACACTGTTTGTTCTTTTTCTGTATTCAATACTGCTGAAGTGTTTTAAGATGTGTTTCGAAGTATCTGAGTTTTCTTTTTTTCTGAGGCTTTCAAAAAAAAAAGATAAAAAAAAAAAGTATTGCCAACCACAGACAGATCAGCAAATGTTCAAATGTTTCATATTCCCGTCTATGTGGACAGCTCTGCACTTATTAACACCTGGTATTTAACACTTGGGACTGTCAAGGATCATCTGCATGAATACAGGGTCATTTTGTTTGTTTGTTTCTTTGCTTGTTTTCTCAGAATAAACTTAAACTGTATCCCATTAATGTAGAGTACCATTGACAAGATTTGCAGGGGTGATTCTTTCTTGTGTAGTCAGAAAAAAATAATAAAAAAAAATCAGTTCAACACCCTATACTAAAACAGCTGTAGAAAATCAGGCCAAATCCCTGTACAGCAAGCTAGAGATGTACAGACAAGCTGTTGTAGGGACAAATAGCTGCAGACAATTTCCTACGTTATCTAACAGCCACAGAAATCTGGTACTTTTGTTTCTGAAGATAACATGAAGATGATCACAGGAAAGAGAAATGCTGCAAATGAAGGAGGGATGTTGTTGGACTGCATGTTAAAATTACTTTAGATATTAATGAAGTGGAACAATGAGTCTCAAGCCAAGATTGTCAACATAAAATCGTGTTAATTTGTTTTAAAAAAAACTTATCAAATTCCATTGAAAGAAAACAGTGCAATGCGGTTGTTATTGGAGTTGCACTGCTATTTAGTGGCAAATAGCGCACTACCTTTCTTATACTGTTATAACTAAAGCCTTATGACAGGCAAAAGGCACAAGTAAAAACTAGAAATTGTATTTCAAAGTACTGCCAATGTCTCAGTGATTATATGCTTCATATTTATTGAGAAGATTTTTGGTAGATTCTTTTTTTTTTTTTTTTCTTTTTTCCTTTTCTTTAATACTCCTCCCCACTAAAACCAGACTGTCTTTTTGGTCCAACAGTACAGACTACAGAGCGGATCATAAACTATTTGAAAAATAAGGTGTTTCTTATATGTACAGGTTTTGTTTTCTGATATCCAGAGATTTCAGTGTTTTGGTCTACTGGACTATTAGTAATGCGCCCTTCCTAGTAGTAAAAATTGTTCACATCTTTCCTACAAGGAACATGTTCTCACCTGATTCTTCTGCAAACAACATACACATGCTTAAAATAAATATCTTTATTTTCTATCTTTAGTGTAAGGTAGAGTAGGTTGCAGGGAAAAAACATCAGGGTGGGGGAGAACAGTGAATGACCTTACTTTTTCTGTTTGATTGGGAGTCATATTAGTTTTCAATAAAAAATAAGAATGAGTCTGGCTGTACAAAGCCATGTATGGGCTTGGAAGAGCAAAGTGCTCTGGAAAAGGTGACATGCTGAGAAAGGAGGTGGTCGGGAGACCACAAAACATTTATCAGGTGGATCTACGATTTGTCACAAATATCATTTCTGAAAGAGTGGTCAATGTCCCGTGTAATTTTATTACACTCACAGCAACAGCCTTCTTCCTTGTTCTCCTCTTTTACAGAATAACTTTCATAGTACAGCATTAATTCCATTTTTATTCAAGGGACAATTTGTGCAGAATCTTTGGAGTGCATGGGTCAACAAATAGCATAGGACTCATATGATCCTTCAGACCTCAGTGGAAGAGAAAACATTGGTGGAAATGTAAATACTGGGTGGCTGTACCGCAACATTCTAGATGAGTCACATGAAAGTGTTTGCAGGCTGTAGGAAGTTTGAAGCTTTCATTTCAATTTCTAATATGTTCAGATGAAAAGACTAACTCTGAAGTTGAGTATTTCTTTCTTATGTATGAATTCCAGATTTCTTGTCATTAAATATATACACATATATCAGGCTAATAAAAAAAAAGAGAGAAGTTTAGATTTTGAGAAAACTGAGAATGTTTAGGTTCATCAAGAAACTACTTGAAAATACGCTTGTGTTTGAAAAACACAATGCTTAGTGTCTGAAAGTAACTTTCAGATATCAGTGTAAAGATCTGTAGATGACTTTGAAAAAGTCCTTGGAGTTGACTTCTTAAGTGGTACACAGGAAATACTGTCTTGCCAAGAAATATTGTCAGCCTACCTAGAAGACACAATGGAGAAATCCATCTTCAGACAATAGTTTATATTCTTAATACCTCCATTGTAACTGCATTCCTCCTGAAGAAGTATATGGATGAAAGTAAACATGGACATTCATCTGTTTAATGTATGAGGTATCTGGAAAGTGTTTTAAGATTAGTTTTTGAATGTTTTTCTACCCCAGCAGGAAATTTGTACATGTTGTTTCTGTTTACATGTGGGCGTTCAAGCAGGATGCAACTGAATAATTACTCCGTCTTTATGAGTGTATCAATGGCACTGCCTTCAGTAGAACTGTTTTACATTCCCCGCTTCACTTGGGATTTTACATAATTATACCAAATAGATATATTCGTTCTAAATAAATTTAAAAAAATCAATTTTCTGTTCACCTCTTTGATGTCTTTAATCAGCTTACTAAAGCACCGTTAAGAATCAGAAAGACCTTAGGTTAAGACAGAGAGAAACAAATGTGGATGCTGTTTATAGACACACCACCAAGAGAGAAGAACAAAAGATCTAGGGACTCTGGGAAAAAACAACAACAACAACAACAGAACTATTCTGTGACTCTCTCAACTCATAATTATTGAAAAGTAACCCTCCAGTATGCCTCAGCAGTGGAGGCCCAGAGAGCAAACATTCCTCCTCCATTTCAACATCTCAGTCAGGTGATGTTAATAGAAGATTTAAGTTGTTTTAAGCATGCCTTTGAAAAATAATAACTAGCCCAGCAAAGTACCGAAAGTGAGAAGTAATACAGGAAATCTCTATGGACAATACTATTAAATAAATGACTAGAATAACAGTGTAACCAGCAGCAACATGAGAACTAAAGTGCAGAGCAATTACAAATGATAACAAGAAATAATGCCATTAAATAATCCCTTTGTCACACTTCAATGTGTTTGTACAACGAGATTCATCAGTGTTTTATATGGATTTCTAAGGAATTGTAATTTCAATAGGCTTGGGTGTTTATCTCCAGCTCCTTGAAAAATTTAGAAGTACAAGAAATATCATCTGAAGGTGAGCTGAACACAATTAAATAATGCCTAATCTCAGATTTTAGTTAGACTGCAATTTTTCTGATTTCAGGCAAAAGCTTGCATGAATGTAAAATGTGGTCTATCTTATTTACAGATAAAACATTTGTTTTCGGATCAAGACATGTCAGTTTCCTTTAAATCCTGCTATACAATTGAATTAATAATTCTCTGCTCATGAGAGTTCATCCAAACTCACTGTCAGAGCCCAAAATTTACGAGAAAAGCCTAGTAGACTCAATTTTCTCATCTGAGTAGAATCACTTGGAGTTTTTTTTGCTTCATCTTCTATTATTGATTAGACCCAACAGCACAGAAAAACTCTACATCACAATCAGGCCATGTCTGAAAAATGGCCATCCTTGCAGCTGAAAGGATTAGAGGAAAGGCAGACATTTTTCCCCACTTCTTTAAGCTGTGATATGAACTGATGTAGTCTTTCCCAAAGACATCTAGGGTCTTGAGCCAAAGTTTGCAATAGATTGAATAGAAAGAATAGAACGAATAGTTTGAATAGAAAGTGGTGTGAAGAAATATCTGTCAGAAATTTACATAGCTGTATCAACAGAAATAATTGGTGCCCCAATTATTTTTAATCGTATGACATTTACAGTACTGTGGAAGAAACAATCAGGTTATCTAGAATGCTGATTTAAACTATCACATTGTACTGTCTTAATTACAGCCTGTTTTTTTTTTTTTCCTAAGTCCCTCCCTACCCCCACTTCACCCCAAAATTATATGCACTAAGAAATAGCTAACTCAAAGAACTGAATTCACCCACTCCCAGAGTTTCTCTGTTACTACAATAGAAGCAATGAACAGATGAAAAAAATATTATTTTCCCAATGGGTCATTCTCAAATTGTACTCCAGAGGGCACTCAAGAATGAATGGCAAATGGCCATCCAGAGAGTTGCCAGCTATCATTAATCAATGCAGCAATGTAGCAACACTGAGAATTGTGACAGGCATGATTTAATCTATTGTTTGGTAATCAACCTCATCTATGGACATTCTGTAATTGTTATAAATTCAAGAATCATTGTTAGTCTTTTGGAGCAGAACAGTAAGAGAATGTCTCACTTAATAATCACAAATTGCTCTTTTCTTCAGTCAAAGAGGTAACCATTTCATGATTAGTTGAGAGAACAGATTATGTCAGCTGGACCTAACAGTGCATGCTTTGTCTCAATGAATACTACTTTCCTCCAATTTACCCTCCCAAATCTTGATGCAGTCTTCACATTGGAACTTGCTCACTAGAAGCAATAGATAATAATGTCATTCATCCACTGTCTGATTCAGATTTAATAATTAGAATGGCTTACCCCCCAGTTAAAGGGCAATGTTACTTCCACTGTTTATTGTTCCTATGATTTACAGCCTAGTACTATAAAATACTCAAAGTTAAATACAAAACAAAACAAAACAAAACCTTTCTCGACAGCATGCAATAGTTAGTGGATTACTTCATACTTGACCTTATCTTCTGAATGAAAGCAAGTTATCCATGTGAAGGAGTGAATCATTTTGTCTGTTTTAGGATGTGCATGCTCAGAAGTTTTACATTATACTGAATTTATCTTAAAATTAGCTTTAAGGTTGAAACTCTCATTTATAACATTTCAGATTGGAAAGTAGAAACCTATAAAACTAGATAATTTCAAAGACTGAAAAGCTAACTCCCAAATAAAATGGAAATAACAGTAAGAAATACCAGCACTTGCTCAGATAATTCAAATGTAGTTATATATGTGTAAGTTAGAAGACCCAATGAAACCATCTTTTGTTGGCAAAATAAAATGTTTTCCTCTGTTTTCAATAGCACAGCGTATCTTTTCAGCTTCTCAATACCAATATTTTTTTCATAATTGTTGCATTATTTTAAATATTTTTATTACTTCTCAAATCACTTGTATATCAAAATTGTTATCTACCTCTGAGGCAAATTAGGATTGGAAAATTGTGCCATCCTTTCTTTAAACTCTTGCTAGTTAAAATATCCCCGTAGTTGTTCTGAGTTCCTACTTTGAGACTTGAGGTTTGAGGAGATTAAAACGAAGAGAGAAGAAAAGATCTCTGCCTCATGACAACTTGAGCTGGTAAGGCTGGCTGCTACAGTGAGATGCTGGTGACTTCAGGTTAGATACTGAAGGGTCATACTGTCTTTAAATGACAGTAGAAAGACAGGGTTGCACTACACAGATGCACTACAATTCCAAAAACATTCCCTCCTGCCTATCATCTTTGCCCAGGCTGCATAATTTGGGTCCTGTGCTGTACACTTGCAATTTTGCCATATCTGGGCACAACCTATACTGAACACAGCTTTGTAAAACCTGCTGATGTTCTCAGTCCAAATGACTGAGCAAAGTCAGAAAGGAAGGCTGTGCCAAACTGAAAAAGCTTCTATGTATCAATTCTCAGTCTGGTGCCTCAAACATTAGACATCGTGCCAGCTCAACACTGAAGGAAGTTGGTTAGAAGGCAGAAAAACATGGCCTACACTTGCATTTTATAAATATGTAATAGCAAAAAAAAAAAAAAAAAAGTATGGATTGAGACATTGTGCTTGGGATAGTACAAACTGTACTTAACATAAAAAAGCATTTTCAGCAATTGAAATTGATTAACTTGGAAAGTTATGTAGACTGATTTTACTATTTTCATTATTTTTCTGTATATATCTGCATATTTTATCTTTACTAAATTTTCATCATTATGAAAAGGAATGGGAAACTTCAGTGTTTATTTTTATGCTTATGGTACCACTGCTTTACTGGCTCCGTTATCGATAGCTTCTATTACCTTAAAGCTGTTTCTCTCTCCCTTTTCTGATAATTCCACGTGAGTTTACTCTGTTTCCCCTTATGGAATAGCTCCTTTCTTTCAAATTAAAATCTACTGCTCATAGTTTTTAAAAACAGGACAAATATTACAGGGCCAAGTTTTTTTTTTTTTTTTTTTTTTTTTTTAATTTAATTTAATTACCTGTGAATCTCTACAAAAGAAAGAACAAGAACAACAATTTCTCCACACTTTTGCACTTGTACACTCCCATCCACAATATCTCATATTTCAACCACATTGCTTATCAATCCTAATCAGGGTTACAGGATATTTCTGTGAAATTCCATGTGTTAAGTCATAATCATTAGCATGTTTTCTGGTCTGGTTAACAAAATCCTGCATGTGCCAAAAATTTATAGGACTTTTTTGTATCATTTTCTAAAACAGCCTATAATCTGTGTTTACACTGTAGAATAGATGTGCTCCCTGGTATGCCCTGAAGCTTGGACTTACACTGGGCATGTCCGGAAGAGACTGGGGTTGAGTACGTTCTGCAGCATTCCTTGAGTTCTGGTGCGTTTCTATAGGTCTGCCAGTCCAAACAGCTGAGTATATCTGTGGACTACAAAGTTTACTCGCTTTTATGTAAGATGGAATAATTTTTTCAGGGCTTCGCAGCGCTGCTCAGTGAACTTTTTCAAAGTCATTTTAAATCTGTCCTATTATAATCAACGCTGGGTTTTTAAAACTAGAGGTAACTGCAGTGATATATACACACACACATATATATATAAAACAAACAAAACCCCACAACCAACCAAAACGAACAAACAAACAAATTAACAAAAACACAAGAGTCAAATATCATAGATGGAATGAGGCCTTACTGTCATTAACCGAAAGAGGATCAATTCATTTGCCTAAAGATTGGTATTTAGCTCTCCTTGAGATGCTCTGGGATACCTGAGACATCCTAGGGCTACCAAACATAGCACAGAATCTGCAGAAAATCTGCCCTTTGGAGCAGCAGCTGAGATCCAATAGGGATAGCTTAGGGCATGACGTGAATATATTTAGGGAGCAAAATCAAGCCTCAGCTGTTGATAGACACTCTGCCTGTGTCAAATACAGACAGAATAAAAGCCAAACTTTATGAATCATATTGTGCCATTAGAGAAGCAAATGGGAAATAGGGGCTGCTTTGTTCTTCGAAAACAATGTGAATTGCATGGAAAGAGGTAAAAAGCCAAAAGAATTCAGCTTCTGAAATTTGTCAGTTATTGAAGAAAACAGAAAAAACATATAAGGCACATAGGCTTTTTGTTTTCTAATCATCTTGATTTTTTTTTTTTTAAGAGATTAGTGAGACAATAGGACATTCTCTGTGACAGAAATTTCTGATTAAAATAAATGAATCAAATTAGCTGTTTACATCTGTTGTATGAAAATGTAACAAAATCCAGAGTTGATGATAAAACCAATGGCAATACATGATCAAAGCAAATAACAGAAACGGGCAGGAACAGAATCTAGTCATGGTAAAAAAAAAATAATAAAATAAAATAAAATAAAATAAAATAAAATAAAATAAAATAAAATAAAATAAAACAAAATAAAATAAAATAAAATAAATAAAATAAGATAAATAAAATGCTTACATTATTTAAAATTCTTGCTGCCAATTGTAAGGAGCACATCACATACTTAGATCTTTTATTTCTTTTAAAGTTGTATACAGTTTTAAACTACTATTCTGATTCGATTGGTGCTTTCTTGAAGCCATATACCTCAACTGTTCTGTCTAGGAAGTGTATGAATATAGATGCTGAATATTACATATATATTACCATTCTATAGGAAACTTTTTATGGTAGCTTAGATATTCACAACTTACATATAAAGATTTTGGAGAGCGGAAACAAATACAACTTCTACCATTTTATATTGCTGAGATCCAAGTATATTCCTGAAACAAATTGAAAACTTTATTGATCCCCAGACTAGGTAAATTTGATGTTTGTCAGAAGATAGCTATATACATTGGACAATGACGCAATAATTTGTTTTTGTCCCCAGACAATGTCACGGTTAATAAGACTACGCATTGTTTTTCATTCTAGAACTTTTAAGCCTCAAAATTATTTTATAGTTTTTATTACTTCTCCTCCCTGGATCAATTTCAAAGGTACATTCAATACAAATCCTTGAATTTGTGATTAGAAAATGTTAAAAACCTGAGAATTTGCAATATATAGGGAAGGAAAATAATAATAATAATAATAATAATAAATAATAATAATAATAATCACAGAATTGTTGGGATTGCAAAAGGTCTCTTGAGATTGACTAGTCCAACCCCCACCTACTTTAGCAGGGTCAGATAGATCAGGTTCATGTCGAGTCAGGTTTTGAATATCTCCAGGAATGCAGACTCTCCGCAACATGTTCCAATGTTTGACCAAATTCACAGTAACAAATAAGTGCTTTTTTGTGTTCAGATAGAATTTCATGTGTTTTGATTTGTACCCATTATCTCCAGTCCTATCACTAGGCACCACTGAGAAAGTCTCTCATCGTCATTTTCCTCAAACAGGTTTTTATACACATAGATAAGATCTTCCTGAGTCTTCTCTGTTCCAGACTGAACAGTCCTAGTGCTATTAGCTTCATAGCAGAAATGCTCCATTTTCTTATTCATCTTTACGGCCCTTTGCGATACTCTCTCCAGTATGTCACTGTTTTTCTTATAAGGGGCAGACCAGAACTGGACCCAGCATTCCAGGTGTGACTTCACCAGTACTCAGCAAATGGGAAGGATCACCCACCTTGATTTGTTGTCTAATGCAAACAAGGATACTGCTGGCCTTCTTTACCTTGAGGACACATTACTAGTTCATGGTCATATTGCTGTCCACCAAGACACCAAGGTCCATCTCTGCAGCAATACTTTTCAGCTGGTCAGTCCTGAGCCTGTACTGGAGCATGGGATTGTTTGCCCCTAGGGGCAGGACCAAGAACTTTCTGTTCTTGCATTTCATGAGATTGCTGTCAGACCATTTTTCAAACCTGTTGAGGTCTGTCCAAAGGACAGCACAGCACTCTAGTGTATTGGGCACTTCTGTTTTTCCATCATCTACAAAATTGCTGAGGGTGTACTCTGCCCCATCCTCCAGTCCATCAGTGAAAATATTAAACAACATTTGCCCGACTCTCAATCCCTAGAGTGCGCCATTAATGACTGGTCTCCAGCTGGTCTTTTTGCCACTGATTACAACCCTCTAAGCTCAGCCATTCAGCCAGGTCTCAATCCTTCTCGTGCACTTACTTACCTAACTCACACATTGTCAGCTTATCTATCAGAATAATAATAGAAACAATGTCAAAAGCCTTACTAAAATCAAGGTGAACAGCATCCTATGATCTTATCATATCCATCAAGCTAGTCATCTTATTGTAAAAGGTTATTGGTTTGGAAAAACACAATCTCCCCACTGTAAATCCATGCTGATTACTCCAAATCACCTTCTTGTCATTTATGTATTTGGAAACATGTACCAGGATTAGTTACTTCATAACCTTCTCAGGGCTCGCAGACTTGCAGTGTACAGAAGTGTTGGAAAAACAAACAAACAAACAAACAAACACACAGAAAAGCAATGATATCATTTGGGATATACAAAATGCAAAATGTAACTAAATTTTGAGACTACAATCATGTGTGGTTTTTTTGTTTGTTTGTTTGTTTTATTCTGAGTTGTATATTACCTTCCTTTAACCTAACTTTCTTAGTTCTTTTTGGTTCAGATCAGCTTATTACCAAGAAAGATTTTTTAAATTTTTATTTTTTAAGGTGGCCAATTATCTGAAAATGGATTGTAAAAACCTCGATATAAAGCACTGGATATTTGCCATTGTGCAAAATTCATATTTGCATGTCAATGTACAAAATACATTAAGCTGTAATCTATTGCACGATTCTGAAACATCAGTAGATCAAAAAATCTTCTACCAGATCATGTTTCCTTAAACATATAATTCACTCAACTAATGTTATCAAACTTCAGCACAGTTGCAGAAGCATGCCAAGGAAGAAAAAATCCTCTCTCGGTATCGTATTAGTTTTAAATGGCTAAAAATTACAGTGTCAAGGAGGATTTAAGATTAATCCAGATGGATCTGCCAGATCTAAAACCGTATTCTGTCTGGTAAGATAGGAATGGGTTCTAACTTAGATAATATAATTATAGCAGTATATATATATTTGAGAAAGCAGAAGAAAAAAAAAACAAGCATAATATGTAATGGCATTAATATTTATAATGGGAATTATTTATAATCCCCTCAGCATTACAGCCTGAAGATAATTTAGTGATGAGTCGAAATGTCTCCAGTGTAAACCAGGAATCAAATGGCAGATGAACAGGTTTTGAAGAACTGGAAAACTTGACATATCTGAAAAGTGCTACAAGGCCTGAACGGTGTGAATAATGTTTAGTTTGCAGCTGTTGTGAATCCAGTTGGACTGGCAACGTATCTAGTGCTAGTGTTACCACCCTCTTGTGATCTAATTTATTTAACATCTGATGAATATCATTATAATGGCCCCCTCAAGACATTTCTGTTTTCACTTAATCAAGAAAAAGTAATAAAATTTTTCTCAGTGGACCCCAGTTATGCATTACCACCCATTTTTTTGTTTTTGAGGCATTATTGAAGTTCAGAAATTCCCATCATATTTGCATCCCACAGAGGTACACAGAGGGTTGGATCTAGTTTTCTGTGAACAGTCGTAACTAAAAACTGTGGCTTTAACACTTCAAGAAGATCCACTGCCATCCATGTTTAATGTTGCATCAATGATCGCTAGCTACTAATGATGACCGTATGCTCCATTCTACTAATGTGAGAGGAAGAAAAGAATGTGTGCATCCCACTATTATCCTGGTCCATCATTTGTAAGAAACACAGCTATGACAAGTGCACCTGGCAGTGCATCTGAGCTGGGGCAATCCCAAACAGAATTACAGGATGGGTGGAGAATGAATTGAGAGCAGCCCTGAGAAGAAGGACCTGGTGGTGTTTGTTGATGAGAAGCTAGACAAGAGCCAGCAATGTGCACTTGCAGCCCAGAAGGACAACTGTATAATGGGCTGCAACAGAAGCAGCGTGGCCAGCATGTCAAGGGAGGCAATTTTCACCCTCTGCTCTGCTCTCGTGAGACCCCACCTGGAATACTGTGTTCAGCTCTAGAGCTCCCAGCACGAGAAGGACATGGAAGTATAAGAATGAATCCAGAGGAGAGCACCAAGGGAGCACCTCTTCTGTGAAGACAGGCTGAGAGAGCTAGGGTTGTTCAGCCTGGAGAAGAGAAGGGTCCAGGGAGACCCTATAGAAGTCTTGCAATACCTAAAGAAGGCCTAAAAGAAAGCTGGGGGAATAATGGTTTTAAACAAACAAACAAACAAAAAAATAGATTTAGATTAGATATTTGGAAGAAATTCTTTGCTATGCAGGTGGTGAGGCACTGGTGCAGGTTGTCCAGAGAAGTTCTGGATGCCTTATCCCTGGAAGTGTTTTAGGCCAGGTTGGACGGGGCTTTAAGCAACCTGGTCTAGTGGAAGGTGTCCCTGCCCATGGCAGGGGATTTGGAACTAGATGATATTTAAGGTCCCTTCTAAACCAAACCGTTCTATGATTCTATGATTCTATGATTCTAAGTGCAATCTTTTTGGCTGTTTGGGGTCATCTCAGTGCTGACTCTTCAGAGAGTGCTGAAGAGCCCTCTAGATGGCACCCAGATTGACAGTAGGTGTTGTAACACACCTTGGCATTCAACTCACCCAGGCAACCAAGGAATAGGTCAGCATATACCTCAGGCCACGGAAATCGAGGCATCAGATGGAAATCTTTGGTGAATAAAGAATGCAGCTAGAAGGGGATATCTGAAGTAATAACCTTCAAAGGATGTGCTGCAGACCAGAAGACTTGAAAAACAGAGAACATATTCCAGCAAAACAGGCAAGACTGGGGAAGCAGTTGTGTTCTGCCTATTTACTAAAAGTTGTCTATTTGTTAAAATATTTAACTGAAGAAATTGCATTGAGAAAACTGCAATGCCTCCCATTCCCCAAAATGTCATGCTTGTATGTCCTTATATTCAATGGCACTTTGATATGTAGTGAAAGAGGAGGAAAATTATATGCATAATTAATAAGCTCTTACCAATTAATTTCAACCAAAACCATAGGTATTTAGTTTACTGGCTTGATTAGAAATATTTAAATAATCCCCATCTTCCTTTAGCTAAAACTGAGTAATTGCAATTTTAGTGGGTCTAGAAAAAAATAAGACCTTAATTGAATAGACACAGACATTACTTTTGAGGTTAACATGTCTTACACTTAATGACCCTACACTTCCTTTAATGACACTCCTTCCACTGCCTCCAATTCTCAAATCATGCAAAAGTTCCACTACCTTCATGATTTAGGGTAAGATATCAGTATTTGTCATGACACCACCACCAAATCAGAAATACACTTACTCCTGTTCCTATAAAAGTCTGTCTTAAATGTTGCTACCATGCAAACCTAGGAAATAACTGTACCCAGATAAGTTAGTAAAAAACTTGTTAATTAGTTTGATATGTTTTCTAGGTGTTCTTTGCTGAATCAGCTGCATGTAACACTATAACTCCAGGGACACACAAACTTGGAGCACAAATACGAATATCATCAGCTAAAAATGTTATTCAGTTTAGCAAAGGAAGGAGTGAAAAGTCAAGGGTCAAGGAAATACCTATGCTTATTTTGTTGAAAGGATACTGAGAAAAGGAATCACTGGGAAGAGGAGACTGGAAGACAAAAAAGACAAAGGAAGGAAAAGTGAAACAGACTGATGCAACTAATCTTGGGATTAGTGTTTACTAAATTCTGAAGCTTTGACTTGCAATCCTAATATACTATTTGGATAAATAATAATAATAATAATAATAATAAGGATACATTTAAACACTAGCACTTGAATTAATTTCTTCTTCTGCATCCTATGAAAGAGTTACAGCATTTGTGGATAGGGGAAGAATTATTCTATACAATTGTATTTCTGAACATTTGTCTTGTGTTATATTTGCTGTAGTGCATGAGGCAGAATGACAGCTGCTCAAACCAAACTTTAAAAAAGATGTTTATAATAATATCTATGTGCAGTATAAAAACTGTTACCATAGGGTTGGACAAGGTCGACTTTTCAGTATACAAATTATTATTATGGTTTGTTGATTCTGTTTTTCCAAGAAAGAGAGCATTATACATTTTTGTTAAAATTCAGCAGAAGTTAAAGAGAATTTTATGGGACTAAGAAATCAAATATATAAACCAATCCACTTCATTTAGTGGGAGGAAAAATCATCACATAGTGGATGTTAAAAGATGCCTATGGAAGAGGTTAAAAAAATAGAGTACAGTATCTTAAACATAGAATAGTACCACCTCATCAAAATACAGGCTTGAATTAGTTATGCTGCTTTCAAATCTGTGATTTTATTTATTTATTTATTTTGGTGCAGCGGAATAAGGGGTATTCTGAAAAAACAATCATTAATATTACTTCTGTATCAGAAAAATAAAAGTTTTGAAGTACATGGTGATTATATAATGAGTACGTGTGATTATATACTGATAACCTGAACTTCTCACTTCTAATTCTCACTTCTTTCATCTGCGAGATAAAAGTACTGTTTCTCACCCTGTAGCATGAAGAAGTGCATCAGGGTTCTTTAGTCATTACTTTCCTGTAATGAAATGACTTCAGTGTCATCCAGTGTCTGAACGGGCTCTGACATACAATTTATTTATTGTAATTCCTTCTGAATTAATGGAGAATATCTCAAATACTTATAATAAAACCCATTTTCTCATAAATATATTTTTAAATATTTTTAACTGTGACTCACCACAGATATTGAAACACCGAGTAAGAAGTGATGAATGAATTCCTCTTTCATTCCTTCCCATTTACAAAGAAGTTTCTGGGACTTAGTTTGAATCAGGCTCCCTCCAAATTAAGGACTTCCCTTTAAAAAGGAAATGATCCTTTTGTAACTAAATTATGACTTAATGAACAGTTACTGGCAAGCTTTTACTGTAGCTAAAAGTCATATTTCCTCTGAACATAGGAAGAGACCTATTAGACTTTCTGCTTATATAAAATGCCCCATAAAAACAAAAACCATCCACATCTGTCTAAAAAGTGCTAAGCATTGGTCCATACCTGGAAAACCAACAGATGCTACAGTTGTATTCATTTCTTACAACAGAGCTGTAGAGTTGCTGGGACAACCTGATAGCATTTTAAAGCATTTTTTATTCACTGTGTCTTCAAAGTAAAGAGGAAGGGGCAATTTTTTTTTTTTTCCCCTTTTTTTTCCCTCCAAGTGGTAGCTTTGTCTGAAAATGAGGATCCCCTGTTATTTCTTTCCTTCAGCATTACAAACTATACTTTGCTGTGGATACAGAGATTTGTTATAATTTTCATTACTATATCAAGAAGAAGGGGCAAACTTCTCAAGGAGCCAAGGATGGTGAATTTTAGCTAGTTCCATCAATAAACAGTTCTTCAGAGAAAGACAGAGAGAGAGAGAGAGAAGTGTTTTGTTTGTTTGTTTGTTTGTTTTTCAAATAATTTATGTCATTTTTCATTTTTCCATGGAGATCTCTTTGGTTTAAAAGTATTTCTTTCCTTTATTCCTTCTGCTGAAGACATTCACTGTTGGAGAACACAATCTAAATGCTTTCTCTAACATATTTGCTGGTGAGTTCAAGTTCTAAAATACTATGTTACTGTCCTGGTACATTTCTAAATGCAATAAAAGTAATTCCAGTACAGGTAGGGATTAAATATTTACAATAATGATATATATCCACATGTCAGAAAAAAAATGATGATGGTGTCACTCACAATGAAAACTAAATTCAAGCATTTTGATATACATATAATAAAGTAATGGAAATCTGTTTAGAAAGTCTGAATGCTGCATTAGAACAAAAAAATTGCAAATTTTTATCACCACAGAATTGAATTTACATGGTGGCACAGCACTGTACATTTTAACTGCAGCCTGTAGTTTCTGGGAAATCAGACTGAATATATAGAGTATAATAAACAAGGTGCTATCTACAGTGTAGATCACATTCAAGACCAAATGTGTACAGAAGGAGAATGATGTAGACAGATGACCTGATAGATCACATTCAAAATCACAACAGTAAGTCCTAGGAAAAAGAGGCTTTTAATTTTAAGGGAAAGTTACTGCCAGAAACTTCAGTTGTAAGTGATGCTTTAAAATCAGATGCTTATGAATTTGCTGTATAAGTTCTGTGGCCTGATGTTTCATTCTGTACAACTGCAAGACATTTATGTGGTTTTGAAAAAAAGCAGCTACGGAAATTTTTGATGGCTGCTGAGGTTTTATAAAACTGCTTACATCGATCTGCTGCCCAAAATGTTAAATCACTGAAGTTGTGTTAGAGATGATTCACATCTTCAGAGAAAACATATAGTGGGCCAAAGTCACGCTTTGTGCAACTCAAATGAAATTCTTCAAGTTACACAGGGAATTATTTTTTGTTAATCTTGGATAAAACTGTTCATTTATATTAAATGTTAATTCAAAAATAATAAAAGAGAAGGATAACATTATGGCTTGGAACCTCTGGGCCCACAGGCCTGATTTCTTCAAGGACATCATGAGATCATCTGTACAGCTGGTTTACAGAAATTAAACAAATTGACTTCAACCTATTGCCTTGGAAACTACAGTGCAGTGGAATCCTCCTTGTCATATCCATCAGTGATGAGTGACTTTGGAGACTGGTCACCACTGTGGGAAGTTGATCTTAAACATACCATGTGCTTTTGAGACGAAGGAGGCAGATAACACAGGAAAGTGATAGAACAACTGTCTTAATGAAACAGGTTTCTGGGGCATTCAGTGCCTCTATGTATGCTGTAGGATACGCCGGCCACCCATCACTAGCTTGCACAGTGTTAGGAATTAATTAGTCTTGCTCTGGTTGTAACAGGTAGAAAACTTCACCTTTTCACCAGAGCAAACATATTGAAAGTGAAACATAAAAAGTAATTCACTTTTTAGCACTAAGGAAGACTCATCGCCCCTTATGCAAAATAAAGGTTTTCCTCCTGTAACCATACTTCTTGGAGAAATTCACACAATGGGCTGAATCACTTCTTAGATGGTGCTTCCCACACCAGTGTTTGGCTTTATAACAGAGCAGTCTGAAGATGCTTTACAGAAAAAAGTTACGCTGCTGAACATAGCAGCTTGTTCAGGCCCAACATTACACATTGAACAGGGATCAGCATCTGGAGAAAAGAGTCCAGGGAAAGCTGTCTTACTCTTGTCATGTGGCGATTACCAGAAATGTGAAGATTTTAAGCTGCCATAAGTGTTTGGTTCCACCCCCTAACCTCCATCTAATCTTTGCAGGCATTCAAGTAACACATTTAAATAACAAAACCTTAAAAGAGTGCATTTTTTATTTTCGTTTTTATTTTCTATCAATTATGTAGACACTGACAGGACGAGACAAAATGATAGCTATGATGTATCTGGTACAAAATAAGAGATAATGGGGGTGGTTGCTAAACCAAAGCATACTGCAGCCTTTAACAGGCGCTTTGATCACCCCATAGCAGGCCAAACCTGAAACATTTACATCAGTCCTTAGCATTTCAAACATCTTCACTGGGTTGCCTCCCTGGTTTAAGAAGAACATGGATTTTATTATCTTGTTTTTTTTCTTTTTTTTTTTTCTTTTTTTTTTTCTCATCATTCACAAGCCCACGCAAGCAGTAAGTAATTCACCCAGACAGGAAACGTTCTATTGTATGGGCCAGATTATTTAGAAATGATTCACTTGTACCTGAGTTCAAAGCTTCTGGCTTAGACCTATGGTGCATTTTAGTCTGTATTCATTCTTGCCTCAGACTTCTGTGGTCAGTGCAAATAAGCTGCTAGAGCAAATATTACAAAAGTTCAACTGCCTTCAAACTTACTTGAATTTAAAAGTCTCATCTAGGATATATGAAAAAGAAAGAAAGAGAATTTTTTTTTTTTTTGTGGGGGAGAGGTGTGACAGGATGGCACAAAAGGCTACATTTCATGTAATTGGTAACCCAGAAGGTAAAGGTTGATTTCCCCCAAGGCTGTCAAGTGATTTGAAGTCCAGTATCTTAACTTGCTCCATAATGATGTGTATTTGAGATTACACAACTTTCCCAGCAATCTCTTTCCTGGTATACTCAGTGTTATATAGTGTCACTTCTCAGTGCAGGTTGAGGAAATATGAAAAACACAAACTTCAGTACCGCTTTTTTATCTCGTTATTAATGCATGCAATAAAGACTCCTGTGAGAAATCTCCTTTCTGCCTGGAAACAAGGAGGAAAAAGACTTTCCCATTGCATGAAAATATTTGATATCACTCTTTCTCTCCTCCCATCTCATATTATTGTGCATCATGTTAAAAATATTAATAATAATAATAATCCCTTGGAAGTGGAACGTAATAGAAAGGTAAGAAAAGTAAAGGAGAGAAATCTGCACTCCTCAATGACCCAAAACTTATAGTATTACATCTATTTCTGATGTAACTCTTTAAGAAGAAGCAAAGGCAAAATGCTCAAACCCAAATCTATCTAGGTATTATTATTATTAGTGCTTTTCTGGATCAATAAACATATCATTCATCGAGACATAACATTTTGAACACAAGAGACTGAAGAAAAGTCCTCAGTCCTCAAACCACAGTACCTTGGTAGTCTCACCTACTAAGAAACAAGACAAAATAGTCTGCACCAAACTTGCTTTGCTGTTGTTAATTACCTGAGTTAATTATTTTATAGAACTCTCTTCAGCAACCTGAGCTGCTGTTCCCTATAAAAGTGCCCTGAACACTTCCTATTATTTATCCTAGGTGTTTTTTACCACTTTGTTAACAACTTCAAAAATTGTCGGTAAATGACCACTGATAAAGCAAGATGGAAATCTTGCAATACTGAATACATTACATAGAATGAACTAATCCTTCTGGATCATTAATTAACTAATCCTCCAGGTCATTAAAGTTGTAAGAATTCACGTGAAAGATCACCATCAGGTGGATGATTAGTATCAGTAAATGGTATAGGACTTGGAAGTGACAAATATGGAGCACCATCCTCTATCCCTGTTTCCAATTTCCAACATTATTTTGCAAAGCAGTATGAAAGGAGCTGAGGTCAGCTGAAATTGGAAGGCCCATGATCAGACCATGGGGCCATTACATGCTTCTTCATTTCTTTCTTGGCTGGTCACTCAGCCAAACACACAAGGTTAGGAAGCAGGGCTCATGACAAAAGACCTTATTTGAAATGCCATACAAACTCTGAAGGGCAGAAACAAGATCCTCTATGGAAAATTAGTATAGGACCACCAGAGAGGAATGAATGGAAAGAATATCTCTGAGGAGAGTTAGATAAATGTATAGGGTCAGGCAGATGATGTCGTGATCAGGCCCAGTCAGCATGGGTTCATGAAAAGAAAGTCCTGTCTGACCAAACTCATCTCCTTCTATGACCAGGTGACTCACCTGGTAGATTAGGGAAAGGCTGTTGGTGTAATCTACCTAGACTTCAGCAAGGCCTTTGGCACAGTCTCCCACAGTATTCTGCTGAAGAAGCTGGCAGCCCATGGCTTGGATAGGTACACACTTTGCTGAGTTAAAAATGGGCTGGATGGCCGGGCCCAGAGAGTAGTGGTGAATGGAGTGAAATCCAGATGGCAACCACTCACCAGTGGTGTTCCCCAGGGGTATATTTTGGGGCCCATCCTCTTTAATATCTTTATTGATGATTTGGATGAGGGAATTGAGCGGACCCTCAGTAAGTTTGCAGACGACACCAAGCTGGCGGGAAGTGTTGATCTGCTGGAGGGTAGGAAGGCCCTGCAGAGGAACCTGGACAGGATGGGTTGATGGGCAGAGACCAATGGGATGAGGTTCAACATGGCTAAGTGCCGGGTCCTGCACTTTGGCCACAACAACCCCATGCAACTCTACAGGCTTGGGGCAGAGTAGCTTGAAAGCTGTACAGAGGAAAAGGATCTGGGGGAGCTTATTGATGCTCACCTGAACATGAGCTGGTAGTGTGCCCAGGTGGCGAAGAAGGCTAACAGCATCCTGACTTATATCAGGAATAGTGTAGCCAGCAGGACCAGGGAGGTGATTATGCCCTTGTATTCTGCTCTGGTGAGGTGGCACCTTGAGTACTGAGGTCAGTCTTAGGCCCCTCAGTACAAGAAGGACATTGAGGCCCTGGAACGTGTCCAGAGAAGGGCTTCGAAGCTGGTGAAGGGCCTGGAACATAAGTCCTATGAGGAGAAGCTGAGGGAACTGGGGTTGTTTAGTCTGGAGGAGGCTCAGGGGAGACGTTATTGCTCTCTACAGCTACCTGAAAGGAAGCGGTGGGGAGCTGGGGGTCAGCCTCTTCTTGCAGATAACTAGTGACAGGACTAGAGGTAATGGCCTCAAGTTGTACCAGGGGAGGTTTAAGTTGGAAATTAGGAGACATTTCTTCTCAGAAAGAGTAGTCAAGCATTGGAACGGGTTGCCCAGGGAAGTGGTGGAATCACCATCCCTGGAGGTGTTTAAGGAAAGATTGGATGTGGTGCTCTGGGACATGGTTTAGTGGGTGACATTGATAGCAGGGTGATGGTTGGACCAGATGGTCTTCGAGGTCTTTTCCAACCTTAATGATTCTATGATTCCTAAAGATTTGTGTACGTAGACACAATAATTGTATAAACAATCAAACTTGTACAATCAAAATTGTTCAATCAAAACTGTACAGTAAACAAAAATTGTGCTGGCATTATTATTTGAACTACTATAACAATAGGATAGTTCCAGGTCAGGGCTGTGCATTTTTGTAGGCTCCAGACACCTGGTAAGAAATTACCTCTGTCTCGAGGTATGATTCAAAGACATAAGGCAGATAGGCATTGTGAAGCAGATGAAGTGATTTAACTGGCTTTACTTTTTTATTGATTGTATTGATATTTACTTTTTTTTTATTTTTATTTTTATTGATTACTCCAAATCATTGCTGGGTCAGAAACGATAAAATAATAATTAATCTTGTGTCCAAATGTAATATCAATGCACACATTACCTTTCCTTTTCATACTGAAAGATGAATAGGAAAGAAATACAATGCTGTCATTTTTTCTGAATACTGACAATTGTTTTAATGTCAGCTGTTGCAAGTAAACATGGAGTGGCTCAAGACTGAACTCCAGGAGAAGAGTCTACCCTTCATCCTTTTTTTTTTTTTTTTTTTTTTGTAAATCATTCACGATATGAAAAACCAAACCACCATTTCCACATTCAAGAAATATTTTCCTTGAAAGAATATATTGTTCTTGAAAGAGCCTGTCATGAAGTACCTGACATTTTTTAATAAGAAAACATTTTTGAAAATGAACAGACTTTGTACAGTTAGAGTGACTCAGAAGACTTGGATGCAAAGTTATGGACAAAACTACAAACATGAGTCTCAGAGGACCATGGGATCTATTCTCCACTTCTATTTAGAAATGACATTAGATTTTCTGTGGGGAAATATAAAGCATGAATAATTATTCCACTCTGTCTTGTAAAGATGGATGAGAATAAGTAATCTATCACACAACAAACTTTTCAAAACAGCTGACCTGCAATTTCTAGAAATATGTTTAGAAATCAAAACTTCTCTAAATAACAAGTTCTTCATGGGAAATTACACTAAATACAATGAGAAATATTTGCTTCCAGCTTAAGCCATGTACATCTTGAAGCAAAACAGAGTGAAAAAAATATCTCAGATTAACAGTTCCTATAGGTAAACAAAATGTCAAACACCAGCAGATTTAAACAGTCTGCTTCCTAAGTCATTGCTCTGTATCATAATTCCTTCAACCTGATTTTGGAAGATTCCCTTCTATCTTTGTTTTTCGGGTCACTTTATTTTCACTCTTATAGTTGTGTATAAAAAGTGAAACTTTTGACCCACTCCTCTTCTCCTGCAGATCTGTACTTATGCCCACTTCCTTGCAGTGTTTGTTTAAATACAACCAGGTAAAAAGAAGTGGCTGATGTTCTCTTTCAGCAATGGGTCTCATTTTTAGGACAGAGCAGAACGATGTTGCAGCCTCCTCCATGTTTCCTCAAATACTGGCTGTATTACCTTTTTTGCACAGCCTGCACAACCTTTGATACATTTCCAATTATTACAGAGTTTGGATCCCTTTGCATTACAGATTTCACAAGAAAAGGAAAAATGCTCAAGTATTAAAACTGAAGTGCGTTATGGTAACACTACATCTGCACTCCATTCCTGCCATATAAAGGAAGAAGTGTACCTCAAGCCGACTAGTGAACTAAGCGAAGAAGAAAGCTCCCGTCACTCACCACCCACAAGCCTCTATGGCACTTATAATATTGAAAAGGACAAACTGATTGAGAAATAAGAATGTTAGAGGAGTCAGATGACTGAGGATGAGCAGATAAGAGACAAAAGCAAGCAATATTTCTTTTTCAGATAAAGTTTTCCTCTAAGAAACTAGGCTGGGTCATGGGGGTATGTATTAAGTTTTTGCCTCATCAGGCAACTTCTGGTGTACTCTCCATAAGTAAATATAAACTTTAGGTTTCTACCATGTGACATCTAAAAGGGAAATCCTGATATTGATGGGAATTATTTCATGTTTTTTTTTTTTTTAAAAAAAAACAAAAACAAAAACAAACAAAAAAAAATGTAACAGACCTCCAGACCTATTACTAAGGATTGGTGATCCCAGAAATCTCACAACAAAACTGGAAACGCAAGGACTGCATGAAGTTAAGCAGAAGAGAAGCACTTTCTCAAGGTCACAAAGCCTTAAGCCAACAACAGGTAGATCCAGAGTTTGAGCATGGCCATTCTGGCTCTAATCCTTGGACAACACTTCCCCCAGCCTGAGGATTTAAAGCACCAGAAAGGTGGTTTTACATCCCCACTGCACATCTGTCAGTGATAAAAGGTGGTACAGTCAGAGGAGACTCGTGGTTTCACCTCCAGGAACTGTTACTGCGAAGTTTCTCCATGATGGACTCTTCCATTCTTCGATGTGTACAATGGTTTGAAGCCACAGTATAGCCACAGAGTGTGGGTCTAAATACAAGTTACTGAAATCCCAAGGAAAGGTCAGAGTGTTTTACTCACAAATATTGTTCCGGAAAAGGTGTTTCATCGGTTAGGTGTTTGAGCCAAATAATGAAAAACAAACAAACAAACAAAAAAAACACACAAAAAACAACATTTGGCTAAACTTCTGATGAATATTATCAAGGGATTTCAAGTGTTCTCCTTTAAAATGATACATCCAGCTGTTACCTGCTAAATATAAATATAGCTTTCAGTGTTGAACTTGGAAAAAAATATTTCCTGGGTGGAAAATTTGACCTTCCAAACTCCTGTCTGGGGAGTAAACACCCCACTTTTCTGAGCTCGACCATCACAAAAGCTTTCCTTATCAACTATCACAAACTGAGAATATTCACTTTAGTTCCAAATTTGTGTAGTTAATGGAGTAAATATGAACCTCGTGTATGCTTACTTAAAAGTTTGATGAGAAAGTAATGTTTTTCCTGATTGCGGGAAAAGACAAGTCAGCCATGGTGTGGGGGAGGAAATACAGTGTGTCAGTTGGCTGATCTGGTAAAAAACAAACTGATATTTAAGAGCACTTTGTATTTACCTCAGTTTCCATCCAAAATACATGACTACTGGCAAGAGTGTACTGAAATGTCCACTTAGTACACCGTAGGATAAAATCAGTTCATTGTGAAATAACTATTTAATTCCTCTAATGAGCTGTGTTATAGTGTTTTGTCTTTTATAGATTAAAGACATCTGAATTTGCTGTAAAAAATCCATCTCAGTATTTCCTTTTGCATTCAATTCCTTCTTCGGTTCATTCTTGATGACAAGCAGACTGATGAAAAAGAAAGCAACAAGTACAAGAGGTCTTTAAAACAGACTGTTCTGATTATGGATGTGCTTGTGACTATGGAAATTATCTGAAACTCAAGTTCTGGTTCGGTTCTCAGCTCTGCTGCATACCTTCTTTCTGAAATTGCCTAATTCACAGATTTTATCCACAGAGTTTATCTGAGTTTCTTAACCTCAGAAATTGAGGTAAGCTCAATTTTATTGTGATATTGTTGGGATAGCTTCACTTACACTTATAGTTGTAGACATCATACACATACCTAGCTGAAAAGCAGTATTCCTTGTCTCATGACCATGCAGAATGTGCTTACTCTCAGCACTGTTTATGTTAAGTTTTTAAGAAATTCTTTTCTAATTCCTGTAAGTCTTGTGTTGATTATGGACATCACATTTAATATAGATGAACCAAAGTGCTTGATTTATGACTTTAATCAGTAGACAAACAACATGTGGCAATAAACTAGCAATCAGAATTCTTCTGGCAAGTTCTTGAAATAGCACATGCATTTAAAAAAAAAAAAAGTATAGCCATTTGTAACTGGACAGCAAATAAAAAGACAAATAATAGAAAGATGTCCTGTGATGAATATTACCTCAGCAAAATTGTTCTTATCTTCAGCAGCAGGCGGCTGTATGTTGCATACTTCTGCAGGAGATCTCAGGGCTGAGCTCCAGTTTTTGCCCTAGCCTAGGAAATATACTAGTAAGTAAAACCCTCTGTACTCTTAACAGTTCTCTTTGTTCTTCTGAAAGAACATAGGTGTTCTGAGTTGAATTTTTACTCAATGTGAGCCACTCGCATTGCTACGCAATGCTAAACAGATTCAAGGATACTTACCGTGATCTCAGAAACGAATGTTATATCAAGAGAATTAAAATTTAGGGCTAGCAAACAACCAAAAGACCAGGAGATGAAATCAGTTCTAAATTAATGTTCCAACAGTGGGATGTTATGGATAGATAGCGCCAATTGTGACACTTTACAGGGATTTTACAAGAAAAATTTCTGCAAGTGTCAGATTTTGATGCCTAAATTAGGTCTCCTGATACATGTTCGTTTAAGCACAGTACCTGTTTTTAGATTTGAAACTTCTTTGTCCAAAAACCTCATCATTTCTCATTTAATTTTATGTATGTACATCAAAACATGTTTGTATAGATAACTCTGTCCTTCTGATTTCAAGGCTGCACATTCATAACCTGGCTTTCATTTGTTTAACCAAGCTGCACGTTTTTGTCCGGCACACCTGCAAGTTAATGGCTGTCTAGAGAGCCAGCCTTTATACTGATTGGAATTTCATTTAAGACAACAGTCTGAGTGCCCAGGCCTTCTCCTGCCTCCAAAACATACATGCTGAGCTGGAAAAAATATCTGTAAATGTTCTGAAAGGAAATTGTAGAATGCTTTTTCCCCAGCCCCCTCCTCCTCAATGCCTCATTCTGCAGCACTGTGGCAAATACCAGCAAGACAGTCTGGGAAATTCCTGAGAAATGTTAACACATGAATCTCATACAACACACTATCACTGGTCATTACCAGTGAAGGCCACTGAGAACTGTACTGCTGCAAGAAAGTTCCCAGAACGCTGTTTTATTACAATGAGAATCGTGAAGGGCACATTGTAATGCAGCTTATCTCAAATTTGGAAACCAGGAGACCTGCTAGTACTAAAAATACTTGGTGTCTTTTTTCTTTTTGTGTGTGTGTGTGTGTGTGTGTGTGTGTGTTGTGTGTGTGTTAAAGGACAATGTTTGTGGCAAAGGTGGCAGAATATCCAATAATTTTTAATTATTTTACTTGATAGGCCAATATTGTGATACACAAGAAGCTCTGTTCAAAGTGTTTATAGGCATCAGATGAATGATCTTCACTGCAAGTAGGAAGTTTTCTAAAATCTTAATTGGAAATCCACTGTTCATTTTTGGTTTAAGCTGCTAGTGATACAAGAGTAAATTCTCTTCCTCTTTAAGAATTACTTCACATATTCTTATGATCAAAGTAATTAAATTATTGAAGTGTTACAATATTGGAATACAAATCCATTTTTCCACAGTTATGGAAATAACACTTAGAGCACTACTGTGTATAACATGCAGTTATGCTTTTCTACACTAAATACCAGATCTGATTGCCTTTCCCAGTGCTTTCTAGTATTTCCGAATACCTTATCTTTCAAAAACATGAAATTAAGGTAATATTTTTATTTTCACCTTCTTGTAACAGTAATCATTGTTTCTTCTATTAAGGCAACAATCACTGCACACCAATCATTTTCCAGTTCAAGTACAACTGTAGGTACAACTAAGGTTCTTCTTCTAAGTTATCAGACTTCAATTAATATAAGCTCTAAACAAGATACAGGAAAGTCAGTACCAGCTGTGTTCTATATGTCTTTTTTTTTTTTTTTTTTTTTAATAAAGAAGATGATTAGACTCTTTTACAGCTATTAGACAGATAAAGCTACAAAACCAAAGTTTCCATAAAACATTTAAAACCTTCAGGATTTCATTTCTTCCAGAATCAGGACAATGACTTCCCTTCCTTTTTCCTTTCAGACCTAATTAGAAATATTAACTTTTATTAAACTCCCTTCCAAATGAAACAGTTCTGTTGAAAAATTATTAGATCTATTATATAGCCCAGCTTTAAATCAGCAAGTGGAAGCATTTGACAGGATATTCCATAAACTTTATGCTTATTTAAAAATTAGCCACATTTAGAAGTTAATATTTAAAAATAATTAAAAATAGGATTGGAGAGAATAAGGGTGATAGGAAACACATTTTATATACAAAGACATTTTATGGATTATTTGGTCTAGAATGCTGCTAGTGCTATGGTAAAAATAACTATCCAGGACACTCATGATTTCTCTTGAAATTAGTAAGCAAATATTTTCTTATGTAAATCTAAGCACACTTTGGAAAAAAAGTTTAAAGATGACCCATACAGATAGCAAAACAAATGTTTTTGTGGTAATCTTTTGAAGATGTGAGATGAGGTCCACAGGAGGAAGGAAGATTAATTTTTTAAATCATATACTTTAATTCATTTTACTCTTTACTTTGGAAAAAAAAAAAAAAAAGCTGTTTGGCTTCAGGATTTAGATTGATATCATTTAAAGAAAACTGTCTTAATTAGCATTTCAAAGCAAAAAATTCCCTGACGCCATTTGCCAAGGGCAAAAAATAAATAAATAAATAAAATACTACAACTATAAAAGCTTTACAGCATATTGTTATTTCCAGGAAACATTTCATGTGTGTTAACTCTACAGACAAAACCAGAGGGAGTACATAAACAAACTTAGAAGAAAGTGTTCCTGGCAGCAGAAGAGCACATGAGAGGCTCTACACACTGTCATCTTTAGGCTCTCTAGTTAGAGGCTTGCTTTGTTTTTATAGACAGTTTACAGATGGCTGTGACACTGAAGAAAATCTAACATGCAGAATAAGAAACATATCTTTTCTAACTATTCTTTGGGAAAATGAAATACCGATTCCAAGAATAAATAATGTGATTTTCTGCTTTACTTATGTTTTCAATTGAGTTGTAAACATTAACAATGTAGTGGGGAGAATATCACAGCCAGTTCCAACATACATACACACCACCTTTTAGTGTTATTTCAGATCTCTGAGGATAGCTGCTTATAAGTGGCAGTCAGGTTTGGAGACTTAATATTTCACAAAAAGGCCCTCATATCAGTCTGCTACAGATTACTCATCATTACTGGTGACTCCAACAGGTACCATCTATCACACAGGTATAGCAGAAGGTTTATATTAACCTTGGAGGCATTTGAGAAAGGTCTTGGAGAAAGCTGTATATGTGGCTGAAATTTTAAGGGATCAAGGGATGGGAATGAATGAGGGGAAATGATTTTTCTTGAAAAGGTGGAAACAAGCTTTGTGTCATTTTCTTCTCCTATTCAATGCCTCTCAGTTAAAATTAACTCACCCCTACACTTCACCAAATTATCTGTCTCCATGAGTCTATTTTTCTACTGTAATAGAAACAGTGTAAGAAAAAATGGGTATGGGGAGGGAGGAGTCTTCATGGAAAATATCTTCTATCAAAGACCTGAAAATATTCAGGCAAATATTTCCTTCCCTGGTAAAACTTATGACAGCATTGAGAGTATCCAGGCATTCTCATTAGAAATTAGATCTACTTTTAGATAAAGGCTAAGATCCACCACGAAGTAAATTCATACAAGAAGACAAAGTAAAAACAAGTTTTCTTGTTAATGCAAGTATGGTGGCTTGTAGCCAAGAATATGTGAAGTCCAGCCCCAAATTCTCCCTTATTTCAAAGACAGGTGAACACTCCAGTACTTCATAGTAGTGGATACTCAATACTCCATACTCTATAGTATAATTCACAGAATCACAGAATCATCTAGGTTGGAAGAGACCTCCAAGATCACTGAGTCCAACCTCTGACCTAACACTAACAAGTCCTCCACTAAACCATATCACTAAACTCTAAATCTAAACATCTTTTAAAGACCTCCAGGGATGGTGACTCAAACACTTCTCTGGGCAGCCTATTCCAATGTCTAACAACCCTTTCGGAAAAGAAGTTCTTCCTAATATCCAACCTAAACCTCCCCTGGCACAACTTATTCACTCTTTACTGTTCCCTTCCTGGCTTTCTGTTTTCAAGAAACTTTTAGGAATTGACTGTCCTTGTAAACATCATTCATCTAACAAATTTGGTTAAAAAAATCAAGTTGGCTCAGGCAGATGAAACAAAGACATGCTCACATTCTTTTCCTCACAGATGACCAGGTCAACAATGTGGTCCCAAGACTCATTTTTCCTTCAGGAACAACTTCAATTTGTTGTTTTTGTTGTTGGTGGTGGTTGGTTGTTTTTCTTAAACCAGTTATAACAGGTTCTTTGTCATACAGTCTGATCATATGTGATAGCCTTTTTTAAGTCTAACGACGGATATACATTTTTTCACTCAAGGACAAGCTATTTCAACAGTTATTAGGGGATTTCAAAATTAACTAATCTGAGGATACTGTTAATCAAAATGTTAGCTTCATCATGAAATAATTTTGTATATCTCACTAGATGCTGATGCTATCTGCTGTCAGAAGACGTTAAGATAGAAGAAGTTATACCTAGTTCCAGGACTCTGGGCTTAAATTTGGGTGACTGCTTCATAGAACATGCCTCAAGCTCTCAAGCCTTCTTTTCAAATTGGTCCACGAAAGTTGTGTCTCATCCAACTTCTTTGAGGATGGGGAGTCATTTGACAATGGAGAGGGCTCATCTTAAATGTGGGGATAAGAAGGTGACAAGACATCCACCATGTTACATAAAGTCTATAAACTGCCAATAAGCCCTCTTTCAAAAGATTTTGAAATCTGCAGACTCCTATAAAAATGAGATTAAAAATGAGATAAAAAAGATTACTACAAACAATGAATTCCAATTCACTTGTTTAGCAGGTGATCTGAATTTGGCCTTAACCCTCTGAAAAAGCTGAATTTCAAACATTCATATTAGTCCATGCTCACACAGATTTTTTTTTCCATTAAATTCCCAAGAAAGATGGAAGAAAATGTACCCATCATCTTAGTAGTAAAAGATTTCTGATAGCCAATTTGTACTGAAATGCATAAAAACATTTCAGAAAAGAATGAAAAAAAAAAACCACCTCACAAACAAAATAATTAAACAGAAATAAGTACTAAAAATCGGTATTTAAGAAGGTTTTGGTTTTTTTTTTTGTTCCTTTTCCTAATTTTAAGAGCATAAATTTGCTATTTCTTTAAATCAAAAAAGGATGCTAAATATCTAAATGTCCCTAATATTGTCAGAAGAAAGTACTTGAATTGCCAACTTTCCATATAATGTATAGAACAAGGTTTTAAATCTATCCTGGAGCTAAAAGGAGGCTAATATAGCACTGAATATCCACACATCTCTCTAATGAGACTTTTTTACTGCATAATAAATCTTTGCACAGTATGTATATGCACTGCAATTGCAGTATGACTCAAACAGCATTAATCAAGTGTTATGGTAACCTCATTTTAAAGTACAAATCCAGTCAGACATTTCTATCACTGTACTTCATTTCTTAACAAGATTCTTTTAATAAGTAGGAATTTAGGATGTCCTGTGCATTTACTTTCCTTGTAAAAATGTCAAATCTCTGTGTTCCCACATACCCAGAATTCTTCACTGTGTTTTCTCCCGTGTGCCAGTAGTTGACATCATTTCTGCTTTGTTTGAACAGCTGGTCTTCACCCAGCCTCGGGAGTTCAGAGGTACAATCAAGGCCAAGACTTCACTCTTCATAAAGAAGAAATACAGAGCACAAGGAAATAGGATGTATCGCCAACCATCCACATCCCTTCCCTCAAGGGATAATCTTGTTATGTTAAAAGTTCCCTTATGCTTTGGTAATGCGGGTTTCATCCTATACCTCTGAACTCCGGTGTGTTATCGTGAACTTAGGATTTTCACTGACTCAAGGATACATGTATTTTTTTATTTTCTACACCACAATCCTGACTCTATTACAAATTACAGATGGCCATCACATCCTCTCTCTAGACCTTATCTCACATTTCATCTTGCCCTGTGACAGTGAAGAACACAAGAGGGTTTCAGAAGTTACTTTCCAAGGAGATGGGATGGCTGAAAATAGATTTTAGTATAGTCAGCAGTGAGGGAGCAGTGAAAGCAGGGCTTTTCCACAAGGAGACCAAGCCAAGTAGGATGCCGCACAGGTCCCCAGCGTGGTGGCAGCAGACAGTTCTAGACAGGACAATCAGATAGCCCTAAATCTCCCCTTCTTTCAGAAGCCCAGAAGAATCATCTGTAATGTTTTCTGCAAAAAGAAGCTTCCCTTTAAATTTATTGGTTTCAGCATCAAACCAAAACACAAACTTTTGTCATCTTGTCAAAAGACATCTAAGTTCCTGAAGTTAATTTCTGCTTGACTCAGAGTGAACTAGTAGAGCAAGGACTTGAAGACAAACCAGAAGTCTACCTGCCGATATGTGTCATCTTAGCATATCAGGTTTTGGGGGGCATGTAACATACCCAGGCTCCAGCATCATTTGAAAATTTCTGAATGTGAGGAGTTGTTGTACAACAGAATCCTCCTCCTCCGTTCAGGTTCAAAGCACACCCCGTCTGCCACAAAGCAGGTCTATATCTGCATTCACAAATAGTGGTTCTGTTGAATGAAAGAACTGGTACTGAGGAAATGAAACCTATATTATATATACTTCAGGGAGGTTCTAGTTTGGATTAGTTTGAATCTGTAGCATGTACTGAATGTCCATTTATGGCTTGAATGTATCCGGTGCCTTTTCAGCTCAATTTTATCTCAAAGGCATCATTCTCACACACTTGCGACTGCTCCATGATCCAAACAAAGAGCAGCAAATGAAAATAATCTGGAGTTCTCCTTAAAAGCATACTTCTGATTTGAACTAAGGGAGTAATGCAGTTGGGTGCAGGAAGACCCTTAATACAGAGGTAAACAGAAAGACACTCATGCCCCCATTCCCTTGGAAGCAGGGAGTTTGTTGTTTGTGGCAGAACATCAAGAACACAGACACAAATATTATTTAGAATTCAACATGTTTTTTGTCTTCGTGTTATATAGATATAGAAATGTTGCATCCTTCATTAGCCGTATAAATTTATGAAAGAAGTTATAGAAAGTGTATGCACCACTTTATCTTTTTAACTTTCCTTATCCAATAAAATGCAATGCACTCATGGAAGAAAAAAAAAATCTTTCTAATCCTACGCATTTGAATGTGTCCATGAGAATGAAGCTCATGAAGCCTAGATGAAGCTAAAGAAGTTGAGATAGCTTTGTAAGGTTTGAATTAAAATAAAAAAAAATACAGTATGGATGAAGCATGCAATTCATTTTCAGCTCATAAATCCTGATTTTCAAGTGAAAAGGGTACACAGAGGATGTATAAAAATTTAGTGGCTACAGTCCTTCTAGTGTCAAAAACACATATTGACATAAGAACACACACTTCTGTGGAAAAAAATGTGAAGCCATTAAATTGTAGGATGTTAGTAAATCAGCTTTGGTTAAACTCAGCTCCCATTGTGCACCTGTATATGTATTTCACTATGTTCCAAGCCTCCTTTACTACGTCACTCAGTAAATCAAGCTATGATTTACTGAAGCAAGAAATTTTGAGCAACGAATGAGTCACAATATTTATTTGAATTTCATTGACCCCTGGTGGGAATGAGGGAAAGGGTGGCACTGCCCATTTCTGTGAATGCAATGATTTCTTGTCTAACTCCAAGACACTTTATTTTTACTGGGACAGCTTCTGAGTTGGAAACATAAATAACAAAGCCAGTATTCCTGTTGGCCACCTTCTCAAATAAGTGAGGGTTGTAGGAAAAGGAAAGAGATTTAATTCAAACTTGACAGTCACCAAGCAACCAAAGAATAAACAAATAGACACAGGGCCAAGGTAAAATAAAATAAGGATGTGTTGTGTCTCTTTAAACTCTGTATTGATTACACTGTGCACATGCATACATATATTTGTGCATGTGTGTATAAAATCCAACAAAGGCTTACATTGCTTTATACATGAATACTTTATATATGTTTTTTAACATCATAGGTGAAGAATTTGATGAAAGAGCAGAGCTGAAGACCAGCCCTTTGCTTTGACAAATCTTTGCTCAATTCTGAACACAACAAACATGACAACAATCAAGATGGCTGAATTCCACATCACAGTTCTTATGAACTGTACACTAGTACACAAAGGTAAGCTAGACAACTACTCCACTGATGTCTGTTGGCTCTGTCAACAAAACAGAAGTGTACCATTAAAGACTCCAAAATTAAAGCCTCTCCATTTAAGGAAAATTACTCCTATAGTTACAACTTTTCTGTTATATTCCCTGTTGTTGAGAAAAGCAGCAAAGTCTTGCAATATTAGGAAACAAAATATTTTCCCTCAACATAATTAACAAAACAAGTATGATATTAATATTGCTGCATAATGAGAAAATCTCCTATCTCTTGACTGAGATACATCATATATAATATGATATAATCTCTTAATACAATGTAGTTTTTTCTATTAACCCTTAGAGCAGCAAAGCAGTTCATCTTTTGGTTACACACCCTATAACATTTCAGGTCCTGTGCTTGGCTCGAGATCAGACTAAATGATCTTCATAACTTTTGAAATTCTTCACTTTTTGACCTTCAAACACTGAAGCAGTCTCAATGAAATTAATTGGGCAAGATCTGCAGTGTCTGAATTGCTGCTTGTACTCTTCTGGTTAATGCACCCATGTCCATTTGAGGACATTGAAGCCTTTGTGTTATGCTTCTGCAATGGTTTGACAGGTGATATTGAAAACTTATCATGAGGAATTATTTCTCTTTGGACACCTTACTACCAAATTGGTCCTGCATTACAAACAGCACTGTAACATATGTCCATGTGCCAACCCCTGTTCACATGATATATGTGCTTTCATAACTTAACAAGAATGCAGAATTCTTTAAAGTTGGTGTTGAGCTGAGATCAGCAACTAATATAGTTCAGTACACAACTGGTTCCACTCCCCTTCATTAGCAGTATCCAGCCTGACAGGACGGGAACTTGGGTTGCTTGTAGAACCCATCAGTTTTGAGGTATTTCCCTGTGTGTTGCAGGACCTACCATCAAGACTATGAAAAGCTTTTAGTTTGGCCTAGTTCTTCACAATTCTTCTACATTCCTTTCTCAAGGCAAGCTGTATATGGCCCTATGGTACCTATGGTAGTGTAAAATACCATTTCAATCAGCTTATTCTCTAACACTTTTTAGCCCAAGAAAGACATTGTGCAGAAAGAAGAAACAGAAGAAACAAAAACATCCTTGGCACAGAGCAAATAGCAATATTCAGTTATCACAAGAGAATGTATAATATCACTTTTCTTACTCTAAGAAGGTAAAAAGAAATTGTCATTCACGTCTAATACTCATTCCTGTTATGAAAAACTGTTTTGTTTATCCATCTCTTCTAGTAAATTGTAGTTGCTTTTAAGCGACTACAGTTAATTTTTATATGTCAAAAGGGCCTGACTGAATCTCTTCAAAACTATTCTTACTGGTATTTTTCTTATAGTCCACTATCATTTTAATATTCTTTGATAGCTTTAATGAAAGCTTGTTGCAGAACAGAGTGAAACATTTCCATCATGGTATGTGATATTTCTTCTGTAATGAAACTCTATGCATTCACAGCCATTTTTTTTTTCTCTTCTTTTTTGATTCAGCATTTCCCCAAATCAGAGAATGGTTGAGGTTGGATTGGACTTCTGGAGGTCACCTAGCAGACCACACTGTAGTAAGAGCAAGGTCAACTAGAGTAGTCATGTTTTGAATCTCTACAACACTTCATAAATCTTCAGTAATCTGTTCCCATCTCTGACCACCCACACAGAAATAAAAATGTTTTTCTGTGTTCAGATAGAATTTCATGTATTTTCTTTTGTGCTCATTGCTTTTCATCCTGCCACAGGACACCACTGGGGAGAGCCTGGTTCTGTCTACTTTATTCCCCACCCCATCAGGTATTTATGCACATGGATAAGACCTCCCTTGGTGCTCCAGAATTAACAATTCTAGATCTCAGCCTCTCCTTGTATGAGAGATGCTCCAGTCCCTTAATCATCATTGTGGACCTTCACTGGATTCGCTCTAGTACATCTTTGTTTCTCTAGTGCTGCAGAGCCCAGAAATGGACACAAAACTCCAGACATGTCTCATCAGTGCTGAGCAGAGAGGAAGGACCAGCCACTTTGACCTTCTGTAAATTCAGTGTCTAATATAACCTGGGATGTTGCTGGCCTTCTTTGCCACAAAGATGCAATGTTGACTCCTGTTCAATGTGGTGCCCGTCATGACTTCCAGTTCCTTCTCTCCAGAGCCAGTCAGTCCTGAGCCCATACTGAAACATGGGGTTATTCTTCACCAGTGGCAGGACTAAGCACTTACTTTTCTTAAATTACTTGAGATTGCTGACAGACCATTTCTCTAGCCTCTCTGAATAGTGGCACAACTGTCTGTGTGTCAGCCACTCCTCTCAGTTTTGGGTCATATGCAAACTTGCTGAGGTCCCATTGTCCAAATAATTAAAGAAGATGTTAAACAGTATCGGACCCACTGTCAACCCTTGTGGTATACCACTTCAGTGATTTATATTGATTGGCCTCCAACTGGACATTAGCTGCTGCCAATGGCAATCATTTGAAACTGGCTGTTCAGCCGGTTCTCAGTGCATTCCACAATCAACTTATCTAGCCCACGCTTCACCAGTTTGTCAATGCAGATGTTATGGGCAAGGGTGTCAAAAGGCTTGCAAAGGTCACAATAAACAACATCCACTGCTTTCCCTTCACCTACCAAATTTGTCATCTCATTTCAGTGGGCTATTATGTTGATCATGAATGATTTCCTCTTCAAAAATCCATACTGAATTCATCGTAAAGAACAGTATATTAATTAATAACTAAAGATTAACTATTCTCACTTTTTTTTTTCCTTCCTGATTTCTGATAGGAAGTTAAATTCACTGTGTCTAGAAATTATTGCATTATTCAATGTTTGTGCTGCAGTTTTGGGGATTTGTAAGTTTGACTACCCATTTGGGTGTCTGTAGAATCCTTGACTTCAATCCCAAGCCAGTGACTTTATCAGTATGAGTACACATAGATTTTATTTCCCTGTCCCATCTAATTATAGCTACTTTTTCCAGTCCCCTCTCAAAAGTGCCTCTTCAAAAGCCCTTTCCATGCAGTATTTTCTAGTATACATTTGAGCCTTTAGATTTGTTGTTGTTGTTTTTGTTTGTAGACATGTACTCCAAACTGCTAATCCAAAATTCAGTGGTACAGTTTGTCTCATCCTTGCCTCATGTGTTGATATTATGAATCATTTGAGAGAGGTCTATAGCTATTAACTCATGGCTAATTCACGCTTTCCTTCAATATTAAACATAAAACATTAAGATGAGCTTGCATTGATTATTCAGCTTTTTAATAAAAAATGGACTTATGGACTTACTGCAATACATCACTAGTCTAAAACTACATCACATAAAAGTAAAGAATTAGAAGTCATTAATGATTATTTCATGATCATCTCTGCTCAAAAACAGTTCAAATACCATGAAAAGAGGGGATACCATTCTGAAGTTTCCTGTTCTGAATCAGGTCACAGTAACTGCAAGCCAAACTACATTTACTGGGAACACCCTTCGAGACGGGATGGACCTTGGCTAATGAATTCATCTGGGAGATATGGGTCTAATAAACTTGGTACATATTTCCTCTATATTGAAAAAAATGTAGGATTAGGGATCAGGAAAACTCTAGTTAGTAGAAATACTTCAGCCTGTCAATGTTATACACTTAACTGGATTTCATAACTGTTATCCCATTTGCTCAACTATTTGGAATTGAATCATATGACCAATTCATTGAATAACTGTTATTTGATAACGAAACAAAAAATCACAATTTAGTCATCATTTAGGCCTTGATATCTAGATACAGCTGATTTTGCAAAGTTTAGTCAATGTGAGCAATGCACTGGAGTGTAACTTAGAAGTCACCCTGTCAGAAATTAATATAAAAGACCAATGTATTGTACAAAATGAGAATGGTATGCTTTCAAGAGAGTCAAGTAGATGCCTTGCAGAAAGGACAACTTAGACACATAAATGATCTCACTGCCTTATTCTGCATGAATACTTCTTGCAGAATTCACTGTGCTATACATGCTAGGCTTCAAAGATGAAAACAAACAAACAAAAAACATTTGAGAAATAGTAACAGTTCTCTCTTAGGTTTGAAAATTGATACTGGCTCAATGGTTCTGTGGCTTTGTTGTACATAATTTAATTGCTAGAGATAGTTCTCTTTATTTTTCCTGTTGAATTACCAAGGGTGTATTTGATTAGAGGCATGCCTAGTAGAGAGAACATGACAACTCATGGAAAAAATCTCTTGATTCTCAGATCAATCTGATTTTCCACTCATTTAAACAGATCAATCTATGAAATATTTTTGGAAGATCAAGCCATACTCCAAGCATTTGCTAGAAACAGTCTCATGACTAAGCGTACTGTTTAGTGAAAAGGAAAATGAGTCTGTTACACATTCTAAGACATATGTCTAGGGACATGTGATAAAAGGTTCTTGTTAGATTATTAGAAAAGGAATACTTCTTTTTCTGGTCCTATTCAAAAATTTACTTGCAGGTAGTTTGCAAATGATTTGTAAGAAATTAGAAGAAACGTGCAGATCAAATAATTCATGATCTGGGCTCCAGAACTGTTCCATGCTTGGAACAGTCCACACGAGGAACTGGGATACCAGACAAAGCTAACCCTGAGGAAGGTAGCTGGTGGGCAAGGGAAAGCAGTTTTGGAAAGTTTACGGTCATGGTGGAGACTAACTGAAGACACATACCCACGTTTGGTAAACTAAAAGTCATAGCTTTGGCTATCTTCTAAATACTAAGCTCTTACTGTCACACATAGCACTTTCGACTCTTTCCAATAGAAGAACGTGCTCTGCTGCACATTAAAAAAATGACTAGGGCTTAGTTACAGTCACAGCTAATAATAATCCCCAGGCACAGCAGTACTTTATTCTTCAAAGGTTAATCTTTTTCGCTACAGTTTGATCTTCATCTAAAGCCAGGTTTCCTATGAACAACCACACAATGTAGCAGATCTCTGCAGGAGACAGAGCTTTCTCAATAGCTGATCTGAAATTTCAGAAGGAAAATTAAGATTTCTCTAAAAACCACACTGTCCTTTGCAGTGAAAGGACTACCAGCATTCACTGCAGAATAACATAATATTGTGTTCAGGAAGACTGCAATATCCAAAAAAACCCTGTGCTTGTGTGTGCAGTTCTTTCCCCTGGAGTAGAAAGAAAAAGGAACTGTTTATTTGCACTGCATAATGCACTTCTGGAAGGCACAAAAATGCCATAGTGCTGTGGACATTTTAGCAGATTATTCTTTAAGAGTCTTAACAAGGACATTTCCTACTACTGTCGAACATCATCATCCAAGACTAAAACTAATATGCAGTTATGTAAAGCAATAGGCAGTATTCTGAACTTTTCTGCTTTTTGTTTATTCATGGTTTGGAAATGTGTACACTTTTCTGGGTGAAGAACTGTCTGGATGACCTGGCTCAAAGAGCCCCAGTGAATGGAGTTCAGTCCAGTTGGTGGCCAATCACCAGTAGTGTTTCCCAGATCTCAGCATTGGGGCCAGTTTTGTTTAATACTTTTTCACTGATCTGGATGAGGGGTTCAAGTGCACACTCAGTAAGTTTGCAGACAATACCGAGACAGGCAGAACTGTTGATCTCCTTGAGGTGAGGAAAGCTTTGTAGAGATATCTGGGTAGGCTAGGTTGGTGTGATGAGTCCAATTACAGAACATTCAGCAAGGGTAACTGCCTGGTCCTGCAATCTAGATGCTTCTATTATTCTATGAATCTAAGTAAACAATTACATTAATTAAATTAACTTAAATTAATTTTTAAATTAAATTAAATTAAATTAATTAAATTAACAATTAAATTTCACATGGTCTAAAATTTTGGGTAGACTTGTGCGGTGCCAGGAGTTGGACTTGATGATCCTATGGGTCCCTTCCAACTCGGGATATTCTATGATTCTATGAAATTATCTACCCTCAGTATTGAGGGGATAAATGCATTATCCAAAACTATTGAGTGGTAACTTTATCAAGCTACCATTTTCCTAGCAAGAGAAAAGAGACATCACAGATAGAGTTTGCATAGTAGATAACTATGGAACTGATTTCTGAAACCTGGGATCAGAATATGTATCACATGTCTCACTTGTTAGGCTTAACAGTATCACACACTCATATTTCTTTCCCATAACCATGAACGCTTCAAATATATATTTCATTTATAAGGAACATGTCAAAATTTGATCCACATAATTGATAGAGTACAGAAAAAGCAGTAACCTGCTATTAAAAATTTTCCATTTGTTTTTTTAGCATGTCCCATTTTAAAATCTATGAAATGCCTTTCTTAACACCTGAATAAACAGGTGTTAAGATGATGCAACTCTTCAACCGAGATAGGCTGAAGTTAAAAATGAAGTACATCAGGACCCTCTGAAACTCAATCCCTAGATATTCTAAGTGTTTTCTGAGTGACTCTCCTTGTTTTGCAGCGGACCAGTCAAGCTTTCCACAACCCTGAAGTTCATGCACAACTCCCATTTTGAACAGTTAACTGAACTTGGCTTAGGCTGTTCTTTGTCTCTATTACTCAGGACTTGCATTCTCTGCAAGTGGCAGATCACCACATACACTAAACAGTAATTTTGTTGACTGGTGTTTTGACCACACTTATTTCCCCCGAAACCAGGCAATTAGAAACAGGAGTAAGTCCAGCATCTGGAATCTACTTCCTACTTAATATCAGAATAGAAGTAGCAATTGCAAAAAAAAAAAAAAAAAAAAAAAAAAAAGCCATGATCCCTGCAGCTCCACAGTTATGCAGCAGAATTCTGCCTTTCTAAGGAATGTTCATAGACAGAAAACAAAAACCCAGAACTAACTCAGAATCAAATTCTTTGCTAGTATCCTCCATGCAGATTGAAATGCAACTAGTTCTCAGTGGTCAGGCAGAAAACAATACAGAGAAAGTCTCTGATTTTGGAGTACCATTTCCAGTTTTGTTTCCCTAAAGAAGAAGTAAGATACTGTTGAATGACAGGAATGAGTGAGTCAAGCCAGGACAGACATAGATTTGTATTCAGCTAGGCAATACTGAAATAAAAGTTATTTCTAAAGTGACGAAATAGAGAAAAAGGATGCTCAGTTGAACTTATTCCAAACTGAGGAAAGGAATCCTTACCTTGCACCTTCACAAAGAGCATCCACTTCAGAGCAATTTTGCTAACACACATTTCAGGCAATTAACAGTATTATTACCTTCTCCAGGGCAAAGATCTTATTACATGACATTTACACATGTCAAAAAAAAAAAAAAAAAAAAAAAGAGAGAGAGGAATAGGGAGAGGGAGAGAGAGTAGAGCATAAATACAGTTCAAATTAACACGTGTAGGCAGAAGCCCTTGCCCTATTAACCTATCCCATACCGTACACACTCTAAGATGCGATAGTAAAGGTATGGTTACCCAGATACTTCCACTCACAACACTTTTGCACCTGGCCCTATACACATGCATACCGTACAAAGTTATGGAGGGAAATAGCTCATCCTTACTGAGTCTTCTCCATTTTGACTTTCTGTAGTTGATCATGCTCTCCAATTGTTCGTTCTTTTTCAAAATCAGAAGCTAATGTCTTTCATGTTATGCCTGTCTAAAATATCATGAATATTTTCTACTAAAGCATGTTCAAATTCACAACTGCTCTAAGATAGCTTTAGTTGATATGACATGCATCCCTTTACAACATACTTTCATGTCTATCACAAGCAGCTGCCATTACACTTTGAATTTTATTGTTTATATACCATTTGGAAGCTTTGAATGGAATATGGGAAGAACTGGATTTTACAAACATGAGGGTGAATACAGACACTTCTTTTTCCATTTTAAAAGAAAAGCAACCAGAGAAATTCCTTCTTAAAATCAAGTTGATAATAAGAAATGTTCTGGTTTATCTTAGACACAAGGTTATGAACACAAGCTATGAACACTCTAAAATGTTATGAGAACTGAAAACAGTCAAATCTACATAAAAAGTTTAAGATATCAAGGCAAACTCCATTTTTAAATTTTCCTTTCCTTGAAGAGATAGAACACTTAGATATTGGCTGTAGAGTTAACTCATACTGTCTTTATATTCTTCTTAGTTCAATGTAGTATGATTTGGCATATAAAACAGGCTGACATTTGTTGGTTAACATTAAAATATGAAGCCTGCTTTTATGTCAAAGTTCAGAATATAAAAAGAAATCTGACAATTCAAGTTTCAAAAATATTTCCTAAAACACAGAATTTGAGTTATCCTGATAAATAAATAATAAAATATCTTCCAAATTAAGGATTTTCAACCAAACCTGATTCATCTACATGCACGCCAGTACATTTAATTTTTTGCACCATAGTCCCCTCAGGGAAACAACAACAAAAATCATTTGGGTCCATAAAATTAGGCACATTTTGCTAAATATCACTGATGCATTACTATTCAATTAATTAAAAAAAAATCATAATTGTGTTCTGCTTCACATAGCATTATTATTATAGAGAAATCAAACCCATTGTAGCTTATAGAAAGCATAGGAAGTAGTACCTAGCTATCAATTCTATCATCTGTTTGGTTAATGACAAGCCATGCAGAAATACAGCAATAGGACAGGAATCCTAAAATTAAACATAATGTATGTATAACCAGTACCTTGCATAACCGATATAAAGAGGGCATCACTTTCCCATGTGAACAACTGAGACTATATTGAGCAGCAGACAACTGGCAAGCAGACTTAAGATCAACTGTACCATCTTTCATCCCTCAGTCATACAAGTTGAGGAAGATCCATATAGCATTTACATAATAGTACACCATGAAGTATTAAATGTGAATTGGGAGAAGGGAGATTACTACTATGTACTCCACAACCAACTCTGGAAAAATCTATTAATGGCAAATACATTTGTATTCTACTCTCCCAGTGGGGCCCTGAGGACAGCCTGAGGGCATAAGAAAGACAGAGCTTACTGTTTACCCCAAACTCGAACGCCCACGGAACATTTTAGAGACCCCAGCTTAATCCAAGCAAGCAATTAACGTACCCACTTATTTAAACCAGAGTGGGAACTCACCCTATGTGTTTTGCTGTTAGTGTGATCTGTGTCTTGTCCAAGATCAATATTATAGGGCAAAAATGGCCTTTGCCCTCTTGCTCAGACAGACCAGGCCTGCAGAATGGAGCCAGAAAGCCTGGGAAAACCCTGTCTTTGTAGTAGCACGGCACTGGAGCATCTTGTCTATGAAGGACAACCCGATAATGGGAACTGCATGTTCTTGATCTTGGTATGGTGTCCCTTACAGCTGGCACAGGCCACAGCCTCTCCAACCAGAGGGAGGTGTCTAAGCTGTAACCTTGTCCAACCCAGGGAGCGCCACAGCCCAGACCAGTTCTACATGGAATGCTAGCCTTGGTGGCACCCTCTCCATTTTCCTTTTGTTCAAGAATTTGCTCCAGGAGGGATAGAGAGTGCATGACTGTTTTCTCCCATTCAGATACCTTCATCCTAGAAAGTTCCTGGATGACTGTGCACAAGAAACTGCACAACCCTGGGCTTGTTGCCCGTGGCAAGCCTGAAGATATGGCATGGGCATGAGAAGCGGTGGTCAAATGAAGAGCTCAGAGTATTAGATATTATTCAGCACCAGAGGAAATGTTTTACCTTATGACTATTAAGAAAAAGTTGATTAATAGAACATGAATTGTACCTGTCAGGCCTGAAAACTGTACAAAAATGAGAAACCCCAGAACTGCTGATGGCTCTGTTCACCTGTATTTTGAAATCCACTCTAAACAAGTTTGTCCAGAGTATGGGGATGCTGAGACAGCATAAGGTCTCATGTCACTAAAATAAATAAATAACACTTTCAAATGAAACTGGTAGCTGAAGTTTTTCAGCTGGTGATTGATCACTTCTATTGTGAGCATCTGAGAAATGCATTTTCATTTGTTCTAGGTTGAAAGGCACACTTCAACTTGGCCATAAAGTTGAACTAGGCAACTGTTTTAATTCAGCTAAAAGCAAAAGAAGCTGCCAGGTGACAACTTTTTTTTTTTTTTTTTAAATTGGAAAACATTCTCATATAAATAATACTGGTTTTATTATTATCAGGAAAGCTAAGGTAACAATTTATATTAGAAAGTATTTTAGTGGAGGAATGTTTGATTTCATCTAACTATAGGAATTCACTGTAAAACACAAAAACTTTGAATACTGCAATATAACTCTGGCTCTTATTTTTATAAGAACAATACAAAACATGCTTCAAGTTTCTGTACATAAGCACCTTGCACAGCTGAAAGCTAACAGAAATGTAAAGTTGATAGCAAGCTGCTGGAGCACACAGCAATAATCAAGCATCACACCTCTGCTTAATACAGACTGCCCTCACTCATGCAGCTGGACCACAGCATGGTCAAGGAAATTTCACCTGATTATTGTGTGTATGAGCTGAGGATTCTGAATACAGAGCAACTAAATTCTCATTATTGGCTTTTATTCACCATTCATAGCAGGTTTTCTAGAAAAGAACGATAACTCTTCTTTCCTCGACTCTCAGTGTCCTCACTTTTCTTACACAACTTAAGTAGTGCTCTGCATGTTTATTGGAGATAAAATGTGTATTGGAGAACTGTGCAACAGTTCTGGCACAAGCTTGCACCATAAGGCCCAACACCACGTAAAAGGAAAAGAATGTGAATAAAGGAAAAATTAATGCATATATGCATACAGATTGCTCACAAATGTCAATACATCTGAAGAAAGTTACATGTGTAATATGTACTTAAGATAGATTATGAATGGTAGTGATATTAGTCACATATTACTATTACTCATATTATAGTAGTCTTAACTTTCTAAGATAAACATCTTAGAATGTGACGTTTTATTCATAAATAGCTGTTGTTTGAAAGAAAAGACATATAAAACCAAGGAGAATCTGCTGATAGACTGTGTATCTAATATTTTTGCATTTTAGAAAAGTTAGAAACACTCAGCTTGATATATATATATATAAGCATATATACATATATACATTTTTACATGAGATCTGATACAATTATATCTAATAATGTAAAGTATTTTCCCAAAGGGGAAATATTTAAAGCAAGTAAAAATGCAGTTTTAATACTAGTTTATATACTTTTCTATGATGAAACTCACTATTTAGATGCAAAGGCAAGAGCTCCCTCTAGTTAACAGACTGGTGAATTTTCCTAGCCTGAATTCTGAAGTGAACTTTGAAGAGCTGTCAATGAATTAGTAACTACCAAAGCACAGTTGTCATTGTTCTGAGGACACTTGGAATTTGTTTCCTGGATTTATGTTTTTAAGGAATATATGGTTTTGGATTGACATAAATAAATAAATAAATAAATAGGCAAATTTCGCCTTTTGAAATTATTTTTATTGTATCACATTATTTATGTGTTTTAGTTATATCACACAAGTTATATAGACCATCTCCCAAAATTAATAACAATAGCTTAGTGCCTCCTGATGCCTTTTTAAGCAGATTTCAGCACAAAATCAGATATGATCAGGTCCCTCCTTAAGACTTTCTGTCTTCTCTCTCACTGAAATAGGTTAGGAAACAGCAATCAGCTTGGGACTGAGGGGTGCTGTATTGCAATAAAATTAGGGGCCAAAAGTAATTAAAAGATTTACAAGAAGAGTCACAGAATATGGCCTATAAGAGAAAATTAAAGAAATCAGCATTCCTTTGTCCAAAGAGACAGACAGAGAAGAAACAGGATGTTTTTCTTCAAAGAGTGCTGTGAGGAACAAGAGAACTATCTGTTTTCCATGTACTTAGAGGCTGGACAAAAGTAACATATTTAAATTGCCTGGAGCAGCTGTTTTGGAGCAGACTTAATTTGTCTAATTTGAACTTAGACTTCCAACCCTGTCAGGAATGCTTAGATAAAGCTCATTCTGCCTCAGTGAACGGGAAGTGTTTGCACAACAGCATTTGGTGTCCCACCTCTCAGCACTCTACTATGTATCATACATACCTTTTGCTGTCTGTATGTCAGTTCACACCTCGAAATGTTTTACTTCTTTGTGACAATATCATTTCTGAGGCTTCACTATAACTCCTTGATTTTTTTTTTTTTTCTGTAGAAATTGTACTTGGCCCCAGCAACATAGGGTAACTTACTGATTAATTCTTTCTCTGTGTAGGACATTGCATTTATGCCTAATGAATGATGGCCTTTTCTTCTCCAGAATACTGCCTGATTTTTTTTCAAGATTACTTTGAGCTTTGTTTATATCATCCAATGTGCTAGCAACCTCTCCCAATTTGCTCTCACTTGCACTTTTAATAAGAACATTCTCCATCAGCTGTTAGATTTGTCCTGTTCTTGTTTGTCAGTATTTCTACTAACTTCATGGAGACCTCAACATTAGAAATGTGAGGTACCAAGCCTGTAAGTTCTCAAGAAGACCATAAGGCTCAATGAGCCCTAAATCAGCAGGTTTGTGTTCTTTTATCTTTTCTTTCCTTATTTGATACTGAAAACGTTCGCTTTAACAGTGGTACCTAATGTATAAGCCTTCTGCTTGCATGTTTGCTTATTGCTGAAGTGTAGTTTTAAACAATTTAAACAGTTTAGAACTTTCATCAGCAACTTTCATTCTCACTGAACATTAAGCTATGTTTTTTTGGGGGGGAGGAGAGGGTAGTATTTCTTATGATTATTATGTCTACAAATACTGTTTTTTTTTAAAGTGATATTGCTTACTAGTTGCATTTCAGTTTACATAACTGGGAAAATTCCAGAGAACACTTAAGTGCTGACATATTTTACCAGTAAGCAGCAGTTTCCAGAAACCAATATGACTGAAAAGAAATATTAATATCAAATTGCAATATGGTTTGGGGAATTCTAGACAAACAAGAATTAAAGCACCCACCAACAATATTCTCAAATAGTGATTTACATGTGTCCATAAATATTGACTGAATCTGAGCAAATCAAAGGTATGGTTTCTCCAGAAAAAAAAAATAGTTTATTTCTGACCACTGAAGAAACTCAGCTTTTTTTCAGTTAAGCTGCTTGTGAGCCATGTATCTACTAATCTAGCTCAATAACGTTATAACCATAGCACAAAATTTAAATAGTGCCCATCCTCTTTATAGATTTCTTCCTCATTTTCTGAAATTTTTGCAGCTTTTCTTGTTAAAAAAGTAAACATGGAGTTAAGGCTGAGATTCATGTTAATTTGTAGGAATAAAAAATCACTTTATCTGAATATTTTCTAAATACTGAAACTAAAATGTTTCTAATGTCACTGCCAGAAATGTTGTTCACTGCAACAATGATTGTTAACATTTTTTCCATAATGCTCATGGTCTTATTTTACAACAGAATGCATCTGGGAACTCCCACTCAAATCTAGCTATAGAGGAAGAGTTATAGATGTAGAGGGCATTTTAGACCCTGTTTATGACCCCCGGTAGACCCTAGTTCCCTAGGAATGTTTGCTGAAAGCGTTTAAATGAGGAAGTAAAAATATAATATTCAAGTGACTGTTCGTGTACCAAGCCACCTCTGTCTTGCACACATGCAAATGGTACACATAAACTAAGTCCTTTAGCTGTTGATGAAACCTTTATTTGCTTAGCCAATAGAAAGGTTTGGCAAAACACCCCAAGCACGAGTTTATCGTTCTGTTTAATAGACAGCGGGAGTGTACTGACATGCAAGCCAGCAATTACGATACAAAATATTCACGTCTGCCAAAGAATGATGTCAGTTCCAGGCTGTCGTGTTTGGTACATATCAAAATACCCTTGCTACTAGAAGCAGAGGTACGTATGTGTGAGTTGTATATGAATTTCCAAACTTAATAAGGCCACACACCTTGAAAATGGATCATTTAACGGTCAACATCAGCACATTTATCTGCAGTAGATTCCTTTTTACACATAAAACATAGGTTAACATGTGACCTTTTTATTTGTTCTTAGACACCTGGAAACAATTAAAAAACATTTAGTTTTCCATTCTGTAAAAATATCCTATTTCTTTAAGTAAAGAGCTTGCAACGAGTTATAGAAGAGGGAATAAATTTAAAAATCTATTAATAGAACACATCTTTCTTGTTATGTACTAAATTTGTAGGTGGGGGAAAATTCTGTATTAATAATGTGAGAAGATTGAAAGCTTTAAAAATATAAGGAACCATCAGCGCATCATTTCTGGAGGATCTCCAAGAAACTGCATTGAATTCAAACAGAGATTTTAAAAATTATGTGTATTTTTCCTGTTCGCTAGTGGCGTCACAGCTTTAATTTGTTCTTTCCTCCATTTTCTGGGTAAGGCTGGCTTGTATTAGTCATATCTTACAATTCCTGAATGGAGAACACTGTTTAATACCAGAGATCTCCCAAATATGGTTTTGATACCATAGACAGAAACCAAAACCCAATTTAATGTTTGGAAGTCTTTCTACACATTTAAAGGGATTTTAATCAGGCCCAAAAAGAATATCTTAGTAGTCCTTTTATAGGTATTTATATTTCAGTTGCCTTGAAACTGCTTTCACATAAGAGTGATTGAGAGATAACAGAATAGGGAAGTAGGAATCAGTTCATACAAGAGACAATGGGCTGTAGACATAAGACAAACACTAATCCAAAATGCAGTAACGTAGTGGAAAGTCATAATTGATTCTGAATAACTTCCTTTTCCTCCCACACATCCAGGAGCTGAGAAAATATTGAAGGAAAGATGAGAAAATTCACATCCATTTCTCCTGAATATGGAGCCAAACCTTGGGAACTAGCTTTGCCTGTCTGCCCCTTGTCTCCCTCCTCCCAGTGGAAAAAAATGCTGTGACCATCTCCTCTGGAAAACTGGTGAGCATGAATCATTGTGCTGATGAATAATTCCCTTATTAAAACATTTCTAAATTGTTGCCAGCTTTGTGATTCTTCTACCTTTATGCCTCCAGCGATTCTTGTACCTGTGAGAGAGGAGGAAACAACTGTGTTGGGTCTGTGGGTGAATTATACAAGAATCAGTACTTCAGCTGGGGAAATAAGAAAGCCCATTCCTGAATGGCTTATGCAGTAATTTAGGACCCCAGCTGGACATCTCTACAATAAAGAGCAATCTCATCCAAGAAAAGGAGGCATATTACCCCATGTTCTGGCATAGTACTGTTTTTGTAGAGGGTAAGCTCACAGACAGGTGGTACTAGGAAGAATATACTCTGCCTTCCCTCTCTGCCTGTCCAATTTGTGTTTGTACTCCTAGTTGAAACATGGCACTTAACTGAAGTCAACTTTGGGTTGTGTTATAAGTCACATAAAATAAAAATGTGGTTTTCAAACACAGGATCTTGACACAAATTTTAAAAATAGAACTGGCACTTGTTAAAAGCTTTTGGCTGAGCATCTCTTTCCTAAAAGGCTTTGTAGGCAATTACACTGTGGAGCTAAGTATGGAAATACCCGCAGTAGCGGTTACAGCTGTGCAAGTCTGTCTGAATCCGGTTCACACAGAAACCTGCTGACTTTCTTGTTTATGAGCTTCATTCACACATTTCAAGGCAAAATTGAGTAAACAGTGACCTCTAGGTGAAGAGTCACCTAATTATGAGCATTACTATGATGTCCTTTATGCATGCTCCTTGAAGAGAACAGGAGGGCTGTGGTTCCAGCAAACTATGAAAGGGGAAGTCAGTGAAAACCCTAAAGGTTTTTGATCAGCCTCTATGAAAATGGTTGAGTAGCCCTTGACTGCTGGCATTGTATCTGAGATGTGGAATTATATTGCTCATTGGGGCATGCTGGAATTGACAACAACTCCTAACAGAAGATGAGCTTCTAAAAGCTGGCAAAGGTCATGCAGATTTTACCAAGGAACTTCTGTTCTATCTCAGGAAAAAAAAAAATATCCTTTCAACCGTGAGAGTCCTCATTTCATTGTACCTATATCTGATTTCCTCTATTCATACAAAATCACAGAACGGGAAAAGGCTGCACCTATACTAGGAAGTTAAACCATGCCAGGGCATATTCCCAGGCTCTGTTTTGCCTTTGTGTGCTTGAACTACAAGAGCAGACCCTCACTTTTGGCCTATGGCAACTGTCAGTCTCCCAAAGGATTCCTGGACATTGCTCACCCAGGTCATATGAAGCCACCCTGTTTTTAAGGCTCAAAGATATTACCTTTTTCGCTTTCTGAAAATAAAGAGTGGAATATATATATGAGGCTGAGGTGTAAGTAGTACATAAGAATTTATTTATTCTCTTCTGTAATTACATATTTTGGTCAAATATGTACACAGCTGTATTATTATCTTCATATAACAGATGGAAAATTGATAATCTAAAAGCCAGGTTGTCAAAAAGCATTTAAGCATTGCAACAGCCCTGCCAATACTGTACAGGAAGGAAACTGATGGAGAAGGTTATTGAGCACAGATCTCTTGAGTCTTTTACTGTCAGTATCAACAGGCCGTCCTTCCTTCCCTTTAGTGGAACAACATGCATGTTTTGTAGAAGTTAATAAAATTCATGGACTCTCAGTCGCTATAAACAAATGAAATGAGAACATTCTTGTCAAAATATTGAAAATTGTGCTTTTGTAAATTACTTTTTTTTTCTGTTTGAATATACTAATGTAATTCATCAGAATTGGAACTCAGGATATTTAGACGACTCTTCTTGCAGTGGCAGTAAAGATACGTGTTTCAGTACAGTTAAGGCAAATAACAATAGTAATTGAAGAAATACTTTATTAAACTGTTCACGTATAATTAATTACAATGCACAGCTCAGCAGGAGATGATGTCTGACATATAGTTCCAGCATGTAGCAGAGGTTTTACTTTCACATAATGGAAAAGAAAAATGTAATTTTAGCAAAGTATAATATCTCTCAGATTATCTCAGCTCTACAAAAGACAAAGGTTAATAACAGATGCCTACAAAAACACGCAACAGACTATTCAGCATTCCCAAACTTTCAGGTAATGACAGTTTATAGTAAGTAAGAGAGAACGCATAGAACATGAGAGGTTTTTCCTTAACTGAATACTGATCTACTGGCTTTGGAGATCAGGATCTCTCTCTTTCTAAGGAAATGAGTATTGACATCAGGAGAAGGAATTAATGGGGTAATATAAATTTTCTATCAACTGCATTTATATAGGGAGCTGTGCAAAAGCAATATCCTTTTGCAATACCTGCTCCTGGCAGTGGACAGCAAGCTGAGCTTCACTCAGCTTTGGGATCACATAAGATACTGTATTGTAAGTTTGGTTGCTTCTTTAGTTAGCTAGAAAAGTTAGGAAAATTATCTTTTGTACAAGAATGTATACAGTCAGTACATCCCAGGATTCAGTGCTTACAGTCTCCTAACTTAGTAGTTCAAGGAAAACGCCTAAGCAATTTCCAACATGTTCTATAATTTTATGTCAAGTTGATAGGAGGAGCAACAGCAGAGGAGCCATACTAGGATCTTACATACCCATGAAGATTGCTTTAATTTTATGGCCATCTATCTTTCCTGAATTTTAGTTCTGAATCATAGTCATTTCAGATTAAAATTCAGTATCTCAGCAGCGGTTATAAAAGTACACTTGCTGTTAATTTTATATAACAATGAATATTTAGTAGGCATATTGAGTTTTAATTAACTGATAGACAGATCTGACAAATTTACCAGGCATGTTGTGTTTAATTCTGAATAGCAAAGAAAAGTTAAAGGAATTCTGAGCCTTGCCAAAACACTGAAAAATGCACATTCAAAGTGAAGGACCAATGTGGCCACCTGATACTTTGATCAGAAGGAATTGGTGCCAGACATTTCAACAGGTACAAATATGCATGCAAATCATTCCCTTTGTGACAAGACTGACATCAACCACAAGGTCATGGTATGCATAAGCTTAAAAATACAAGTCATTTGTTACCTAAAACTATGCAAAAAGAAAACTACTGCCCAAACATATAGCACAATGTATAGTTTTATGAATGAGACAAAGAGGTTTCTAAAGAGAGGTAGGCTACAGAAGGGAGGATGTTTACTATTTCATTTTCTATACTGCTCAAAATTTAGTCATATCAGTACAAGTCAGTTGCAAAACTTTTCTTCATATCATTCAAAGTTCAGTCCCCCAAACATTTCTGGTGCTCCTTGTTTCATAGTTGTTACAGCCTGCAAGTCTTCTGGTGGATTATTGATTCTTCTATTTCTGGAGATGTTTTTGTTGGGATGAAAACCTCTTCTAAATATTTTAAATAGCATTGGCTATTTTTATGATTCTTTAACCAATGTTGAATTGTTTAACTAGCAAATTTTAATATATTTTTCTTAATTGCATTCTTCATTATTCCTGTTATCTTCCTAGTATAATATTAATTCATGCTCAGCAATATATTCTTAAACTACCTTGCTGTTAGATAGCTTGTAAACATGTACAGAACATTTGTTACCCATCTCACTTGAATTTAAAAAGTAAGGGTTTACATTAAATGGCCACATATAATGCTAAATGAATTCAAGAACCCCTTCCAAGAACTCTATGGACAAACAGATTTGTAAGGTAAAAACTGGAAAGTACAATACACAGACCTCTTACAGCCGAAAAGTATATCCCAAACCAGATGGATGCAGGAACCACATTCATAACCCAATAATCTCTTTATTGTCATAGTTAATAGTTTCTCCCCAGTTTACAGGCAAAAGCTAGTTTGCTGAGATAAAAAATTAAAATGCTCAATTTTGTTCCCCTCTTCCCTATGTTTGATTTTAGATGCCCTTCGGGTTCCATCACTGCTATTATATCCAACTATTTGGACTGTTATTTTGGTTTCTACTGTATCTGTGACTTATTAGTCCTGGCTGCAAGCCATGAAGTGATGGAAAATGCAGAGGTGGCACCTTTTGATGTTACTTGTATTGTTGAATAGACTTCCTGTGGGCCAGACACAGACTTGGGAGCTGATAGCAGCAATTGTTTTTTTAAGGACAATGCTGTGTTAATATTGGTGACTTAAAGATTTTCCCTATTGTCATTCATACAGAGTGTCCTTTGTATATCTAAATTTATGGATATAATACACTTGTCAGTTTGTTGCTTTCAGTGTACATTAATTCTAACAAAATACTAACTCTACTTTATTCCATTCTCTTTCAATCTTCCATTCAGAATCCAAGTTCTGGCTATAGATATTTCTTATTTCATGTCTGTTGTTTTAAGGCTAAACTGATCTACCCCATGGCCACCCTCAATAGACAAATCAATATAACAGTAAAAACAAGTGACTAAATTTGAAGATTACATAGTAAATAATTTGGACATTTGAATAATGAAAGAATTTATTAATTGATATATACTGTTTTCAAATGTACATATCACAAATCAAAACCTTGTGGTTTTACTCATAGCTTTGCATTAATATTCATAGATATTCATATTACATGTCCTTTGATGCATAGCAACTCTCATTGAAGTCTAAATGACACAGATCTTCTGAAACATCAGGACACTCAGGAACATGCTATTAAAAATCTTGACCTAGATTTCATGTAGAAAATTCCATTAAGTTTTATGCCTATTATCTATTATCTATCTCTTTTAAATTAGTATTAGTATTAGTATTAATATTAGCCTCTTTTGAAGGGGTTTCAGTTTTGTTTTCTTCCTTTCACATAATCACAGAATGGTTGAGGTTGGAAGGCACCTCTGGATATCATCTCATGCAACCCTCTGTTCAAGAACAGTCAGCCAGAGCAGGTTGCTCAGGGATATGTCCAGTCAGGTTTAGAATATCCCTGTGAATGCAGAGATCCCACAATTTCTTTGGGCAACCTGCTCCAGTGTTTGTCCATGCTCACACTAAAAAGGTGGGTTTTCCATGTCCAGATGGAATTTCATGTGTTTTAATTTGTGCCTATTGCCTCTTGCCCTGTTTCCGGCACTACTGAGAAGTCTGACTTCTTCATCTTGGTTTCCTCTCATCAAGTGTTTATACTCACTAAGAAGATGTCTCTGAGCCTTCTGTGCTCCAAACTTAAACTCCCAGTTCTCACAGTTTCTCCTCTTATAAGAGATACTTCAGTCCTTTAATTACCTTTGTCACAAAGGTAACCTTTGCTAGATCCACTCCGTTAAGTCCATGTCTTCTGTGTTCTGGAGAGACCAGAACTGAACACAGTACTCCAGATGAGTCCTACCATAGATGACATTTTACTGCAGTCTAACAAAAACTGCACTGGGAGCAGCATAATTCTTTCAATCATAAAAGAAATTCAGTTGACAGCAGTTCCTGATTCTGATAAGGTTATTGCTTTTCTTTGCATATTTGTGTATAATGGTCTTGACTGGAAAACTGATACTCAAAGGGAGAATTACACAAAGATTATTAATTTAGTACATATACATTCTTATTCCTTTCTTCATCAGGATCCTCAAGTTCAATTCTCAACTTGCAAGTGTAAGCAAAATATGCTTTTATCTACAGAATAATAGGGTGTAGTCTGGAGAAGCTGAATAACTGATGATCAGTCTTGGCTACAGTGATGAATATTTATCATTTTCCTGTAATAACGATGTTTAAAGAATCTTCTTCTTGCTTTTGATGATTTATATCTAAAAAGAACTCAACTGTTTTCACTTCTCTTGTTAAGGATGGACAATGATTGTTTTCAAATATTTTTCTGTTGCTCTGTGGAGTTTTATTCTGTTCTGATGTTATAGGTACTCTGTTCATACACCTCCAACAAAATTCCCCTTTTCTCTGCAGGAGTTTTCACATGACTAAGATAAATACCGGTGAATCAGAGTTCTTCTCATTGGTTTGTTCAGTTTATGTATCACCAGTCAATAAAGGAAGCATTTTAATTATATATATGCTGAAGTTTATATCATACTTTTCCAAAATTCATTCTTGCACTTAGGTATTTTTACTTCTCAATATATATATATACATATATTAACAGTGTATTTTCTGCAGAGCAGAAAACATTCTATATTGCCATCAGGGCTAGATAATTCGAGGTTTACCATCAAGGACCTCAACTATGAACTTTACAGAATGTTTGGGCTGTTTTTTATAATGCATGTCTCTGCTATGCCACATTAAAATCCTCACCTACATATAGTTCCCTCACAAAATCTGTATTCTAAATTCAGAACTAAACCTCTAGTTTCCTAGTTAACCTGGTATTTCAGCTTCTTTTCTCTCTAGTTAATAAATTCAGCAGAGACAACCTCATTCCAGGAGCAAAACAAGATTCCTGGCCATCAGACGTTTTCACCATTTTATCCTTTTAAACTACTGGCAAATAAAAGACATTGTGTAGGGATATGTTTCTGTACTTCAGTCTCTTCAAGAGCTATCTTTTGAAAAGGTCCCAGAAAACCAGTTAGAACAACACTAGCATGGAGTAAGGCCTTGTATGCTACATTCATTGAAAACATGATTACACATAGTAAGGGCATACAGTTTTATTATCTTTTTTGAAATTAAACACGTAAATTTCAGAAAAGATCCTTGAACTTCTCATGGGAAATAGTTTCTCTTATGGAATCTGCATGACTATGGAGCTCATTCACTCGTTACCAGTTTTATTAATGGAAGTTCTGCTTCATCTTTTTCTTTCTTTCTTTCTTTCTTTCTTTCTTTCTTTCTTTCTTTCTTTCTTTCTTTCTTTCTTTCTTTCTTTCTTTCTTTCTTTCTTTTTCTTTCTTTCTTTCTTTCTTTCTTTTTCTTTCTTTTTCTCTTTCTTTCTTTCTTTCTTTCTTTCTTTCTTTCTTTCTTTCTTTCTTTCTTTTTCTCTTTCTTTTTCTTTCTTTCTTTCTTTCTTTCTTTTTCTCTTTCTTTCTTTCTTTCTTTCTTTCTTTCTTTCTTTCTTTCTTTCTTTCTTTCTTTCTCTCTTTCTTTCTTTCTTTCTTTCTTTCTTTCTTTCTTTCTCTTTCTTTCTTTCTTTCTTCTCTTTCTTTCTTTTTCTTTCTTTCTTTCTTTCTTTCTTTCTTTCTTTCTTTCTTTCTTTCTTTCTTTCTTTCTTTCTTTCTTTCTTTCTTTCTTTCTTTCTTTCTTTCTTTCTTTTTCCTTCCTTCCTTCCTTCCTTCCTTCCTTCCTTCCTTCCTTCCTTCCTTCTGCTAAAAAAGATGTGCATCTCCTAATTTTAAGCACTCTGGCCCTTACTCAAAGAAGTCCTTAAAAATCTACTTTGTTTTAAGTAGGTACTTTCAGTCTTTCTCAAATAGGACACTTTCTTGAATGATTAAACATATGCCAAAATAAAGTCAGCCATTTGTAAACTAGAATAATGTATTTGGTTTAACTTTTCAGTAGCTTGCATGGAATGAATAGAACATTTCACTTTTTTTGGCATGCAAAGACCACCTCAAGTTCCACAGCTAGGCACCTGAGGACAGAGCTTCTTTGTTTTTTCCATCAGACACTTTTCCCAAGGGATTTTTTCTGGCCATTCCTCATCTCCTACATTTCCCAGCGTAGCTACAGTCAAAACTTCCTATAGAGGGATTGACTTGTTTCCCCAGATTTTCATTCTCTCACGTCACTGTGAATCCAAAGCCATGTTAGGCATGGTTTATAGCTGCATATCTGAAGCTGCAAGCATGAAGTGAGGAGAGGATGATGAAAGAGCTAGATTTTGATAAAGAGGAATGATGATTGTTATTCTCAGTCTTCACTGACTAGTTTTTCCAGGTTCCACCAGGGAGCACTGAGTGCCTGCCAGGGCTGATCAGATTCTATTAGGCTGACACTGCATATCTCTACAGTTCTTTGATAGCTAGACCTCTTAATATTTAAAGCTCTTTAATGATTTCAGAATAGGAATAGAACAGTATGAGGAATTCTATCACCATATATCTTTTACCTCTTTCTTTGCAGTCATGGAAATTTTGTTTCTAGAAACTGCTATGAAGGCAATATTTCATTTGTTATCTTTCTTTAAACTGTAGATTGGTGGGTAAAATGCTTTCACATCTGGCCTATTCTTGACTTGTTGCAGCCTACATACAAAAGAAATCTACATGCATCCATGAAACTCCAGTCAGTGATTCAATCAGGTAACTGATTCAATCAGTTAAGACTGATGTCTTACTTCCATCAAAGTTAGAGAGAGAGAGAGAGAATACTGTTCTATTAACCTCAATGGCCATGACTAGAAAATAGTTGTTGAGTGAATGAAATAAAAATTAAAATGGTCTCCCATTGTACCTTTAAATACAAAATTGGCTTTTACCACTTTTTTGATTAAAGGTAGCCTAGCCCAAGAACCAATACTGCTCCTCAAGTGTTCATCTACAGAAGTTGCTGTGTGCTAGATTCCAGTAATCATCTAATCAAAATGATTATAATTTTATATTTCCAAATAACAGCATATATCAATCTTCAAGTGTTCCAAGTATGCAAAGATTAAGAAGTTTAATAACCTGTTAGGATCTTCCACTCCAATTTTTATCCCCTTAACTAGATATGATGAATATCTTTTAATATCCATACAGATAAATCATTTTTAGGAAAAAAAAATAATGAAAACAGGATGTAAAAATAAGAGAAAAAAAAAAAAAACTTCCGATGATAATCTCTTGCAAAAGCAAAATACAGAAAAATCATACCAGTGAAACTGAGGCATAATTCTGTAATATTAATTGCATTATTTCTCTTCAGAACATCTTAATTCTGTTGTAATTCATTTATTTTGTCAAGAATTTCATTAATTTGCAAATCATTCTATTATAGAAAGACTTAGTCCATAGTTTGCCATAACTGTCACCATTAAGAAAATGCTTAGCAAAAATTAAAATTTATTTGTGATACTGTCTTTTGGAGTATTTATCAGAGCACGATTTCAACATCTCACACACACATTAAAAAAAAAATATGAAAAGAGATTTTGCTTAAGATTTCTGTCTTCTTTCTCAGCCACCATTTACTGAGCTAAGTCACATTCTTGCTGTGAGTTTTATATGCATAGGCTTTTGCAAAGAACACTTATTTGACTTCACGACAGGAAAACACTATCCAAATAGCATTATTTATTGGACAGGGTCATAAAGAGAAGCGAACTGCATGAATCATTCCAAATATATATATAAATTCTCTCATAAGACCTTTTAAATTACATTTAATAAATACTACAAATTCTGTGCCGTTTCAGTAAAAACCTATGGCAGTTCTACACACAAAATATCTACATGGAAAGTACATATCTTCATTTTGATTCCCACACGACTCACCTATATCTTGTTTTAGAAAAGTATGTGAGAAAATTATATATAAGAGACATACACATTTTTGCATGGATATGTACAGATGTATTGTCCTCTGAGCAGGGTAAAAAAATTCAAATTTTGCCTAATTCTTACACTGAGAAGTCCAAGTACCCATTTCAGATATGGGATTCCTAAAAACCAGAAAAGAAAGAAAGAAAGAGAGGAAAGAAAGAGAGAAAGAGAGAAAGAGAGAAAGAGAGAGAGAGAGAGAGAGAGAGAGAGAAAAAGAAAGAAAAAGAAAGAAAGAAAGAAAGAAAGAAAGAAAGAAAGAAAGAAAGAAAGAAAGAAAGAAAGAAAGAAAGAAAGAAAGAAAGAAAGAAAGAAAGAAAGAAGAAAAGAAAGCATCAGAGAAGAAGGACTGATTACCGTTTAAAAAAAAATGCAGGATGCTGTCTTGTCATCTCCCTGTAACAGTGTCAAAGACATGGGATTTTATCCCTTTTAGTGAAATAGATTCCAATCTCATCAATTTAAAGTGGTATATTTTTATGCAAAAAATAATGTAGGAAAAATGTATGTCCCCACACATCTCATCTAATACCTTTTTTGGATAACATGAAACTTAGAAAGGTTAGTAAAAATTATTTCATATTGCATACAACTGAATTCTGTCATACTTGTGTAACCTACCAAACATTACACCAACTTTTGAGGAAACACTTTTATACACAAAATTCATTTTTTTTTTAACTTTTATTTTATTTGTGTGCATAGAGTTTCTTCAGGTACCAAAGAGCAATCCAAAATCTTCTTTTTTTCACCAACCTTTCCTACATTTCTGCATTTTGTTAAATTGAAAACTATTAAATTCTGAATTTTCTGATGCTTTTGCATGCAGAAATGAAAGGCCTAGGGTTAAGGTTAGGGTTAGGTGGATGCCTAGATGGATGAGTTTTACTCCATTTAATAACTGTCAATTTAATGCTTTTAGTGATACTATGAGATGCATCAAGAATACATCATGTTGTAATCAGAGTTAGCAAAATACATTACAATGTGAGAAACATCCAGTAGAAAAGTTCCTTTGAATACAATCTTAAATAGGAAACACACTTTATTGCCATGCAGCTTAACTCTGACTTTTAAATATGGTAGGTAGCCCTTTTTCTCATAGAAACAACACCTTTGGAAAACTGCATGAACACCTACCTGCAAGACAGTTCATATTCATGCAACTTCCAAATTTACCTCTTCAGAACCACATGGCCGTTACCTCATGATGGCAGCTAGAGAGGAAGTACTGTGTGTCCAACCTTCTGGTACTCCCAAAGAAGAAACAGGGCCAAATAACTAAGGTCCTCACACAATACAGAACATAAGTATTTCCCTAACAAAGACACAAAATTCATTTACTGTCTGGGAATAAGAATTCACCTGCATGCTGGAATTAGGAGCTGGATTAACTGATCATGAATGGCTAGCCTCATGGTAGCAACACCACCTAGCAATCCTTCCCCATCAAGGAACACCTCAAGGTAACACAGTCTGTGCATCCATTTGACTCTCAGAAGTCAACAGCCACCAGCCCTTCTCAGTTTACCAGGGCTGTATACAGTTTTCAGCTACCACAGACTCCTCCATCCTCCACTGGTGCCCTGTGTCTCCTGAATTGGATGGATTTTGTTTATGGGGAGCTGTCCTTTTTTCTTCCTGCTTCTTTCTTCCCTGTTATGTCCTTGATGTTAGCTGGTTCTTCCCATGTGGGGTTCATAAACACTATGACACTGACATTGCTATATTAGACCCTGAAGTCATGCATGCTTTTAGTAGAGTGTGGGGTGCTTTTACTTTTATATATACTTTGTGATTGAATCTGAGCAAAGGCCCAGAAAGTCCTAACTCTTCCTATTAAACCATGTTAACCCTGGCATATAAAAGACCACCTTTGGAGATCAGACCAGTTGAAGGTTATTAAACTGTGAATGTTCCCTGTATCATGACTTCCCTGAAACACACATATCAGAGGAATAATTGATGTTAGCTGCCTGTATAATGGCTAAAGTAACCTGTAATGGGGGAACAACAAAACAGGAGAAGGGAAATAGTTGTTAGGATACCACCTCTGAAATGTCAGGATCCCAACAGGACAGAACTGGCAATCCCATTAGGCAGTATAGCTTAGCTTTTGGCAGTATAGTGTTATGACACTGTGTCGTTCTGTTTGCTGGGGAAAGAAGACAGCATCAAGTGCCTGTGGAAAGAGTCACAATGAAGTATGGAAAGGAGTACAAAAATGCTGAAGGTAACAACATACACAGCAAAACAGAGAAAAAAATATGCTTACAATTTAAAACACGTCTTAATTGGGTGACTAAGGGACTGTGCAAGAATTTCAGAGAAATTCTGTTTACCTTGTTGCTTGAAATTTATTCTTTGTCACTTTTTAAAGATAGTTTATGATACAGGGAACAGTTATATACTGGAAAAGAAAATGAACTGTCATTTACTACTTTTTCTAACACTCTTATGGACATCATCTTTCCCAGCTTATAACAGTTCATATAGTTGCTCACACACATTCTCTTCACATTGTTTAAATATTGGAAGCTTCTTCAGACCTCTCACAGTTTAACTAGCACACACAACTTTGCTAATACTGATACTGCACTTACAAATTATCAGCAACTTTTCTGTAGGAAATTCAGCTTGTCTAAACCTCACTCTGGAAGCTCGCAAGCAGGAACTGTATATTTTCTCTTTGTATGCTATGATTCACCCCTTCAAGTACCTTAGGGTTTAAGCGTAGACTTCAAGTAACAAGCTGCATGCCAAAGGGCCTTCTTGGTTACCACATGTCACTAGAGGACACATCTCTCTGTGACACCAGCTCTCCATATAGGTAATGTGAAACTTCCTTTTGGAGACTCTAGAGGATGTGCTGTGGAAGTTACAGCACCTCTGAAGGTACCCCAAGATCCTATAAATTCACTTGGAGATGTAGGCTAGGAATGTCTAATCACAACAAGGTAACTGAAGATCCAGTCACCTTGAACCACACTTCATTCAGCTCATGTCAAGATGAAATATAAATAAAACCTTCCTACTTCAAGAATATCTGCATACATTTATAATAGCCAAGTGAAAAGAATAAGAGAAAAACAGGATTAATCAACTTACACTGCTTTATATTGCAAATGTCTCTTGTCCACCTCACTTACAATCTTGACAAAGCATATATTGCACATTCAGTTTTCATATATACCTTCATCCTCAGATTGCACTCATAAAAAAAGAAATACTTGGGTAATATTTGCATACACAAAAATAATGTTTACTGTCAGAGCACTTTTCAATACTCCATACCCACTAAAGGAAAATTCTGTCAAGCTTGCTTCTAGCCTCCATACTCACTATGCTACATGTTCAACAAACATCTTTGTGCCTCTTCCCATACTGCCTCTTTTGTAGGAGAGCATTTTCCCAACCTCTAACATTGTCCAGCTGTTCCTTGGAAGATCATGTAGAATTCATGTCTGACAAAAATTTGACCACACCCTTGGTTGTTGATGCACCAAGAGCATTGCTGAGTGTTAGCTTTCTTCTAGATTCTTGTTGTGTTACATTTGCTTATCACCATTTGCATAATTGAATTCAAAGCTTTCAGGAGACACAGTTCTTCCCTTCCCTTCCCTTCCCTTCCCTTCCCTTCCCTTCCCTTCCCTTCCCTTCCCTTCCCTTCCCTTCCCTTCCCTTCCCTTCCCTTCCCTTCCCTTCCCTTCCCTTCCCTTCCCTTCCCTTCCCTTCCCTTCCCTTCCCTTCCCTTCCCTTCCCTTCCCTTCCCTTCCCTTCCCTTCCCTTCCCTTCCCTTCCCTTCCCTTCCCTTCCCTTCCCTTCCCTTCCCTTCCCTTCCCTTCCCTTCCCTTCCCTTCCCTTCCCTTCCCTTCCCTTCCCTTCCCTTCCCTTCCCTTCCCTTCCCTTCCCTTCCCTTCCCTTCCCTTTATTTGTACAGAACTTGCAGAAATTAATAATTAGAGATTAGGCTTTCTAGGCCATTACACAATAATAACTACTTCTGCTTTACTTTGTTTAAAATCTGATGAAAGTTTAGAAAACATCAAAATTAATGTCGCCAGACAGCTACTGGCAGGTCTTTTAATGTAAGTGCTTTTAACTGTGCTAAGTTTCAAGCAGTTACCTACAGCTGTTTGAATATCAACTGAATTTTGGGTCACGGCAAGGGTAAAGAGCTGTCAGGTGCTGTGCTCTTTGCCTTAGGGGACTTCCATGTCTGAGAAGGAATGGGCCTGACCACTGCTTTTTGGCTGCCATGAAAAAGGAAGCAAAAGCAGGAAGCAAGACAAGCTCTGGATTGGTCTTTAGGGATCTTAGCAACTACGCAATACCAACCACATCTAGCAGGGACTGTGCTGGTCTCAATAAGCAATCTGAAGCTAGATATTGAAAACATTCAGGGAGATCTTGGAATCCTTTTCAGTATTGCCCAAAATTTACTCCAGAAATGCTAGAGAACATACCATAACTTTTTGAAGTCTACCAAACTTAAAAATATTTGATGCATTCTAAGCAAATGGATATAAGCATATTTCAAATATATATTCCTCAAAATTGTATTATATTAGTTTTCATATAGTGTTCAGGTTTGTGGACATCAAATAAACATAAATACATGTTTAGAATTATTATGACTACAGCCATTAAATACTTTCTATCACTATGGTTATTAAAATAAATACCAGCTACAGAAACATGGTTAATTGGAGACAAGGAAGATGGAAACAGTTATTTCCTTTATTAAACAACTTAACCTCTGATGAAAGATTGGCCAGTGAACAGATATGAAAAAGCATTGATATAAATTATTTATAGGAGCTGGAAGGAAATGTTAATTCTACTTCAGAAAGGGATTTAGTAGTCTACGCTTGGTTGCAAACTACACAAAATTTCAAAAATTGCAAAGAGAAAAGGAGTACCAGCACTGCCAATTCAAATTTATTCCACTTTAGGGCTTGGGTAGGGGCCAAGAAGCAGAAATGTTGGTGCCTTTCTTGGGCTCCTATCCCACAGGAGGCCAAAAAAAACTGAGAGAAAAGGGTAGCAAGTTCTGAGGAAAGATGACCATTGATTTGACCTTCAAAACCTGGCATAGTTGCCTCTTTGTACGAAAGTCCTGCTTAACCTCCCAATCTTTTCATATTGATTCAGGAAAATAACTAGCACTATTAAAGCCAGTGTTTTTAATGAAGTAACAACAAAATAAACTAAATAGAAAAAAATATATAATCAAATTAAATTATTTTATATATACATATTTGTGATGAAATTTTTTTGATTAATCCAATGTTGTTGATGATTTTGCACTCCTGCTCTTTAAGAAGAGAAACATGCATGCCCCAGATCTGAACATTAAGCTCCCTTATGTGTTATGTGTGGAGAGGTTAGGGAAAAGGAATGAGGTGGAAGAAGTGGCTACTAAAAGAGATGCTCAGTCCTCCTAAAGATGTTTTTTATACTATTTACATGTGTTTGACAAGCAAGGTACAGAATGTGGGAGTACTGAGAATATGCAATGAGTGAGATGGGTCTCCTCCCTCTGCTCTCCTATTCCTCTGCTTCCATACCACAATTTTATGAAGTAACTGGAAAAAACATGATACAACCTCTTCAGCCATCAGCTTCATGGCTGTTTGGGGATCACTGAGAGATGGCTTCTGCCACAAGTCTCCAGTAGGATACCCAGCATCCAGACTCATGATACATGCCAAATTCTGTATTTAAGGATTGGATCTTATTTTTTCTGAACAGTCTAAGGCTGTATTTCTGTAGAGTTTATGATTTCTGGAACAGCAGAAAGATTAGTCATGTTGCCAATAGTCACTATTGGACTGAATTAAAAGATAATTGAAAATACATCGGTGAATGAAATCAACAACTGATTTTCTGGGAAATGGTAATAAACATGCACGTCAGAAGGAAAAAAAAAAAGAACTGGGAATTCTGTCAGTCTGTTATCATGGAGAAAAGTAAAAATGTGAAAGTGGTCAAGACATCATAAAGTTAAGACTATCTGGAACCATTATAGTCTACATTGGCCTATGTTTTCTTGTCAACTGCTTTTTTCCTTCCAGAACGAATGAGGTCTCCTCCCAGTTCTTAGTCTGCGGGTTTGGACTGATCCCTTTCAAAGGAAATGCTCAGCTTGTGTTGCTGCTGTGAAATCCTAGCAGAAGAAGGGGTCTGATTTCTCAGTTCTGTTTTTTTTTTGTTTTGTTTTGTTTTGTTTTGTTTTTTACTGAGCCAGAAGCCACCCTGACATCAAGTGTAAATTCCAGTAGTCTCAAAATAGAGCTGATTTATACTCACACCCCATTTATCTGTCACATCCACAGGAAGATACAAGCAGAGGGAAAACAGCCCATTAAAACTTTGTCTTGTCCCTCTCACTGGGGGATTATTCCTCCCCTGTTTTTTGCTGGGAACAAAAGTGGATTAGACTGAGCTGTTCTCTTTAGTTCAGAGATGAAATTTGCAGTGTTTCTTCCAGGAATTATATCAAAATTGTACACAGTCCCTTTCTGATGGGAAATACAATAGAGAAACTATGTGTCGCAGTATTTATTAATACAGAATATGCCTTCTTACAGCTCTCAGGCATTTTCATGGATGTTTCCTGAAATTCCAGGCTGAATGAGAGTCATACAATTTTATTTTATTAAATTAGTAACTTTTGGTTACTGTCAGGGAAAAGTCACATACACACACAAATAAATAAATAAAAAGGAGAACAGAGACTAGTTACTGCAAATACATATTGTGAGGAAGCAAAAACAGCTTTTCAAAAAGTTAATTCCATGTAACTTAAGTCTCCAAAACAGCTTGCTTAATAATTCAAAGAGGCAAAATGTCAAAAACCTGGCTCTTTGATCATTAACACTGTTCATTATTTCATTAAAACAGATGCCATTATTTTGCAAGAAGTTACTACTATTTCTACTAAGAAGTGTACAGTAGTTTTATCCATAACATGGTGAAAAGGACTTCTAGCACATCTGGAGATTTGGAAATTTTTAAGCCACAGTTACGGAAGTGGAGAAAGGTTTCCAGTAGCACTTTGGCTGCCTCTGCAGAGAGTCCCAAATGAATCATTAGTGTTACCCATTTCTGAAAATATCAGTATTTATTATCTGGGAAGTGATTTTCTGAAGAATAATTGGTTATATACCATTCAAAACTCTGAGCCCAATAAATTCAATCAAAAATTCCATAGTTCTGTTTCAAATTGAAATATTTCAATTCAAACATACCACGGTTGTTCCCCACTGCTCATCCAGAGTAATGCTTTGTTGCAATTGCACTGTTGCACTACAGTGACATTTACAAACTGAAGCATTGATTTACATTGATTCTTTTAATGATATTGAAAATAATATCAAATCAATATATTCATTTTAGCAGGCTTCAGTAATTCCACTAGATGAATTTATTTAAATAGTGTCTCACATCACCATATGTGATAGTTCATTTGCTCTTAATTCCCTGCATTCTCTTATGAAGAAACACTGAGAGAGCTGTGCATGTTCAGCGTGGAGAAGAGAAGGCTCCAGGGAGACTTCTTTGTGGTCTTTTCATACTTAAAGGCTTAAAGGGGTCTTATAAAAAGGATGGAGAAGGACTCTTTACTCTGGTAGATAATGATAGGACAAGAGGGAATGGTCTTAAACTAAAAGAGGATAAATTTAGATTAGACATTAGGAGGAAATTCTTCACTGTAAGTGTAGTGAGTCACTGGTACAGGTTGCCCAGAGAATTTGTGGGTGCCCCATCCCTGGAGGTGTTCAAGGACAGGCTGGATGGGGCTTTGTGATATAATTGCCTAAAGTGACTTGAAAATTAAACTGATATTCGTATTTTAAAGAAAGGGTATAGCATTGAAGAAGCTTCCAGGGTGGAGTGTAGTTGCACTACCTAAGCATTCCGTAGGCCTCCAATCTTATTTGTTAGCACACTGGGAGAACCTGGTGTGCTGACTCTAAGGAACAGTACGGAGTGTAGAGCGGAGTGCAGACACCGTGGCTAGGCTCTGTGACATGATTGTTCTTGTGCACACCAAGACTGATAAGCTGCACATTTTCTACCCTGAGCCAATGACCTGTCATGTTTTTGGCAAAATGCTGTACTCTAGTGAAGTTTGCTCATTTATAATATCATTATAATATCAAAACACACCTCCATACCAGAAGCTACCTGCCTCCGAGGTGCAACCACCCCTCATTGAGCATGCGCTCTAAATTGCTCAGAGCCTATACCTTTAAATGAAAGTGAGAAAACTTTGCACCAGTCGTAACCAAGATATGCATGACTAGAGTCATTCAAACTCCACCTGAAAGATAGAAAATAATATAAATTGGCTTAAGAGAGAGGGGATGTGAGGGAAGGTACCATTGTGACTTCTGGGATCAGTTGATGGGCTGAGCCTCTCTTCCCCCGCCACCTCCCCCCTCCCCCCCCCCGCCCCCCCAATTGGGATGTCCTTGGGTAGGATTTGAACACTTGGTTATACCGGGTGTCTTCACGGAAACTTAGAAATCTCTGTAGAGTCTTTGTGCCTTTTAACACATCAATAGCCGGCGTGTGTTACTCATACTGTTGGCATTTGAGTGTGCTTTGCAGACAGTGAATTTATCACCGGCAATCCAGAGAACCTGTGTACTTGTTGCTTCAGTAAATTGCACTAGATTGCATTGAACCCAGATTTGATAGTTCTCATTGAAAGCGACCAAACTCTTTAAGTGTGGTCGTGGCAGTTCATGGAACATGAAGGTGTACTACATTATTTGTGAATCCATAATAGTGATAGTTCAGTACCCTGAATGCAACCGGACATATAACAGCTAATGGGCTACACCCCTTAACGCAACAGGCCACAGGCCTTGGCCAACCTGATCTAGTGGGTGGCATCCATGCCTATGGCAGGGGGGTTGGAGTTAGATGTCTTTAAGGTCCCTTCCAACCCAAGCCATTCTGTGATTCTATGATTATGTTAGTTACTTTCTGTTAGGCAACTATGACTTTTCTCCTGTATAAAAAAGTCTTCCTCTGATAGCTCTCTTCAGCCTGGATAAATTGCTAACCTCCCAGTGAGTTATGTGTGCACTAGGACTTGTCCTTACCATTTAGTAGCATTAATAAGATTATTATTGTTCTCTGTTACCTTTTTTAGACATCAAAAATAAACATTTTTTGCCTACATTTTCTTAATCCCTATTTTCCATTCTTTGTTGTCCTTTTGAAGTTACACGCTTAACTTCACAATGCAAGCAACTGAAATTAATGAGCACGCTTTTTCTGCTCACTTTCCAAACTGAGAACAATTTTTTTATGAGTCTCTTTCCAGTCTCTCAAGCAAGAATGGTCTCTGGAGGAGGGCCAAGGTTTCTACAAGGACAGAAGCCAGAAGACGACGCAGGCATAGCCTTTAATAAGATAACTAAAACCCACATTTAACATTCCGAAGTGTTCTGATTGTTGTATTGCTACCTGCACGTAACAAAAGTGTATCCCCAAATGGATAATGAAGAAAATGATATTTGAAGCCAGGGAGCACAGTATTTCATTTCATTTCTCAGCAGGAGGGGAGTTTGGAACTGGCATACAGTTTAAGAATGAGCAAAGCACAAAACAAACTTTTTTTTTTTTTTAAATGAAAACTGACAAGGAGAGCCAAAAAGTAACAGAGGAATAATAATGTTTTCATTGATGCCAATATAATCAGAATGACATTACGCACTGCAAGTTGCATTGCAGTCAAGGATACATTTTAGAGACACCCTTTGTAAATTAAAATAATAATAATAATAAATTTTCCACTTCCAGAATTTTATTTATTTCTTTGCCTAAAAAAAAAAATAAATCAATCAAACAAAAACACTTACAGCAGATTGAACATTTTTTGTATCAGGAAGATTCTTTTAAAAGCCCAAACATTAGATGTTAGTTGGTACTCATGAGTACTGCACATGAGCTAATGCACTTGAGGATATTTTGTTGAGTACTGCCATATATATTTGGTTTTGGAGAAAGAGAGATTCCTGCATTGCACCCCAAAGCAAGATGACAGCTTGCCTGGACACAGAGAGAAGATAAGGAATGATGCACACGAAGGTATAATATAAGCTAATGTCAGAGGTAGTATTTCCACCCAAGAAGACTTGAAATGCTAGTAATAATGTAAAAGTTCACCAGATGATAGTTATGTCTTGTTTTACCAACAGGCAACAGGTAATGTTCCTAAAGATTTTTTTTCCTTTTTTTCCTTTCATTTTCATACTCACAGATTAGCCACTGCATTCACATTAAAAAAAAAAATACTAATTTTTAAAATAAATGATGTGCTCAGTGTAATTAATTTATATGTCTGTGGTGTGCTATACACAATAGCAAAAAATGTGTCTTTGATTCTAGTTACAGACACAGGATATAGTCTGTCTAGACTATCAAGTAACTTACCTCTAAAGTGAGAGTTTTACACGTGAGATTACAACTCTGAAATGGAAACTGCTTCAGGAATATTGGCCAGAGAAAGAAAAAAATAGATTCCTTTTACACTGTCCTATTTATTTTACCCACTCACTCTTCTAACCAGTCCAGAGGAAACCTTGTACCTAGGATGTCTGCAGTCTGGTGGATATGCCAGTGTTTCCTGTAAGACATTTAATGAATAGATACCACCTTCTTTCCTCTAACACCTTGGAAAATTGTGTATTTTTCATTAGAATATTATAATTTATGTTCATAACAAAATTTAATGAGATCAGTACAGATGACAGAACCAAAAAGTAATTATACAATTCAAAGCTTTACATTCAGTCCCATGAGTTATTAATTTATAGACCTGAGTTTGTATGAAATTTGAAATGACAATTTTTCTAATCATTCTTTTATCTCTACATAATTTTGGTAATCAGGAATACACTCAGATATGCTGGACCTTAGGCTGGGAGATGTCAGAAATCGTACAAAAAATTTAAGTTCAAGGGCTCATTTTTTTATTCTCCATTTTTACTGCCTTCTCACCTGATCTTTTTAAAAGTCTGCCCCCTATCTTATTGGATGCAACTTCTACTTGCAGCTAGCATCTCCCTCTTTTGTAGGCTCATACTTCATTTTGTAGAGAAACCAGAAGACCATCTATAAATAAAGACAGATTTTTTAATGACACAGCTAGCAAGGCAGTTCCCAATAGGTGTATCATCTACAAAACTTTCGATTTCTTTTAGCTAACTAGCAGCGCACCCAAATCCTTCTCAGGCTCACAGACTGGTTGGTCTCTGACCTTATCTCCAACCCAAATTTTCTCTGAGTGCAGCCTCTCTAATTCTGCCAGCCCACACAGATGCCATGATGCCAGTGGGGCTGCTGACTTGCATGGACACACAGACACCTCACAGACAGTGGAGGTGATGCCTAAATGAAGCAAAATGCACCAAAAGAATAAGATAGAAAATAAAGAGACAAAAATCCTCTTAAAATCTTAATTTCCTTGAACATCCTGGTCTTTAATCTTCTATTTGAATCTTTATTTAATCTTCTATAATGAATCATAGAATCATTAAGTTTGAAAAAGACCTCCAACATCATCTGACCCAACCATCCCCCTACCACCAATATCACCCACTCGACCATTTCCCTAAGCACCATGTCCAACCTTTCCTTAAACACCTCCAAGGACGGTAACGCCACCACCTCCCTATGCAACCTGTTCCAACACCCAATCACTCTTTCTGGAAAGAAATGTCTCCTATACCAACCTAAACCTCCTCTGGTACAACTTGAGGCCATTACCTCTAGTCCTGTCACTAGTTATCTGCGAGAAGAGGCTGATTCCCAGCTCCCCACCACTTCGTTTCAGGTAGCTGTAGAGAGCAATATGGTCTCCCCTGAGCCTCCTCTTCTCCAGACTAAACAACTCCAGTTCTGTCAGCCACTCTTCACAGGACTTGTTTTCCAGACACTTCACCAGCTTTGTAGTCCTTCTTTGGACACACTCTAGGGCCTCAATGTCTTTCTTTTAGTGAGGGGACCAAAAGTGAACACAGTACTCTAGGTGTGGCCTCACCAGAGCTAAGTGCAGGGGATGATCACCTCCCTGGTCTTCCTGGCTACACTATTGCTGATACAAGCCAGGGTGCCATTGGCCTTCTTGGCCACCTGGGCACACTGTTGGCTCATGTTCAGGCAAGAGTTGACCAACACCCCCAGATCCTTTTCCTCTGCACAGCTTTCCAGTCACTCTGCCCCAAGCCTGTAAAGTTGCATGGGGTTGTTGTGGCCAAAGTGCAGGACCCGGCACTTAGCCTTGTTGAACCTCATCCCATTAGCCTCTGCAGATTGATCCAATCTGTCCAGGTCCCTCTGCAGAGCCTTCCTACCCTCCAGCAGATTGACACTTCCCCCCAATTTATTGTCAACTGAAAATTTACTGAGGGTGCACTCAATTCCGTCGTGCCGATCATCCATAAAGATATTAAAGAAGATGGGCCCCAACATCAATCCCTGGGGAAAACCACTGGTGACTGGTCACCAGCTGGATTTAACTCCATTCACCACCACTGTCTGGACCTGGCTATCCAGCCAGTTTTTAACCCAGCAAAGAGTGTACCTGTACAAATCGTGTCTCCAGCTTCTCCAGGAGAGTACTGTGAGATAATATGAGGGAAAGAATAGCAGAGGACTCTCAGGACATGCACAGGCTGGGCAAAGTGTGTATGCAGTGAGAAAAAATTGAGCTTTCATTGATCCTCTAGACTAACAATCAACCTCTTTGGAGTGGTCTGTATTGACTACAAGAATTTTTAGCAAGTTTCTATCTATAGAGCTAATTGATATTGGTCTAATAATAAACATACCCTAAATGAAAATATTAGCTAGGGTCAGGCCTTTCAGATGTACCAAAAAAAAAAAAAAAAAAAAAGCCACCTGAAAAATCTGTCATGGGATGTGTATTTAAAATACCTTTAGATGTAAGGACACTCAGCTCAGCCAAGCAGGGATATAAGGAAGGGGATCTGCAGCTGCCTACATCTCTCAGCTGCAGCCTTTTAGGTGCCAAAAGAGCAAGAGTGCCTTTATTTGCAGAAGACAGGTGGGGCACCTGTCTGTCAACCATATGTTTTTCTGGCAGAGACGGGGAAAAAAAAAAAGAGTAAGTTTAAGGTAGGAATGCATAAGATGGGTTGTTTGGGAGAAAAGGAAACACAGCGTTGAGGGCTAGCGAGCAGCAGGCTGGCAGAGAACGTGTGAGTGCCTGTGTGTGTCCTGGCAGCAGAGAGAGGAACAACAAGGCACTTCACAGAGAAAGCCAAGTCCAGGGTCTGCCAAAGATACTGGGAGACTTGTCCAGACAGCAGAGCTGTCAGTCTAAGTGTTCATTTAATGTGACAAAGCAAAAAATTGGAACGAGTCAGTTTCAGACTGAAAGGCTTTGAATTTTTTATATTTTAAGTAATTGCTGACCTTCAGTATTTTCTGAAGGGACTAGTGAGATCTGAAGTCCTGCCTTTTGGATATCCACATGGAGCCAAAAAGGTTTTTCAGCAAACTCTGTACCTATAAATATCAAAGTGCTATGTGTTTAATACAATGTGCATCCAGGGAAGATAGTACTTTCACTTGGTACGAGATTTCCAAATCCAGATTTGGGGGGAAAAAAGGGAGGACACAAAGACATTTCCCACTGCTAAAAATAAAATCTTTAATAGATGTAGACCAATTAAGAAATAGTTTTGACACAGCTGTCTATCTTTGGGCTTATAGTTCTTTAAATATTAATAATTTCAAAAATGTCATTTTGCTTTTCATTCATTTCACCAGATTGTTTTTCCACTTGTGACAATTCAGTTGCTTACAAAGTATACTTTGATAAATTTTGTAATAAATCAAAAAAAGCATAAGAAGTTGAAATAAAGGGAAATTATTAAAGAAATACTAAAATTTTCATAATGGGGAGCGAGAAAAATTTCCTTTATCTTCGGCTGATTTACAGAGATACTTTGGCACAATACCTTCTTTGGATATCATCATTGGCAAGAGGCTGGATGTCTACTTTAGGTCCCAATTATGTCTATTTTAGAGCCCAATGAACTTCCTGTTGATGACTTGGATCAAACACAACTAAAACACCTACAGCAAAAATCCTTATTTTCTAGTTTTGATGGGTGGAAAAATTAAAGCCTCATATGTTATTTGAGTCATACAGTCACCAGTCTGTGTTCTTTAAAATTGTACTGTCTTGCTGGGAGCACATGCTTATTCCACTACTTGGTCCCAACCGTAATTGCACCCTTGGATCAATGACCAAATCTTCACTCCTACTTAAGAGTCAAAATGTTTATTTTTCACTATAGTTTTATAAATAGTTACCCTGTAGGCTTGATGGATTAGGCCTTTGCCAGGTAATTGATAAAACACTGCTGAAAAAAAGCAGTTTACACTTTGGAGAGGAATGTGATATTTCTAAACATTTCCCAAACAATTTTTAAGAGGCCCATTAACAAAATTAGATTTTCAATTAGACCTGAGAGTGTAACTGGAAATAATTGCTGCTCTGATTTTATGTTTATCTGCGGGTATGGGGGCTGCATATGCATATGTGCATTTTTGCAGAACAGAAACCTTTTGAGGCACAGCAGGTCAGCACTGGGGTTCCTCTTGTTATTTTACCATATAAGCTTCAACTGGTGTTCTGGCCCTGCTTTCTGGGGTTCTACACAGTCTTGATCACACAGTCATCCACATCACAGAGATGTTGCTAGTGTCTTCCTTTCACCTCCTACCCTGCCTGTTTAAGCCTGTGATTATGATTTAAAGAAAATATTGAAAACTCAGCAGGAAAGTTCTCACAAAACTAAACTGAGCACAAATCAGATAGATAAGGCTATGTATGGTACCAATCACTATAGCTCAACAGAAAGCACAGCTACCCAATTTTTGCTAGTCAGGATCTAGCATAACAGAAAAACAGGTGGACTAAACAAATGCTTCCTCTCCATGTTGTGCCAATGTATGTGAATCAAAAAGTAAAATTTGAAACAAAGTACAAGCAGAGTGCAATGACACATTTACAAGTACTGAAGACTTTGACCACCTGTGTAAATGGCTGGAACCACCTCATTCTCCATTATATTTGCTTTCTCTTCCCACACCATCTGCATCGACATCAAGTGACTAATGGTGACAGTCATTAAAAGGTTTCTCTGTGCACATAAACTTGCCTTTGTATTTTAATTGTCCTACTTCCAAGTAAAGGAGAGCGCAGGATATTTGGTGGTACTAAGTTACTCATTCTGGAAACAGTCTTTAAAGCAAGTTCTGTGCCTTTTAATATGTATTGTTGATCTAGAAATTCAAAACTCCTAGATTTGTGGATAGGCAGCAAGTGTTTTTTGTTGTTGTTTGTTTGTTTTGTGTTGTTTTGTGTTTGTTTGGTTGGTTGGTTTTGGTTTTGTTTTGATCTTGGTACAAGGAAAACAATTCACGTATTCCCAGCTGTGGACTGTGAGATAAGACACATTTTCAAATTTCATTCTGAGAAGCCATTATTCAACAAGAAGCCACAGAAAACTTGTTGCCTCTTCAGGGGCACAGTTAAGATTCCTAACTTCAGTTCCACTCTCCTTCAAAAAAAGAAGTGTGTAGGAACTGCTTTTCATATTCCTGCTGTGCCCTCTCCCTGGAGCTCACTCTGTGAAGCAAGAAATATACAATACCTCTCCATCTAACAAAAAGACCAGCTTCTGGACTCTATTATACTTTTACCTTCACATTGCACAGAAACATAAAAAGAATAAATGTTGATCTACAGATAAATAGAGGTTTCTGTCTGGGAAAAATTGTTTACACACAGATAGTAACATTTTGTTAGCTAACAATGTCTGCTGGCCACAGAGCACAGGGAGTAAAAGAAGGTAAACTCAGGAAATAAAACACAGGAAAGGCTTTCAGCAGTAAATTGAACTGTGTTTTGTGTGTGCTAGGTGGATATGATTTAGAAAGACCAAAAAAAAATATCTTTTTAGCTAACCTGATTTCTGACAAGAGCAAAAAGAATCCCTGTTCATTTTACACTGATGGCTGCACAGGACGCAACAGAGCCATCATGACCCTCCTCAGGCCCCACAGTTGCAATCTGGCACATCAGAAACAATCTTTGTGTTTCAACCAAGCAAAGTTATTTCTTGAAAAGTTCTATTACCCAGAACTTCAAAGAAAAGTCTTCTGCTACCAATTTTCAGTCATCCAAGTAGGGAAGGACTGCAAATTTTTAAAAATTTATGACTAAACCTTGTGAAAAGAAGTGTCCATCTAAACACAGACCTTCTATCCCTTACTTCTATTTCTGTTATCCTTTAGGACTGTCCTTTAGATTCTTTAAGACTGCATTTGCTACAAACAAGAGGCAGACTTCAATTATATCAGTAAGGCAAAAATAAAATCATATTCTGAATTTTGTGTCTGAAAGATAAACACTTTAGAATGTAGCAAAAATGGGAAAATCTGTCACCCCCAAGAAATCTGTGAAGTGCAAAATTACTATTTGAAGGTTGTAGGAAGAAGAAAGGCCAAAGAGATTGTAAACTTCAATTAATCCAATAGGACGTACTCAAAAACAGATGGTCCTGACTCATGGAGTCATGTTGTGTGCCCATTTCCTCTCTCCACATAAACAGGACAAGACTAAGTACACTAAAATAATTTATATAACCCTCTGAATATAGTAGAACATCAATTTTCTTTCATTTTCTTTAAAAAATACCACTTAAGATGTGGAAATAAAACAGTTGATCTACAATGGGTAGCAGTTCTATTTCCTGAAACTTTTCTTGTATCAACTAGAGGAGCCTACAAGTACATAATTAAACACATGGGTCCAAAGCATGACAGAAGTGGCAGTAAATATAGATGTTTCTACAGATACTATCTTTCTACTTAGATATTATGACTTGCAATAAAACTGAAATAGAACATATGTCTGCAAGCAAAGTTTTCTGATGCATTTAGGATTCCATGAAATTTTGTTTAGTGCTTTCTGACATAGATTTTATTACATTTAGGATCATATCTGAAATTATTATTATAAAGCCACCAGAAACTATGGGATTTTGATGGCTATTTATTATTATGACTATTAGTTGCAAAGTACTAAGAGACCATATTTCTTTTCTTAGGTCTTCCTTATGTTAAATTTATACTTAAATATATATATATATGCGCATGTATATATATGTATGTGTGTAAATGTACATGTGTGTGCATGTTTGTGTGTGTATAAAAGTCCATTTTCTTTTAAGAAGCTTTGCTTCACGTTTAACAATGTCAGTTGCATAGCTTTCAATATCATGTCATCTGTGTGGTTCATAAACCTTCAAAATATTATGTTATGTAACCATTCAAAGTTGTCCTGTCAACATCTAGAAACTGACTGAGAAGAGTTTTTCAGAACACCATTACAAAGCTGTTACTAGACTTCTCCCTGTCTCCTGACTGAGAAGAAATGGAAGTCAGGCAACCCAGTGAGCCTAGGAAGCCTGTGTCAAAGATTATTTATGTGCTGGGATGTACTATCAACTACTCCAGCATTTTGGTCCCCAAGTCATGCAAATGCTGACTAAAAGCATCCACACACTCCAACAACAGAGCAATGGGAGAGGTAGATGCACAGGCACATGCAGAGCACAAGACTAAGAGTGGAGTGAACACTAAAACTTTTACCAGAATATTCCTGAATTAATATAGTTGTCCTCACTTTCCTAAATCTAGATGCTATCAATGTCTGTATCTAATGTTGCTCACACTGTTCCTTTCTAGGAACATAACTGTATAAGCAGCCCCATCAATTTGCACCATGCCCATCTTTCAATCAATGATTGCTCAAGTGGGATTATGGCAGGAGAGAGCAGTTCCACATATCACCATGCCCCAGCAGATTACCCAGTAAGACCATGGACAACTTGACTCACACTAAAACAAACCATAACCACAAGCAAACACACTTAAGGTACAATGTGCTGCTTAAATACTGCTTCATTTGCTACTGCATATTCTAGCATGATTTAACCTCATTCAGATGACAGACTTCTCTGCTAACATGTGCATTTGGGAGCAAGCCAAATTCAACATGATTCATGCCATGAAGAATCTCATTGACTTCTCCTCACTTTTGTGTTTCTCTGTGTTCTTTCAACTGTGGGTGCTATGAGACAAAGGACCTATTTATATTGTTTATAACTAGGAGACTTATCAAGAAAAGGAGGGAGTCAGTGAGTTGCTAAGGTAGACATCAGAAATTTCCCCACTCAGTAATCCTGAAGACCATTTTCAGTTTCTTTTTATGAAAAAAAAAATTGTTGTGTCAGCTGCCAAGAATGCTGGGAAAAGATGGGTGACTTTTCCTTAACTGGAAAAAAAAAAAGGAGTTCTTAGAAATATATACGATATACCTTTCTACATCTCAGCAGTGCATGATGCTATGAGCAGATGAGCAGAACTAAAAGGCCAGTCACTGTGATCTGCTAGGGACTTGCCTCTGTAAAACAGACATCAACATTTAACAGAAGCTGTCTGAGATGATTGTTTTCAGAACACTGTGACAAAGCTAGCAACTAGGCTTTTCCCTGCCTCCCAACTGAGAATAAATCCATTTCTCTCATGTAGAATAAAGCTTCACATAATGCAGGTAACATTATATTAACAATGACTTAAAAAACATGCTCCCATTATTCTACAGTTCCCCCACAGGGCTGGACTAAACATAGCAGTTGTCAATTATTCAGGTTCAATTTTGATCTCTGCTCCTGCATTCATTCCGCTTTGGACAAATTTCTAAGCCCATCCTAAAAAAATCTTTGGAAAACTGACTTGCAGCTTCCACTGTTTCACCTATATGTAGGGACCTCCAGTATTCTTGACTCTTCTTAAGCTGCTCCTCTACCATTATTTTTCAGCTCCTTGCAGTGCTTTCTTTCCCTGGTCTCATTTTCACTGGCAAATTTTAGCCTAGCATGGACAGACAGATGAAGATCTGTTGGACTTCCTGTGGCCATTTCCCAGCTAAAGGTTGTTTCTCCCTTGAATATAGGCGAAAATCTATCTTTGTACTAAAGCAAGCCTTTCTGGGAAGATGTTAGGCCCAGAAGTTGGGTGCTTTCCGCTTTCCCCAAGAAGCCTACTGCTTGCATAACTTATTAACGAGAAACCTGGAAATCTAGGCCTTCACAGGACACAGAGCAGAAGGGTTTGGGACAAGCTGTCACAGACTTCTGGGATGGCTCTAAATAACCTTGCAAGCAAGAGCATAATTCTGTGTATTTGAAATGTCTCTTTACTGAAGAATGGGCAAATAGGGTAAAATGCCAAAGCCAAACTCCTCTTTCTACACCTTCATTTCTTCACTTTCAGCTGAAAACAGCAGCTGTGCTCAAGAATGTACAGTAGTGTGGGATACAGGTTAGGGAACAACTGTGGTTAGCCAAAGAAGCTGGATTCCCAGTTTGTGGGAAAATGAGAATCCTTGAAATTGGTTTCAGCCCAAATAGGACAAAAATCCAAAGGAAAAAAAATAAATACAACAAACCCAGAAATCCCCAAGAGTTGGAAGCTCTCTGGATCTTTTAGCAACTCAGTAAAACTGGCAACAAATATAAGGTTCATATAATAGCTGCAAGGGTCACAGCAGGTTGCTGGTCCCAGGGCAGACTTGTTAACAGCCCCCCCATGGCAAGGGTCACAGATCTCCCCATCCCCTCAGCTGCAGGGAGGACCTGCCAAACCCCACCGTGAGGTAACATTTCCTTGCTTCCTCAGTACATTTCCAACTAGCAAAAACAACAGTATTTGCAACAGCACGGCTCAGTCCTGGAGAGCAGACATACTCGATCTTGAGAGGAGTCATCAGTGCTTACCATTGCCACAAACGCTAGTCCAGGCTAACTGTAGCAGTAACTTTGTGCTGCATTAACACTTAATTAAGTTGTGAAACATTGCATAATTAATATTGCTCTATACTCAGGCTTAATATCAGCCTTTTTTTGTATCATTTTGAAGCTTTTAGAATGTGCTTTATCTAAGTAGTTAACAAATGAGATTTTTAATGTTAATCTTGGTGATTCAGACAAAATCCGGTTATTTCACGCAGTAAGATCCCATTGAATCTCCATTATGAAGGCTAATGGAAAACCTCATTGGATTACAGTTTGACGTCAAATCTGGCACAGCACAACCTGCAGACATCTGACTCACAGTGCCAGCAAAGACTTGGAAACTTCCAAGGAATCTTTCCTGTATTTAAACCAATATAATTCCCTGGGAAAGAGCACATCTGAAAACAAACTTGTCTTAAGAACTTTTATTACGATCCCATTTGAAAAGTGATTGGCCTTCTCTTAAGGAACAAGCGGGGAATTCCCCGCTTCTTCTCATGAAGAACGTAAATGAACATTGCGTTTTTTTTCAGTAGCTCTAGTATGTAGTTTCCTATAAATGGGAATGAATAATTTGTATTTGAGGACTGTGGTGATTAACGGTCTGGTAGTGGTGGTGGCTGGTTTGTTGGTTGGTTGAACAGAAAAAGGGAAAACCTTCCAGAGTCCATTAATTTCCTGATACTTTGCCATGGCATAAGTTAGTGGATCTAACTTGTAGGTGTGTGTGTGTGTGTGTGTGTGTGTGTGTGTGCATGCGTGTGTGTATACATACAATTTGTATCTAGGTTTATCTGCAGATTTTTCAATATGAAAAAGCATTTTGGCCTTAAACACAACATACTTCCCTTCACAAGTTTTCAGATCTCAGTCCATGCCTGTTACATTGTAAGAAAGTTCCTGCATCTCAAGAAGAAGATATGCTCTTCTGCTGTTAAATTTATGCAGCTAGGAAAAACAAACAAACAAAACAAAAGAAAAACAAAAGCAACAACAACAAATAATAACTGTAAGACAGATCAAAACATGTTTTCATTAGTTTGCAAGTATTCATTGTAGCAAAGACAGTCCTTTATCAGAGCTTTTTTGGTGTGGTCTTGCATAGCAATACATTAAAAAAAAAAATAAAAAATTGCTCAACTTCACTCAGATTCAAGAGACATCTATGTCTGTGTGAGCTTTCAGAAAGTTTGGGCTACTGGGAATGCTCTAAAAGTTGTCTGATTATCCTATGCCAGAAAAGTTATATCCAGTTTAATAAGAGAATTTACAACTGAGATAGACACAAAATCACTTCTTTTCAGTGATTTCACCTCCATCAAGAACCTGAACAGTAAAGTCCTGCTGTCAAAATTACATAACGATACAGCAAACTGACTGGAACTTTTTGGTTAAATCTATTCCAGACATTAATAAATAGATAACATGAAATTGAACCAAGATTTTAACTGACTTTATTTATTTTTTTTACCACCTTGCATCCATCAAATCTTCAAGTTAAAATTATTTGATATTATTTAAATGAGTTATTAATTTTAAAATATCCATATATCTTAGTTTTAAATGCAATGTCTTTGAAAATGTTAGTATGTCATTTTGGGTTGGGTAAAATACCTGAATTTTTTAAATTTTCAAGAAAACTTCAAAAGAGGTAAAGATTTTTTCTTTTCCATATTGCTGCCAGTAGCCTGTGTGATGTTTGTACAAATTTGGAGCTGTTAAAAACAGAGTTGCCATAAGAGACATAACACTATGACAGCAACAATTTTTACCCACAGTACAGCATGCACTATCTGGCCATATGCATGTCAGTCCTAGTTGTTGATCTGGCTCTATGAAATGCCTCTCTAAACCTGAAAACAACTCAACTTAAATCACCAGGAGCTAGAAAAAAGCTGAAAGAATTGACAATGCAAGTTAGGCCTGCCTTCTTATGCCAGTTATGGCAGCCTCTGGGATATGTTGCCCAAACATATGTTGAAAAACCTGGGAATGAAGACAAGGACTTTGCAGTGTGGTAATTATGATGCTGGGTCTCTCAAAACCAAATGTTTTAGGTTCTATGTAAGCATTTTATCCACTTCTTTAGCATGCATCCCTGGTAAGGGCTGAGGGCTATTTCAGAAAACAGGTTGATTTATTTTTAATTCCTATTTTTATTATGCTTCCAGTTTCACATATCTGTACTTCTTTTGCTCCACCAAAACTGCAATTTTTACTGACTTCATGAATCAACTCTTTAAACTTAAAAAATATAAAAATAATAATAATCTCACAATTAGATATTCTCAGTCTGAGAAGGACTGAGAAATTTGCTTGCATGATGTCAAATAGCAAATGAATGTCTGTGAGCACTGCCAAGTTATAAAACTTGTAATTAATTTACCCTGTAAAAGCTTGGCTGCCTTTTTTTTTTTTTTTAAATATATGTAGCAGTATACTATTTCACCTGAAGGAGAAAAAAAAATGAAGAACTAAATAGTTAGTTTTTTTAATATATATATATATGTTTTTCAAAAGTACTCCTGATTGCTCAGTTGTATTCTGCTGAAAACTCTTCCAAACAAACAAACAAACTAGGCAGAATGAATTCTAAGTAGATAGTAAAGTTTGCTGATAATACTCTAAAGAGGGTGTGAACCTTTGAGTAAAGCCATTACATCTTTATTATGCATCCATATTAACTTAACACTTTCCAAATTCAGTCTCCTGAAACCTTTATAATGGTCTTTAAGCTTTGGTACAGGCACAGTGTTTTCAAAAAGGTGAGTCCTCTAATGACTCATGAAAAAAATATGTACACCCTACTGTGGAAAAAAAATGTTATGTGCTAATTAAAGGTGGAAGTCAGAACTGAATAAACCTTACATAGATTTTGTCTGGTATATAAGCTTTTTTTCTTACGTCAGGTAAGACACACACACCGTTGTTCATACTTCATTCAGCTAAGGCATGATTAACTAACCGGAATTTGCCTAAATAAGGCTCAGTGCATATATCCAAGAATTTTTAGTAAGCCCTTTTCTGATTCTCCTCATTGGTATCCTGGAAACTTTTGTTTATTTCCACAAACAATAGGTTTATTTGTCATTTCTATAGAAGAAAAGCTTCTAGAGCTAATTTACAGGCAAACTATGTTCCCTCCCATTTTATTTTATCACTTGCAGAAAAACTTAAACTACTTAGTTTCCCTGAGGTCCCTTGAAAATTAAAGGTTCTTATGGTAAATCCTTATTTTTTAAATTACTCACCTCCATAGATTTAAGGAAAAAGAAAGCAAACTTCTTTCCCTGCCACCCCAAAAATGTGCAAAGGGATGTTTTAATTCTTGGACCTTTTACATCTTGTCAGCCATATAGTCTCCCCTTCTTTTATAAGCTTATTTAAATTAAAATTAATTACTTGGCATTTTTATTAAATATTCTATCCCTTATGCTACCATGGACAATTACCTTAAAACAATGTTTGCAAAGTATAGACTTCCCAAGCTTAAATGAACTTTAAATCTGTTCACATTCAATGATTCCACTATGATTTTAACACTTGAAGCTGAATAACATAGTTATGGACGACAAAAATAAGGCAATCTTATACACAAATATTAACTTCAGTGAGTGCATTCATTACTCCACTAATACACATCTTCTGAACTTGAAGATGGCACCAGGAATTTAGTTCCATCACTCTGATCATCTTCATGGCCCTCCTCTGGACCCGTTCTAACAGGTCCACATCCTTCTTGTGCTGGAGGACCCAGACCAACTGAGTGAGGCCTCACAAGGCGGGGTTGGGGGGTTGAGGGAGGGGTAGAGGGGGACAATCACCTCCTTTGACCTGCTGGCTGCTCCTCTCTTGATACAGCCCAGGATGCATCTTTGGTCTGCAAGTGCATATTGCTTGCTCATGTCAAGTTTTTAAACCACTAGAACTCCCAAGTCCTTCTCTGCACGGCTGCGCTCAATGAGTCCTTCACCCAGTCTGTACTCATGTCTAGGATTGCCCCAACCTAGGTGCAGCACCTTGTACTTGAACTTGTTGAACCTCATTAGGATCACATGGGCCCACTTCTCAAGCTTGTCCATGTTTTGTATGGTATCTCTTCCTTCTGTTGTGTCGACTGCACCACTCATTTTGGTGTCATTTGCAAACTTGTTGAGGGTGCACTCAATCCGATTGTCTCTATCATTGATAAAGATACTAAACAGGACCAGTCCCAAGACAGACCTCCGAGGGACACCACTCATCACTGGCTTCCACCTGGACATAGAGCCATTGACCATCACCCTCTGGGTGCAGCCTTCAAGCCAATTCCTTATCCAGTCTTCAGTCTTCCCAGTCTATCCAGTCTTCCCTTATCCACTGAATGGTCCATCATTCAAATCCACACCTCTCCAATTTGGAGACCAGGATATCATGTGGGACCGTGTCAAAGGCCTTGCAGAAGTTCAGGTAGATGACATCAGTCAGTCTTCCCTTGTCAACTGATGCAGTCGCTCCATCACAGAAGGCCACCAGATTGGTCAGGCACAATTTTCCCTTGGTGAAACCATGCTGGCTGTCTTAGATCACCTCTTTGTCTTACATGTGCCTTGACATTGCTTACAGGAGGATCTGTTCCATGATCTTTCCAGGTACAGAGATGAGGCTCACTGGTCTGTAGTTCCCTGGCTCCTCTTTTCTATCCTTTTTTAAAACGGGAGTGATGTTTCACTTTGTCCAGTCACCAGGGACTTCACGTGACTGTCATGACCCTTCAAATATGATGGAGAGAGGTTTTCTAGCCAGTTTCCTCAGGACCCTGGGATGCATGTCATTGGGCCCCAAAGACTTGTACTTGTTCAGTTTCATCTGGTGGTCTCAAACCTGTTTACAGTGGGAGGACTTTGCTCCCCCAGCCCTCATCTACAGGTTCAGGGAAATGAGAGACATGGGAAGCCTGACTGGCACTGAAGACTGAGGCAAAGATGTTGTTGAGTACCTCAGCTTTCTGGTAACTGTTGTTACCCTTCTCATTTATCAGAGGAGGTACATTCTCCCTGGTCTTTCTTTTCTGGCCAATGTACCTCTAGAATCCCTTCTTGTTATTCTTTGCATCTCTTGTCAAGGTCAGTTCCATCCATGCCTTGTCTTTCCTGATCCCATCCCTGCACATCCAGGTAGCATCCTTGTATTCTTCCCAGGCCACAGATCCCTGCTTCTGCTGTCTGTGCATTTCCTTCTTGTGCCTCAGTTTGACCAGCAGGTTCTTGCACAGCCATCCTGGCTTTCTGCCATCCATGCTCTCTTTATTACACAGGGGTATGGAGAGTTCTTGTCATGCTCTAAGGAAAACATCCTTAAAGAGTTGCCATCTCTGTTCAGCTCCTTTGTCCCTAAGGACAGTGTTCTAGGAATCTCATTCACTACGTGTTTAAATAGCTGGAATTTTGCTCTTTGGAAGTTCAGGGTCCTGACTTTACTCATTGCCAAGCCGATATTCCTTGAGATCACAAACTCAACCAGGGTATGGTCACTGCAGCCCAGACTGCCTCCAGTCTTAACCTCTTTAATGAGTTCTTCTGCACTGGCAAGCACCAGGTCCAGAAATGTTTCTCCTCTGGTTTCTCTCTTTCTTTTTCTTCTCTCTGGAACTTAACCTCAATACACTCTAGGAATCTCCTGGATTGCTTACAGCCTGCTGTGTAGCTTTTCCAGCAGATATCTGGGTGGTTGAAATCTCCCATCAGGAGGAGAGCATGCAAGTGTGATGCTTCTTGTAGTTGAATCAAGAAGGCCTCATCAATAGGCTCTCCTTGATCAGGTGGCCTTTAGTACACCCCAACCACAAGTTGTCCTTTATTGGTCTGGACCTTAATTTTTACCCATAAGCTCTTAACTTGTCCATGGCTATTTCTCAGAGGCATCAAGAGAGCAGGCTAATAGTCAGAACCACAGCTCTCCTGAACACTCATCCCAAAGTACATAAGGGATATAGAACCTTCCCCCTCTTCCACCTGTTTTGCAAACTTGGTTGTCACCCTGTAAATCACAGTCATGTTTTACTTCCATTTCCTAAAGATATTTAAATGGCATAAGGCATACCATGAAAAGAAAACTTGATAAGAATGCAAAAGTTGCTCTGCATAAATCAGATGGGTCAACATTGGTGTGGCATACGTATGTCCACATGCCTCCAACATGCCTATCGGAAGAATTGCATTCACCTGGTGGGCAGCAGAAATGAGTATGCTCTTGGTAAGCATTGGTTCAATTAGAGTTCTTGTCCACGACTCCTAACCCCTCCACTAGTACTGCATAATGACCTAGATGTATTATGGAAGATGATTGCATTTAGAAGCACCCAATTCAGAAAGTCATTGCTAAGAACAAGTTATCTGGCCAAATAATGTCAAATCCTATCTTACTGTGAAATTACTTAATTATGTCTGTGTCACATTCTTTCCTTCTCTCAGCATGTCATAATTGTCAAACATGCTTTCCATCTCTCAGGACCAAGGCAGTCTCAAGGCACCTGAAAGGGCTCTATCTGAACATTTCAATGTACTCGATCAGGTTGCTGCAACATGAGCTTTTGTCCATCCTTACACAACACTGGCCCGTGCTCTAGGTCTCTGCAAGTCACAAAACTCTCCTAAATGGAAACTTTTATAATATTTTTTTATTGTGTATAAGTTAAGAAAAAACATAGCAAAGAATAATCTATTAATTTGTCTTTAGGGAAGTCTCCCAGAACTCAGAAGTGATTTCTTGTAAAATATTACTTAATTAAGATAAAGCTATTTTTTACAAAGTATTACTTAAGTCTCAACACAATGCAAGGGAAAAGCTATTTAGGGGTTTAAGTAGATATTTCTGATTTTTTTTTTCACAGTATGTCTTGTTTATCAATAATTATTCTGTATAGACATTAGTCATGATTAGTAATTATCAATCCAGTACTAAATGAACTAAAAAGAATGGTGCACTCAATACAACCTGAATCTATGACATCTCTCTGTGGGCCTTTAATTACAGAAAAGGTTGACTGGAGCAGAGTAGGAACAAAGGCAACGAAGACTGGAATTTAAATACTGAAAAGCAGAGGAATAAGAAGCACTAGAGCCTTGAGTCAGAGGAAGAATCATAAATGTCAGAATTATGGTGGTTCAGTTAGGGTGAGAAGGAGTTATTTGGAGTAATGATGAATGAAACTGGTGAGGGAGCCAGGGAGAGAAAAAAAGGCACAAGGAAATGGAGTACAGATTACTTTTATACTTGTGAGGAGCTCACAAGTAAACAAAGTAAACAACGACCTTCTGAAGGCAAATACTTACAGCTAAGGATTTTTGATTGAACAGGTCTGTTTCTGTTTTTTCATCTAATTTTCAAAATTTCTAACATGCAGTAGGAAATTGGTTGTTCAAAATGTCTGTCCTTGGATGATATGACATCTGTCCGCCCTCTGACCTGCTTCTGGGGTCAGACGTAATCCAAGGAAGTCTGCACCACCAAAGGCACCCCCAGTCCACACAAAGGAAGAAGATATGAGGGTGTTACCATTTGTTTTCTGTTAGTGATATATAAGCACACACTAGGGAGGATGCAGAGTGAGCTTTCAGCTCTTACACAGTGCTTCTACAAGACCAGGTAAATCTCCCAGTTCTATATGTTGACCTTTTTTTGCTCTTCTAGTTTGAACTGCTTTTGAATCACAAATGTAGTTAACCTCAGCTTTTATGCTACTTCATTCATGGTGTTTGTTTCCTTCATAAATCATGTCTAGATACAGTAGATTGGGAGGCATTCTGCTAGGAAAAAAAAAAAAAAAAAAAGATAGAAACTAAAGTAGTCTTCCCTGCTCTGAATGAGTAACACTTCTTCCCAGTTTTCTTGAAAATGAAATTCTGTTCTCTCTCAAATTACTCGGAACTAGCCACATCCTTTCAGGAGTATGTGAGGACATAATGTCGCAAGACATGTTGCTGTCTTCCAAGTGTGACAGGGTATACCTGCATAGGGTGTTGCAACCCCTGATCCAAATTTAATCTGGTTGTCTACCTCAAATACATGCAGAGATTACGGCAATGAATCCAAGCGTGCATTAAGCCTAATCAAATGTCTCATCCCTGTCTGTCAGTGAATTGTGTATTTCCCAGAATCAATCAAATAGGTTTACTAGATATGCAAATATGTGATTACCCTTTCTTTATATAAAAAAAATACAGCACACTGAAAATTTGAAAGTGGAAGACCTGATAGATAATCCAATCTTGAAGAATATAAACAAATAGCAACTACATTAATCCCAACAACTGTCAAATTTAAGTTAGAAGTCAGAGTATTCACTACTACTATCTGCATATGGCCATGATGAAAAACTGTCATATCCTGTCTGAAGTGAGTTAAGAAACAGCCAGGAGTAAAACCTCTTCAGTCTCATGTCTATCAAAACAGTATCAGGAAATCTTAACATGTAATTTTTTCCATGTATCAAAATTAACAAATTAGTAAATAAATCCCCAAGTTCATACCATACCTGTTGAATGATATCTTTATTACTGTTGAGGATTAATATCATGAGCATGGGCCAAGAATGCAAATATGCTGTGTGAAAGAATTTAGGAGTACAGCTGAAGAGTCAAGAGATTGTTCAGCAAAAACACTGATATGTTGCCTTCTCAAAAATTTGAAGAAAGAAGGCAAAAGGAGAAGAAAAGGAGTAATATTAGCATTGATTTGCTTTGCGTTCATATTAAAAGGTATTTTTGTTGTTGTTGTCTTTTTTCAGTTCTGCCCTGTTCCTCCCCCGCAGGCCAGATGACATCCTAATATGAATGAGTAAGCTAACCTCCACCCTTTCTCTCCTGAAATAAAAACCTTTTCCATTCCTGTGCTAAATGTACATTTATACAAACAGCCCTCTAAAGAAATGGATCTTACTCTCTTTTCTGTATACATCAAAAGTCATACTCCATGCATCAGCACAGAAAAAGCACTTTAAAAAAATGTTGCAATACCTCCAAGAAAAGAAATATTATTGATGCAGCTGAAGTACTTCAATGTTACATTTTTTTAACCTCAGAATTGATGTGACTTATTGCTTCTAAATCTTCTCTGCTTCATTGGCTTTGTGACATGGAAGCATTATGACCTTGCCTTGTCCTTGCAGAGCACTATGTCAATGGCAGTGACCATGGTGAGACATGGCAAACTGGACAGTGCAGACAAGAATGGGATGTGATGCCCCCTGTCATGCATCAACAGTGGACAAGACAACAGTACCTGAAACTAATGGACAAATGTACCACAGTACCATCGTGGTCCGATGAGATTGGTGATCACTGGTAGCATCTTGCTGGAAACATCCTCAGTGCCAGAGACTGAATGGTGGGACATGGTTATGTGTGTGTCCAACACTGCCAGCATGGAGCCGAGCTGCTGCCACAAGCCAACGACAGACCGGCAGGACCAAGCATGCTGCCTCCAGACCCACTGTCCTGTCATGGCAGAAACCCAAAGGTGGAGAAGCAGAAGGACTGTAGTCCTATAGGTTCAAAATTCATATCTGAGACTCTGTAATAAGCAGATTATAATATTTTCACTGACTAGCAAAATCTCCCAAAACCCAGCAGTGAAATAACCCCAAAATATTAACTGCTACAAACTGAGTCACTGGGGTTAGTCTAGTGTCTTTGTACAGTGTTGATGAAAAACTTTAGAGCATATTTAAAGCCTTAGTACATGTTTTATTCCACCAGTCAAAGTCTATTATTTTCATAAAGCTGTTCTTTAGGCCACCAACACACTGTGGGAAAGCTTAGAAAACTCTGACATAACATAACATACCTTGGGACTATATTTCTTTTAAAATCTTTACTAGCATTAGCAAAACACTGTATAAAGTTATCTGTGTATATCCAACAATTTCTTTCCATTGCAGGACAAAAAAAAAAAAAAAAAAAAGGATGAGGAGGTGATGTGGGAGGTGATGTGGGTTGGATTAGGAAAGACTGCAAATGATGAAAGATTGTGTGGCAACTGGGGACAAAGCTGGCTTCTTTAGATTTTTATTTCCAGAATGTATTTCTCAAAACAAGCAAGAGGTGTAGCATTCCTGCACACTTTGGGAAAGTTTTTAGTTTTGTTGTTGTTTGTTTGTTTGTTTGTTTTTTCACAGATGAGGGGAAGAGGTACTTGGGCAAGCTAAATGTCTCTTAAACACAATTCCACTATAACTGTTTTTCCACTCCATTGTTTCCTAGCAGAAACAAAAGGAAAACAAAAACAAACAAACAAACAAAAACAACAACAACAACAACAACAAAAACAGGCATAGCTTTGACTTGTTCGTCTCTGTACCATATTGAAGGACAAAGTGTTTGACATAGCTGTTCAAAGAGTACTGCACACTCATGGTGATATTTCATGGAGCAAATGCCAATAGCTGGAATAAATATTTTTTATTTTATTCCAGACACTACATTTGCTGCACAGGAAAGGTAATTGTGCTTCAGTGGTTAAACCAAATCACACTGGGTTTTAAACTACAAATCAGCCTTCACATATACAAAATCAGGAAATGACAGGAGGGTTTTGTGTGATCCCTGAGCGACATCTGGTGACCATTTTCTGCTGCCTGTGTCAAAGTTTGAGATAACAATACCAGCGCCCTCTTTGAACACTTTTCAGAACTGGAATTTCCATAAATTTAACCAACACGTAACATTAACTGGAAACTACCCTGTTAATCAGTGCCAGGGAAATAAATTTATTCCAGAGTTAAACATATTAGAATTGCCAGATAAAGTATTTTAATAAGACAAGTGCTATTATGTTTGATACTTAATGAAATTATACTTTTCTTTTCTTTTCTTTTCTTTTCTTTTCTTTTCTTTTCTTTTCTTTTCTTTTCTTTTCTTTTCTTTTCTTTTCTTTTCTTTTCTTTTCTTTTCTTTTCTTTTCTTTTCTTTTCTTTTCTTTTCTTTTCTTTTCTTTTCTTTTCTTTTCTTTTTCCTTTTCTTTTCTTTCTTTTCTTTTCTTTTCTTTTCTTTTCTTTTCTTTTCTTTTCTTTTCTTTTCTTTTCTTTTCTTTTCTTTTCTTTTCTTTTCTTTTCTTTTCTTTTCTTTTCTTTTCTTTTCTTTTCTTTTCTTTTCTTTTCTTTTCTTTTCTTTTCTTTTCTTTTCTTTTCTTTCTTTTCTTTTCTTTTCTTTTCTTTTCTTTTCTTTTCTTTTCTTTTCTTTTCTTTTCTTTTCTTTTCTTTTCTTTTCTTTTCTTTTCTTTTCTTTTCTTTTCTTTTCTTTTCTTTTCTTTTCTTTTCTTTTCTTTTCTTTTCTTTTCTTTTCTTTTCTTTTCTTTTCTTTTCTTTTCTTTTCTTTTCTTTTCTTTTCTTTTCTTTTTTCTTTTTTTTTTCTTTTTCTTTTCCTTTCCTTTCCTTTTCATTTTTCTTTTTCTTTTTCTTTTTTTCTTTCCTTTAACATAGATTACCATCAGAGCTTTACCTGATGGATTTAATAGTTTTGCACTTCTGGTTACTGGCACTATTGTGGTGCTTCTGCCCAGGCTCTGAAAGCACCTTTCCCTCAGGGGACCACAGTATGTGGACAGACAGCAGAGCAGGTTGTTTATCATTAACTGTTCCTCTTTCTGATGTTCTCAGCCAGAGACACTAGGCCTGATTTACCAAGGAAATTAAGGGTCATCTGTTGTCTGCTGTTCCCCTGTGCATCATTCTGTCTGCATCTTCTCTGGTGCCAGCAGAAGCTTATGATCCTGCTCCAGTGCATGGGGAAGCAGGGCACCCAGCTGGGAGCCCAGCAACAGCAAGGTTGAAAGAGGCAGTAAGAGATGGGGGCTGAAGAACTATGGGAATGTGCAAAAAATGGCCAAATACCCAAGCTATTTCCAGAAAGAGAGCAGACAGGAATATGGATTCAACTCCCCTTTGCTAAACTGTAGAAAAAAGTAATGCTATCTTCTTTTCAAGAACCTCCTCCAAATCATGGCATCTAGGGAAGATCAAATTAAACCTGGATATCTCAGATACATCAAACTTTGGAGAGAAGTTATTTGTCCTTATAAATATTGGTACAATGCAAAATAAACCAGTGTTGAGAGCCCAATAGCACAATGTACAGTAACAGGTAATAACATAATACAGGAGGTTTGAGATTTACCTGTCAGCTGGTATCTTAATGTCAGATTTCTACGAATGTAGTGGTCAGTGCTATTTTCCATTTTCTATTACTTTGTTAACAACAGATCTGCTTCAGACTATTAACATAAATGGACAAAGTAACCCGGAAGAAATGGAAGAAGTCACTTTTCATAGGGAGCAATTTTTCTGCCTGCACTGAATTTTTTTTTATTTTTTTTTTTGGGGGGGGGGGGGGGTCATTGAGAGTTTATAACACATCTATCTACAGACTAGTTTCAGAAAGAAAATAGTAGTGGTTCTTTCCATCTTACAGCTCTCTTGATCATTTCTCTAAGAACACATTCAATCCATCTCACCTTTCCATCATCCAGCCTGGCCTCTAACACCTTTCCCAGGGCTCTTCTTGTAAAAGATGCTGTTGCTTGAAGTCCATTAAAAATGCATTTCCTGTTTATTTAGTATTTAGCAAATAATTTGAAAGGAGTATTTTTCTAGGGTACCCTGCATATGTCAGAACTCTGAATTCAAGAGCAGGACAGTAAGCCATCTACAGGAAAACAAAACACCACCAACAAAAAAACACACACACAAGAACTAGAGCTGCCTTCCTCTTTCCCCAGGAGCAATTTGAAACAGGAGTGTTACATTAAAGTTTCATTTCAGAATTTTACAGCATAAGGGTTTCATTTTCTTGTGAGAGGGAAGGTGAGAAAGTGTTGGAACTATATGGAGAGCAGAATAAAATTCTTATAAAATGGAAAGAGGCAAAAAAGCAGGAAGAGAAGGAAGATCCTTCCCTCATTAAAGCAGTCAGGAGAGGATAAAAAATGGCAATGACTCAAGTTTCCTTTTAAAAAAAAAAAAGTAAAGAAAAGGAAAGAAAAAAAAAAAGGAAGAAATAGAACAGCTGAGAGCAGATATGGTGAGAAAGCTGTTAGAAAAACTGTCACATCACGCAGGCAACACTGTTCAGATCCCAGTGACCTGCCTCACACACCACAGATATTCAGCAGTAAAATTTGTTTTAAGAACTGTATGTCATCTCATGGCTTAGAAAAAGGGGGGATACATTTTCATACTGCATGATTTAATGTTATTTGAGTTGACCTATTTCCTTCAGTTTCCCTTTTAAGGAAAGCTTGGATTCTGCAGAGAGCAGGAGAACTCAATTCCATATTCTTCCAGGAACCTGTTTTGTGTCCCTGACTATATATCTCTAATTTTCTTTGCCTCTGTTTACTGTTTCACCCATTTTCTTGGCTTTAGTCCAAGCCTCAAAGGACTGGAAGAGTAACTGATATCTTCAGTACCAAACAGAAATACAAAGAATGGAGGAAAGGAGAAATCAGTCTGGATAATGTGCATAAAAAAGTAAAAATAATAATAAAAAATACTACTTTTTTTTTTTCCCCTAACCAATACAATAAATTATCTCATATGGAAAAATTGACTCATCATAAGACATTTTGTTCAGGTATTGCAAGAAAAATGTAGGCAATGAGCAGCAACCCTGTAGCTGGCATTTCCCCTCACGCCAATGTATTGGACCACAAGGTCCAAGTCCCTCTTCTGTCTGTGGGCACCAGTGACATCTGAGACCTGCGTATCTAACCCACCATGCTACTGAGCCCTTCTTTTCTGCTTGCTGACAATAAAGAATCACAGAATAGTTCTGGGATTACTCTAGTAACAAAGATTTCAGGGAGCTCTGTACCAGCACTCACTGCTTTGCAGTCAGCACGGGAAGAGTTTATATCAGCAGTTGCTGCCCTGAATTGGAAGAGAGTAGAGTTACCTTGCAGGTGGGCACCTAAGCCAGTTACCCCAGGCTGGAGGGTTTTCCCAGGCAGATCTTCTGCTGTTCCCACCCTTGATGAACCTCTTAAATTTCACTTGGACAGAATGAAAACAAGTCTTCAACTTAATGGCAGGGACACTCGGCTTTCAGCTGTTGCTTCACTATTTTTAGAAAATGGAAAGACAATTCATATTGCAGTCAGACTGAATAACCTGATAACTGGAGTGTTTTCCAAGAAAATGTGGGAGAAGACAGGAGTCATACCAATTTCACACATTTTAGGTAAAGTACTTTCAAACAGCTAAGATATAGTTATATCTTGTTTACCTTCCTTGTAAATCTAATACCCCAAACATTTTTCCAGCCAAATTTATTCCACCAATTCAATACAGATTCACAACTATAAGAGGCCTTTTAAATTTATAGTTCAGAAATATTATTTCCAGCTCTCCATAATCAGAACTTGTTCTGTGGAGATGTAGTGAGCTCTATTTATATAAATAAGAAAACAGATAGAGGATATTATAACATGGACAAACACTTGTGTATTCTGAAGCTGTGAGAACGGTTCTCTACTGCTTATAAATTCAGGTGCCTCACCCCTGGACATAGAAGCATCAACCAGTTAGTTACAATGGATTTAGATCTGAAAATGTGTATGGTGGAAGAAAAGAGCAAAAGGTACTGAACCTCCTGACCTCCCCCTCTATGCTAAGAAGTAAATAAAGGATTCAGAGGATAAACATTTAGCATAAGACCTGCCCCATCTAGTGAGGATTCATCCATAACACAACACAAGCAAAAGCATCCTGTGACCATGTAGACTTCCATTCCTTGTTGTGTGTTTGGAAACAGGTGTGTAAACATAACCAAAAGCTCCACACTCTTATACTCCCTTTCTACCATCACACCCCCTTTCCACACTGAAAGTGCTTTCTTCTGCAATATGAGAAATAGGTTTCTCTCTTTTGTATTACACATGCAACAGCAGCTTTCACCAAACTACATATCTGAGTGACTGAATTAGACAAACTAAAGAAGCGAAAGGTCAGCTAACTACAGTGATTTTCAGGCATGTGCAACATATTGTTCTGGATTAAACTGTATTTTATTCACTCATTCTGTTCATGCAAAACAGACTTTTCCTTTTATGCTCGCTATCTGAGCAAGTAATGGTGGTAAAAAAATGACTTAAATAAGAAGAGATGCTAATAAATGGTGTGCTTAACTTCCTCAATCTCCAGTAAGAAGTAACTTGTGTGATCATCCTCTCTTGTCACATGACAGGTCTCTCTCGAGCCAGAGGGAGATGCAAAGCTTTTTTGTTGGGCCTTTTTTTCTCCCAACATTATTACTACTCTAATATAGAAATCTCTGAAGTGCAAGGTCTGCACTCTGTCCTTTGAGACTCAGCAGAAGTCTTTAAAATGCTTAGTCTATTAAAGCTTATAATGAATGATTAATGATCTGAAAGCTGCTGATCTGAGGTGAAAGACTCAGCAGAATTTGCCCAACAACTTTTGCAGATTTATGTTCTGAATATTAGAAACCAGAACTGTCACTGTAATTATTTCACAAAAGCTCAGATTCCTTTGTGAAGTACACACAAACCACCACAAAACACACACACACACGAAAAAAGCAACTCAAGAAGCAAAGGTGAAGCTCTCTGCCATTTTCCTTTTGCTCTAAAGTCCTAGCTTCTGTTTGCTCCTTCAATTTCTTTCATCTGATAGCACTACAGAAAGAAATTTGCTTATTTTTTTATTTTCATAAGACCATGCTACAGCTTTACCCAATTTTATGAAGTTTTTGCTCAGATATAAAAGATCTGAATTTTCTACAGACTTTTCACTTTAGTCCAGGGCATAAGTGGTTTTCATTATGGGCATTCTAAGTTTAAAAAAACAGCACTCTGCACAGTGATAATTTGCACATTTATAAAGAATATTCAGACTAAAAGTATATCATTTTTTCTGTATCTTTTCAGCTCTGTACGTAAAGGGTAGTCATTTAGAGATAAATATTTTCAGGGTAAATATCATGCTCAAAGTAGTATGTATAGATGGAGATATGCAGTTTTCACCAAGGACCTTTAAATTTTTCCTGGTAACTTCTCAGATATGAGCAAGCCATGTGCAACTTTAACATTATTGATATACATACAGTTGTTATACTTGAACTTATATTTGTTCTTTAGTGCTCCAAATGACAACACATTAGGAGCTGTGTATGAACAAGGAGAGATAAATTCTAAAGCCATTGCAGTCCAAATAATACCTAGAAAAAAATAAAACATGCACAGCAGATTAAATGGGCTGTGAGAGTGTTGGTTGCACAGTCAACAATGCAACACTCTTGAATATGGTAGCCCAAAGCTCCAACCTTCATAACAACTTCATGTGTGTATTACCAAGAGGGCTACTATGCTACTGCTTTCTGAATTGAACTGCTTAGTACCCACCAACTTTTTTTGCAAAGACACGTTTCTCATATATAGATTAAAAGGTCAAATTGATAAATAAATTACAAATAACAATGGAGGTTGAAACATGCAACATAGGGAAATGTTTTGTATTTTTTTCCTGTGGGCACCTGCTCCCCAGGAACACTTGCATACTCCCCCAGTTCTCCCATCACAGGGGTTCTTGTCAGAGGCCTAAGCCACCCTGTGGCAACACTCGACAGACTGTCAACAAAGATACATATTCAACAAGTCCTGCAGACAGATTTGTAGATCCTGACCACTCCAAAGTCTTCCCTGAGGTAACAAAATCCAGGCAGCAAGGTTTCATGGTCAGAAAAACTGAGAAATCATTGAAATGGAATAGGAGACAATTGTATGGTTCAACCCAGGATAAAGGGGAAAGGATGAAACACATGACTATGAAACTTCCTTTTGGTTACCTAAGCTTGTCCTGAACTGCATTCAAATTGTCTCTGGTATACATGGTACATGACTGGCACCATATATCTGAATACATAACAAGTTATTTTTATATAACACAGTCACACCATGTTGGCACTCAATATGCAAGATTCAAGTTCATACACATTCTTTGACAAATCCAACAAATGATGTAAACTTTATTCAGCTGTCAAAAACACAATTGATTATGGAGGAATATTGTCAAATGTAATCCCCTAATTGAGTAAGCATCCAGGTTATAAGTGGAAGGGCATTATCATCTTTACAAGCAAACTTGAAAGAAATTGAGAAAGCACTAAGTACCCCTGAGAGGTTCTCACAGACTTTTCGTACCAGCAATTTTACAGCCAGTATAATCATCACCTAGCCATGGAGTACGTTCTTGTCCTCCCTCATACAATGCTCCTCTTTGCTGGCTTGCACAGTGGAAGTAGAAGGCTTGACAAACAGCACAAGAGAAGCCTGTGATTTTGATTTCTGGCACCAGAAAGTTTGGTGCTACCAGGTGCCAGAGGGGAATCAGCCTACAGCGTTCAGAGATGTTTGATGCTCTGGTCATCTGCCATCATGGTTGTCCTCGACCTTGCTGAACAGGGCACCCTCTGTTAGCAGCCGTTTACTTACATAGAAATCAGGGAAAGGCAGTTGCACGAACATCAATCTCTTCACAAAAGCAATTTATGAAGTTTTCTTTCCCCTCCCATCCAGCATCTGCTCATGCCTGCCCTGCTGAACTTTAATAGCCCCTCCTAACATTCAAGGTTTTATTTTTAACCAGATTACTGAAATTATTCAAATATGAGGAAGGGGACAAAAAAAGACACATACATACACACCAAATGTGGGGGAAAAAAATAAATAAATGGGGAGACAGAGAAGATTGCTTTCTCTTTTTTTTTTCTTTCTAATTCTGATAATTTCAGTGAACTGGTTTGTAGTGCATCCCCACAAGCAAGTAAGTGGGTTGTAAGCAGGGTGTGACACAAGCAGTCAGACCTAACCTTGCATCTGGCAAAAGGTCTGTATGATCACACCCTACATTCATGTCAGACAATAGGTACCTCCCAGGAAACACCATACGCCTGCATATGGGCCCAGTGATTTTGCAGTCTCCAGGGTTAATTTCAGCAGGGCTCCCAAGTAGGCATAGGAAGCTGCTACTGGGACAGTTTTGACACATAAGATAACAGAAGAATATGTCTGGCTTCTCAAATAAAAAATCCTGAAATTGTGACCAGAAAATCTGAAGGAAGTCCTGTTCTGATGTTTTGAGTTATGGATCATTTGTATATGTTTGGGAAAAAAAAAAAAATAAGTAAAATAAAACATCCCAGGGAAGGGGGTGGGAGGTGGAGGGGATGGATGCTGATCCCCTACAGAGTCATAGAAATAAAAATAATATTTTGTGAGAAAAAAAAAACAACTATTAGTTACATGAAGCATCCTGTTAACTTTTTTCATGGGTGTCTTGCATGTCTGATTTTAACTCTTAACTTTTATTTCTGTCTCAAATCTCTCTGACCATAAATCTAAATCAGATCCAAGTTTGTGTAGATAAAAATAGCAGAGCCAAATAGCTCTTCCATGGCCAAGATAACAGCCTGGCAAGTATCTAGCTGTGAGGACTTATGTGTAGGTCACACCACATTGGATCTGTGCACTCTTAAACTTCCATCACCTGGGTACACTGCAAAACCATTTCTTTCTTTGATTTGTAAGGCAGACTCTTGAGGACATTTTTCACATAAGGGATAACAGATCACTCTGGGCAACAAAATCCTGCTCAACCACCCGAAGAGACTGCCTCTTTTTGCCAAGTTCCAGATTTTTGGACACTTGTCAGCAGCTCAGAACATATATAAGCACATATGGTGAGTGTTACAGGACGTTTTCTTAACCCAGGCACTCTTTAAGCTAAATAGCACTCACAGAGGAGATCTAGGCAAACTGTGATCGATCACCTGCACACTTTCCTTACCTTCCTTGTGTCATCATTGCAGGATGTGCTTCAGATCAGCTGCCCTCCAGCCCACCTTTGGATGAGATCGTCTGCCCTGCTGTTGTTTTCTTCCTCTCTGTCAAACAGGAATCTCCCAGCAAGCAAACCATGTCCCCTTGCTGCTCTGCTGGGAGATTTCCCATTCTCTGCTCTCTCTCTCTTGTGTGGATGAACCTGGCAAAAATAGTTTTCCCATTTAGGCACCCCCATCAGCATCCAGCTCTGATCACCTACAGCACAGTCCTACAGAGCTACAAAACTTGTGTTGGGCCCAGGCAGGGTGGGCGGCACACGACTCACACGCTACATGAAAATTGCAATGCAAATTACAATTACAATAACTGGAACTCTCAGTTATAAAAAGGCTGCTGTCCTCTCACAAGTCTGAGTGCACACATGCCTGAGGATATTGTGATATGGGTCTGCAGAATTGAGTCAGATAGTTCAGTAAAATATTCATTACACGAGAAGGGGAGCAAGGAAGACGAAAACTTGGCAAACATATTATTCTAATGAAAAGCATTATCCAAATGCCTCTTAAACACAGACAGGCATCAAACACCTCTCTAAGAAGCCTGTTCTAGTGTCCAGCCACACTCTTGGTAGAGAAGTTCTTCAAGTCTAGTCTGAACCTCCCCTGATGCAGCTTTGAGCCTCTGCCATGCACCCTGTCACAAGATAGCAGGGAGAAAAGATGGGCACCTCCCTTTCCACTTCCCTGCCCCAGGAAGTTGTAGATAGCAATGAGGTCACTCCTCAACCTTCTTTTCTTCAAGCTTAACAAACACAGTATCTTCAGCTGCTGGACATAATTTCTACCTTTTTTACCAGTTTTGTTCCTTCCTCTGGATGCATTGAAAAATTTTGGAGCCCAGAACTGCACACAATGTTCCAGGTGAGGCTGCAGCAATGCTAAATACAGTGGGAAAATCATCTCTTTTTTGATGGGTTGGTTGTGCTGTGTTTAATGCACTCCAGAATATGGTTTGCCCTGTTGGCTGCCAGTGCATGCTGCTAGCTAATATCTCCAGCAACTCCAGCAAACTACTTGCAGCATGCCAATTAGATTCTGACTCTCCTGTGAAGTAATTAAATATATCTTGCAACTTATCATATGTTACAATATGGTGACATATATGTTTAATAAGCTCTTTTGTCCATCATGAAAGGAATTAAGCATTAGAGAGCATGAAATTTTGGCTCTGCTAAATATGATGTTAATTTAACATGATGCTTATCAAATAGTGATTACAGAGCAGAAGCTCTGTAGGCAGGAAATTATGGTCTCTATGATAAAGAATTGTTGTTTTCTATAAAATACCATTAAGATTCAGCTATTGGTATCTGTGCTGTCTGGAATAGTACTAACAGGGAAACAGTAAGAGGTACTGAATTCACAGCTCTGAGAGGGGGAAAATAATGTCTGATCACAGACCTTTACAGTCCTGGATATTTTGCTAGACCAGACACAAATACACAGCTAGGTCTTTCCCATCCTTCCCTTCCCGTCCTCCAATAAAATCTTTACAAACACATCTCTCTCTCTTTTTGTTTTTGTTTCTAACATTGTACACAGCTCTGTTAAAAACCTTTGTATAATCACATACTTCACATTCCTTATTACATATTTATTCAAAAGTTTTTGAAATTTCACTTTGTTTTATTGCCTCCAATGTTACTCCTTTAATACTTGCCCAAGCTGTCTGTCCACAATTACTACTTCCCTTCATTTATATTTGTCCAGGACAGTTATGGCCCAGATGTACTCAACATAGCATCTAACAGCACCACATACTCTAATGTTCCTAATCTGGTGTGCTAGACTATTCCATCATGTAAAGCAACCTAAAGAATATAAACTCAAGGAGTTGTTTGTAGGAACTGAGAGCAAATGAAGTACATCTTCGGTGCTGGCTGCAGAAAGAAAAGAGACAACAGAGCTGTTCAGTAGTTGTAAGTCATTTGTGGATCCCTCTAGGCTGAAGGGATCCTTCCTTGGCTGCTTGAGATGGTGTCAGGGCAGCTTTGTGGCACAGGAATGACATAAAATGATCTAATGCTCCAGAGGGCCTCGTCCCAATGCATACAACAGAAAAGTAGGTCAGAAAGGAAATCTCGCTATTACAAACACCGCAGTGGCAGCAGTCCATTGTAGGAGGCTCAGAGTTTATGTAAGACAGTGGCCAGGCCTGCTTCACTCTGAGTTTCACAACCAGCAGAAGTCTTATGAGATAAATCCTTAGCTGCTTAGCACAAAAGCAGGAATCAACTTTGCTCTCAGAAGAGCAAATATATCTTATCACCAATATTACAATTTTATGTTTGTAGTAATCTGAACAGTTTAATATGATTAAAGAGCATATAACAAGCCTTTTCTGTCCCTCATTCACGAAGGATTTTCTGAAATGGAGGCAATATCTTCAAAGGCATGACCAAAAATGCAGTCAGTTGTTATTCTGGTGGCTCCCTTCTCTTTGGCTCTCCTCTTCTCTTTGGCTCTCTTCTATTCCCAGTTATGACAGGGTTTCTACATGCTATTCCACGAGACTAAAGAGACCTTAAAAGGATGTAATCAACTCCCTGGTCTCTCTGAAAGAGATATAACTAATGGAAAGGGATGTCTCAGCAGTCTTCCCCAGCTCTCACAGGAAGGGTATATTATCAGAAGTGTGACGAGAGAAAATTGTACTGTTCCCTCATTTTTGGCTATTAAAGGCCAAAAATAGGGGCAGAGAGATACGGAATACATTAGATATGTCACAGGTGGAGTCAGTCCAGTGACACTTAAATGGGAAATAGTTAAGACTGTGCCTGATCCCATACAACAAATTATGTCAAAGTGTCTTAAAACAACTTTAATGTGCCTCTACTACCTTCACCTTTGCATCAGGGTATTGGGATAGAAGAACTGGGATCTTCTTCATGAGTACATGAAGAAGGTCATCTCTGCTACTTCTGGACTTACACTAATTAAATAAACAGATTGGATTTGGAGACTTAGTTTCAATCAGGAAACCAAAAACTTTATATTTAATGAACACTTGTCTTCTTTGCAGTGTGAATACTCTCTCATCAGGAATTCTGCCGCTGTCCTCGCTGACAGTGATTTTTTTTTTTTTTTTTGGTCTTTACTTTTGATATGCTCCAGATACTAAGACCAACACCTGAGCTGATCTCCAAAGGCAGCAGCACATGCTTGGCAGTGGCAGTACCCGAATGCTAAAATGTATTTTGCAGTAACAGGAGCTTGACCACATCAGTAAGTAACCAGTTTGCTGGAAATGTTTCCCTTAAATTTAACAGCCTGCCTGGAAAAGGCTGATCAAACAAAATTGAGTCTTGTTCTCTAGTAAACATACCAGGTAAAACAACACAAGGAAATATATGCAACTTAAGAATGTCTCTAGTGGATCATGTGCACATTTATTTTGACATGAAGAAAGGAGAATATTTCATTCTGAATGCTTTGGATTGTGCATAAATTTACCCCAGGCCAGGAACAACAACAACACAAGAAAATCAGCCATGGCCTCAGGTCCCTGGAGCAGCTCATTCCCTGTGTTCTGAGTCTACTTAGTGGAACAGCACGTTTTCTAACTCTCTGAGGCCTAACCTTTAAGTTTTAGCCCTCTGCTGACTGTAAATGACTTTGAAGACAGGTGGGAATACTAACAGTAAGATTTTAATATCTCTCATTTGTCATAATGGACCATTAAAGCTAATGCCTATAAACACACAAACTGTGGGGTTACCAGGTTCATTCCAGAGTCAAATGCTGGTGTTAACAATTCCCTCCTAGACTATTAAAAAGGTAACCACATTTCTTTAAGTCTTTCTTGACCATGTTTAATCTCTGGAAAAGTCAGGGCAATGGCCCCAGGGAAAGAAATGGAGCAATATAAATATACTTTTAGAAATGTTGTGTCCTATAACAGATTAAGATAAGTGTTGCAAACTCTTAATTCATGCAAGCATTAGATGAGTATCAGAGACAAGAGTTTCAAGCAATTACCCAAAAAAAAAAAAAAGGTTTAAACACTGAATCAAACTGCAACGTAAGGTGGTGTAGTACTGGTGTCTGTCTGATGCTAACATCTCATCAGATAATTATCTTTCACACCTTTCTTTTGATTTTGATTTGTGAGAGCTAAACATATCCACACACTATATTGGATTCCTTCTTAGGTCCTCCCTAATGAGACTTTCATTAATGTTTTCTTTTTGTTATGCTTTCTTTGAGTGAGATTTTCGTGCCTTTATACATAATTTTTTGAAGTTATGAAACAGTAAAAGATTTCTGAAGAATTGGCATTGTCGTAGAACTTTGGTGAATATGTTTTGTAAACTCATAAATTTAAATACGGTGGTTCATAGCTTGGATCTGCTTTACACTCAGTGTGCAAAAGCTCCAACAACAGAATTAAAATAGCATTTTACACATCTGATCTGTGTGTATACCACTCTATTTTTTATTTATTAAAATCAACTTACACCCATTAATCTAAGAAAAATTTTCCATAGAAAGTCTTTTCATAAATTTTCATTACTGTTGAGAAGTGACGTAGTAAATCTTGCCTTAGCTTGTGAATGTTAGTAACTTGTTAGTGCTCATTGCATTCACCAAAGAGCTTTGTAATTATTTTCACAGACAATCTTTGAAATATCAGATTTGACAAAGAAGAAGCCTCAATTAAGTAAGGTCAAAAAATGTTGTACTAATAACATATTTGACAGACAGGGAAGAGACAAACAGCAAGACTCGGGAAGCAACTATTCTTTCTTGTTTGACAGAGACTAAGACATCCTTGCCAAAGTATAGAGCCTCCGACAATAAGCCATTTAACCAATCAAGTAGTTTGGGTATCCTTTCACACAATTTAATCAGAGTATTAAAAAATCAGTCACCCTTTTTCAATGGAAAAGATCAACAGAATCTGAGATGGTCTGAGTCAGCAAAATCAATATAGAGGCAGGGGAGCATAAAATACTGCTTTTACAGCTGGCACATAGACTTCAGCACTGTGAGCTCTGAAATTCCTCACATGCTGGTCAGTAAAGGAGTATATGTGTCATTTTCTATCTGAAAGCATTTTATTTTTCTCATGGTGATTGCACTATAATGTATGCAGTGTATTCACTTGTTCATATAGTGAAATGTGGCCATCAGGGATCTCCAAAACACCAGCTCTCTCCGTAGTGCTTCCTTTCATTCCAGAGCTCTGGAAAAGGAAATGAAAACTGTGTCTGACCTCTGTTTACGTCCAGTTTCATATCTGGGTATAGCAAAGAAATGGGTGGTGTCTTTGCACTCAGAAGGCTGGCTATCTCAATAATCAAAGGCAGTGCACAACCAACCATGCTAATGAACCACTTGGCTTTTAACAAAGCATAGAAGTCAGGTAAGTGTGCTCGAAAGACTGTTATGTATTTCAGAAGAAATTCCAGAGAACAGTAATACCATGTTCAGTTCCTGCTCCCCTCTCCCTCCATGACACTTCACTTGTGGTTAGCCACAAAACACATTTTTGCCTCCCATTCTATTCAGAATAAATCATAAAAAGCTGCAGATTTCATGAGTCTAGAATACATTTTTAGAGATTTTGATGTTATGGGGTCCTTGGTTTAGCAAGCCCTACTGACAAAATGCAGGACAAGCATTTAACTAAATATCTCTTTTAGGAAGTTATTTAATGTAAGTAAGACAGCGTTGATACTTAATAGGGAAAAAAAAAAGAAAAAAAAAAAAGATTAATTTTCCTCTCAGCTACAAGAACTGAGAACTTACACAAGTTGAAATTAAACTCCACCTAGGGATTAATCCAAATTTATAATAGCAGAAAGGATCTAAGGAATCTGTGGGCAAGTTTTTATACACCACATTTGCCCTTAACAAATGTGTGAATACCTTTGATCAGAAGCAGATACAACTGTGTTTTACTTAAGTAGGCATGGAAAATCTCATAATCCATAATACAGTACTCTGCATTGGCATGGGATACATAGGATAGCATCTCAGGGGATAACACCTGTTTACCACAGATCAGCTGATACAGAGTGACTTCAGTGTGGATTTTAGCATCATGTTCCTTCTTTCTTTCTTTTTATTTTCTTTCTTTCTTTCTTTCTTTCTTTCTTTCTTTCTTTCTTTCTTTCTTTCTTTCTTTCTTTCTTTCTTTCTTTCTTTCTCTCTCTCTCTCTCTCTTTCTTTTTCTTTCTTTCTTTTTTTTCCTTTCCTATTAGAATCATTACCCACATTACCCAATGAAGCCAAAAATTATCCAAAAATCTGCTCTTTTTTATAACAGATCTGTGTTTAATAGAAATTTATTTTCAAGATACTTTCAAAATAGCTTTTTGTTTTATTTTTCCACTAGAAGGGTGTATTACTGAGAGAGCTACACAGATGTCTTACATAATAACATATTGCTTTCATAAGATCCAAGTATGGTTTAGATAAAGGTGTACTTTGCCTACTATGTGTTTGAGTAAAGTTGCCAATGAAAAATTGAGGTGATATTCTGAGAATAGTATTTCATTCTAAGAGCAGTAGCTGGACTTTGCAGAGTGACATAGCTATGTAAAGCGCACACAGAAAAAAAAAAAAAAGAAAAAAAGAAAAGAAAAATGACACAGAGGCACATTTTTTGAAAAATGTAACTTCTATTTTTCTACGATATCTAAGAGTGCAATCAGAATTTCCAGGAACAGGTCATTCTCCTAAACTTCTAGTAACATCTTTAAATGAAAAGATTATATAAATCAACTCAGTTGCTGTGCTTTAGAAGCAATTATGTGGATGGCAGAGGTAAGAAAAACAAGGAAAAACTGAAATCTTTTATTTATGTCAACATACTTCTAGTATTTTTGTTTGTTTGTTTTGAAAAACAAAACAAAACAAAACAACAACAAAATACTTAGCATGCTCCTAAACGTAGTTAAGAGCAGAGAGTGACCTTTCCATTATAGCATCTAAGGGCACCACAGTGATTAATTTTATCCTCCCTTGTGCCTTTGAAGATGAGATAAATGAGTTGTTCAAGGTCAAACAAAAGTCTGTGGTTGAACTGGGAACAAAAATCAGATTTTTTGGTGTCTAGACCTCTGCTTTATCTCAATAATAAATGTTGGTAGTGAGAGACACAGAAAAAAAAAGCTGTTAAGATGACAGTTACTTTCAGAGAGAGAAAACCAAGAGAAATGAGCAAATCATTTCTACAGGAGATGTTTTTAAAGTCAAGTTATCCTGTTCCTAATTATTCCCTGCTCTGGGAAAGATAAATAAGATAATATATAAGATAGTAAGATAATATGTAAAATAAATAAAGATAAATAAGATTATACATCATTTTCATTTTTAATATTTATTTTAAAATTAAGTCCTTTCTGTACATTGATGAGCAATTCTTCACCATAGTTCTCTGGTTGTTCACGTGAAATGACTGATCAGCTACTTTGAGGAAAATGGAAGCTATCATCGTGTAAAATATGTAGAAAAAGTTGAAAAACTTTTTACTACATTTCGGTGAAAAATCAGTATCTTGTGAGCAAATACATTTTTCTGAGAAGTAATTTTTCTACTGCTTTTACTTATGATTCTAAAAGTAACTTATGGGCTATATTGGTGTCCATTTCTCTCATTTTGACTTTTATGTAGTTTCTATAATTCTGATACTAGTGAAAAATATAATGAAAATAGTTTTTTCTTTTTTTATTTCCAGGGAAGTCAAATAACTAGCTAATAAATAACAACAACAACAACGACGACGACAACAATAATAATAATAACTCTTCAAAACATACAAATTACAGAATAAATTATTTTTCTTCATATAAGTCTTAGATTTTCTCATTTTTAGCAATAAAATTTTAAATTTTAAGTCCTTGAGGAACTTCTCATACATATATTATAATGCTTTTTTTTCTAGTTATTAAGATTTTAATCCAAAGGCTAATCAGAAGCTAATCAAAAACAGTTCCTTAGCTTTGATCGATTTGACATCAGCCACCAAATCTTAATTTATTTCTAAGTACTACAAAATACATTTTATATACAAGTAGTTCTATATTAAGTATATAATTGCATAATCAGGCAATCTCAAAATTGTGTGAAACCTGTTAAAAGCACTCACAATTAAGATGAATGTGAAAGAGGTTTTCAATAAAATGTTGCATGACTCAATTGCTGCTTCTTAAGAAAATAATTTTCATTACAGCTGATATTACCAAATGAATGAAGTGTTTTCTCTTACCTGCATATTTTATTAAGTTTATTTTGAAGATAAAAAACACACGTATCTCTGAGATAAAAACAAACTTGCCAGGAGGCAACACTAACTTAAAAGATATGCAAAATGCAAGCAAACATGACTGTCTGCTGCATTTGGATCTGCAATATCATAGACCCTCCAGGATGTTTGAGGTATTACACAGTACAGTGGGATGCACTTTTAAACTTTGTAACTAAAGTTCTTATATAGAAGGCTTAATAATATTAATATGACTGATTTGCATTGCAAAGCTGATAACAAATATAATCCGTATGAGCTCATCATAGTAGAGCTTACGTGGTTACCTCACTATTACCCCAGTAATATTTTAATCCTATTTCTTTGGATTCTTCTTGTTTATTGACATATATGATTACAATGTGTAGGCCAAATTTCTGTAATCTTGTATTTAGTCCTAGAAACATCTCTGTTGAAGTTTGTCCTTGAGTCATCTGGGATTTATGGTGTGAACTGACTAATAATCCATCCTATCAAATTATTTGTTTGTCTTCTAAAAATGGGCAAGGGAAACTACATTTTGAATGTGTTAAATAAATTGAATTTTATCTTGAAAGAGAAATTAGGTTATTGTTGCAGTCTTGGTTTCTGTAAGTCTGTATAAGTAAGTCTGACTTGGTGTGTCAAGCTATGAGTTGTACAAGTGTAATATGAAGTGAACTGGTTCCCATTTAGCTGGTATTAAAAAAATAATAATAAAAAATCAGACTCGCAAAAAAATGAAGTATTTAGTTTGCTTTTATTTTATTTTTATTTATTTTTCTGAAATGTAAAAGCCATGACAAAAATATTTTAAGAAAACTATCTGTTCTATGTCAGGGAATTACTTTTTCTCCACTCTACAGACAGAGTAATTCCCATCAGTCAGAAAGGATGACCTTATTTCAGTTTAATTGTTTACAATGCTTGGTAATTGCTCGACTTCTTGACTGCTTTAAACAAATATTCTCACTTGGATTGTACTCTCTTGTCATCCATCTTTTCATCACCAGAAACAATTGAGACTAATTATTGCACCAGACTTCTCTATTGTCTATCTTGATTTCGACCCTAATTACCCAAATGAGACATTATTTAGGCACATCATGCTACATTGTTAAAATGGAGACTAAAGTGGCAATTTTACACTTAAAGTATTTTCGAAAAAACTGTAGGTATACTGGACCTAAAGCAGATCCTTTCTACTGTTTCATCCCATGCATGTCACATCAGGTGTCACTTTTCACAGCAAATGATTCAGACCTCTTCCCAGCAGTTGTAGCCACTCAGACAGCAGCAGGTTGAGAGCTGTCATGAGCCCCAAATATCAGACAATGAGCAGTAAGTATGCTTGAGTTCATCTCAATGACATTGGAAATAAAAATAAATAAAATGGCAACTGCAAAATTAATATGTTTTCATAGAAATATCAGAGCAAATTTTTTGAGAATTTTAGCTCAGATTCTATTTCTTGAATATTTTCACAAAAGTGGATATTTCATACTCAAGAAGTATGAGATTTATGTGGTTTCCAGTTTAATTTATTTACACAAGCATTTCATTGGCATCTATGTTCTTTGTGACAGCTTTCATATATAGTCTTGGTTTTACATTTTGTATCTATATGTCCTTTCAGAATATGCAATATTACTTCTACGAGTCAGCCATAATTCTTCAGTTTTACATTACTCATATTAATAGTGAGAGTAAAGGTTTATGAGACAATATACTTGCCTGAAAATTTATTTTATTTTTTTAAAATCCAGATGTCAGCTCTGTGTACCAGTGTTTCTGCAGTTGGAAAGAAAGGCTGCAATAAAAAAGAGCATAGAAAACAGCCCCGGGGGGTGGGGGGTGGGAATAATCTAATTTCTTTATTCCTGAAGAAAAATAATAACAATTTAGTACTTTAATTCAAAAAGTACTTCAAAATATCATTAAAGACCATGCATTACTACTTCTAGAAAATGTTCTTAATGAATGCAAATATATAAAAGTTTTCCAGTATAGCTTTCCAAAATAAATAATCTCTTGGGCTATGTGGGTGGTCAGACACTGGAACAGGTTGCCCAGAGAAGTTGTGGATGTCCCATCCCTGGAGGTATTCAAGGCCAGGCTGGACAACCTGATCTAGTGGATAGCATCCCTGTTCATGACAGGGGCATTGGAAATAGATGATCTTTAAGGTCTCTTCCAACCCAAACCATTTTATGATTCGATGAAGATAACTACAGTCAAAAAAAAATAAAAATCACAGTGTTATAGAGGAAGGTTTTGGGACAGACGATTATTGTATCTGATAGCTTTGCTGCAGATTTTCCAATGGTTCCATTGTTCAACAGAACATTTAATGATGTACTCCTATGGAACAGTGTTATAAAATGTAATAAAGAACAAAACAATTGAGATCCATAAAAATGTCAAAGTACTCAAACAAACAAATCCTATAGTACCGAATACAAAGCAAAATTCCTTCTAGTGGCGAAACTATTAGAATTATTCCAAATGTATATTGCTGGAAATCAATTGACCTTAATTGAGTAATAGCATTACAGAGAACAGAATTTGGCTGTCTTTGGATTTATTTTAATGCAAATTTTCTGCAGCAGAGCTGTACTTTTTATGTATTTTGGATTACATCATGTTTTGCTCTCCACAAGCCAGCCTATGCTCCTTTGCAATTTTGGTGAGTTTTGTCACTGAAATTACTCAGGTAGCGAAATATCTTCCAAGAAGGTTTTCAAGCTTTAAGAAGCCAGTACAACATTCATGACATCTTTTTAACATGAAAGCTTTCAAGATATCTATGCAGTGCAGGAAATTCTTCACTGTAAGGGTGGTGAGGCACTGGAACAGATTGCTCAGAGAAGTTGTGGATGTCCCATCCCTGGGACATCACCTGATCTAGTGAGTGGCATGTGAGTTGGGTCCCATGGCAGGAGAGCTGGAACTAGGTGATCTTTAAGGTCCCTTCCAACCCAAGCTATTCTATGATTGTATGAAGAAAATAAGGTTGCAGTCAGCATATGCCCACACAGAATGATGCCATGAATCCTGTGACAAAATGTACTTAATGAGCTGCATCGCATAAAGTAACCTGCATCTCTGTTGTCTTCTCTATGCCAACATTACCATCCTTCATGACAACTACAATTATAAGAACTAGCACTACAATATCTGAACCACATAGAAAATATGCATTGATATTACTTACCTTGGTCTCACCTGAAATTATGCACTTATATTAAACCTATGAAAATGTATTTGTCAACATCTAATGGAAAGCAAAGTCTATACCATTCCTCACAGCAATAAATTCTGCAAAATCACACTCCACATGTACAGTGTTGAGGCTGAAAGTCCTCATCAACTATACCAATAATATCAAAGGCGCAGAAAATACTTGCATAAGTATAGACTGACAAACATTCTATTGAAAAGATGCTTATTTTTCCTGAAGTATTTTTCCATACATCTTGAGCTCCATCTCTTGATAGACAACATGTTTGCCCCTGTAAGTGCAAGAGTTCCTTCTCTGCTTCTCTTTGGAATATCAAACATATTGCAAAGATATTTAAATTCAGATTCATATAGATCAATCCTCACACTGGTTAGAAAAAGTTATTTCTTACTAAAAGTTATTTCTAATGAGATAGATATTAAGCAGAAATATTACTAATATTTCTACTTAAAAGTTATTACTAATGAGAACCATTAGTACACAGTTTCAAGTTTTTAAACAAGATACTAAGCATGACTGAACATATTGTTTCAAAAGGATGAAAGTCAAAAAATAAGTGCATTTATGTTTCCTGTTTCCAGCACCCTCCTTAGGGTTTTGCCTCATGTTATGAGTGTTGTGACTTATTTCCTACGACGGGTTGTCCTGGTTCCAGTTAGGACAGAGTTAATTTTCCCTCATAGTAGCTGGTAGGGTGCTATGTTTTGGATTAGGATGAGAAGAGCGCTGATAACATGCTGATGTTTTAATTGTTGCAGAGCAGTGTTTACACCAGGCCAAGGACTTTTCGGCTTCTCGCTCTGTCCTGCCAGCGAGCAGGCTGGGGGTGCAGCAGGAGCTGGGAGGGGACAGACCCAGGACAGCTAACCCAAACTGGCCAAAGGGGTATTCCATACCATCTGATGTCATGCTAAACAATATATAGGGGTGGCTGGCCGGGGTGGGGGGCCGGCTGCTCGGGGATAGGCTGGGCATCGGTCAGCGGGTGGTGAGCAATTGCATTGTGCATCACTTGTTTTCTTACACATTATTATTATTAATACTATTATCATTATCACTATTATTATTATTATTGTTATTATTATATTCCTGTCTTAATAAACTGTCTTTATCTCAACTCACCGGCTTCACTTTCCCATTTCTCTCCCCCATCCCAGAGAGGGAGGGGGGAGGGTGAGCGAACGGCTGTGTGGTGTTTAGCTGCCAGCCGGGTTAAACCACAACACGGGTATAAAAGAAATAGAAGACATGATGGTTCACTTATGCAAAGAAATATATTGGCAACTTCAGCTGTCATAAGCTTTACTTTAATTTGAATTATATTTACATGGTTCATGACAAGTGCAAGCACCTTATACAGTGCAAGAACAAAGTTTCCACTGAACATAACACAGCTTCTGTTTGTGTAAGACCAGACCAAAAAGTTGGACACTTCCATTGTTCCAACACTGTCAGAAATCTCCCTTATTTTGTCACAGATTTTACACTATAGTGACACTATATACACCTCTGACACTTGCACAGAACAACCCAGTCAACTTTTAAACTCTCAAACCTTTTACCATTAATAAACTTATTTAACTCAGTTATAATAAGGATTTCTGATTTCACAGTATTTTCATGTGTTTATTGCTTCTACGCTGCAACTTATCCCTCAGTCACATTAGCCTGTGTCTATTTTAAATCAAGGTGAAGCTTCCTCTGATAACCAAAAATGTGTGTGCATATAGATTCAAACTCCATATAATGTTGACGAGAACATGGTATTTGCCAGAGTCCCCTGCAGAATTCAACAAAGCTACACACTTTTGTACCTGCTGAGTGTGCAAATTTAAAAAAAAAAAAAAAAAAAAAAAACAACATTTAATGCTCAGTGTGGGGAAAACAAAAACAAACAAACACAACAACAAAACAACACAGCCACACAGATTTTTTTTTTTGCTAGCCAAAACAAAAAATAAAATCAGCCATGACATACTGAGAAACCTCTACAAAATCTTTGTCGTTAGGCCCTTTGAACAAAGTGATAGGGAAATACTCACTAAAGACCTGCTTCATTATGGAATTCCAGCAGCTGCAGCGCAATCATTTGATTTTACGTCATGACCTGTATGCATAGACAACTCTTGTTTTATGATAATCAATTTTTTTTTTTCTGATTCCTTGTATAAGCACCACTTCTGCAAATAAATAGTTTAAATAACTTTTACTTTAAAATGGAACACCCTAAAAAGACATTTTAAACTATTTTTGTTAGAAGTTTTAGGTAATTGGTTTTCACAAAGAACTAGGGAAACCTTTAAATTCAGTAGGTTAGTCTGTAAGACTTAATTGATGGACATCCTCTTTGCACATGAGGAAGAGGAACAATGGAACAATATGCTAGAAGAGTCATACATGTTCATTAAGCAGATGATAGAAATAAAAACATTTTGATTACAAATGAAAGCAAGAGGATTTATGCAATGGCCTGTATATATCTTGCAATTATTATTGAAATAAACCCTATCGAGTTTAGTCAACTCTTAAACTGGTAAGGAGGAACACATTTCTAAGGACAATACTAATTTATTTTCTTCAAACATTTTATTTTCTCTATTAAAATCTGAGAAATTGCTCAGAGGAGAAATATTCTTCATATAATATATATATATAGCTATTTTTTGTGTATATCAAAATGCATGCATTTGTTTTGGTTGAGAACGAATGGATGGACCTTTAAAGGGAAATTACCACATGACAATGGAAAACATGCCACATTTGAAATCAGTCTCAGTGCAATTTAGAAAAACAAATACCATCACCACCTCAGGCAAAGAACCACTAAAGACACAATAAGTATCTGAAACTAATTAAAAAAAGAGGTCAGAGAAGCGATCAAATATAAATTTCCTTGGGAGGAAAACTGCTGCTGAGATATAAAGGCCTGTCTTTAAATGGGAACATTTTTTAAAAAATTCATTTGTCAAGGCTTTCATCTTTCTTTTCCTAGCTTCAGTGCAGAGCATCCTTTCAAGAGATAATGGAGAGGCGAAGCCCAGCCCATTGCTCCATATTAGCCTGCTCACCACCCTGCAGGCATCCATCCCAGCCTGGATGCCTCTATTGTTCTTGTCCTGGGGCAGGCTAACGTGCTCATTCCAATGAAGGCAGCGCACACAGCAGGCATCACTCTCCGGTGACCCTCAGCTGGAGCATCCTTTATGGATGGGAGGGGACTTCCTCGCCTGGAAGGCCGTTGTGAAACAAACCTTTGTGAAGAGTAGTGTGAGCACTGAGGCAAACACTGCCTTATGGATTGGCACCATCAACAAACTGCCTCACATAGCCTTTCAAATTATCTTCCTCCTCCAAATAGTATTGCTTCTGTCTTGCCTTCTTCTCCCCTGCTAGTCTCTGTGCCCCTCATGTAGGCACTAATCTCTTGCTGAAATAGTGACACCTTCTGTTTTTACCCCTATCTGGCCAGATTAAGACTGGTAGTAGGGCATCAGCAAATGTTCAGCCTGGGAAGTTTTGATATCTTTTCCAAGGAGATGAGAGCGGAGATTCCTGCAGCACCTCCAAGGACAGCAGCTGAGCAAAGAGGAGTGCTAACTTGTTGGAAGACTGCCTTGTCTTTGCAGTGCTGCAGAATGCACTGCAGGGATGACATGCTAGGGCATCTTCAGCATGAGGACTTCTGCCTACTCATCTGCAGAGGATGTATGACAACAGTCACCTCCCTCAAAGGATAATCATTACATGAAAAGTTATGAGGCTCTCACAGTAAGGCTATACACGCAAAAGAGATAATACAGATGGGAACAGCTTGGAATATATAAGCTAAGAATACTTTTTTGCTCCAAAGAACAGACCTGAGGAGGGGTGAACACCTCAGGAGACTCTCTTCTGACTGCAGATGGTACGGTTCCTCTATGCCACCACACTATCTGGATGGTAGTACCATGTGGATCCCAACACTTCCAGGTAGCAGAGTGGTAGGAGAACACAGGAGGGACAGAGCATTGTACAGATGAACAGCTTCACCATGAGTGGTGGAGATGGACAGAAGACTGAGAAAATGTTAGGGTACCACATGATTTCATGGAAAGCATGTGTCCAAGCCATTAGACTTCTGATTTGGAGCTGTGCACAAACTGTGCACATTGAGCCTATTTAAATACATGACATTTTTACAATTGCCCTCAGTCTCTTTCCTATTGTTTTACAATTAGTTCTTGTTTTCCTGTCTTTAATTAAACTGTAAGCTGCTTAGGGCACCATCATGACTACTCCTATTTATACAATGTTTGGCACATGGACTTTGAGGCATTGCCAAATGTGGAAGAAAAAAAAAAAAAAGAAAGAGAAAGAAACATAAGACAGCAAAGTATTATGAAGTAAGCTCTAACTTTCTAACTTAGAAGTCTATTCTTCTAGACTATATAAACTTTGGTTATTCAGCTCTGGAAAAGTAAAAGCAGAGAAACTAGTGGAAAAACATTCAATAGAGAAAAAATATAATAATGTATACACATGCCCAGAGAAATGGAAATATAAGCAGGCAAGAGCAACCACATTAAAAAGCCAAGTTTTGGATCAGTAATGCAGCACAATGTACGCAAGTGTCTTATAAAAGGAAGCCAAGTAATTACTATGTCTTAGAATAAAACAAAAATAAACAGTTCCTATGACTCTCTTCCTCTGGATTCTGCCAAGGAGCAGGTTGTCCTAAAGTTTAAGGAGCAGTATCTATTCTTCAGTGTATTTTGCATCTTCAGGAAAGGTACAAAACCTAGATCACTTGCAGATCTTCACTTCCTGGAGAAGACCCACATCTAAAATTGACACAAAATTACACGAGTGAGATCAAGAAAAAACTTTTATTTTCTATATTGTTCCTAGGCTTTTTAATCAAGGGTATGGTTCTACTATAATCTGCTAAGAAGCGCTAATCAGAAGGCATCTTATAGCAAGAAAATAGGCTTCCACATATTTTACCTTGTCAGATTTTATTGAAATATTTGAATTTTATTGAACTACTTGAATTTAAGTCACAATGAAAGAGTCGAAAAAGACCTTTATCTAGCTGGGCTCTCTTGCAGACAAGACTCTAAACTATTCCTTCAAACTCCTCTTAATTTCTTATAACTTGGATGATTTTTTTTTACCTTTGTTTATACAAACCTTGTTTTCAGTCTTGTCATATCCATATTGAGTTCTGTAATGTCACCACTGCACAGTCAGTATTTTTATATTTTCACTGATCTTTCAAGAAGAGCACAAGAGGGTACCTGAAAAAAAACAGTGATATCAGTAACTACACATGAAAGGCCAAAAGAAGAAATACATGTAGCTGTGAGTGGGGGAGAGGGGAGGAGAGGCCCAGCTAGAGCCCAAATAGGCCATTGACATTGAAGGTTAAAGATGTTATGTAATCTTCCTTTCCCTAAAATTAAGATCTTTCAGCTAGGCAAAAAAAACAGCACCTCATAACACAACATGCGCAAGTCTCAACATAGGCAGCTGTATGTGAACATTTTATACGTCTTAACCACTTTGATTTGTTTTGGAATATGTTACTACCCTTTCCGCTGAGTGACCTCATCACCCAGCCTTAGCAACTGCTGCTGCGCTGACCGATGAACAGTGCAGAGACTGCAGGGTGAATCCAAGCATTTGACTAGGAGAGTAGAGAAAGATGACATGCTCCAGAAAAGCTTTTTCCTGGACCAAGAATGGATAGTTATGGCAAACAGATGGAGGGAATCAAATCCAAAACACAGTGTGTGACCTATCTCAGATAGAGTCTCCTTCTTGCATTTCATTTTGGCAAAATTCGAGTATCGCTTATGCCAACAGAATGTTCCTGAGCTGCAGATCTTGTCAGCAGGCTCCAAGTTACAGTCCTTCCTCTATCAAGACTAAATGGACAAAAGAGTTCGGCAGTAAATATTGACCTCAGAGAAGCATATACAAAAAGTAACATAACATAAAAACAAAACAAAATAAAGCAGAACTGCTATTACAGAGTCAAGGGAGCCCATTTTTGCCTTTCAGCAATGTGACAGCCTTGGTTTCACATTGGCCAGAGCAGGCAGCTGTTTCAAGGCTCTTAAAATCTACAGATGTGAAAGAAAATGCACTCTGAAAAGGGCTGTGTTGTTAATCTCCCTAAATCAAAGACGGAAACAGGACTCCATTTCTCTGTTTGACAATGGCATGACAATACCCCAAGTGAAAAATGGAAGAGTCAGTCCCTGCTAACTCTGCCAAGGACTCCGAGCCACACAGAGATTTGCTAACAGAGGTATGGGTCAGAAAGTCAGGAACCGAGACAACCAGCACAACATCAGGAATCTGAAAGACCCAGCCCATGTTTCTGAGAAGTCTTATTTATTTACTACCTGTTCTCTTGAAAGGAGTCATCAGCCTTTAACTGGCTTCCAAAAATGAAAAATTGCAACTGGGGGAAAAAAACAGAAGGAAGGCAAAGAAGACTACAGACTAGCAAAATCTCAGACTGAAGTCGTCCTGTGTGGCCTGCTTTCTTTTGTGTAAGTCAGGAAGAGAAACCATCACACAGAAAAATGTCATTGATATTAATAGTTATGAGGAGAGTAACACAAAACATTCATAGTGAAGACATTTGAAATTTACAGTCATTGAGTGTGCCAGAAACTACTGCCCTTTTTGATCTGCTGTCACTACTTCTCATGACAGCATTCCCCAACCTGTTTCAGCAAAAGTAAACTGTGTTGCTTGAGAAGAAGCTCTTTGCCCGCCCAACTTATTTTGAATCAGCTTTGGGCACAATTGCACTGACAGCTATGCCAGCAGCCCAGAAAGGACTGCAACTTTTTTTTTGGGGGGGAAAAGTGATAGCAAACAGCTTGAGGAAACCTCTTCATCAAGGATGCATACTGATTCATAGCACGTGTGATTGCAAGCAGAACCAACAACGTTTTTTCCTTTCCTGTTCCCTACTCAAAGAGCCGCACAGCTCTTTTGATCTTATTTCTGTCTGTTTCTACCTGCATAGGGTCTGAATGCTTGTCTATCTCAGACATAGAGTAGGGACCTGAAAAACTGTTTTGCTTTGCTCTGAAAGCAGCTCTCATCTCAAGACATACCAATTCTCATCAGTCTGTTCTATTTACAGCTTTCTGGCATCCCCAGCCAGACACCCCTCTTAGTTCAGAGGGGTGTAACCAAAGGTGCAGACTTTTCTCTATAGCTTATTTTTGGTTTTGTTCAATGTTTACCTCATGTCAAACGTAATGACAGACACCAGAATAGGAAGCAAACCCTACCTCTCCTCACATGCAACTGCTCTAGAGCACCTGTCCTCACAACAGTTTTGTCCCTGGCTGCCTTGGAGAGTTGTACCAGTTATAATCCTCAGAGCCTGGATGGGGATTAACCCAGGAGATGCATTCTGTGGGTTCAAAGCCCTCCTCCAGAGTGCGGAGATGAGTGCCATTTGAACCTGCACACCTTCTGCTGCAGCAAGCTATGGTTGAACTGTCATTAATATGGGGGACTACTTAAAGTGCCTATTTCTGAGTAAATGAAAAGCTTTTTCTGTGTTTCTTCTGTCTCTCTATTCAGGGAACTTCTGAGCCTGTGAAGGAGCCTTGGATTAGTCAAGGGGTGTTTTCTGTTTGTTTTAGATGACTCTTTGAGACTTCTGTTTGGTCTGTGTCCTTTCAGGAGTAGGGTGGTGCTTGAAAATGGGGTCGTCTCAGTCATTCTCAGAGACTTGGACATTAAGATCCTCCTAAATCCTCCTTTAGTCGCTGTAAATTGCTGAAAGCTTCTCTGTGCTGGGGTCTGCTTCTGACTAGGTCTTTTTATTCTGTGAGAACAATGGGATTCAGATGTTGGGGAGGGCTTGACGACTACTGTAATACAAATAATCCGTTAGTATGACATGCCACTTGGAGTGTGAAAAGCATAGTATAAAATCCCAACAGCTGCATTCCTTTGCTGTTCTGGCAAATAAAACTCAGTTGCAAACACAGAAAGTGGATGCGTGTGCACCTGAAGCAAAATCATCTTTCAGCCTGAGAGAATTCTAGTGGAAACTGTTGTGCCGTGTGTGCCAAGTCTCAGTTGTGATTGTGGTGAGCTGCCTTTCCCACATACCTCCCCCAGGCAACAAAAGAATCAGATGCCAGGATTTTTGCTAGCTTGGCATTACACAAAAGGCCTGTGGGGTGGGTACAATGGAATTTAGGCTGGGCATGGAGGCAGGACACAGCAGCATGAGTCTCCAGCAAACAATAGCAACAGCAGGATCAAAACAGCAGGCAGAAAGCATATGCAGAATTACCAACAGAAAATATCTGGAGCTACAAGGGCATTACATCCTTAGCCTTGTCCCCAAGCGGGATTCCACTGTTGCTATTGTAACCACTACTGAATCAGACATGTATTTCACACAGTGCAATGCATATTATCCCAAAAAGAAGGTGAAACTCATAGGGATTAACCTAAGGCAACAAATTCCAGTCTATTCCTTCAGGTTTACAGGGCATTAAACCAACCAATGTCCAGACTTCCATTGCATAACAGAGGCACAAGCATCAATGCACAGAAGCAGCAGAACAGAAATTCAGACCAGCTGCCAACAACAGAACCTGGTATACAAGAAAGCAGGGAAATATATGCAATCATACTTAAATAATAAGTGTCCAGATGAGAAACACTGGAGAAAAGAGTCATTTCATTTGCACAGAAACCTGCTAGCTTATTTTTGCCTTTTAGAGGGGGAGGACAAGGAGGGGATAAAAAATGTTTTCTGCTCACTGTCTTGATTCTACAAGACATAAACATATGACAAGCTAGTTGAAAAACAGCTTATGTTAGAGGGGAAACTCATAGGAAAAAAAGTTAATTTAAAAATATGAATCCCTTCATATATATATATATATATATGGCGTAAAGGAGAAAAACACTTCTGGATCTAAAGTTTTGGAAGTGCACCTGCTTTGTGTGAGAAGTCATTCTCAGGTCTGGATTTTTGTCCCATCTTTACTGTATTGGCATTGAGGGAAGAGGGAGAGAGAAGGATCAAAGTGAAAATATGGCAAGTAAAAATGGCACATTTCGTTTTTTCAAAACTATGAATAATTTTGTTGAAAAAGAAATGAAAAGGGTAGTGAAAAATAGATAAATGGTATATTGTACTGGAGGGGAAAACTCTGAACGATAATGTTCATCGCAGCATTATCAGTGAACTTGGAGCACCTTCATATGGTTACTAGAACTTATTTTAAACCATTTTACCAATCCTAACACAGTCATATAGCAGCATGCAGAAGTGTCTGCATCGTTTGTGATTTAGGCTGTGCTGGCATTCAACATTACAACACAAGACCAAAAAGAAAAAAGAAAAAAAAAAAGTCTTATTATTGTAACTAGCCTAAATATTTTGTTAAAATCCTTTCTTCAGTATGATTCTTTGGGCCTGAATTTAGTGCTACAGACGGAAATAAAAGGTTTTACGCAGCTGATAATTTTCTATAATTGGCATTGCTTTTAGAGTTTAACCTCTGCCTGCTACATTCTCAGGCCATTTTCCAGTAGGCAATACATATGCTTCTGAAGTTAGAAAACAGCTAAAAAACCAACCTGAATAAATGGATCCTGTCCATAATGTGTAAATGACCAATAATTAGTCTTCAAGTACTACACGGAAGCTTGAAGTGGGAATTGAATGACATTTTATTTTTGAAGAGGCCTTCCAAATAAAAAGGTCTTCAGTGTATATGAAAAATAACACATACAGAGCCTTAAAAACATTTCCCACTCCTCACAGTAGAGCAGTTCAGGTCTGCCAGAATGGTACTTCCCAGCTTAAGAAGTGATAGACATAGAATAACTTTCAGTCAACTCAGAGAAGAAAATTGTCAAGACTAAGGGCAGAACACACTATACATTTCAGAAACAGCTGCCAAGTTAGATTTCAGTTCTGGGCAGCCAGTGAGGAGATTTCCAAAACTGCTCATGCTATATTAAGCAAGAGTACCTGGACAGAAATCGAAAGCAAGTGTTAAAAATCTCTTTGCTAATCCCATCTTTATGATTCGTACATGTTGGTTTCCTAATATGATCATGGGGACTAGGGCCTGTTAGCAGAACAGCCATGGCTTTCCACAGTTTTACCTGGCTTGCAAAGAGGTAAAATACCCCTATATAAAACCATGTGCAAACTCCTGACACAAATCAGATGGCAAATACCAGATTCTGGTTATAGAAGAGAAAACAAGAGTTAGGCCATCAGTGTTTATTCACTCATTCGGCCCTAATGCAAAACTATCTTTCAGCAGGGTCTGGTATCAGAGCAATCATGACAGATTTAGAGGCAGCTTAGTTCAATGCTCTACTGCCGAGACATGACAGTCTGCCAACAATGCTCTTTCCTGTAAGCTTAATGGGCACAGTAGCAGAGCAGCAGTCGCTGGTGACAACTCACACACAATTCCTTAAGGTCCACCTGGCACTGGCTTTCTAAGATGGCCTCCAAGGCTCATCTTGTCAAATATTTTTTCATGTGTTTTAATGCCTGATGGCAAAAATGAAGGCTGAGAAAATATAAATAACTAACCAAAGTAGCCAGGAATTTTGGTCTGAATCATGGGAGTTTTGTTTGTAAGTTTTTGCTATAGAGTATTAAGAAAACAAACAACCCTGCTTTATTAACAGTTTCTGTGATATTCCAGATGTCAGAAATTCATTCTTCAAAATCTGCTGAAACGTTAAAAGCTCTGTTTGATGAAATATTGGGGTCAGCGCTAACTTGTTCCTACAGCCTCGAACAACAAGTGAAAAAAGCTCTCAGAGCTGATCTGCAGCGTGACTCATCATGCCTTGACATTTCCCCAGCCGCTGGAAGCAAAAGCAGAGCGCAGGCTCATTCTTCAAGAGAGAAACTCAGCACATCGCTTTGGGAAGGCTGATGACCGGTTCTTTCTAGTGATTTTTTGTGCTGATACCGTGATCCGGGTTATTCTCGTCAGCCAGCAGCCAGGGTCGGGTGGGAGAGCGAGAGCAGAGCTGCTCCAGGTTACAGAGTAAACAGAGGGTAAGCAGAGGGCTGACCACTCTGCCTCGCCGCCGGAGCCAGGCTGATTGCTGAAAACATTAGAGCAGCAGCCCTGGCAGCAGGCGGCTCTTCAGCCTCCAGGCCACCATAAAACAGGAGCTCCTTTTTTCCACAAGAAGAAAAGACCAGTGTCTCTACAGCAAGCACTTTACCACATGGTTCTTCTGGTGGAGAGAAAAAAGCCTGACACTGTAACTCAGAAAGGCGGGGGGGGGGAGGAGAGAAAAAAAAAAAAAAAAGCTGCTCTTTTTCTGTGCTTGTGTACAGCTTCCTTATTTGTTAGGGAAACAAATACAGGCAATATAAACAATACAACACAAACACATCAGACATGATTTATTAGTATTATATACTTGCTTTTCTGAGTTCTTCGTCACTGCTTTTTCTGCACAGCTGTGACACCAAACTAACTTAAGGACTCTACTGCATGAAGGTGCTACCTTTTCCAGCCCCAGATCTCAATGCATTTCATACAGAAAAGGCAGACTGCAAGTAAGGCTGGGCTGTTTCTCCACCACATGATACATGGGTACACCCAGCCTTCACCAAAGCCTCGCAGCTTTTTCTAACACGTTCATTAACATGCTGCTAATGATAAGCATCAACTCCATTTTACCTAAAGGGAAAGTGAGTCAGGAAGAGCTGGGCTGGTCAGTCTAAAGATAGAGATGGACCCAGCAATCTCTCAAGGTCCATTTTGGAGTGTGTTACACCTCTTACTGTGGCAGGTCCATGTTCGCTGTAAGAGGACTTACTGAAACATGAAGATACTTTAAGATATCCAAACAGAGTGACCTATAATATATACTGCCATCATGCAGTGATTGCAACCTATATTTACACAGCTAACGGTTTACTCTTCTTTTTTTTTTTTTTTTTAATTTTATTTCTGCTGTAACTGATAAAAAAAAGGACACAGAGTCTGTGGTTATCATCAGATAGCTGTTTCAGAATAATTCAAAAGAACTGGAATCCTTTTCCTCTATTTTTAATTTTTTTTTATATTTTCAAAATTATTTACTCTTTAAAATCTTAAATTCTCCATCTACAACATACCTGATTCTAGCAGAAGTGTCTTAATGTTGCTATGGTTCTCAACCATATTTCCGCTGACATAACTGGAAATAGTGATATCGTAGTAGCAAACCACTTGAGCACTAAATGTCTGCCAGTGATTCCTACCTCCCCTTAATGTTGCAAACTCTGCAATGTTGTAAACTGATTTAAAAAAAAAAAAAAATTCTTTCTATCTAGAACATCTTCCTACATGCTCACAAACTGCCTTCAGCAGCTCTAAACATGCAAACTGAGATCTGTGCCTCTAAAAGCACACACCACTGCTTGAAGTAAATGTTTAGCTCCATTAGCTTCAAGAAGGAGAATATTTATACCTCAGTAAATGTTCACATCCCAAAAGGCAAGTGATCACAAAGTGAGCTAGACTATCTGGACTTGAGGTCTGCCTTAATATGTTGTGTTTTGATTTCTCATGATGTGACAGAGATTGTGTCAGGCAGAGTAGTTAGTTACAAAAGCCTTTTCTAGGTCCATCATGTGAGGAACTGATGAGAGCTTTTGGGAGCTTAGGCCCTGGCTGCCCTCAAATTACAATGGTTACCACCCTGAGTTACGCATGTCCCCATGGACGTATGTAACTTGGGTTAAAAAATGCTCCTGCCAGAAGTATAGCTATAGCTGGAGCATCTAGTGGGGATGCACACAACAGTTCAGCAGCTGATGAACCACCCTCTCCATCACTCATTCATGTTTTAAATTACTAACAGCATTTACCTCCTTTCTGGCAGTTTAATTCTCATATTCCAAGGTGCTTTCAAAAAGTCAGTATTCCTATCTATAATGAGTTTATGGGAAGCGTTTTCTTAAAGTTCACAAACAGGGTTTACAGCAGAACTAGGAACCTGCTTTAGGTCTTCCAAATAAATGATGAGTGCTTTAACTGCTATTATAAAATCTTACTGTATTTAACCAGCCCAGTAACACATGGTCTGGCTCTCCTCTGCAGACACAGCTTAAAATATACACCAAGGAAGCAATGGGGATTTGAATGGAGTTTGCAAAAGACTTATCAGGAAATATTTTGAAATTCAGATTTTCCTTCATACTCTTCAAAGAATTATGTTCACTAATCTTACAGTGAAGCCAGACAGAGATTCAAGCTGGAGCAGCCAAAGCAGACATTTGGATAACAATGTTTTCATCAGTGTTTTGTACAGGTTTTGATAGATATTATCTCTCCCATGCTGGTTGATTGCTTGCTCCAATCCCTCCTACACATCTCTCAATTTCTTCATTCCCCCATACCCAGCAAAACACTAAAATGAAATTGCTATCATTGTGCTCGTAGGTAATATTTCTTCTCTTTGCTTTCTGTCCCATCTATTTAAAATCATAATCTCTTCAAGACAGAGGCTGTCTGTTTTTTTTGTGTGTTTGTAAATTATGTGACATAGGATACCTAAACTGAAGACAGGCCTTCAGGCACTAACAGATGAACTTTGGCACTTCTTGATGAAGTGATTAAATGCACCTACCTCACATTTCTGCCAGAGGTCACTGTCATCCTGGAGCAAAGGGAGATACGTGCTTGCTCTTCAGCCATCTCACTTCACTGCTCAGGCTATTATATTATACACTTACAACTGTCTATACGAGTTTCAGTGCCAAGCTGTGAATTGCAACAATTGAGAAAAACAATTAAACTGTTCATCCATCCATATCTCATAAAAGATTTTCCTCAACTAAAGATCCATATATCTCAGAATAAAAATATTGTGACAGTGTGAGCATGTTTAGCACTTCAGAAGAAGAATTTACACAGAATAAGTTGTACAGCTCCTTAGTAAAGAAGTTTCCATCCTTCTGTAAGATCATTTTTAAAGGAGCTGCTGTAGAAACAGCAGAAATTTCTCTAAGGCTACAAGAGAGCTTGTATTGTATCCCTAATTCTACTGTCTCAACGACATAAATAATTGATTAAGTCACAAACATTTATAGATATTTCTTCAGTGGCCTAAAGCACATTTAGGCAAATTCAATTCCTGTGAGTTTGAGAGAGCTGGATTTCTAGCTGCGATATAAACACCTCTCATATAGCCTGTGATATCACACCTGTGATATATACACCTCTCACTCCAAAATACAACAAAAGAAATTTTTGACGTCAATTAAATAAGTAGGTAATATCACTTTTATTTATGTTCTCAGGGAGTTTAACAGTTAAATATTTCACAGTAGATCAGGAATAAGACTTGGGGCACCTTTTTTGGCTTCTCAGGAACAGCAGACAGCTATTTCTTCCCTGGCTGCCACAGGCACTGGCCTGGCCCTGGCATCTAACTGAGACTAGGGCTGCTGGGCTTGCCTCTCACCCATACATCCACACTGTCCTGTGAACTGGACAAGAGAAAAGCAGCCCTGCCTACCATTATCCTTCATCACAAGTAGTTTCCAAAGTTTCTATCCTTGTGTCTTCCTCCCTAAATTATCCAGTCCAAGAAGAGAAAGTGTTTTTGCCAAGGGGGCAAAAAGGCTACCCAGAGCACAAGCAGCAGAGAAGGATCATACATTTGCATCCAGCATTCTTCCCTGAGCAAGAGCTGTGGTGTCACTGCAGAAGAGGTCATGGAGAGAAACCCAGAGATGAGTTTGGTCCACCAAGAGCTCTTGCCTTCTCCTCTCAGAGGCCCATTGTAAAAAAGGAAATGGGATCACAGAGATCAGAGGTTTCAGATCCAAGCAGCCCATAAAGATAAGTAATGTTCTCAATTCTCCCTTCATTCATTCACAAAGGCATGATAACCAGACAGAGCTGCACCACTGACACATGAGGGAAAAGGAAATTAGTAGGGAAATCCTGTGGCAACAATTAGAAAAGGAGGTAAGGGAAAGCAAAACAAAATAAGACAAACTTTTATTTCTGCTCAACCCCTCTTCTTTCTACCACACAGTTTCTACCGAGTTATATCCTTCCTATTGAATTTACCAAGAATTATTCTCTGCTTCCTATCTGCCCCTCTTAGTAGGCAATGAATTCCCCAGCCTCAAATCAGCTGTGAAGGTGACTCAAACTCAAACCATATAGTTGTATCCTACTAGGCCACGTTTATCCCCCAGATGTATCCACTGCCCATTTTACCTCTCAGTACAAGTCTATACACAGCTCCAGGCCTGCACCTTGTGCAGTCCTTCTCTTCCTCTGAAGCCAAAAAGGGTTTATAAGTTTTGCTGAGTATCAGTTCATAGGTTCTGCCTGTGGGATACAAGTTGAACAGCCCTGGATTTTGCTACTGAAAAGGACCGATACAGAAAATCAGTCTGAAGATTTTCTCTTTTTTGTTGTTGTTGCTGTTTGTGTAGTTCAGGATATCCCTTTATAAATTGTTCCCTCTATAAATCTGTAAGGGCATAGACCATGCACATGTGTTTCCAATGTGATTTAAGAACACCTGTTTTATCACTGAAATAATATGGAAGGGTAAGCTTATCTATTCCATATTTTTAATTTGTTTTGGAAGCAAGGACTCATTTAATCACACTAGAACTTTCTGCTTGCTTAATCTCTCTCTCTTTTTCCCTCAACATTTCCCAATCCACATTCCTCTGAAAGTGGAAAGGGCCCTAAGCAATGATATGTTTGAAGTTTACCTGGCAAGAAAGAAACTCTTGGACTGAAATGTGTGTCCACAGATAAGGTGGGAAATGAACAGTGTTATGTGTTACGAAATTCACAATTTTTACTACAGGACAGCTAGACTGCGTTATTTCAAATATTGGCTGAACAGTATTTACTGATTGCTCTTAGATACAGCAAAAATATGTCACAGTTTGGAGTTGCTTTTTGTTTGCTTTACGTCAGTGAAATCTTCTTCCTCAACAAAAGAGTGTAGAAAAGTGTGCTCGTTATAATAAAAAGTAGAAAGACTTGAAAAGCAAGGTATGAAAAGCTCTGAAACAAAGGCAAACTCAATATTTTTGACTTTTTGTTAACAACTTAGTTTTGGTAACTTCCACCAAACCTGAAATCATATATGAAGTGGTCATTATATCAAAAAAAAAAAAAAAAGGATTTTTAATTCCAAAGATGGCAGATACGTTTTGATCTGCTGTAATACTAAAAAGTACATATAAGAAAAGGAGGTATGACACTTAATCATTTGCAACTGGTTTATACTTACTAAAACGTTTTAAAAGTGAATATATTATGAATGATTATAAAGTTGAGCAAATTTGAAGATTAATGAAATATTCCAAACGTTACATTTCTTTGTAAAAGACTACATCATAATATCTCTTCTGTCAGTGTCTAGGTTATCTTCCATTTATGGTTTCATCCTATCTAGGCAGTCCCTTCCTGTCCCGCTTTTTGGCTCAGGATACTCCACTCCCTTTTGTTTGACCAGTAGGAAATTCACAGTTCCAACAGGAAGGCCCCACCTTCACAAGAAATATCAGATGTTTTTTTTTATGATTCATTTTTTATGGATAACCTTGATTATATGACATGCATTTGATTTTTGTTTTAAAGAGATTTAGCTGAGTTTTGACGATTACTCTTTTCTTCTCTTAATTTGCATGTATACGTAGTACAGTTTCTCTTTCCTTCATTACATGAGTAACTTCAATTTCTCAGAGTTAGTAAAGAATGAAAAATTGTTTGATCTTTTTTCTCAGTCTTTTAATACAACAGTGTTTTCTGAGGGAAATTTCAGTTTTTCATGTACCTAATAGTTGATGCACATCTTGTTATCTGCTGGTTGAAAATCAGTGGGGATATGGAACTTCAGTCGGTTGCATACATGTAGACTTATAGACACAGAGCTTATGTTTCTAGCATAAGTCAAGAGTCTGCAGATAAAACACAGAAACTACAGAAGATTTTTCAGCCCTTATGAAGTAACATTTGAAAGCCAGGTGGAATACAGTACCATATTTCAAAAAGATACACAATGCCTATCATGAGGCAACTAAATTAGCCTGTATCCAGACTGACACACAAATGATGTAAACTGCAGCCTAGAATTGCTCAAATTTGGTGAGTCCACTTGCTCATTCCATCACCTCAGGCTATAAAAATGTGCTGTGTTTCCCCTTTGGTTTAAGAATTCACCCAGCAACAGTAATTAACATTATACAATTAAAAGTGTTTTAGTTATACCAAAAAAAAAAAAAAAGGAAACTTCACAGGAACCGCATGCAGTTTGGGATCCCAAATCCAGTCTTGATTGCATGTTGGTAAACATTCAAGAGAAAATGATACAGGCTTATCTTTCAATTTTAATTTATTAAAGCGAAAGTGGGAAAGCTCTTTATAGCTTTCACTGTGATACCTGAGATAAGAAAAGAACTTCAGAGATCAAATCCAGACCAAAACTGTGTGTGAGAAAGAAAAGAAAAAAAAAAAAGAAAAAAAAAAGAAGGAAAAAAAAGATAGATTTTCAAAGTAGAAGTTAATATATGCCAACTTCTGGAAGCCTTACCTTCATTTTAAGGTTTTAATGGTAAAAGGAGATCATGCCTAAGATCAACTCATGTCTGCTGCAGCATAAATGCTACTGTATTAAAAATTTAAATGGTTTTAGACTATATACATAGTACATCAAGTCAACCTTTGATTGGGGAAAGAGTCTAAGGTTCTAAGGGGGGCACTGATTATCTCCAGGATTCTTCCTTGGCAGGAGTAGGGCTCACTCCCTGTTCCTCCATGCACCAGGAAAAACTCGTGCCAGCTTTTTAGATGGCTCAGCCTTGCTTTTACTTGCCTTGGCTTGTTTTCTCAGAGGGACTGCTTGTCCTGCCAGGGAAATTCCAGCTTCAGCTCCTGAAGAAGATGGCTGTCTCCCAAAAAGGCATGAAGCTCCAGCTTCTTGGTCTCACTAGAAGCAGGGTTAAGATTTATGCCTGGGATTTCATAGGTTATGCAGCTTCCTTTCTGTGCAGAGGGCTTCTTTTTAATGGTTGTCTTGATGGTAAAGATGACACCTGTGGACACCTTGGGGAATGGCTCCAGAAGAAGGGCATGGCCTACTGCCCTGGGGCAGAGATAAAAAACACTTCTTCTGTTCTATCTGTGGAAGTCAAGATTATTTTGGAATTTCGTGCTACAATGGCCAGGGCAGTGGGTGAGACCTAGGGATTTTTTGGCAGGAATCACCTGGCTCTTTTTTTTTTTTTTCTTTCTCCTGCAGTCCTCACTGAGGCAATAGGGAACAGGCAGGGCAGAGATGCAGGAGGAGGAAGGAACCCCCTGCACATTCTTTGCCTGTCAGGGAGGGCAGAAACCTTTATTTGGCAGTCACATATCCTTAGGTCTGCACTTGTGAACAGTACAGGCTCTCCATATATCCTGACATACAGTGAGTAAGAGAAGAAGACACAGATGTCCTTGTGAAGCTTTTTGGCCAATATTTACTCTAGACTGGGGGGAAGAGGAGATGTGGAAAGACTCTATATGTGGCTTGTCAATTAGTCAATAATTATGAAAACTACTTAATTCACAAATTGGACTAAAGAACCTCTGGAGGTTTATTCCAACCTAAATTATTCTATGTAACTCTGAATCTATGATATTTATTTTCAGGTAGGTTTTCCAAAAAGCTATTCCAGTTACATTGCCTGAGTGATATCTGAAAGTTAGATTTTTCACATTCTCTCAAATATGGTTACAGTATACCAAGCTTGGCTTTACATCATTGCTTTATTACTCCTGGACCATCATCCTTGCCAGGAAATGATGAGACGAACTCTACTTTCAAGTTATGCAATGACATAAATTCATGGCATTTAGCTATATGTTTCTGTTGTTCATCCCCTGGTAATGAACCCCTTTTATAAATGTTCTTTGCATTTGCCTGTCCTGTACATAACACATTCACTGACATGCAATCTTAGTCATCCTGTTATCCTAAGACGATCACACTGGAGCTGGAAGGAGAAAATCTCCATGCAGAAAACTAATCCTGTGACATTTTCAATGTGACAAGAACCAGGACATGCTGTAATTCTAACCAGACAGTCTGTTATTGAAAGATACATGGTCCAATTTCTTGTCTAAATCTCCAGCATTTAATAGGGACCAGGACTTTTGGGTGCTAATCTAAGCCAAATTAAACTTTGCATACTTTGAGGCTTAACTATCATTACCATATTATGTACTTCTTCAATATTGTGTAACTCTTTCACTTCTTCCTGTTTGTCGTGTAATTTCTTCATTGCTGCTTTTTGATGAAAAACAATGCAAATGTTGTGTTTTTTTTTTTTTTTTTAAAAGTAGAAGCAATGAATATTAGGCATCAGTTACACTTTAATATTTTAAATTTATCTTTTTTTATTGTTATAAGACTACTTCAGAAGAAAAAAATATATATATATAAATCTTCTGCCTGAAATCTATGGAAGGAGAAAAAATCTCATGTAGGGAACTCAGGGGGAACAGGAGACCACTGAAGAAGAAGAATAGTGCTAATGTCCAAGAATAAAAACAACTGACTAGCAGGGTAAATTTGCACAGTCCTCTGGTAACTTTGGAGACATTTATGTTTTAAAAAAACACTATTAAATTTTGAAATTAGAAGTTACAGTCAATAGGAAAAAAATAATTTTTTTAAAGGCATGATTGACCTGTCTGTGTTCAGCACGTTGGAACAAGGTCACTTTAATATAACAATAACAATAACAATAACAATAACAATAACAATAACAATAACAATAACAATAACAACAATAACAATAATAATAAAAGAAATCTATTAATTTATGCCAGTCTGCCAGAAAAGTTGCCATTGATCTGTATATATTATACAGACCAAAGTCTCAGTAATACTGTTTCCTAACTATCTCCATCTGGATTACTGAGTTCTGAAATATATAGCAAAGCTTTTCCCATTTGGATCATGATTTTAACCAGAGCATAGATCATTATAAACCCCAGAATCTTTGAGCCAAGGGATTTTGCATATTGCAAGAGTCCCACGGGTTATATTACTGAAGGTGTAAATCACAGATTGCTGTTTACCAAGAAATGCCATGGGTTACACTGACTAATACCAAATATTTAGGAAATAAAATGCTTTTGTGCATCCTCAATTCACATTTATAACAGCATTATTAGTGGAGTAGAATTTCCTCCTGAGAACAACTGAAAGGGTCCTTTTAACATGACCTCAGTGCTTGTCACTCTTACATTCATTGAGCACAAACAGCTAAAAGCAAATCTTATTCATCTCTCCAAGTTTGTTTCATTAAGATGCCACAGCACTGACAGCACCCTGAATACCTCCAAACACCCAAGACTTGGCTTTCTGGGCTCAGGGTTGAACCTAGAGACAATGCAGATTGGGGCCTTGAAATGGAGACGCAGAAGCTGCTTCAGCATGGGACTGCCCCTTCTTCACACAGGGCTTCTGGAATTGACCTGCCCTTGCCCGTTAGGAATGAGGTCCTGGCTGGGCCCATGGCCTGCAGTAATGCCTTGTGATAGCTGACCATAGTCATCATCCCTATCCCACCCCACCCCATTCCACCTTGTGGGGGCTGAGGGATGGGTCTGGTCAGGGAGGGAGAGCATAGCTCTGTGGGCCCCTCTCCAGCCTTCAGTCCAAGGACTGCACAGTCCAAGACAAACACATTTAACTGAGCATTAAACAGATAAATTAAAAGTCATTGAATAAAGCAGTAATGATTTAATCTCTCCCTGAAGTGTGTCATCTCCTATCAAGCAGCACTTAACTCCAGCTCTAACCAGGACCCAAGGAAAACAGATTGCAAAACTGCATTCAGACGAGAAATCCCTGTCAGCCATGTTGAAGTTGCAAGCTGATAGTGACAATTAACGTTTTCCAGCCAAACACAAATACAATGGTGGAACATAAAAGAGGTTTATGAGAAGTACCAGGCTGGCCCTGCTGGAAGCTCCATTCTTCAATTTTTCCACAGGCTCGGTACAACATGGACAGCAGAAAGTAATTGGTGTTCTCGCTTCCCGCCCTATGTGTTTTAAGCAACTGCTACATGGGGTGGAAAGTTTAGCTCTGTCTCGGTGCCCATTCTATGTTTGGTGTTTTGGCTGAGGCTGCCGAGGAGCAGGTTGTGTGAGGTTACTTTATATAATATGTATTGGCATCCACTAGCAGCTGGCATCTGACCACCAAGTCCTATCACACGTGTGCCCACCAGCCCCCCAGACACACAGGTAGCAGGCAGTACTGACTTGCAGTCACTACCAGCTTGGTCCAGATTTGATTAAGTGGCTTGAACTCTATCCACTACAAATCCCTGAGTCACCCTGTTCTGCAATTAAAAAAAAATTCCAAGACGGAGATCCTTTTTGCTTGCCCGTCTGCTGAAGACTTGGACCTATGGATGAAAAATTAAACAAATAGAATGCTGTATGTGTCACAATATTCATTTAATACATGCACACTACATAATTCATTTCATGTTGCCTCCTCTCCAGGTTTCAAGGAATTCCAGACTGAATTTATCTGCTCATCTGACATACATCTGAGCATTCAGCTTTGCAGTTCAATCCCTCTTCATGCACATAAGAAACCTCTTAAAAGACCTAAACATCTTTTTGACATTAATTTTCATATTATGCACCTCAGTTTTAAATGTCGCTATATTTGTATTTATTCATCAGGCCACTGAATCTTATGTGTAATAATTTCCAAGAAGCACAGAAACACATTAGGCTTTTTTTTTTTTCCAAACTGAGAGACATAAGACAGATATAGTACTACCAGAAACAACAAAACTTCCTGTTTAAGAAAACTATAATACAGACACAAATAATCACAAAGCAAGGTTTTATATTTACATCATATGCTGTCATTTCTTGTAATCACTTTAAAGAGGCCACAACCTTTTTTCAGCCCTTAATCATTGTCTGTTAGACACCTAAGTCACAAGATCCACAGTCAACAGAAACTCATTTCCCCTCTCACTGGTTTCAGACAAGCTAGTACTTCAGGACAGTGCTACCTACTGTATATGCAATTCTTATAAAACCATCTCTTTTAATTTTCTTTCTGTTTGGGGATCTAAGACGTGTGTGCTCGGAACAACAGTGACATTAATAAAAAGGTCAAATAAAAGTGCTTATATTGGGCCAACAAAGCTGGGATCAGAGCCAGACTTTTATAGGCTAGCTTTGGCATTAAAGTAGACATTCCACTATCCTGAAAGCCAGATGTACTTAGTTGCTCTCCTCATCACTACAATCAGAATTCTTTGATGATTCTGAAGCTAGAAAATTACTATTTAACCAGTTGTTCAGTTCCTCCCTTATATCTATCCCAGGAATTGGAGAATGGTCTTCTTCTGTCCTTAGTTTTATTTCAGATCTGCATAAGCACTCATTTCTTCTAGCTCTGGAAGAGGAATAAAGTACTTTGCATACAAAGTCCTCCAACCTCTGAAAAAGAGCAGATGAGAAAATAACTTTGGCACCATGACTGATTTAGTAGTCTAAAAGAGGCTGTTGAGGCAAGTCAGGTCTAGGATAGGAGGAGTTCCAAATGCTGAGTAGTCAGTGGAATCAGCAGATTGACCACAATAGTAACAAAAATATTGCTGCATCAATTCCTTCTCTATGGTTTTGACATTTTCTTGAACAAAGCCTGGCATTAATCTTTCTACATATTTTTTTACTCCACTGCTGATCTATTGATTTTGGTGGAAGGGTACCTATAGAATAAGGTATTACTTTGACTAAGTAACAACATTGAATCTCTTTGTGAGAAGTTAAACCTGAACTGAGAATTAATGAGAAAGTGAAGTCAGTAACATGATGTCCAGAAAAAGACAAAGAATGAAACTTCAGCTCAAAGTGCCAAGATTCAGGGCCATACTAATGAAGCAGTTAGTTCCTTGCAGATAGTTTTGATAATAAAATCTAGATGAATATTTTCTGGTCTTCTTATAGTCCACATAAATTCATACTCATGTTGTCATTGGAATACCTTCTCCCTTCCTGAGAGATTTTCCAGGAGAAAGCAATGCGGTCCATAATTCAGGTTTTAAAGGACCAAACTACTGTATGCATAAAATAGCTGGAGCTTTGTCAATTTCATCCTCACAGCTTGCTCTCCAGAGCCGAGCTGGCAACAGAAGTGGAAGGAGGTGTCAGAACCATTTGCTGCCTTTGGGACAAAAATGGTGATTCTAAGCATGTGGGTTTCTTCTGTGTTTTCTGTCTTCTTGAGAGAAAAAAAAAAAAAAGTGTTATTATTTCACACTTGGATGCTACTAGTCACAAAAATTTAGGCATTATAGAGGTAATACCTAAGATAATTTGAAGAAAAGATATATACTTTACCTACACCTACCATAAGATATCAAAGTTATAGTGAAAAAAATACCCATTCATTGTAGTGCTTTTGTTTTCTTTTGTTTCCCCGTGAATTATACATTTCTCAATATTTATTTAAAAAAAAGAAAAAAAAAGAAAAAAAAAAGAAAGAAAAAAGCTCCAAATTTAAGTTTTCTTTATACAAGTTTAAAATTAAGCTGCTATATTGTTGTCAATGGAGCTGTATAGTATGACTCATTTAAGAAGTGGCCAATCTGCTTTAGAGATTATTTTAAATGAAGTTTCATTATTTTCGGATATTAAACTTAAATCTAACTGAAGGTGGAAAAGCTGTTTAATGTAAGTACTTTTTAAAAATTCTCTTTTTTTTCCAAAAATGAAATATTACCACTATCCTAGTAACACCACTCAGCCTTGCTGAATATTGCCAGCGTGAATATTTCCATCAACTTCAATATTGTTTCTTGCAGTCTTATGCAGTATTGAGCCATAGGGAACTTTCCTTTTATTTTTTTTACAAATGGGATGTATCTTGGAAAACACTTGGGGAACTTCTAGGATAAAGAACACTCTTTCTCTAGAATTTGGATTTTAACCACCCAGAGAGAAGACAGAATTTCATTATGAGCTTTGATGAACTCAGGGCTTTTAGACTTTTCACTGGAGCCTTAATATCAAGCTAATTAGAGTGTGATATCTTCCCAATACTCTCAAGTCTTGAAGCTCCCATCCTGAAGCTCCAAACCTCCTATCTCAGCTTGACTTCTGGGGCTTCTAGGTTCTTCTGTCTCTGTCATACAGACTGGTGAAGAGCTGGAAGCCACCAAGCTTTCTCCATTTTTTTTTTTTCCTCTGGATTTATTTGCTTGAAAAATTACTCCTTTTGTTCTAATACAGAGTGAATACTTTTTTTTTTTTTTTTTGGTGTGTCAGATTTCCCAAAGAGTATTTCCAGCAAGTAAAGTCCCATATCTGTTAATCCCTTTACTGTCAGCAACTAGCTCTTAATCTGATTAAGGAGAAAAAAATAATAATAATTAAAAAAAATTCCTCATAAACTAACTTCCAGGGGAAAGAAAGGATCCACAGCTTGATCCGTATTATACAGCTCCACTTTTGAAGAGTGCCATCCTGTATGCATTTAGGTCTGGACTAAAAGATTTCAGAGATGAAGCCCCTATTAAAATAAATAAATAAATAAACTTTTGATTTGCAAGTTCACATAACAGATCTCCATTGGAATTCTTTTTAAATATGAAGTCATATCTGGGTTATGACTCCTTAAAGCTGTCAGAACCAAAGACAATTTAATTCAATTACAATCATGTTATAAGAAGCCTAAAATCAGTCTCACTGTCAGTGATTCATAGAATCACAGAATGGTTTGTGTTGGATGAGACCTTAAGGACCATATAATACATGCTCCTCCCTCCCCCCCCTCCGCCCCCCCAGCTCCCCCAGCATGGGCAGGAATACCTCCCACTAGACCAGGTTGCTCAAAGCCCCATCCAACCTGGCCTTGAACACTTCCAAGGATGGGCATCCACAACTTCTCTGGTCAACCTGTTCCAGTGCCTCACCAGCCTCATAGTGAAGAACTTCTTCATAATGTCTAATCTAAATCTATGCTTTTTTAGTTTAAAACCATTCCCCCTACTCTCCCTGACAAAGAGTCCCTCTCCAACTTTCCTGTAGTCCCCTTTTAGGTATTGGAAAGTCTCCCCAGTCTCCCCAGAGCCTTCTCCAGGCTGAATAAACCCAACTCCTTTACCCTGTCTTTATAGGAGAGGTGCCCCATCTCTTTGACCATCTTTGTGGCCTTCCTCTAAACTCATTCTAATAGGTCCGTGTTCTTGTGCTGGGAGACCCAGATCTGAATGCAGAACTCCAGGGGGGTCTCACAAGAGTAAAAGAGGAGAATCACCTGCCTCAACCTGCTGGCCATGCTTCATTTGATGCAGCCCAAGATATGGTTGCCCTTCTGGGCTGCAAGCGCACATTGCTGGCTCATGTGCTTCTCATCCATCAACACCACCAATTCCTTCTCATCTGGATTGCTCTCAACCCAATCTCCGCCCAGCCTGTATTTGTGCTTGGAATTGCCCTGGCCCAGGTTCAGAACCTTACGTTTGGTCTTGTTGAACTTCATGAAGTTCTCACAGGTACACCTCTCAACACTGTCAAGGTCAATTCTTTATATTTATATTACATATATTCTTTATATTATATATGATTATATTATATATTATATATAATATATAATATATAATATATAATATATAATATATAATATATTATATATTATATATTATATATTATATATTATATATTATATATTATATATTATATATTATTGTATATTTAATTATTAAACTATTAATATTGTTCTTTATATATAACCTATAAAAACTGGAAAGATTAAGTTTGTGGTGGAAATGCTGATAGAATAGTATTTTAGTATAACTATTTATTTTTCTACAATTTGGCAGTTTCATAAAAATCGGTGTTATGTTTTTTTCTGAGCTCACACATACACTTTAAATGTCATCCTGTAATTTTCTGCTTTCCTTTTTGTGTGTGTGTGTGTGTGTGTGAAATACAGTCCTTTTTATGTTACAGTTCTCCAGAAACAAAATATATTTGTTACTGAATAAAATAGCATCACTTTAAAAATAACAACTATGTTTTAAACTTATGTAGTTTAGGCAGTCTGGATATAAACTAATGTAATCTTATTTACAGACACAGACTCTTTTCTACAAAACACAAAGCTACTAGTAAAATATGTGACTATGCATTTATTTCTATGAATTAGCAATGAATTATCAAAGTTGGTCCCCGCTTTTTACCTTATGGCAAAAGCCAATTTGAAAAATCTGCAAAATCTTTCTCAAAGCCACTGAAGATAAATAGTCAAGGAGAAGAAAGCTAACTGAGCTTAGTAAACTATAAGAAAGAATTGTTATGGGTCTTCTTTATATCCTGTAAAAGATGTCTTTATTTTGAATGAAGAGGTTGGCTGGGCATCATCAGAAGCAAGTAAGAGTCTAGTTAAACTAAAACACAGCTTCTCCATCTTTCAACCAGCTGGACATTTACACAAGATTTTTCTCAGGCTATTCCTTTTCTAAGGGATAGCCTTATGAATGAACCAATAAATACTAGACAAACAAGTATGTGAGGATGTTGACGTCTCCAGGTTTTGAAACGGGAGATACCTGAACACTGGGATACAATACCTTGTAACACTTAATGATTAAATTAACTTAAGGAGAACAAAACAGATCCACTCAGAGCATGAGTAAGTCCTTCGTATGCCAAAACATTTCAGTTAACACATACAACATTATCACAGAAATAAATAGAAACTAAAAATAAATATTTGTAAAGTTTGCTTTTGCAAAATACAATGTATTTGTTTTTCATTTTGACATCAAAGAATAAATCATAATTTAAAATAGTCACATTCACTTTTGAAGTCCTTATTAAAATCAGACATTGTCCCAACATGGATATCCTAGTTATGTAAGGATTTTATTTATTTATTTTTCTCTTGTAGCTATAAAAAGAATTCTTTCCACATTTTAGATAAAATTCCTTTTCTGAGGTTAACAGGTTGAAGGAGTTGAACATCAAAAGAAAATAAAAATGTTTTCTTTGTGACTTAGTCCAGTCAGTTTCTTTATTTGAATACTAAAGCTTTACTGGGCTTTCAGTACGACTATCGCTGGTCTGACAATAGTTAATCACAAAACTAAAAAAGTTAGAAGGAGGAGCAAATGCACTTAAAAGAGTATGCAGATGTTCCCAGAATCCTTTACATAGGTTGCTTTGGTGTCTCCTTTAAAAAAAACTGCTTTTCTTATGGAAAGGTGTCAGAGTGTTTTTGTGTTTGGCAGCTACCTGCTTTGTCAGGATTTCTATCCTTCCAGGAACCTTGGAAGAAATAAAGTATTGTGTGTTGGAGGCAATGGTTGCCTGAGTCCAGTGAGGTGAGTGGGAGATTTGGTTGTGATGCAGCAGCTCTAAAGTTCCTCTGAATTCCTGCTTCTACTAATCTCAAATAAATCATAAGTTTGGCAAAAGGACTGGAATGTGAATGAAATAATTTGAAGGCAGGAATTTCTTCCAGCAAATGTGAAATATTTCAGTATTCTCCAAGAAAGAGCTCTCTCACCGAAGGGAAGTCTGTACCAAGCAAGAGAACTCTGAGTGCTCCACGTGATATCTTGCTTGAAATAAGTCAAACAGAAAACAGTACTTGTTACAGAAATGTTATGTGCCATTTGATATTACAGCAGAAAGTTGCATCTTGTGATGCTCCTCCCATCAGGCAGGCCGAAAAGCAGAGGTAAAATCATTCTCTACTGACGTCAATGGGAGTCCTGCCACTGTCTGAGATCAGGGCCAAGAGTTCACTCCAGGATTTTTTTTCAGGTGATTTACCTTTTTTTTTTTTTTTTTAACTTCACAACTTCACAGTTGAGAACCAACTTTGTTTTTTTTATATGTTGTATCAGAATATATTTCTGCTGTTTATGAATGTTTGAACATATGTCACAGTAAGATTTAAAACATAAAGGTGGGTGTTGAAATCATACTACTGTGTGCTCTCTAGTATGTTATTTGCCCTTCTAATTGTGGTTACTTCTATTTGTATTAGAGGGTGTCCTGTGGATTTGCTGGAGATTTGGCTCTTCATTTTGTGGTTCCTGGTCATCACCGACCTTTGAGTAAGAAATCCTCCCGTTCACGCAGAGGTAATTTTTGGAGCCAAGGATAATGCTACTTCTGTTTGTTGAATCATAATGATATAGTTCAATTTCTATTTCTGAGAGCATAGGCTTTACTAGCCATAGTAAGGTACCAACAATAACAAGTTTAGCATGGACTTCTAGATGTCCTACCTAAATGTCAAGGAACAAAAATACTCTTTCTCTTTACTTAATATACAAATAACTCATTTATACATTCTTTGGAGAAAGAATCAAATTACTAATAAAAGTCTGAGATCATCTGACGTGAATGCATCCTTTTTTGTTTGTCACACCACGTTAATCTTATTAATTTGTAGACAGCTCATTGCATTATGGTATTTCATAAATATTTCAAAGTAAATGAATGAGTATTCCAGTAGAGTCTTCAGCTATCTAACAAACTGACTATAGTTTAGTGAAAGAATGTAATGTAGGAATAAACATGTTTCAGTGATGTGCTACAGTTCCTGGATTTCAGAAGTTCTCTTTTTTATTCAACTTTTGCTTTCAACTGAAATAGAAGAATTGTGCACATGAATTCAAGGAGTTGGACTGAAAGTCCTCCTAGAATACCTATATTCATTGTTTTCCCCTTGGAAGGGTAAAAATGCATCATTTGGGATGTCTTCAATACATCCCACATACATAATAGGCAAATTCAAATAACAAACAGGTTATTTTTAGAAAATATTATTTTGGATATTAAAGGAGTAGTATTCAACCTGATTGGTTAAAAAGGGAAATAAAGCAGACTGGGCATTACTTACTGTATAACCTTTCTTTCCATCCAGAAACTGAAGAGCTAGGAAATGCTAGCAGAATATGAAAAACATGTCTTGTTCTGTTGAGTTAACATTGGCTTCACACCAGTGTTCTGCATAAAACAAGGGCAGTTGTCATTACTTCTTGGCTTAAGGCAATTTTGTCAGCCCAGCTCAACTGGGTTGAAGAACAAAGCTCTTTCTGAACATCAATATCTTTATATATATATGTATATAGAAGAACTGATATCTATATTTTATACTCAGTTCAATATCCAAGAACTGGACAGGAAGCTTCATATATGAAAGGCAAATAGAACACAAAGACATTCCTCATACTTCTAGCAAAGGTCAGTTTACCAGTCTAATGAAAGATGTTTCATGCGATCCTGCACTGAGATAAATGTTAAATTTTCATTGTTTTAAATTATTTAGCAATGGTTAGGAGAGATTCTGCTAAAGAAACTACTTTTTTTTTTCTTTTTTTTTTCTTTTAATAATGTAAAAAAGCACTTATTTTATTATGCTAATGTTAAAAACGTTCCAGAGGTCTAAGAAAATCTTAATGAGAAACTTTAAAGTCAGTTAAATATCTTATGAAGTATCATGTTGCTATGTTCTTTCATTTCTGGATAAAAATGAGAAAGGGATACCAACAGTATTGCAAAACAGATTATTCTCATAATTTTAAAAAGCCTAAAGGTAGCACAAGTAACTTAAAAGAAAAAGCATTTAAAAAGATTCTAATCAGTTGCCAGTGCTTACATGCTTAATTGCAGCTAGCATATGCTAGCACTTCATCAACTATAATTCAACAACTTGATATAAAGTACAATTAGTCAATGAAACAAACATAGGGTTTATTTTAGTGGATAAAGCATGTGGAATTTTATAATACATTTCTACCTATATCTGGCTTCCCAGAGATATTTTTAAAGTGACATAAAAACATTCTGCTGTTCATGCAGGTAGAGAGTTACATTTAGGGAAGACAAGACAAAATATTCTCATAAATCCAAATTAATATTTTCATGAATACTGCAATAATCTAGCGGTTTCCAGTGTAAAGCCACCAAATAAAACTGTTTGACTTCAAAAAATGAATTAAGACTGTACATCAGGAAGACAATAACTTGCTGTTCTTCACACTGCCATTGTTGAGTCCTTTCCACAATAAGGTATTGAATTGCAAAAACAGCCATTAGGACAGATGTTAAGATACCTCAGAAAAGTGATATATGTGTTTTTGAGATGGTTGGAAACTAGCTAAGAGACACCGTATACAGCGAAAAGGATGGTAGGGTTCAATATGGGGGTGATATTATTTTCATTCCATAAACAGGTTTCTGAAAAGCATTGGTATTACTTTCAAACGAGGACAGGGAATATTTTGAGATTCTGCAATTGTTTCCATATGATAAATATGGCTTCCTTCCTTCTAGGGATGCTCATACATGGTATGTGGAAGTACTTTCCGAAGCGCACTTGATTTATAAGAATACAAAAACTATCGAAACACTTACAGGGATCTCAGAGATTGTGAAATCACCAGATTTGAGCACTCCCCACCCCAAATAAAATTAAACAAAAACAAATCAAAACAAAACAAAACAAAATAAATAAATAAAATAAAATAAAATAAAATAAAATAAAATAAAATAAAATAAAATACCAGAAAATACAAGAAAATACCAGAAAATACCAGAAAAATCAAGAAAATGCAAGAAACGGCATACAGGGGATGACAAATAATGCATATACAGTTTATAATTGCAGATAGAAATACTGCCTGAATTCACTGTTAGAGCTGTACATATCTATATTTCTATGGATAAAAAGACAAATGGATTAGATGAGTTAGTATCAGATTTCCAGATCTGAATCAATCAGTGGTCTTAGTAAATGAGTTCTGTTTTGGATTAGGCACAACAAAATGAAGACTATCTTATGATTCCAAAAACAAATACAGAAGTTCATCCCAATTCATGGTACAATGACCAAAACTTAAAATGAATCTAAACTCACAATAATACAGAAAAAAGACAGCAGTTCAAAAGAGCAATTATTAAATTCTTAACTGCAAGATACTCACATACTACAGAAACTTGATTCTCTCTTTTTTTTTCTTAGTTATCTGTATTTCTTTTTCCCATTGAAAACTAACATAGTCCACTTGTATTCTAAATAAATGATTTCCAAAAATAACTCCAAAGATTATTTAAAACTAAATGAAGGGTATTCTAAAACATCTTGTATAGCATACAGTACACAGTACACTCAGCAAAGAGATGTTTTACATATATTTTTTTTGTGAAATTTGGCTTTTTTGGTACAAATAAAATTGGAAAATGAGAGCTGGGCAGGGGAAACTGGAATTATGATTAAAATGGCACAAACTAATAACTGATATCAAAAATATTTTTCCAGAATTTAATTTAAGGTTAGTTATTATATTACTGATTTTTTTTTTCTTTCTTCTTCCGCTGGGGTGCTTTAAAAATGAAGCTTAATGCATTGACAAGTTGTATGTTATATATGCACTAAATAATTATGAAGTGAATTAAACTGTTAAGTTTCCATCTTTGACAAAATATTATACACTGCCATCTCCATACTGACTTGGATCTAGTCCTCAAAATGTCCTTGGCTTGAGAATGGCTTACAATAAAGTCTTGAGCCAAAACAGGCATTTTCTTGGCATCAGGTAGGACTGCCTCTGCCCATCCCAGCGAAAGTGTTGCAATAAACAGGGCTCAGTTCAACATTTATTTATAATTTTATACAATAAAAGCATTAGCTATTTACTCAATACTTTGTAAAAAGAAAAGAAAAGGTTAGTGTCTGATAGAAGAACTATCGAGGCCAGTGTGAAGGGGTGGTTTAAAAGACAGGTTGTGGGTGAAAGGAAGCAGTGATTGTGACTTCTGCTTAAAATACTAAGATTGTTCTGAGATAAAAATGTTGATAATTTTTGTCCTCTAATCAGACGCCAAGACAAAACAAAACAAAACAGTGAACTTGAATTCTGTCAAAATAAAGATACGTTATTTCTCTAGCTTAATTTATCCATTAAATAGCCATGCACTAAATAATGCCACAAATGTTTTCTGCCAGTTTCCAAGCAGACACAAAGTCTTGAGTTTTTTCAGTGTATTCATTTCTTGTTGAGATAGAAATAAGTGAATTGCCTTTTGTCTTATCAGGGAGCTACAGGCAATTATTTTTTATCTAGGTCTTCAGACAAAAATAAAATAATAGTAATAAAAATGTCTCTGTCAAAAAGCTTAATTACTTTAAAAATGTGGAGGAATCCTGGAGTTTCTACTGACACACAAAATGACTAAGGCACTGGATCAGTTTATAAACAGCAGTATTCTATATATGTTTCCTATTATAAAAAACTTTAAACAGTTCAGAACTCTTTACTGCAGGAAAAAATAAATGAAAGGCAAGAAACAAAGGCAAAAATGCATCACTTTGAAGTGAACTCAGCTTGGACTATTTCTGTAGTATTACATCACTGCTGGGAAACTACTGTTTCTAGTGGTCATTTACTGGAAAACTAAATGCATAGAATATGGAAGACATAAAAATTTAATAAACTGAATGTAAAAGCAGTGAGCTATGTTAAAGTTCTGAAGCATTTCAATTAAACTCAACTAATTTATATACAGAAACCAAAAGTGGTCTTGAGAAATATCTTTCTTGTCATGGTTACAGACGGGTTAAATACTTCCAAGAACTATCATTTACAGTTATTTGATTTACTCAATCTTTCATTTAATGTCATTAACATATGGTTAACCTCAAATATATTTAACACCAATTTTACAGCTTAAAATATATCTAGTGTTCCAACTCCGTTTATTTGTTTCAAAGCCCAAGCTGTGGGCCAAGAAATGGTTCCAGTGTGCTATTAAAATCAATGAGAATCTTCTGTTGATTGCAGACAATATTGACTCAAGCCACCCACCCAGAGCCCCAGGTCTCAGGCAACCCAACTTAATTCTTGTGCATTAGACAGTCAGCGACTGGGCTCCCTGATAGGGCCTCATTTCTGTCCCCTGTAGAAAAGCATAATGTCAGAACAGACGGTCTTTCCTGTCCTCAGTTTTGTAGGAAGACTGAGTGGGCACATATGGCTAAAAATTGCAATCATTAATGACAGCTGTGCAGTGAAATGCAACACAGAAGAAAAAAAAAAAAAGAAAGAAAAAAAAAAGAAAGAAAAAAAAAAGGCTTGTCATGAATAAACGCTGGTTTCAAGCCAGTAGTCTCCATACCACAAACTTCTTCTGATCTTGTTTATTCCAGAAATACAGAAATAGAGGAAAGGGATAAACGGTCTTCCATATTACAGGTACTATATATATATATGTATATATATATAAATACTAACAAAAATGTATGTTCATTAGTACACTTTAAAATTTTTGCTTGAAGTCTATGATCTCTCATAGAACTTTTGGCCTATCATTCTTCTGATTTAGAATTGGCAGAGTGCTTAATGTCGTGTCTTCTCTCAGCTTGTTGCAGTGATGTGTGCTTTTGTTTCAAAATTATTTAGTGAGTGCAGTCAAATAAGAAGTGTCAGCACCTGCTTAAACCTCCATTAGCTGCACAATTTCCTGAACAGTCATTTCAGCCTATTGAGGGGTGACATGAAACCAGCAGTATAATATAAATGGTGTGAGAAAAGGATGGTGCTCACTACTCCTAGCATCACGATGGAGTAGTTCTGACAAGTTCCAAAGGCAACTGCTACTGGGCATGATCTAAGAGATTCAAATGACAGAAAAATGCTTATTCCAAGTAGGTATCCTTGATTTCATCCGATATTACTGTGTTGTAGAAATGTATGTTCATTCATGGAAACAAAGGTTATTGCACTGTTGAGTCCTAACATCATTTAGAAATCAGATTTTTTTCAGGTAAATGAAAGTGTAGTCATATTCTGCATAAACATAATTAAAAAAATAATATATTTTCTTGTTTGTGCTTGCTTGTCTCACACACACACATATTTAAAACACATGTAGTGTTTGTATCCTTTTAAAATATATGTATATAAAATTTCCACATATAAATTTGTATCAGAAAGTTCAACACCTTATTCCAGCCAGTGGACTTTCTCACTGATGGGCATTTTCAGCAGTTTGCTGTATGTAGTTGTTGGAGAGAAGAAATATCTCTTCAGCAAATAATGCAGGCCTAGCCAGCAAGGCATACCTCTGCCACAGCTATTTTCTCCCTTCTTCTCATTCACTGCGTAGACTTCTCTCCACAAACCACTTTTGGTATGAACCATTCTTTCAGTCACTGGTGTTCGACTATAGGGATTATAGGGGGTGGTTAGAGGGGAATTATTGCTAAAAAAAAAAAAAAAAGGCAAAAAAAAAAAAAAGCATTTTTTATTATCTAGATGGACCCACTGTACAACTAATTTAAGCAAAATTAGACTCTTTCGTTGCAACTTTCCATCCTTATAGCTCCATTCACTGTGAACAAACTGTTTTTTTTTTTTTTTTTCTATTATAGTTGTTAACAATTTATAACCATTTCTGTATTATGATAGCTATTGGGTAGTTACTTAGGAGTTTCTCAGGAATAATAACCATCAGTGTCATGAGTGCAATTTTTATAGTTTTTTCTATCAGATCTTCTATTCCATACACACAACAAAGGCAGGGAATATCTTTGAAGGTTTAACAAGGAACACTAAGTGGGTATGTTATCAGCATAGAATTTTCCTGAACCTCTAAGTTTAGACTAACTACAGCAGGTTATTTTACTGCTTGTGTGATTAATTATTTGGGAGTTAGCTCTTCCCCTGTAGAACGTACTAATGAGGTAATATAATACATGTCCCAATATGGTACGCTTTCACACACGTCAACGAATGTCTATTCTTCTGTAAAATACAAACTCCCATACTTACAACTTTATTAACTTGGAACGAGGTACAAGGCTTCCCTTCCCTAGTCTATGCAACAGATCCCAATGCTAAAAAGCCCCAACTCAGCTAAGATTTAGAAATGAGGAACCAGAAGAAATTATCACTGGCAACAAGTCAAGCACCAGGAATAACTACCAACCATGCAACCCATCTGGAAGGTCACACGGTACATCTTTTCCAGCCACCAGCTGTCAGAAAATATCCAATAAACTTATGATTTGTAATGGAAAAGCAAAACCCAAAGCTACCCTGGGCTACAGAAAGACAGTAGGAAAGATTAAGGCCATTATCACCGATTGTTATGCTATGATTTACACTAGAAAATAACTATACATAGTACAAAGACATATTATTATGTACATTTTCAGCAAGAACATTTTTGTCTTTCTAGGGAACAGCCTCACTTATTTTGAAGGGAAATGACTCAAGAAAATGATATAAACTGTTCATAGCTACATCTTCCTGCCAAGTATACTGTTCTGCAGAGACCTGGATAGCTACTATATGCATTGTAGTTTAAAGCTGTTGTTAGTTTTCATACTTTTCCTGTGTATAAAGCAATTCTGACATTCCTTGTTCTGGACTAAATTCTTCATATTTTAAAATATTCTTTTAAAATCCTACAGATCTGGAGAAAAGCTGGAGATGTTCATCTGGAAGGCCTAGATATCAGAAAATCAAAACCTCAAGAAGTTTTAAGTATCATGGGAACGTTTTAGCCAATCTCATGATTTTGAAGGACTTGAGTAAATGCTATAATAGTATAAGATAAAAGGACAAAAAAAAAACTAAAATAATAATAAAAAAGAACAAAAACCAGGCCAAAACACCAGCACTTTCGAGTTTTAGTATAAATAAAAGATCGTGAAATACAATGTAAAAACATGCCTGATTTCTTACGTTGAATCTGCCTGTAAGGCATATAATATTTGCTTCTGAACTGTGTGTAGGTCTTCTCTGCACAATTAGGTCGGTCTAACCTCAGAACTTACTCCTAGGAGACTGCCAAATGTCACTGAAGGGTGCTCTCATTTTACTGGTCATTTATTAAAACTGAAACATTTTACAGAACAATTTAGCAATCTATCTCTGGAACTGCAGGTACAGAGTTAATAAACCCCCATGCTGGCTCTGAACAAAGAGTCTTTTTCAGCAGGGTCTCTTTCAACAGTACCTGGGAACAGGTGCTCAGGAAAATCATGTAAGGAAGGAAAGAGTTGGACCTGAGTAAGACCTCCCTTGTTCTGACAGTCTGCATCTCTGTTCACAGGAGACCCAAAGTAGCGTGCTTTTTTTGTGATCCACTCTTTACTTTAAGCATCCTCAACATTCATAAACTAATTACTTGCTGTGTAAAAATGTACTTCTTTTGCTTGTTTTAATACTTCTGTCTATCACTTGTTTTTATGTTATAAGCAATAGTGAATGCTTGTTCCTGACCCACCATCTCAATGTCTTTGATTCCTTATACCTTTACATATTCTTCTCAGTTATGTTTTCCCCGGGCAGGAGACCTTTAATCAATTACACCCTTGTCTGACAGAAACCATTGTACAAATTAATTTATTTAACCCTATCTAATATTTTAGACAGTTCTACTAATACACCTTGTAAAGATTTCACAATCTATTTTATCTGTGATTTTTCTGGAGAGGATTATTTTTTTAGTCATTTTTTCCATTTTCTACTCCTTTGTTTCTCAAAGAGAAATGCCAAGTTATACTCAAAAGCAGATTGGCATTTCTATTGTTGCTTGCTCTTAGTCTGCTTTTCTGAAAAAAAATACTTTGTTTCTGGTCACTCCTTCGTATGTGTATCATTTAGTAGTTTTTCAGTCCTGCTCAAATGACACTTCGATCTGAGACAATCCCTTCAGTTCATCCATACAGCATGTGAATCACCATAATTTACTCCATTCAGAAATATTTGTGACTATATTCATCCAGCTTATTTTCTACTCTCTTTTTTTCCTTGAATTCCTACTTATGCTTAGAACTAGAATAGTAAGCACAGGGTAAATCATGAGATCTGTGAAAGGCTTCTGCACACAATGAATTTCACAATTAAATAAGACGCCAGGTTTAAATCTGCAGAACCCAAGTTCAGTGCCTAACCTCCAAGATCACTCCTCCTTACCTATACTAAAGAATCTAAATAGTACACATGTATACTCCTTTGAGGTGAAATCTATTGCTAGCATTTCAATAGGTAAGATTCAAACATATGAATTCACTGTCACTATGGTGATTTTTTTCTTTACCCAGTAAAATGCAGAACAAACCTCTGTCCACCATTAGACCCTGAAGTCTTTGCATAGCATTCACTTTTGCTTAAACCTCACTGATGACTGGGGAGTTAGTCCAGAAATATGTATGACGTCTTGCAACTTAACATCTTGCAACTACGCATGTGAAAAAGTATAATGTAAGAAATCCTGAAGATAAGAAAATCTCATGAATCCGTTAGTGTTCATAATACACTTGACAAAAAGCAGCTCCAGCCCACATCAAACAATAAAATAGAATATTAGATTTTCAATGTGTTTATATAAAATTTTGTTTAAACCTGTACGGTCTTATTTACTATGACAATGTTTTAAAAATGAATATTTGGTATAAATGATGGAATTGGAAATCTGGTGTTAAACAGGTAAGGATTTATTATTATTATTATTATTATTATTATTATTATTATTATTATTTTAAAGTACCAAATTTTTTCCAAACACTAAATAGGTGTTTTTCCCATTTTGTGATTGAGCAGGCTTATCCCTTCCAGAAGATCAATGGTACATTTAACATTAGGTAGCAAGCAATGGTTTCCCACTAGCTATCAGATTTGTAAGCTACTCATACTCCATAATCCTTTTTGGTCTGTAAAAGCTGACAATTTTTGTGGATGTACCTATTATGTGGCAACATAAATTAATGTTTGATAATATATATTTTTTTCCTTAGCGTATTTTTAGCCATATTAGAGTTCACAGAAGTAATCTAAATGCATATCCCTAAGCATCTGAATGGCTTCTTTCAATTCATTCTGTCCCATGAGGGTATTCTAAGTACTACTTTTTTTTTTTTTCTACTGCAAATGTAAACATTTTTTACTTTGTTCAGCCACCTCTGAAGAAATAAAATTGACCCAAGGTGTCAAGTCTTCTCTCTTCCTTTTCCTGTTCTCTCTCCCTCTCCCATAAATTAAAGCAATGTTAAATAAATACTTTTCTGTGAATCATATTAGTATGGGTAGACCTCTGTCAACATTTCCTTATGCCTTCTTATACAAGGTTTAAACATATACAAGAAAAGTCTACAAAAAATATCTTTGTCACTGTTTCTATGAATTTATTGTTAGCTTCATTATTAGTTATGTTAATAGGTTATAACCAGAGTTCTAATCATATTTTTATTTTCCTAACCAGCCTCTCAATCTACTCAGTCAGTTAATCTATATGGTGTTCAGCCTTCTAAATCTGAATGTGAAAATCTATATTCATCCTTATTTACAATTCAGCCTTATAATAATATAACCTTATAATATAGCTGAATATAGCTTTATTATAATAAGGCTGAATATAGCCTTATTGACTTGAGAAGAACAACATTCCTTTTAATTGCAATATGATGAAATAACAACTCAACGTTCTTTCTGTTGGAGTATTTTCAGCTAATTCCCCAGTGATTTGATATTAATCACAAAGACAAGAAAATACTGAATATGCAAACAGTAGTGATTTTATTTGTGTATACATACATACTCTTCACAAGGGAAACCATCAAACCACTTGTGCAAAAGAAATGAAAAGGAAAGGCAATACAAAATGGCAATGCAAAATAAAAAGAACCAATAAATATGCCTGATTATTTTTCCTAATTTTAGGCTAAGACCATGTGAAAATCAGGCTTCTGGCTGTTCATTTTTCTGTTTGCTCACATTGTTTAAATTGATGAATCATGTTTTCCTCAGCTCTTTTCTGTCTCTTCACAGTAGCGTTCTCCAGATTGTTCTGGCACCCCTTTTTTTCAGAGTAGAGAACTTGCCAGAGAAATATTTTCCATTCTATCCTGAATTATGGAGGTCTCATACATGTTGCAGAAGGCATAGTGTTTTGTTGTTTGCTTGCTTGCTTGCTTGCTTTACTGTTTGCTTTTTATAGAAGATGTATTTCATCCACAAAATAGTTTATACATTCTTCATGGTATCATGTTGTTCAATATCTGGAAGTTCATTTATCTAATTGAATAACACTTTAGGAAGCGACTGCCTGATTCAAAGGTACTGCAGGTAGCATAAAGGACCTTCTGAGAGCAGCACCACTAGAATTTAATCATTCCTATAAAATAGGAAGACTGTGGTGAACCTCAATCCTGAAGCTGCTGGAGAAGTAGTTTATTAACTAAACGACTATTTTGTTACCATCATTAGCTGATTGTGGTGATAGGAGGGGAGGGGAGGGGAGGGGAGGGGAGGGGAGGGGAGGGGAGGGAAGGGAAGGGAAGGGAAGGGAAGGGAAGGGAAGGGAAGGGAAGGGAAGGGAAGGGAAGGGAAGGGAAGGGAAGGGAAGGGAAGGGAAGGGAAGGGAAGGGAAGGGAAGGGAAGGGAAGGGAAGGGAAGGGAAGGGAAGGGAAGGGAAGGGAAGGGAAGGGAAGGGAAGGGAAGGGAAGGGAAGGGAAGGGAAGGGAAGGGAAGGGAAGGGAAGGGAAGGGAAGGGAAGGGAAGGGAAGGGAAGGGAAGGGAAGGGAAGGGAAGGGAAGGGAAGGGAAGGGAAGGGAAGGGAAGGGAAGGGAAGGGAAGGGAAGGGACCCTGCTTGAGCAGGGGTGTTGGACTAGGTCTCTGGAGGTCCCTTCCAACCTCAACCATTCTGTGAAGATAGGCAAGAAAGACCTCTAGATGCCTAAAACAAAGCAGCTTGTAGACTAAAAGCCAGTGTTCTCTTATCATGATTGACTCCCACAGTAAGTAAAATGCCATGATTTATCCATGTTGGATCTCACCAAACTTTCCAGTGACTGTTCCTTTCGCCAATCAGTCCACCATGGCTCAAACAAGCACTGCTCATAGCTAGCTGACGTTGCAGACATTGCTCACTGCTCACATGGGCATATTGCACATTACAGTTCCTGGCTGGATCCTTTACAGATCTTGCAGAGAGAACTTTGTCCCTTGCACGGATGCCATGTTGCAGACAAATTTCAAACTTTTGCTCTTAGCACTGGACTGAAGTTTCCAAACACAGGTTAATAGAATTCTATTAACTTCAGAAAATATTTTATTTTCCATTGTGATTTTCACAGAAATAGTTGGGTGTTTTCACTGAATTTTTTCTCCAGAAAGCAGATGGATCATTTCAAATAGTCTGGCCAAACAGAAAGTAAATGCAAACAGTTTATTAGAAGAAAGTATTTGGAAACCTGGATGACAGCAAAGACTAACATTATCACCTACCTCATAATGGATGTAAAGGCAGCGTATATTGTTTCATTAAGAGTGTTCTAAGGTGTTTTTTTTTTCATGTTTTATTGCATATTTTTGATTATTGAAGAAAACTGACCAACATCTCTGAAAGGAGTAAGAAGTATTTTGTAATGTCATGTTTATCTGCAAGTGCAATTCATTTAATAACAAACGTGCATCTTCTGCTTGGTACCAGAAGAAATACTTTTTATGTAATGGTATAACTACATAGAAATTCTTTTAAAACCAGCTTGTTGAGCAAGACACTTCTGCTCTTTCAGAAGATATATACTTTTGTTGTAATCCTACATTGCATAAACCAAGGGGTACCTGCAAGAATAATGACAAGTTATCAAGATATAGCTGCAACTAGCAGAACATGCTTATTTATTTTTGGAGGTAAGCAAGGGATTCATTCTTAGGAATCAGAGTTAAAACCAGTCCTCAAAAACCTTCAGAATGTTCTGATTTAAAAAATAAAAAATAATAAAAAAAATGTTAAGAGAAGTAGTAAATTATCCTATGGGAAAATAAAGTTTGTGTAATGTATGGTTAATTAACTTGGAAATTATATTTCCTAATAAAAGACTCTGTACATTTGTTCAGTAAAGGGTTGGCTTTCCAACTCTGGAACTTTTTGAGAAAGCAAAGTGTCAATACCTTCAGCAATTAGAAGGAAAGGCCTGCAATATTTTGAGTAACAGTATAATTGAGACTCAACAATCAAGTTTGTAGTATTGTCAGCTTGGTGCATTCTGATTATCTGCTGGGGTTTACACGGTTCCAGGATTTCCCTTTCCAGAAGGGCCAATCGTGTTTTCCAAAAGAACAAGAATATCAAGGAGCAGAAACTTGCAACACCTTTTTTATTTGCACCTTCTCTGTCTATAGTATTTAATCAGCAAGTAAAACACCCTTTCTTTGTACAACCAGATACTTTCATTACAAAATGTAATTATGCTACTTCTCCTGTGGACACAGACAAATCTGTAGACATAATACATAACAGCAGATAAAGGCGTTTTAGCAATATATGGACAACGAGTAACTCTCAGAGAGTAGCTCTGCACAGCACCCCATTGCTTGCTCTGATATGCATCTCCTGCACCCATTGACAGGTCTGAAAAGCAATTTACCACTGAGAGAGAGCTGAGAATTTTCTTTACTGCTTCACGTTGCAAAACACAAGCTATTTCATTCCTGAAATAGTTAAGCTCTTCATTTCTGTACTACTGCATATTATGATTTCAGGCTTGTAGAACACCAGCAAAGTGAATTGTGTGAAATCCCCCCAAAGTTCAGGTGTTAGTTAGCAGTCAGATATTTTGCAGGGACTCCCAGTGGAGACCTATAAAACTGCCCAGAGTGCTCCCTCTTCATAATAACTTCTTTTCAGAGCAAAGTCATGAAGGCTTCCTCACTACTCATCAAAGGTGTGTTAGTGTTTACATTGGCACTGCTGTCTGGGACAAAGACCAGCTGACTGCTTCAACTCAGTGTGCAATGTGCTATGAAAACAGAGTTCAGAGTGTGAGGCCCAAATGTGCTGTATAGATGAGTATTTTAGCCACAATGAGTGGAAAGCTGGGATTGTCAGGTTGGGCCTGGGCTGTGGTGTCAGAGCTATATTAGCCACGATGAATCATTTTATACCAAGCAGAGCCTGCCATGGTCTCATGGAAGCTCACCTCTCATCTTAAAACATTATTTCACACCACACCAGGATGATGTAGTAGGAGGTGCAGTGAGGTACCCAGGAACAAGTGCCACAGCACAGTCTGTCTAGATTTGTCTTCAGAAAAGCTGAGACTGAAAAAATCCTTGGTGGAAAATCTGCAAAAATATGGTACTGTGACCTTGCATTCTTGGTATCTGCCAGTTCAATGGGTAGCCTAATCTCACTCATGCCACTTTATTTCAACACCAAGTTGTGGAAAGTTGTGGAGAAGATAAATCTGCTCATTGTCATTAGATTTATCACCTTTCCTAATGACAACCAAAACAAACACTGAAAAATCCTAATATTTTCAACTCCTGTAGTTCAAGTTAGTCTATTCTTTAAGACCATCTACCCTTAAATTTTGTGAAATAAATAAACAGTTCTATTATGCTTTGGCAACCTACAGTATATATTTTACTGTCTTTTGTTGAGCAGGTTTCTGTATGTGTCTCTGTCATACCGTAGGTCAATTACGAACTCTTTCTTATATTCTTAATTTAAAAATCCCCTTAGCATTGAAGTCCTGTTCCCCTGCTTTTGTCAGCCCACGAAGAGAAGATTTTGTAATTATGTGGCAATTGAAAACATTTTGAAAGTTCAAGTTAACTCCCCGGAAGCCTGAAGCTCACTGCAGCTTTTGCAAAGAAACAATTTTTTTTATTATTATTATTATTTCTTACTAGAATTACAAGGTTTGATGGCCTGTGTGTGTTTTTCCTTTCCTTTTTCATTCCATTCTTTTATTTAATAGTGACAACATGGAAAGAGGGGGAAAAAAAAGGAGAAAGAAATGGGAAAGAAGAAATAAGTGAGACCTAGAAGTAGTAGCTGTTTTTTAGTAGAAGTTAAAAATAAATAAATTTAAAATATATTCTGGCTTTAATCAGCTATATGAGTAGCTTAAACAACATAATACTTTGACTTAATTCTCTTCATTACACAAAACCGGAGAACATTTACTGTAGCTGTCTCATGGGGTGTTAGCACTGAGTATAGAATGGAGAAGAGACAAAGGGAAACAAGTAATGAGACACAGTATCTCTTATGTGCTATCCCAATGTAGTGACACATTCTAGAAACACTAGTTTTCTCAGTTTGTTTTTATAAAAAATTGTAAACTCTGTGTTTGAATGAGAATACTTGGTTGAATAAGACCCAAGACTCACAGTGAAGCATAATGAAGACTGCCAAAATTTTAAGTAGTTGTAAATCAAGCCCATTAAGTATTCCTGCTATCGCCACCTAAAACAATAGATTGGCCAGGTTTTCTTGAAATGTGACCAAACTGTCTCAAAATCTGGCCCAAGCTGAAAATCAGTAATAATCTAAAATTAAATAGACCTTTGTCTGGACTTACTGCAAAATTTTTACAGTTCTGATGAATGGAATTGACTGCACAACAGAAAAATAAGCAGTGAAGGTTTACTGCCCTCTAAGCATATGTTTCCCATTTTTTCATTTTCCATTCATAATTTATCTCTACATTATTATATGAAATATTTTACAGCTACACGTCTAGTGGAAGTTGGAAACTATATTTCTTTCAAAACCATCATGGGTCCTTACCTCCATTTACTCAGTCTGAAGCTTGCAGGCTGACTGAAATCAAGAAAGATGCTGATAATCCCTGCTAGTTCACTCTACTTTCTCAATAATGTATTCACTGAGATCTAATCAGATGATGGTGAGGGAGCTGTGCTGCTCAGATCTAGGAATCAGAAGATTTTTACTGAGTAGATAGAAGGCTTTTTTCCTAACACAGTTTCTGTGTGTCCCTCCTTCTCTAGAAATTCCACTCAACATGTCTGGTTTTTACTTTGCTGTTACTATTATTGTTTCTTTTTCTTTCTTTTTCTTTTTCTTTTTCTTTTTCTTTTTCTTTTTCTTTTTCTTTTTCTTTTTCTTTTTCTTTTTCTTTTTCTTTTTCTTTTTCTTTTTCTTTTTCTTTTTCTTTTTCTTTTTCTTTTTCTTTTTCTTTTTCTTTTTCTTTTTCTTTTTCTTTTTCTTTTTCTTTTTTTTTCCTTGTAAATAACTGCTTATTTCTTTTAAGTAAGGGACAAGTGCCTCCTAAATATGATTTAATGCATATACTCACAGCTTCAATTAGGAAGCAGATGTTTTACTCAGTTCTCAGCATAAGCTCTAGCTGTTGTCCAATCTCATCTACAGAAGGAAGAAATATTGAAGAGCTATGAATATTTCTATGAAGGATATTTTTGTGTGTTTCAAGTCACTAAATTAATTGAATAAAACCCATATAGTTCTTAAGCACTTAAGCTCTTAAAGAGTTTTACTCTTACAGTTCTTAAAGGTAAAGCCCTCTTGACATGCTATTCCATAGTATGTACCCATTTTGCTAGGGGGAAAAAAAAATACTGCCTTGGATTTATTTGCTTATGTTTTATGACAAGATGAATATACTGAGGACAATAAGTGAGAAACTAAATGAAGAATTTATTTTAATACTCACTGGCACATTACAAAGAGAAACAGAACAATGTGAACTTTCTTTACTATTGCTAAAAGTACTACCTGCAATACCAGCAATTCCCTGTCAGTAACTTTTAGCTGGAATTTCCAAAAGTACGGAGTGACTTATGGATGCAAATTTTAGGCTTGTAAGTAACTTGGTTGATTTGTAAAGCTCACCGCAAAGGCATAAAATATTGCACTTCTAGGACAGAGGTTGAAAACATCAAGCCAATTTGCCTCAATTAGCAGTAATTTATTTATCCACAAAAAAAAAAAAAAAGTGAGATACTTATGTGGCCTTATCTACATTCACATGACTACAATATACCTCTAAGAGATATTATTTCATAACATTTGCATAGCTATGAAGAACAAAGAATTACACACAAGCTCTTCTCTGTGTGCCCTACATTATGCTCATGATAAATTGATGAAATATTATTACATAGTACTATGCTGTCTCTAATGAATTAGTATGTAAATTAAAATAATAGAGAAAATTTTCTTACTTTCCTAATTTTACCCTGGAAACCTTTTGGATTCATACTGAAAACTCTGCATGATCCAAAGCCCAAACAGATCTTAAAATTTTTGGATTTATTGCTGTCTTTTGTAGAAAACATAAAATATTCAGGGCTTTTTTTCAGTACTTAAAGAGATGCAGTAGAACACGTAGACAATCTGAGCAGCAGATGTATTGTTCGAGTTTTTTTCAGACTATAGTACTAATTGTGTTTTAAACTCTGGTAACACAGTTCTAGTTTCTCATGGACTCTTCTTTTCCTTTTTATTTTTTCTTTTCCTTCTTTTTTTTTTTTTTCCTTACTACTCATTGTAGACACCAGGAAGAAAACTTGTGAATTGTTATTCATTCATCTTTTACACACCTGAAAAATGCAAAGAATGCAGAGTTTACCCTTGTAACTACAGGTCATCACAATATTTTACAGAGGATTTTGGAACCAAAAATAAGACATTGAGAAAATTCCATCTACTGATTATTAGTAAGGGAAACCACCAACCAGTATTTTCTTCCCTTGTAGGAGAAAAACAAACAAACAAACAAACAAACAAACAAACAAAAACAGAGTTTAAGGGAATACCTTGCCACAGTAGGGGAAAAAAAGAAATTTAAGTTTTTTACTTTGTCTATTTGTACAGGTGTTTATGAAGAACTAGTAATATTATAGAAAACTTGGATATATATTATCACTATTAAAACTTAATTTTATATCCCCTTTACAATTAAACAGAGAGTACGTTATGCATATTTTCTTTTAAAATATGAAAACGTTGTTAGTTGTTCTGCAGAAAGCTTATTGAAAATATCTTTACACATGGACTTTGACGTGATGACACCTGTGGCCACTCATGTTGCTTACATGAATGAATTCATTGCTTCATTCCATCTATTGAGAAAAACAAAAAAGAACAGAGAGTGAAATCAAAGTCTTACTGAAACCACAGTCAAAACTCTCCACCAGTTTGAAAAGGAGCAGTGTAAACTCTGTTCTTCCAACAGCTAGCTTGGTGTTTCTGTGGAATACAGTGTCAGTGACCACGAAGTTAGATCCAGAATGGGTTTTAGGCACTTGGAAAGGGACATGAATTTAAATCTAAAGTAGCTTGTTAACTGCCTTACTTAGAAAATGAAATCCCAAGGTGCCTCAGATGACATCTTTAAAATCCTCTAGCCACAGGAAAATCCTGATGATATTGCAGCATCTCAGTTGCAAAGCTGTTTCTGAACATCCCAGAGCATGGATCATATTTTAGCATGAACAGGTTCCAGAGATCAGGTGTTTCTTTTCCAAAGGCTTCAGCCTTGCAGATATTCTTAACATGTCTAAGTTATGACAATAGGATTCAGTGCAAAACTCAGTCATAGTTGCTTCTCTTTAAAAAAGGAGGTAGCCAAAGGAACTGGCATCACTGTGAAGTAAATGGTTGTGAATGAAGAAAATACTCCAGTTCAATCTAGAACATAGAGCTGTTAGAAAGTACAAGTTAGGGAATGATTCCCTCTCTTTCCAAAATACAGAAGAAGAAAGTATTCTTCTTTTAAACTTTAAACCTTTATTGAAGACTTAATTGCTTGAAAATACTAACATGCAGAATGAGTCATCTACTGTGTCATTTGCTAGTTGTATACCAACTGATATACCCACAGTGGAAAAACAAGTTTTTACTGTATATTTAAGTGGGAACTAGAACTATGGACTTTTGGGGAGGAGTTTTGCTGTGAAGGAAAGTCATGAGAAATTCAATAACATAGGTGATAATCTCTGACTGACTATGATGAGTGAGGAATAGGAGATTCCACATATTGTCATTAATGTGCTAATATGCACGATTTTTTTTTTTTTAGGAGTTCTGTGAGCCCAGGTATCATTGAATCATAGAATGGTTTGGGTTAGAAAGGCCCCCCAAGGATCATCCAGTTCCAATGCCCCTGTCATGGGCAGGGACACCTCCCACTAGAACAGGTTGTTCAAAATCCCATCCAACATGACCTTGAACACTTCCAGGGATGGGGTATCCACAACTTCTCTGGGCAACCTGTTCTAGTACCTCACTGCCCTCACAGTAAAGAATTTCTTCCTTATATCTAGTTTAAGTCTACCTTCTTTTAGTTTACAAACATTACTCCTTGTCCTATCACTGCACTCCCTGACAAAGAGTCCCTCTCCTGCTTTCTTGTAGGCTCTCATTATCCCCTTTAGGTAGTGGAAGGCTGCAAGGTCTCCCTGGAGCCTTCTCTTCTCCAGGCTGAAAACCCACAACTCTCAGCCTCTCCAATTATGTGATATCTTCTTTCTAAATGGCAATGTGGGGTTTTGGTTTGCACTGAAGATGCTGAATAAAGGTATATTTAGACAAAATGGAAATCTATGTATAAAAGTGTACCTGCCCATGGCAGGGGGCTTGGAACCAGATGATCCTTGGGGGGCCCTTCCAACACAAACCATGCTATGATTCTATGAGTCTAAGATAACTGGGCTCACAGAACTGTTAAAATACATAAATATATAAGGAATATATTCCCCTTTTTTTTTTTTTTTTTTTTTTTTTTTTTTTTGCTGAGAGAATTTAAGTCCTGGTTTCTCAAGGAATTATAACTGCACATATAATAACTTTCAAAATTTTAAGTATAAACTATGAATTGTCATTCTGGCAATGATTGTCTTAGAATCCCACAAAAACAGTTTTGTTCTTAATTTTTAATAAACTTTTATTACAGTTTAGAAAAAGAAATATTGTTATAGATAAAGAACTCAGAAGAAAAATAATTCAGCGAAGTTTCATTACTGAAAAGAAAGGATTTTTCCAAAACAGATCTATACTGCTGGGTAAATTAGACTTTTTGATACCTCAAAATGTGAGGTTTTAGATTTAGAATTTTAGTGCAAGACTTCAGCCATTTAGGTCTTGACATTTTCTTCTGTTTTTTTCCCATTTTGTGACTTGATTTTCCACTTTTCCTTTGCAGGATTTGTTTTTAAATAAATAAATAAATAAAATATTCCCTTACATTTAAAGACAGGGAATTTGACATATTGGTTTCAACTTTTTTTTTTATCTTTTACATCTTTTGTTCTATGTATCTAAGTAATACACATGATAAAACTCTTACAAACTCTTGTCCTAACAACAAATTTCTGAAAAGTATGGAATCATGGAACTGCTTAGGTTGGATAGGACCTCAAAAGATCATCTGGTCCAACCTTTCATGGAAAAGGGAACCTAGATGAGATAATCTAGCACTCTGAGCAGTCATATATTGAAAAACTCCAATGATGGGGACTCACCCACTTCCATGGGGAGGTCGTTCCTGTGTTTGATCGTTCTTACTGTAAAAAAAATATTTCTTATTTCAGGATGAAACCTCCCCTGGTACGACTTGTATCTATTGTCCCCTGTTTTCTCCGTGTATCTTTTTTTAGTTTGGCCTCCTCAGAAGAGGTTTTCAAAAAAAGCAAAACCATTCACAGAAACAAGAAAACAAAGGAAAAATTAAAGACACAAAATAGAGGCCAAACCATGCTGAACTAACTTTTCAACAGGTACAAATACAAAACTAAGATTCCTAAGTATAAATAAATCCAGTTTGAACTTGTGTATATGATCCCGGAGAGTACTGAATTCAGTCAATGGAAACTTCAAGTGAGAGCACCACACCCCTTACCTATTGAAAGCAATCCAGGAAAAAAAAAAATACAGCTTTTTGAGTTTTCCTAGTATAAAACATACCCTATTCTAAAAAAAAAAAAAAAAAGAATAAATGTACCTAGATATTTGTCACAAACCTGCTTTTCTTTTTTTGTTCTGCATAATCAATAATATAACTCATAACGGGTCTTCCATCCACAAGTTTGGTGTTCACCAAAAAAAGTAACTGTTCTGGAGAGAAAACAATCTGATACAATATTAACAGTTTGGGACATATCCCATATCTGACACCTCTGTTTCTAGAACAAATGGAGAGTGTAAGAACAACATAGTCTATGGAAGGAAAGAAGAAGTAGAAGGCTACTGTGAACAAAAAGCAGCTTGCTTCTTCAGTTTCTACCTTTTTAATTTGTGAGAGCCAAATAGAACATGGTATTGTATTTTGTATATATTATAAAACACATAGGTACGTAAAACTAAAATATAAATAAATAATAAATCATTTTCAATTTCAAACATTATGGGATAAAGAACTATTTTTTTTTTAATAAAGATTGATATTTTGAATTAATTTCTAGGACTTGTCTAAACACCTCAGTCCTTTCCACATACAAATTAAGATACATATAATAGGATAGTCAGAGAGGTTTTCCTTATATACATAGAATTCATTTATCTGTTGATAAAAACAACGTATTTCACTTGTCTGCAGAGTTAAATATTAGCATTCCCTTCTTTATTATTTTTTTCCAGGTGAAGTACAAAGTTTCAAAAAACAAACTTAAAGAAAACATCTCCTGGATGTTAGTATAGAAGAAGGTACCTAACGTTTGTTGACAAATGCAGTCTGATATGACTAACAGATATTAGGGTGGTGAGTCAGCACTTACTTTCAAGATGTTTGGATAGGAGCTGAGGGCAAAAGTAAGGCTTTGCAGACACTAGCAAAGAATGCCAAATCACTGGCCTCAGCTGTCCCGTTCTTAATCTTTAACCTTTCTTCCTTTCTTACTTTGGAAGGATATATTCTTCATTCCCACAGAAAACGGAGCCATTTTTTTTCCTAAATTTGGAACAGTGGGAAAAAACAATCAACTTATATATATATATATATATATATATATATATAACAAAACTTAAAAAAAAAAAAAGCCCACAAAAAACCATGCAACAACAAACAACAACAAAAAACACTAAAACAGTTTTACCTTTAAAATGAAGAAGGTATGCTTTCATTCCATTTCAATCCAGGTCATATTAAACTAAACTAAAAAAAAAAAAAAAAAGTTCAGCTTGTATTTATGCAGACCAATTAAGTATGAAAATATATGAGCAATAGCGTATTAAAAAATTACTACCCCTAATTTGCCTATATTCTTCCTTGAATGCTTATTCTGCATACAGGAGTAAGCTGAAGGTAACATGGAGATGGTGCTAGAGATAAGACATCTCCTCGCTGCAAATATCTCAAATATTTTGTTGCCCATATTTTCCTTCATGTCCATATCCCTTGTGCCCTCATGTTGGGGGAAATTGTGGTCTGTGCCTTATTCCTCTCTAACCTCCAAAAATGCTGTCTTGATGTCTCTCTGTTGTCTGTTGTGTGACACCAACCGAGAAAGCACTTCCCAAGCCAAGGAATGGGAGTGGAGGGAGAATGAGAAAGAGTTCAAGGCTCATCCAGCAGCAACATGTTGGAAATGGATTGGATAAAAAAATCGCTTTGACTCCGGGAGAATAAAAGGTTGGTTTAGCCATGAATATAGAGAGATTATGAATAAAAGAGTAAACATGGAAATAATGTTCTTCCTGCCATTGCTTTTTTTTTTTTGTCTATCTTTGTTCTCTATCAGTATATACTACCCAGATCTGCTAAAGAGATGCCTCCTTATGCTCCACAGGTTTCCTTGCTATTAGTTTGTGAGACAGTGTCAGGAATTAAAAAGAGATCGAAGAACAAAGTTAAGAGAGGCTGGTGAAATTTGCTAGTGGTACAGCTAAAATTTAGCTCATCCCTGACCACTACAGCTAGCCTTGGCATAAGAAATCATCATCTCCCTCAAATTCCAGGAAAACAGGAGGCTTTTTACATCATGTTTTTCACACAAGGGATCCCAGGGATAATGTGAGAAACCACAGAGATGAGCCACAGAATGACAAGAATATTCTGCATTATTTTAAATGTGTTAGTATCTTTTAATAAAATATGGAAAATCTTTAACTGCAATTATAAGTTACACTTTGAAAAAGTTCTATTATTCAATGCAGCTTTCACAAGAATAAAGTCATGCCAGAGCCAAGCCGGAAGGGTTTCCCTGGAAACATTTCTGTTTGAAGCTTTTATTGAAGCTTTTATTGGTTGCTGATGTAGCATATTTTACTCCGTCGTCCAGAGGAAAAAAAAAAAAGATGAAAATTAAAAACAATGTCAGAAAATATAATGTCTGTAATTCTGTGTATGTATTTCATCTTGTTATAGCAATCATGGGATTACAGGCCCTGGTCCCAGTAGGATTTGTGTCATGATATGACTAGAGTTTATAATTTAGCTAATGATTAGCTTCAAGTTCTGTTATCTACACATAGTAATAAAAAGCTGGCCTGAATTGTTGATCTCTGGTTCACCTGCTTGTAGGAAAAAGATTTTATCAAGCTAAAACAAATTGCTGGTGTAGAAAAAGAGCAATCCTTCATTCTTTCATTTTAAATTAGGAATATTTCAGACAAAATATAAAATAGGTTTTGGACTACTGCTTCTTTCTCAGAGGAAGGATATGAAACTTCCTGGCACAACCAGGGTATGGTTGTTTTTATTCCGCTCCCCTCCCCTCCCCTCCCCTCCCCTCCCCTCCCCTCCCCTCCCCTCCCCTCCCCTCCCCTCCCCTCCCCTCCCCTCTCCTCTCCTCTCCTCTCCTCTCCTCTCCTCTCCTCTCCTCTCCTCTCCTCTCCTCTCCTCTCCTCTCCTCTCCTCTCCTCTCCTCTCCTCTCCTCTCCTCTCCTCTCCTCTCCTCTCCTCTCCTCTCCTCTCCTCTCCTCTCCTCTCCTCTCCTCTCCTCTCCTCTCCTCTCCTCTCCTCTCTTTTGGAAGCTTATATAAAACATTAATTAAGAGTGTTGTTGTTTTTTGTTGTTGTTGTTGTTTTTTGCTTGCTTTTTATTATTATTATTATTATTTTGCAGTCACCTTGGCAACTGAATTCCATATTCATATTTTTTAGTGAGGGACATTTTTTACTATTGTGCATATGTATTTTTGCTCACCATTTCACCTGAACATAAACCTGGCAAGAGTCATCCACTCACGAATTCTGTTATTATAAGCCAGAGACCCTTATTCTACTCTGTAAAGATGGTCTAGCCCAGACTGCTTATTCCTCTCTACTTTTCAACATCAGATAACACACTTAAGACCAGAAGATCAACAGCCACCAGAGTCACATGTCACAGGGAAGATCAAGAGCATCATCAGTATTGTAGGCCCTTGTGGTAGAAGAGGATTTAGTAGATAAATTCCTAGATAATTCAATTACACATTCACCATCTCAAAGCTTCTGTTGCTTGGTAGAGAAAATTGTTATTTAGCAGCTAAACCCAGGGAATGAGGTCTATATGTTCTGGTTTTTATTACTTTTGTTCCAGTTTGCTGTGTCTTCTTGCATACCATTGCATCCACTGTTTCCCACATCTGTGAAATAAGTGAAGCTGCACAGGCTTCAGCTCAAACTTGTAGGAAAACTATAATCAGCCTTGCTTTGCTGCATATGTGCTAGCCAACAGCTGTGATTTCCTCAGATTTCCTATGTCTGTAAATTTTCTGAAACTGGAACTATTTTGATGTATCTAGTTATACATTCATTTTATCAGGCCACTGTATATAGTAACAAAGACAGATTAGGGGCTAGAGACTCTATGGTGTTTCTCCTATATTAACAATCAGACATATTCAAGAGGAATATCAATAGATAACGCTTTGAGATGCATTTAATTTACAATCCAGGTAGATGATTGCAGCTTCCATGGGCATGTTTAAACTAGCTCTGATCTCCCTGACCCAAACATGTGCAACTGTATAGATGCAGCAACTATACCATTAAATTCACTGAATATCTTTCCTAACTTGGACATATGCAATCAAAATTAAGGCCTGTGCTATCATAATCATTATGCCCTAAGTATAATGCAAAGGCAGTTAAAGCTAACACTGGCATGACCTGTAGTTACATCTCTGGAAAAGGTTCTAGACTTGTCAGAGGGAGATGAAGAGAGAGAGAAAAAGAGAGCTTCACTTATCCTGAAGTTTCTGATCCCCTGTGAATAATCAAATCCAAAAAGAAAAGGGGAAAAAAAAATGCCTGCACAACTGGACAACTACTTAGCCTCCCAGTCTATCATACTCTTTGAACTCTATACTACCTGCTTTAAAACTTTTGGATATTGGAAGCCATGATGTTGTTATTGTATACTTTGGCTCATACCCCTAAGTACATTCTGGTTTTGGATGAGGACAATTGTTTTTTGAGACAAAAGCTTTCTTGTGTATCAGAACTAATTTGCATGAATTCCTAGCAGAAGAATATACAGTCTTGTAATGCTTTATTTATTGTCATTATTTTCTGTAATTGCACATGTAAGTATAGGCCAATTTTAAAGAGAAAATTTATTTCTACGGAATCAATGTTCTGCTTTTATATTTAAACTGACAAATAATTCATTCACAGGGTTATACAATGAATAGTTTATACTTCATATAGCCTTAATTTTGAGAAACAATCTTCATTTCAGCCTCAGTTTTACTCACCCACCATCTATATCTCTATGTCGTCCTCTCATTTTTATTTTGGGGAACCATTTACACAAAGAATAATGAGTAACTGAACAACAGCTTGAGAAAGAGCTGGTAATCTCAAATAAGTGTCACAGAACCTTAAATGTCTGTCATGAATCCTCTCACTTTGGGCCTTTAAGGCCAGATTTTTCAAGGCTTTTAAGCACCTATATGAATATCCACTAGGATTAATTACCATTCACAGATAGATTCTGACTCCAGAAAAAAATGGTTGAAGGGATTACATTTGTAAACATAAAGAGCACAGCTTGTTCTTAAAAACAAAACAAAACCAAATCAGTACAGTTTTGCACAAATGTCTATTCCCAGCTGAATGTGTTGAAAAGGCTATCTTCTCAAGATCACAGTTTAACAGAAAAAGAAAAAAGAAACAGAAACAGAAACAGAAAAAGAAAAAGAAAAAGAAAAAAAGGAAAAAAAGAAAAAGAAAAAGAAAAAAGAAAAAAAAGAAAAAGAAAAAAAGAAAAAGAAAAAAGAAAAAGGAAAAAGAAAAAGAGGAAAAAGAAAAAGAAAAGGAAAAGGAAAAGGAAAAGGAAACGGAAACGGAAACGGAAAAGGAAACGGAAAAGGAAACGGAAAAGGAAAAGGAAAAGGAAAAGAAACACACTACTGCATTATTATTTTTTATTAATAATACCAAGAATGCTGGAGCCACTGATCTTGAACACGTTCTCACTTTCCTCACTTGTGTGATTAAAGAGGCTGATCACAGATACCGTCCTTCCCACTCTCCTCTAGCACTTGTGCAATTTGCTCTGCACAGAGGTGTTCTAGGACTGGATTCTGGTGGGAACCAATAGCTCGCAGCTTGCAGACCTAAATGCCATCTCTTGCCTTTCAAATAGAAATACATGCTTGAACAGTGATGTGTAGGCATCCTCTCTGCAAATATTTTAACAAAAGAATGCACGTTTAAACGATAGCCTGTGAAATAATTAAATGGTCTGATCTTTCAAGATGCTACTGCTATTTGAAAGTATTTATATGCATGACATTCCTGTCTAACAGCCGCTTCCTAAAAGTTGTTTTTCTTCATCATCACAAGCAATAAATATTTGTGCAGAGATAGATAGTGAATGCATTGAGTTCCAAGCTGCTGATAATACTGTTGATACACGTAGTGTATTATCTTTGTACATTATGATGTTCCCATTTCTTCAGGCTTCTTTCTCAGGGGTACAGAACATGAAGATGTTCTTAAAATATCTTATTGTTCCAAAGCTTTGGAACATTGTCACATAAAATATGTCACATTTCAGTTATTTATCATGCATTTTCATATTTTCTGTCAATGTCTGGCAAACCTTACAAGCAAGAGCTGTAGAAAAATCATGGGGCTTCACTTCTTGAGAGTTATGGAAGACTGCAGTTACCTTTCATGTGACTAGGTTTTGATGAAAAGCGAATAGCACAGGAAAGACAGTTGTTCCAGTTTCACAAAACAGACAGGAAAGACACATCTGCCCTTCATTCTTCAAATGTTTCTCCAAAAATAGTCCTGTACTAAGCGGGATTTTTAATTATATGCAACATTTGAAAAATACATATAGGGCTCAGGAAAAAAAGATATTTCTTAAGGGTCCTATTCTTTAATAGAAAATATGGAAATAATTTATTTTAAGACAGGCCAACAGTCAGTATTATTTACAGTCTATATTCATAAAATTGAAGACATACTTTAACTTCTTTCAATGCAAAGAGGTTTAAACTTCACTTCAGACTGACTCTGAAAAGAGATGCCTCTGTGCATGTGAAAGAGTAGAGCCCTGCTATCAGTCCATAATTTGTAATTCAAGTTCTTTCCTAAAGATTAGATTCTTATACTGTAACAGGTGTCCAAAAGCAGTCTTGACATTGGAAAACAGAATATGACTTATACTGCAGACTTTTTACAATATCTTATATATAAGTTTTAAAAACAACAGCTTTTAGAAATTATATTATTACATTGATTTGTCCAGTCTATATATTTCTTCTTGAGATAAATAAGTACAAACAGGGGAAGTTTTAATCTTCTGTATTGTCTCAACAGTAAAACAAACAAACAAAACAAAACAAACAACAACAAAACCTAAGATAAATATACTAATTCTGAAATTTTAAAAGCTTGTTGTTTTAAAAGTAGGTCATGTAAGGCACAGAAAATGCCCTTCAGCAACTTAGACTGAACAATGCTAGAGCTTTTCTTCTTTTAATATAAATAGCTTGAAATAGTTCTGCTTAATCATAGAATTTTTGAATTCTATCTTTTATTTCAAATCTTAAAAGACTGCTGTCTGCTTCCATCTGCATTTGGCAATAGTTTCATACAATCAGACAGTATTTTCAATGTGATCATTCATCATGCTCAGAAGTGTGAAGTTAAAAGACAAAGAGGAAGTGAAAACATATGTCGCAAGAATAATAACTTGATAAAAACACTTTATTTTAGTTAAAAAGACAACTTCTAACAAGAATAATAATCACAGCATCTTTGTTTTACTGTTGATTTTGCTCGATTTTGTCTACCTCATATTAAAATATTGCTTCTCAGAATTCGGTACAAAAAATAAAAGCAAGTATATGGAACCTGAAAGGAAAAGACAGCACCTTACGTTGGAAAAGTTGAAAGAATGGCAAAAACTTATTCCATACATCTTCAGATTCATAAGAATAGTTCAAGCTAATAATATTGGTCACTTGAAATTGCTGTTTTTCGTTAAATCTCTATAATCTTTATGTCATAGTAATAACAGTTGGAGCTTTGGCATTGACTTCAGTGGAGCCAGGATTTTAGCCCATATCTCACAACTGGCTAGGATGGAACGGGAAAATGATATTGAGTATTACATCTGTTGTGAGGTTTACACACAACTACCTATTATTACTATTTATTTTTTAAACCTATTGACTAATTCTATATTTAACAGAAGAACTTTTGGGGATTCATACAATAATATCCCAACCATTGGGATTCTTACAACAAAAGGTTTCAACTGAAAAAAATTTACCTTAACTCTCTTCACATCTGATGTAGACATTTTCACTTCACTGTGAACTATCTGAAAAATAAAATTACCCTTCAACTTTTTTCTTGTACATATCCAATCCCTTGATTTTACCTTAACAAATAAATACTGCAGTTGGAAAGGAAAGCATATCTACTATCATTTTTAGACAGAATAGTAAGACATGATCATGAAAACCTGAAGAAGAGTAGAGATTTGAAAACTGATGCAGTTTTCTGCAGCACCCTGCTGTTGAATATAGCAACAATTTTTGTGACAAACCTATCTAAACAAGTTAAATGTATCATCATTGTATCATCTATGCTGAATACAGTTCCTGATAAAATTTTAAATAAATCTGTGAGAAATTATGCATATAATGATAACATATTGGGAATTCCTGAAAAGGAGTTAATTCCTGCAATTTCATGAAATATCTGTTTGATATTCTGACTTGGATATGGAAAACGAAAGCTATATGTGTGTAGTCACAGTAAGTTCCTCTCCATTTCTTTGTCTCCCATTTTCGCTCTCCCACTTTAATGCTGCTATGGTCAGGTACCTCTGTATTCTAACCCAGCAAATGCCCTTTTCCTCTATCCACTCCTTTCTTATAATTTTCTTCTTAAAAGTAGTCTCCTCTTTCTTCATTTAGCCATTGATAACTACCAAAACACATTATGCATTTTTGTACGTGAACATTTCTGTTTCTAACTTTTTACTGCTAGGGCCCTGCTCACCACATAGGCACACATGTCTGGCTTTCAGTATCTGCGCTTGCCAAGCACAAAGTGAATACAGAACCACAGAATCACCAAAAGGCTGAGGTTGGAAGGGACCTCTGAAGATCATCTATTCCAACACCCCTACCAAGCAGGATCACCTAGAGCACATTGTGCAGGATGGCATCCAGGTGGGTTTTGAATATCTCCAGAGAAGGAGATTCACAACCTCTCCAGGCAATCTGTCCCAATGCTCTGTCACCCTCACAGTAGGGAAATGCACTCTCATATTCAGCCAGAATCTCCTGTGCTTAAGTTTGTGCCCATTGCTACTCATCCTGTTGCTGGGCACAACTGAAAAGACCAGCTCCATCCTCTTGACACCCTCCCCTCAGATATTTATACACATTGATGAGGTCCCCCCTCAGTCTTCTCTTTTCCAGGCTAAACAGGCCCAGATCTCTCAGCCTGTCCTTGTACGACAGGTACTCCTGTTCTCTAATCATCTTTGTAGCCCTCCTCTGAACTCACTTCAGTAGTTATATGTCCCTCTTGTACTGGGGAGCCCAGAACTGGACACAATACTCCAGGTGTGGCTTCACCAGGGCTCAGTAGACGGGGAGGATCACCTCCCTTGACCTGGTGGCAACACTCTTCCAAATACACCCCAGGATACCGTCGGCCACAAGGACACATTGCTACATACATGTCAGTGGAGTTAACAATGAGCATAGATTTTTACAGCATCAGAACTCATGATTTCTAAAATGCAAATACATAACAAATAAAAATAAAAATAAAAATAAAAATAAAAATAAAAATAAAAATAAAAATAATAAAAATAAAAGCAAAAATAAATAAAAATTAAAAATAATAATAAAAATAAATAAAAATAAAAATAATAAAAATAAAAATAAAAATAAAAATAAAAATAAAAATCTGTTTTACATAACTGTGCTTACTCTTTGCTTCAAAATGAACACTTTCTAGAATAATCATTGGTGTTAGATACGTATTTAGATACACATGGAACTAGCAGTCAAATTTCAGTCAGGCTAGGTTAAAGATTTCTGCTTAAGTTGTTGAAGTGCAATATTCTCCAGTGTCAACAATGTATTTTTAACTGTCGTAATCCTGTAAAATTTTTCTTAAAGGCTAACGCAGGTTAGATAATTTTAGTCTCCTTTACAAATGGTGCTTCATTAATTCATTTTTCTTCTGACAACTAGGTAATACTGTCCAGGTTTTCAGCAGAAAATCCAACTGGTTCCAAGTTTCAGAACCAATTATTATAAAGTCTTCTGTCTTTTAAATTTATGGACATATGAGGCTAAGTCTAGAATAAATGTAAAGTTCCAAACATCCTGTATACAGTGGAATGACTTTCTCCTGAGACTTGCTTAGTGAAACATTCTGAATATCTTCAGTTATCTCTGAAATATAACAGATGATTTTTGTGATTTGACATGGCACAGTGGGATGGGGGAGAGAATCAGAAAAAAAATAGTAAAATTGAAAACTCACAGGTCGAGATAGACAGTTTAATGGGACAGAAAAATAAGGCAAAATAATAATGATAATGATGATGGTAAAATAATATACAAAGCAAGTGATGCACAGTGCAATTGCTCACCACCCCTGTTTGATTGCCTGCAGCAATCCCAAGCAGCAACCACCACCTGAGTGGCCAACTCCCCCAGTTTTTATTGTTGAGCATGGTGTCATATGGCATGGGATATCCATATCCCTTTGGCCAGTTTGGGTCAGCTGTCCCGATTCTGTCCCCTCCCAGCTCCTTGTGGACCTCCAGCCTTCTCTCTGGCAGGGCAGCATGAGAAGCTGAAAAGCCCCAAAATTACTATAAACACTGCTCTGCAACAACTAAAATATTGGTGTGTACTGGGTCTGGGATAGAGTTAACTTTCCCTGCAGCAGCTCCCAGTGCTGTGCTCTGAACTTGTAGCTAGAACAGCATTGGTATCATACCAGTGTTGTGTCTACTTCTGAGTAATACTGGCACAGCATCAGGACTCCGTCTAACCCCCCCCAGAGTCAGCAGGTTGGGGATAGGCAAGAGGTGAGGAAGGAACATCACCAGGGCAGCTGACCTAAACCAACCAAAGGGTTATTCCATACCATGTGATGTCACACTCAGCAATAAAAGATGGAAAAAGGAAGAAAAGGGGAGGGGTGGGCTCTTCTTGTGAAAACGTCTGTCCTCCCAAACAACAATTACGTGCATTGAGGCCCTGCTTCAAGGACGTGGTCAAGCATCGCTCATTGGTGGGAAGTAGAGAGCAATTTCTTTCCTCTGCACTTCCACACGTCTTTGCATGTTTTTTTTTGTTTGTTTGTTTTGTTTGTTTGATTGATTTTTTCCCCTCTTCCCCTTTTCCTTTTCCCTTTAGTTTTATTATTTAATTAATAACAAATTTATCTTAATAATTATTTTTCCTTTAGTTAAATTATCCTTATCTCCACCCATGAGTTTCTTTCCTTTTCTTCTTCCCCTCCTCTTCTGAGGAGGGGGAATGAGAGAGCGGTTGTGGTGGGGTTCAGCTGCCTAGCAAGGTAAAACCACCACAGTGTGTTATCAACATTATGCTCATCCTAAATCCAAAACACAGCAACCTACCAGCTACTAGGAAATATAAAAAAATAAATAAATAACTCTATCCCAGCTGAAAACAGGAAAATGACTTGGCCATCTTGTATCACTATTATCAAAAATGTTGTCACATGAAACTATGAAATGCGACCTAATTCATCATTATAGCTGTAGAAAATATTCTAAATACACATATTTAAGGTTTCTAATTGAATTTCAATTACAGATATTATAAACTTCAGACTTTGGGTTGAACTTGTTCATATTGCCCTTACAGATTCTGGTTAACAACATTTAAATCAAAACCTCTGTATTTTTTTTTTTATTATTATATCTATATTGAAACTTTATCTTATTTTAATGCCTAACAGCTAAAGCAAAATAATATTTTTAATAATTCATTACAAATTTCATGAACATTTGGGTAAATTTGAATTTAGGAAACTGAATCATCTCTTGTTTCTAATTCATGAAGTATTTGAGTTCATCTCCAGGAAGCACTGAAATCCCCTTAGTCAGTGAACAAATAGTTTGTTTAAGTGTGGATTTTCAATCTAGCATAAGAATTTCAAGTTGTTTACACATGGACAATTTCAGTTGCAACCTGAGAGTGACTTTGAAGAAAACTCATTTTCATGCCAAAGACAATTCAAAAGCATTCTGGGTAAGTACCTCTAACAGGGTGGATGAGTTAATGTAGCTTAAACTTCTTTTTAACTTCCTGAAAGAACATTATGGAAAGTAGGAAAACAACTTTAGTGCAAGAACAATCCAGAAAATATGTGCGATACTCTTATCATGTGTGTTAAAAAGTGCATTTTGACTGACCCAGGTAAACAACCTTCTGTTGTTTTTAGCTGTTTTCTCTAATGCCTTTTATTTTTGCATTTAATGATATTTACCTTAACTGTTTGTTAAATAAAATTTCAAGGTATTATGGCATCATCTATATAGTAGATTAGTGTCTGGGTTTGCTACCAAGTTATCTACTTTAGACATCATTAGCAAGAAGTTTACGTACTCATCATCATCCTTCAACCAACAAATTTATAACTTTTGAAAATGCTAGATTACAGCTGTACATCCTGCAAACATCCTTGTTTAAACAAACTGACTTCACTGACTTCCACTGACTTCACTACTGGACTACATCTACACTGAAAGTTATTACAGATCCAGAAAAAACAGAGAGAAAACTTAATGCAAGTGGAACTCACATTATACAGTATTTTGTGAGGAACTTGCAAACACAGATCACTTGTGATTATCATTAGCTGAAAACTTTGCTTAGGAATAAAATTATTTTATATGGAATTAAATAGTCATAAGGAAAAAAATGGATTGGATATCCAAACAGCTTTAAAAAAAAAAAAAAAGTGTCTCCTTTTAACATGAGCCATGCTTTTGAGATAATATTCCCTTTGTTCCCTTATTGTCATAAAATCCACATGGCCACAGCCCTGAAATTCTCTCTGTTGACTACACCAGTAGTGTATGTCATTCTTCCTGGCAATTTAGCGCACCAGCTAGCTGAGCAGCCACTGGAATGGTGGTAATAGCAGTATTTCTTTCACCAAGCTGCTTCTTCAGAAAGTGGGAGGCCTGGGCTGTTAGCTGCCTGCAGACGAGGGGTACTACAGGCAGTAGCCTCAAACTCAAGTAATTAATACAAGCAGTTTGCCAGCCAGTCAAAAAAAGGAAAAACAGCAGAAAGAAGAATGGTGCCAGATTAATTGCTAGAAGATTAAGTTGGGAGTGAGTAGGCCTAAGAGTGAGAGGGATAGAGATGTGGAAAGCAACTAGGTACTTTATGAACAAATTTAGATAGTCTGTTATGGAATAACGATAAATACACATGAAAGAATGCAAAGGAAGTCAGTTTGTTCAGACTCCGTATTACATATCCAGAGTCAGAAACTGACTTCAAACTATAAATCTAAAAGATATGGAGAAGAGGGAACAGAGGGAAAACAGATGACAGAAATCCATGACCACTTTATGCTATCTGGTCAAATGACCCTAGTAGCCTCAAGAATGAGTATCCCTCCTAGGGAAACAAACAAAAACAAAAATAAAATAAAACAAACAAAAGTTTCTAGATTTAAATCAGTGTTTTAAGTGTTATGTGCATAAATACTATTATTGTTAAGGGACACATAAATAATCCTTTAAAATATTTGTAGGGTCTTCAGTAACAGATTTTTTTTTCTCATTAATCTTTCCTACAATAGAAAAAAAAAAGAAAAGAAAAAATGCCTCAATTTTGGAGCTAGTATTTTCTGTCAAATGATGTAGCATCTGCAACCTTTGCTAACAAGAGATTAACAGATCATTCTTACTGATGTAGACTTCAAATAGAGATACAGTTTTACCCACGTTTTACTATTTAAAACAATCTGCAAATGTCTGTAACATGGGGAGAAATTGTTTAGTAAGTGAGACCCAGAAGTTGAAAGCAAATGTCATGTCAGTTTCTGATTTCTCTTCCCCTGTATGTTTAATTTGCCCCGTCAGAAATATGTGTAGTTTTATTAAACTCTCTATCCAATACAGATACAATGTGTAGTCTGAGGTCAATGGCATCTCCCTATGTTTTGGTTTCAATTCTTTTTTGGCTACTTTGTCTTGTCTAGAACATGCATCAATAACTTATAAAACAGATTTTTTTTTACTCTTTCTGCCCCAGATTCTGAAAAATTTCTACTTAACTTTATGCAAGCTTAGTAACTTCTTCACCAGAGATATGTATAGTATTTCTCAGTTCTCTGTTTTGAATTTAATATGTTTAAACAAAGTATTTGAGTATATATATATATTAGTGTGTCTGTGTGTGTGTGTCTGTGTGTGTGTGTGTTTAACATCTATTAATATAACCTCATTTAGCATTTTTAACCTGAATGAAAAATTCAGCCAGGTTTCAAAATTCAGAACTGATGGGAATCCAGAAACTGCCTTGGAGAAGATGTGTGTCTAGAACTCCAGTCAGAATACCAGAAAAGTGTTTTTTTTTTGTTGTTTGTTTTTTTTGCTTTGTTTTGTTTTTGTTTCCTGCAAAAGAAGACTTTAAAAATTAGTAGTTTTAGAGTCTGAATTAAATTGCAGAAAAGGCATTGTAACCCACATCACTCTTCTGAAGTCTCAACACCTGTATCCTAAAGAAAATCACAAATTGGTTCCTTTCACCTGAAGCTCTCCTAAATGGCACACATAACTAGGTGCAGGAGTCATTTATGAAGAAGAGGTTGCTATCTTGGCCATCTTATCTTCTTTCTCAGAAAGAAGGTCCTTTTCCCTTTCTACACTGTGTAGATATTCTCTCTTTTCAGAAGGAAAACATTATGCCTCACTGAAGTCTGTGTGAAAGACGTGATTTCACTCTTATCTCAAAGTACTTCACACACTCACAGGGTACTACATGGAGACCCAAATGTCCTCTGACACAAAACCACTCATAGGAGGGCCGTAGAAAGTTGTCTGTGACTTAAAACAAATGTCCTTACCTGATGCCTGTGATCTCCCTGTTTCCCAAAAGTGCTCATAACTGAGATGTTAATTCTTCTGTCTCCTGAACAAGCTAGGAGAAAATAACATAATAATAATAATAACAACAACAACAATAAAAAAGTATGAGCCAATACTTCCTTAGATTAAGATTTAAGATCTGGGATGTGAAGTTTTCAAAACAGAGTACTATTAAATAAATCTGACAAACAAGGACAGAGTGAAGTCCTCCAAACCTATCAGATGGATAAATTGATAGGGAGAGTATTAATCTAAAACACACCTTTCTCTCTGTGAAAGATCTCATCATCTGTGGATCACCAGCACAGGTTACTCAAGAGTCCTGAAAAAAAAAGAAAAAAAAAAAAAAAAAGACTTCAAAAAGACAGCTTAAAGCACTCAGGTCAGGGCCACAAGGTGTTAAAGATCTGATCTGAGTTAAGTACAGGAATGGAGAGGCCTGAGTTTAACAAGCAAAGGATGTAAATGAAAACACAATCTGAGCACTTGAATATGATTGTGAGGAGGGCAGTGACATGATGAAAGGCAGAGAAGAGCTGGGAAAAAAAAACAATTCTCAAGATGTGGAAATCTAAAGATAATAAAATCTGGTGCTTTAAAATAAGATATACAAAATATATAACAAAATAACCTGACAGAAAGCAAATTAGGAAATATCCAGGCATAGCTATAACAACTAAATCCAAGGAGTTAGTAAAACTATGTAAAGTTCACTTACAGAAAATCACAAAGGACAACTCAGTTTCACAGCATGGAAATGATTCCTTTGGAATGTAGAGAAATATTTCCAATCCAAAACACATAATATAAAACAGGGCTACAATTTAATACTTCAGATAGAAATACAATGATAACACTAATCATTCCAGTTTAATTTTGTTGTTTAATTTTGTTACATTAGGGAATATTTTTGCATTACAGTATACAAAAGAACAATCATTGTGTTCCCAAGAGCTTTAAACCTTTTGTTTGTTTTGGTTTAGTTTTATAGCTATAACAGTCCTTTACAGATCTTTTTTTTTTTTTTTTTTTTTAAATAAAGATAAGTAAAGAAAAGTTAAAAATTGTAACTGGTGTTCTGGTGTTACAACAGGAAATATTACACAACATGATATATCAGTGTATATTCATATAATATGAATTAGTGTTTTGGTTTTTTTTTTGTTTGTTTGTTTTGTTTTATATCCCCTGCCAAGATACAAGGCACCTTTGGAAATGTGTGTTGATAAAGTAGATTACCTTGGCCCTTACCCTGCCTCAACCACATATCCCTCAGCCCTGCCATGAACCTTATTTTTAATTATGATTAATATATATAAAACATGCAGAGCAAAATTATGCCCTGCAAAGCAAGTGTAGGCCTCTCATAGAGTTCAATGGAAGCTGCGTGCATGTGTCAGAGGATAGAAATTGGCTCAATATGTTTAATAAAAATCATCTCTTCTGCCCTCTGCCTCCAGGCAGATTCCCATTTGTAATCCTAGTATCATCCACGATTAATAAGACACGTATTAAAAATGACAACTCTCTTTCTCCCTATCGTCTCTGAACTGATTGCTAATAAATATGTTAATATGTTAATAATTAAAATCGTCTCTCCCTGCAATCTCCTTGCCAGTAGCAGATTCCCAACACCTTAGAGCTCCCACCCTTAGAGCCATAAAAAAAAATATCTAAAGTTAAAACCATCCTCTTCAGTTGTAGAAGTCTTTTGCCATCCATTTTTTGTCTTCAGTTCCTAGAAATATTTTGGCAGCAGATATGACCCCTCCCCAGTGCATCTCTCAATCTAACTGCCACTTCTTTGAGCTAATTTTAACAGGCTGCTTCAAAGCAGGAACAAACCAAAGTGCTCAAGAGGTCAAGAGTTCCTTTGCTACATGAAGCTTGAACCCTCAGATAAGCACAGTGTGCAAGTACAAGGTAGCCAGGATAAAAGCTAAAGTGGAAAAAAAAAAAAAGGCATGCCCACCACTTTCTTGCCAACCTATGTATTTACCACGTGGAAAATTTATCTCATGAGCTCATTAATGTGGTTTTTTTTCAGCTGAGCAATAGGTTTTCTGTGATAGGTTCTTCTCTTCCAGCCCATTACTAGCAGGTAAAATTTTGTCAATTCTATTCTTTTCTACAGTCACCATTGACAGCACAAATACTGCTTAGCTAGCATCCTTGAACACCTGACTATTCTAAGTTATATATTGAAAAAGAGACAAAGATGGCTATCATTATAAAAATACAGAAAATGCAACTATTTAGTATGTCAGGTGGCTGGATTACCCAAAAGCAAATAGCAGTTATAATTTGTCTTTCATTCTGGAGAGAATAATAAAAAAACAGGAATCAACAGCTTTCTCAGGTGCATAAAGTTAAAAGAACAACTTCACAAGTGTGAGGGTCTCAATGGATGTGACAAGAGGGAATGCTGAACAATTAACAAACATTAAATTTACCACAGCCAATGAAAAGAAGACTATAGCAATAACTCAATAGTTCAATTTGATATCACTCCAGAAATGCTCAACGTTTTTATTTTATTTTTTTAATAAAAGGGTGGATAAGTGGGGAGGTGGGTAGAGATTCCTCCACAACATTAGAAAGCTCTAATGTAACACCATTGCAGTAGGGTTCAAGGAGTGTATCCTGCAGCCTTTCCAATAAAACTTGTGTTGGTATTCAGATAGTGCAGATACTCAGCAGTGTTAATTTTAATTGCAATAAAGGCTACTAAGACTTCATGTTTATCTTTACTGTCAGTACTCTGACTGTAGATTACACAGTTACTTAGTGTTAAACCTGAGACAGCAAATGGAGTAATGACAGTATTGGTTTACTATGCTTTGGAAGGAGGAAAAGAAAGGAGTTTGGGGGAATCTCTGAAACAAGATATCCAACTGTGCTTGAAAGACAATGAACAGGTCCATGCACTTCAGGAATTATGAATCCTGCTTCCATGCAGACAAGTGTTTTCTGCTACGCTCTGTATTTGCATATCAAAATGCAAAAAATGACCTATTAGAAGTCTGTCAAGAGGAAAAGAGAATTATGCCAGAGAAGTGGAGTAGAGAAAATAATAAAGAGTGTGTGACAGCAACAGAAAGAGACATGTTTTGCTGTGGAAGAACAGGTTATCTCCATAGGACTACTCAGATCCGGGAAGTAATGTCCTTGGCGAATGCCTGCAACTGCCTTTTAAAGGTAGTTTCCTTTAAACATTTTTTTTTTTCTAATGAGTTTTATTTCATTGCAAAAGACATTTTGATTACTGACTACCCATCTTCCACTTTGTAGGGAAGAGAGTTGTAGGATGTGAATATGTTGTGGAGGACTGGAGGTTAAGATGGGACTGAAAGTTAAGATCAGTCTTAAAAATGAGAGTATTGGATGAGTCAGATAATCATTTCTGGTTTGGTATTCAATAATGAATATATTCCCTGACAACAGGAAAAGTCATATGTGCATTCTGCCCATGGAAGAAAAACAAATGTGTATATCTCCTTGTAGACAAAATACATATAGAAGTTATGAGGGACTGAAAATTTTCTAGAGTATTCCAAGTCTCGTTTTAAATTCTATAGCAAAGATGCATAATTCTGTATCAGCTTTATTTTGTAAGAGGATTTAAAAACTAAATAGATTTTCTTAACCCTACTTCTTGCTTGGGATTCTGCAAAACCATCTGTCCCCCATGCTTCTGAATACACCAGGGTGGACTGCAAAATGAGAAGTTAAGAACCTAGTCCAGAAGAACAACATTCATGGGCATTGTGGATGTCTCAAAGGAATCTATTGGAGCTGAGAATTTGGCCCAGTATACTGAGTGCAGACTCTTTGGAAGAGTTCCTGCTGGCTGTCACATACCATGTAGCTGTTCAGAGCTGAAAGCTGCAACTATTAAAATACATTTTTAATAGTTGAACTTGTAAAATTTAATAATATTAATAATAATGATCTTGTAAAGTAATGAAGAAAAAGTATATGATTTTCTAAAAATGGAAATATATTAAATAATCAATTGTTATTTATTTATTTTTCCTAAGGAGAAAGTTACTTTTATCTGCTTTTCAGTAATGATATTAAATAGTCCTGTAATGTTTAGTACAGACAGCTATTTCAAACTAAAAACGACAATTTGCATTTACTGTGCAATCTATACACTCTCCAAGGAAAGATTCTCTCATTAAATGTAACATTTGGTTCAAGTTCCTGTAAGATTAAATTTTATTATTGCATTTTTTTTTAAAACAACATGAGCCTTGTAACAATTAGAACTGATTATAATCAAGTTCAAGATGGGAAACATTTCCCATGACCTCCCCTGAAGTCTTTGAATGTCCTTTGTCTTACGTTGATTCTCTTACATATGCTTGCCCTGGACTTTGCTTTAGGATGACATTTAGGGTCAAACCAGTTTCATGATCATAGTTTTTGCAAGTTTTTATTATTATTATTGTTATTTTTTTTTCTAAATGGGATTTTTTTCTTACTCTACCAGCCTAGTCAATGTCCCTTATTTAAGGTGTTGTGGAAAAAAATGTACTCATCATATATGTTAGGCTATCAAATAAATACTTTACAAAATGGCGTTAGTTGTAATAACTGTCTTCCTCAAAGTCAGTCTGTTGATTAGGCCATATGACTAATAGTTAGCAGTATTAGTTTGTCAGTGTAATGGAAATAGAGTTCCCAACAAGCAACCTCTAGCTTTAAATAAAATTATAAGTGCACACTTAAAGGATATTGCAAGCTTCAGGAATGTTCATTTATTTAAAAGACCTGAGGGAGTATTTATATACTCACTATTTCCACTCTGTCTTTTAAGAGTCCCTCACCACTACCAGAAAGGGACACCCGCTGGAAATAAAAATCAAGGACAAAAATAACCACTGGTGGTTTCTGCTAAATTGTAGCTTGCCGCTGCTGGAATCTAATGTATGTGTTCATTTAATTCCTACAGTCATGCTCTTATATTCAGCATTGATATCTGCAAGGTTATTCATGGTATTCTACAGCAAAGTGCTCTGATTTGTATTCTTTATATTGGGAAACTTTTCAGTGCATTAGGTAAAGGGCTCTTGTTTAAAGTCCCAATAAAAGGCACACGTCCTAACCACCATTATTCATCTATTTTCTATAAGACTGGCACCTAAAATGTTGCTTTTCCATTTTATGTTTATGTTTGCAATAATATTAGTTAGATTTCTAGATAAAAGAAGAAAGCGTTGTGTCAAGAAAATTATTCCTTACTTAGTGGAAAATAAAAAAATAAAAATAATAATAAAAAAAAAACACTGGAGGGAGATGTGCAGGAAAAAGAACAGCTTCAATGTGCATGTTGTTGATCCAGAGGACAATTTCCAACATTTAGTCCCTTGCTCTTAAAAAATAAACAGAACAAACAAACAAACAAAAAGTAAAATTCTAATTATAAGAACAATCAGATATCATCAAACGTGTAACAACCAAACTACAGTGTTTTGTTGATCTTTAAAACTATTTTGTAAACAGTTCACACATCCAGATTCTTACTGCATGGAGCACATGTTTTGGTGCATTTTGGGGAAATTAAATTATATAACACTTGTCACTCCAGCTTCAATTTGGTAATTAGGTACTTTACACAGAGATTGGGAATATCCATACATTTAACCCTGAGCTCAAGTGTAAGCACAGTTATGAGTTAGCCTTTATTAGAAAAGAGACAGATGAAGAAAGAGAAATACATTATTACACCAGGAAGTTAAAAAGTGTTTGAAGATTTTATTTTTTTTTTTACATACTTCATATAAAGTAGACACAGATATGAGAGCTCTTGATTTGCTTGCTTCTTCAGCAATCCTTTCATGATCAAGAATAGAAGTCATCATCAAATCATGAGCAAGATTAGAGGTGAATATTACAAAAGTGGAAGTTAGTGATAAGATGATATTCTACTAAAGGTAATGACTTTTCTCAGCTTATTGAAGTTCAGTACATTGTGTCTTGAGTGAACAGATTTCCTTGAGGTAACTAGAAAGAAAATCAGGATATATATATATATATATTTATTATTTTCCCCAGTGTGTACTAAGTGTTTCATAAAGTAAAAATATCTAAAATATAATGAAATACTTAACATATATCTTGAATAGAACTGACTTGATGTTGTCCAAAATTCAGATTCTGATAATGTGGTCCACTGCCCCTCACAGAGCTAGACCTGTTGAGCTGAGATCCTCAAGACCTAATTGATGTATCAGTGGAGCATCTACCTGGACCCCTCTGGGGCCCTTCTCCAGCCAAACTGATCACCAGGATGTGTGCCTTTGAAGCACTCTTACCATGCACATCTTCCACCTGAGCTGGTCTACCTGGGCAGCCATCACCTTCTCTTAATCACAGCAAAAAAATGTAGTAGTACTCAGAAGTTCTGTCTTCTCTATACAGCAAGGAAAGTCTCACCCCCAAAGTAACAGGAGACCCCACTTCCCCCTCTACAGCAAGTATTTCAACCTTTGCCACCAGCTCTCCAAGACAACATCCCAGCAGGAGCCTCTGAGAAGAAAAGACTGCGTGCTGGCCACTCCTGGGCAGCTCATATATTTGGTATGAATCAGATGTGGATGATTTACAGCAGCTTATTTTGGTGTGTGTGTATTCATATATGCATATGAATACATATACATATGTACATATGTAGAATAGAAAATTCTGAGAAGTGCTCTTTTGGGGAGGGATTAGAAAAACACCTGAGTTAGCAGGATTAAAAAGACATTTGAAATAAATAAGAAGGATTAAGGATTTCTCTCACTGCTTTAAAGAGTACTTGCACACTAGCTCTAAGTACATGGTTCCTGTTAGTCCCAGCAAAACACAAGATACAAACAAAGAAAAATTATAGCATAAAACATTGAAGTGATTTAAAACAGTGACACCAAGCATGTACTGAGTCAGTACAATCCTATCACTAATGAACATGTTGCAAGTGGCTTCTGTTAGCTACAGGAACATTCCAATTTTCATCCTGCTGATGGCTTCTCTGTGAAAGCAAAGGCTTTTCAAGTGTGAATGCACTTTAAAGTACTTTTACCTTGCCACAGTTACATTAAAACCTCTAAGGGTACCTAAAAAGTCGTATTCCAAGCCCTCTTTTTTCTCAGTTAATATAAAGTTTATTTAGCAAGTTTTAATTTAAAACCTGAAAGAGAGTAGTTTCTCTACACAGAGCAGATTCACATTTATTCTTATCCAGGGAGTATACACCTGGAACATATCACTCACTCCTGCCTTTTCTGTTGCTGTTCTATACTGCAGGACTGGGCAGCTAGCTGACAGTTTGATAACACAAGCCACAGTGGGAGAATCAGCTGAGATATAGACACAAGTGCACCTTTAAATTCAGCTTTGGAAAAAAAAAATCAAAACTGTAAGATAATTTAAAAAAAAAATGTTAGAACACCACATATCCTTTTTTTTTTTTCAACAATGATTCAGTAGAGAAAGTCCTCTGAGAATTTTTCTTAATATTTTCAAATGATATATAGCACAGTGGTAGTATACAATGGAAGAGAAATTACAGTTATCATTTCAGATGAGGTATGTTGAAAGAACTAGGGCTGATGCAAGCTGGCAGCCTTGGAGGTTGCTTTCTTATTACTACCATCTGTGTCAACTTCAGTATCCATTACAAGGATGAAGAAGGAGAAGTGCTTTCTTGAGTACGTGACCCTGTTTACGTGCAGACCTTAAATATCTGCAGCAGAGACTGGAAGTGTGCTCATTCCCCACTAAACATAGTGAGAAATTCCAATGGCCAGATAACCATTCAGTTTATCAGCTTGTAAACAAAATTCAGTGATAATATTGTGCTTTTCTTCTTTTCCAGAAGACTTTCCTCTGGATTTTTTTTTTTCCTAACAACTGTCAAGATGGTGATGAAAAACAATCTCTTTGCCTTCTTGAACCTAATGTCTCTTGCAACAGCAATCTTTTATATAACCTAGTAGAGTAGTAGAGTAGTGCTTTAAGTTTTCTTTTCTTGTTTTTTTTTTTTTTTTTTTTTTGGTTTGGTTTGGTTTTAACAACAAAACATTCATGCCAGATGAAAGTAAGTGAAGGAAAAACATTGCACCTAATATGTGAAACAGTTGGCTTATAAATTAGTTTGGAAGCAGCCTGAATTATTTCAGGGAATTTAAGTGGACTGTAACCAACTGCAAGCTTAATGTCCAAAAGAATACTGCTGATACTGGATTTTTAGAGTCCCTTACTGAGTTTGTAAGAAGATGACATCATCTGAAGACTAGATGGGATGACTGGTAGTTTATATACTTGAATGATAGTTTAACCTTTCAAACCAGAATGAAGCATAGAAAAACGTATTTAAGTGTGTATAGAAGGAAAAAAAAAAAAAAATCTGTCTTGCTTGCCAATATTGGAAATGAGGTTTTTATCTCACAGCCTTCAAAAAGTTGCATTCACCTCCTAAAAATTCCATCTTTATGTCATGTGAAATACACCTTGACAGCATAGATAATGTCCAAGCAAAGACTAGGTAAATGAGGAGCTGTGAGGTCTACTTGTCATATTTTTACATATATTTTGTTGTTGCTACACTGTTACTTGTCCTTTCTGTCTTTCTCAACATAATCTGTTGTAAAAAATCTCTAAAAGGGGTGATTGGATGCTTCTTTAACATAAGAAATACTGGTATCCCTAGAGAGCTACACAAAGAGCACTGAAATAAGGGGGTAAAAGAAGTTATTTTTATTTGAATTCCATTCCTGGGTAGCAGAGCAAATTTAATCCCTGTGAGTTCACAGATGGTTTACTCCCAGTAGAGAGTAATCTCCACAAATCACAGCCCCTAATGGGGAATAATTTTTGCCTATCATATCCAAATGATGTTTCCAACAGCAAGCCTTAATGGATGCTTCAGAGAAAGAAACAAGAAGTGGCAATCATAGAAGTGTCCCAGAGCATTACTACAGAAACCTGGGGGTTATTATTACACATTAGACACAAGCCCAAAATTTCGCTTTTAAAGACAGATTCTGAACTATTTTCCTGTCTTTGAAAATGGTCCCTACAGGTGAATACTGAAGTGGGTAACAAGCAATGTAAGTATATTTTCATTTCCATCCACATGGCTGAAATACCTTTCCATATGTAACATTCTTTTTTTTTATATCAGGGTATAGTTTTCATTTACACTGATACCCTTAATTGGGGCATGTCAGCCCATTCTTCTAGAGACATTCCCAGGGAGAGAGCATGTGATCAGACAGCAATAAGAATGTGACCACTGTAAATCACATTTCAAGGAAATACAGGTATTTTTAAAACAGTCAAGAATCTGCTTCTGAGTACAGTCAAGATAATAGGTAGGAATTATCTAAGAAAATTCTGGTATTAAAGATATTAGTAAAGAGATTGTTATTGGATTGTCCAAATCATCTGTACATATTTTATCTTAAAGTTACTGTTGACTTTTGTGAATACTTGATGAAAAAGTGCCTGTCTATATAACAATATCTACACAGAAATCCAGATGAGCCACAGTTCTACTGAAACTGCAGTGGTTTAGATATAGTTGATGACAGGTGGCAACAACAAGTCATTGCCACATGCACTTCCTAAACAAGGTTCTGGACCTACTTTAGTAGTCCTTGTAGAATAAGTGTTTTCCCTTTGACTTCTAAAATCATCAGTACATAGTAGAAAAAGGAAGATTAGGGAACTGTGTGCCTGCTGCTGAATGGGGTGGTTGCCCTGGTGATGAAGCATACAGAGAAGGCAGAGTTACTGGATGCCTTCTTTGCTTCTGTCTAAACTGATAAGACATCTCAGACCCTAGAGATGAGAGGAAGTCTGGAGAAAGGAGGACTTTCCCTTGGTTGAGGAGGATTGGGTTAGAGATCATTTAGGCAAACTTGGCACCTACTAATCCATTGGCCCCAGTGAGATGCACCCATGACTGCTGAGGGAGCTGGTGAATGTTATTGCTAGGACACTCTGCATCAGCTCTGAAAGGTCATGGAGAACAGGAGAGGTGCCTGAAGGCTGGAAGAAAGCCGACATTACTCCAGTCTTCAAAAAGGGCAAGAAGAAGGACCCAGGAAACTACAGGCCAGTCAGTCTCATCTCCATTCCTCCTGGGTAAATGAGGGGAGAGCAGTGGAAATTGTCTACCTTGTCTTCAGTAAGGCTTTTGACACTGTCTCCCATAACATCCTCATAGACAAGCTCGGGAAGCACAGGATAGATGAGTGGACAGTGAGGTGGATTGAGAATTGGCTGGATGGCAAAGCTCAGAGGGCTGTGCTCAGTGGCACAGTCTAGTTGGAGGCCTGTGGCTAGTGGTATCCCCCAGTGGTCCAGTCTTGTTCAATGTATTCATTAATTACATGTATGATGGAGCAGAGTGCACTCCAGCAAGTTTGCTGACTACACAAAGCTCAGAGGAGTGGCTGATACACCAGAGGGCTGTGCTACCATTCAGAGGGACCTCGACAGGCTGGAGGGTTGGGCTGAGAGGAACCTCATGAAGTTCAGCGAAGTCAAGTGAGGGTCCTTCACCTTGGGACTAAAAACCCCAAACACCAGTACAGGTTGGGGGTTGACCTGCTGAAAAGCAACTCTGTGGAGAAAGACCTGGGAGTCCTGGTGGACAGTGGGTTAACCATGAGCCAGCAGTGTGTCATCAAGATCATCAGCCCTTGTCATCAAGAAGGCCAATGGTATCCTGTTGTACATTCAGAAAAGCATTGCCAGCAGGTTGATGGAGGTGATCCTCCCCCCTCTACACAGCCTTGGTGAGGCCACCTGGAGTGTTGTGTTCAATCCTGGGCTCCCTAGTGCAAGAGAGTTCTGGAGCAATTGGATTGAGTCCAACGGAGGGCTACTGAGATGTTTATGGGACTGGAATATCTGTCATACAAGGAGAGGCTGAGATCTGGGCCTGTTTATCTTGGAGAAGACTGAGAGTGGGTCTTCTCAATGTGAATGCATATCTGAAGAGAAGGTGTCAAGAGGATGGGGACAGACTCTTTTCCATGGTGCCCAGTGACAGGACGACAACGGGCACTAATTGAAACACAGGAAGTTCCAGATGAATATGAGAAAATACTTCTTTATTGTGAGGGTGACAGAGCACTGGAACAGGCTGCCCGGAGATGTTGTGAATCACCTTCTCTGGAGATATTCAAAACCCACCTGGATGCCATCCTGCTCAATGCATTCTGGGTGAATCTGCTTGTCAGGGGGGTTTGGACCAGATGATCTCCAGAGGTCCCTTCCAACCTCAGCCATTCCGTGATTCTGTGAAAATCTGTGGTATTCCAACAGGGACATTAATGAACTGTAATGATCACTGAAGATCACCTATTTTTTTCTTTTTCTTTCTTTTTTTTTTTTTTTTTTACAAATGTTGCATTAGTATTAACTATTAGTACCTGAGGAAATATGAAAGAAATTAATATAAAGTACACATAAAATATCTGTTTAAGAAAGGAGAAATATGAACTTTGAACCACACATAGTTTCATCACTCAAAAATACATGCTTTGGAAAAATTTTAATATTTTTATTAAAAGTTTGTTTTCTTAGATGTCAGAAGAAGTTTAACAGAATGTGAAAAACAGATGAAATAATTTTGAAGAATGCAATTCTGAATTTGACAGTGAACTTTGTACTTTTCTAGTGTTTTACGGGTAGATTTCTTTGGCCAAATTGAGCCTATATAAGGTAGGAAAAATGAGACCCAATGAAATTACATAAACACATTCATGGGGAAAAAAAAAAAAGGAAAAAAAATAAGTTAAACCAGGAAATGTAAGCAAAAGAATTCTTCCAGAGGTCACCGGTGACCACAGCCAAGAAGAATAAGGACCTGTGTGTTTACTGTATTCTAACATACATTGCAAAAATGTTCATAACTTCATATATACACTTCAGACTATGCCTTTTGCTAGAAATTTGGCAAATTGCAACAAAACTGCAACTGAAAATAAGTATAGCTCCCACATATGCAGTCTTTTTTACATCCCCAGGCAGCGTGAAATTGTTAAAATAATTGCAGTGGCTGATTAGATAAGCATAAGAAGAGAATGCCAATTTACACATCTATATTATACTTTTTATTGGAGAAGCAATTCTATTCAACAGCGTTCCTTTATCTGATTCCTGGAACCAGCCTCTTGTAAAAGGGAATATTGGCTGCCAGTGAGTGTTTCTTTCTTTCAGAGTATCACTTTTCATTAAGTCTAAAACATCTATCTTAAGTGTCTTTGAATCTTCAAAAATCAAATGCAATGAATGACATTACAAATAAAATTATATTGCTTCAACTCTATTGTCCAATATCCTATGATAATACTTTTTTTGTTGTTGTTTTATTTTCGTTTAATTTCTGATTTTTTTTTTCTATAAAAACATCTAAACAGCATTCCCCAGGATCACATAACATTTTTATCAGCATTTTGCCATCATAAATACTTTGAAGCTTTGCATGACTGAAACACTCTTAGAACAGGTGCTAGAATCTGTCTAATAAGGAAATAAGTCCTACTAAGGAAATAGAGTTCTCTTGTGATTTCAATGTCTTATTTAAAAAAAAAAAAAATGCTTCTCATAACTTGTGTCTTATTATTATGCGTCAGGCATATTATAAATCTCAGCCTTTTCCTGACTTAAGTAAAAAGAAAAAGATAATATCTTCTTTTTGGAACAACAAGTGTTCAGAATGTGCTTGAAATTTAACAGAGCAACCATGCGTTCACACTGCTTCATTAACCTTAAACAATGGAAAAAATGCCCAGAAATGAACATTTCATTAATAGGTGTGGTGATCTCTGGGAGGAAAAATGAAAAAACAGAATCATTTCCAGTTCTGTAAATCAGACTGACAGAAGCAGATGGAACCATGTCCTACCTCTGATAAAACTATTATCTCCATTGTCAGAGCATTTCAGGACACCTAAACAGTTTTATTTATTTATTTATTTATTTTCCCCAGGAACATCTGATGAGGTGTTTAAAAGAAAAATTAGAAGCACCTTGCATGCTGTGCTTGCCCCAAGCACTTATACAGATCTAGTAACATACATTTGGCAAGAGCTTGTGCATGAGGGTTATCTATGTCTAGATATTCCTCACAGAAGGTCTTATAAATAGTTCTTTTTTTAAAAGTGTTCAAGTCTCATATCAGCACAAGTGTAAATTTCATCAACTTAGAGGCGTAAATTCCTTTTGAGAGACCATCCATTTCTCATACTTTCTGTTGGGGTTTTCACATCGTTTTTGTAAAAGCAAAGATTTTCAGACTTCTTTTGATGGGGGAAGGAGTGGTCACGGACAGGGAGTAGTAAAAAATGTCCATACAGAGAAGTAGCAAACAAACAAGGGGAAAAATTTTCGTAATTGTGCACTACATTAGTTTCATTATCCAAATTTTACAAGAATTTTGACAAAATCCATTTTTGTCACTCACAGATTCCTATTAACTCATGCGATAATTACAGGGCATTTGTTTATGCTGATAACAATTCTATCATATAAGTTTTTCCCATCATAAAATAGGCTATTTTAGCTGCAGAAAATTAGTTATTCCCAGACAGGTAGTTAAGTTACATGTTTCCCCAGCCAAAGTATACAGCAATCTAATTTGGTATTCATGCTAGTATGGGGATTCTACTTCTCTGAGGGAGGAATCTTAGTATACCACACAAATAAAAGTACCTGGGCTGGTACTCAAACATGCAGCTATGCAGACATGTCTTGTGATACAGTCATAACCTAGCTTTGAAATAAATGCCTATTCTCCCCTTAAAACATTATAAGGAATAATTCATTTTTTTCATCATACATTGCGTAGGTAACGTCTAGAAATTTGAAACTGGAAAACCAAACGCTTACTTATCTTGGTCATAAAATAAAAACAAAAAATATGGTTACAGTTGGGAAAGGTTCAAGCTGATAGACTGCTGCTCAGAGTTCCTATTATTTTAACCTAGAGAGAATATGAAAAAATACTTTGAATGGATTGTTCAAATGCTTTAATCACCTGCTGAATAAAGTCTACAAGGCAGTTCGGTGTTGTCAAGGATCAATTAGCACTCTAGCTGATGAAATGAGAAACAGGTAACTGGGCTGGGTACATCAATACAATAGTTGAAAATTGTAAATCAGGCCAAGAAGTGGAAAGTCTGAAGTGAAACTAATCCATTCCAGTCCCCCTGTCCCTATCGCCACCAGCATCGCTTTGCACTGCAGGACTAAAACCAGCTTCAATGGGTGCCAGCTGGACTAAGATTTGACTAAAACCACAGCTTCAGTTCACAAAGATCATCAAGCAGTCATAAAACAGAACAGAATCCACTTTTAAAGGCTTTTAAGAGTTTTCTTTGTTCTTATTTTATTTTATTTTTCCTCTCCCCACAGATTCATAATCTGTATAACAAAGGAGAAATAATTTTGAAGCATATAGATTTTCTGTTTAGTAAAACAGAATCTCCTTAGACTTTATGTTATTAAGTGTATTGTAAGGTCTCCAACAGTTTCCATACAGAGTCATCAGTAGTATCCATACCGAATTAAGACAGGTAAAGTCGTGGTTTTTAACTAGAAAAGGGGACAGATTTTAGAAGGCTTAAAAGCAAGACATTCTATATTTTAAGCTAGAAAGAGTTAATGGGATTTACTAGCCCATCACTGAAAAAAAAAAAAAAAAAGTATTCTTGTCAAGGAAATAAAAGGTGGAGTGCTCATGCTGTTGCATATCACTCAGTGATTACACCTCAGGAAGCATTATCTTGGCTGGTCTGGGCCATCCCACTTCCGATTGGCACTTCCTCTGCAACCTCCCATCCTTTCCCTGCTGTTTTATGTGGAACTTACTAGCTCCCGGGCTTTCCTTATTTAATTCTCCCTAAGGGCATCAGCAGATGATTGAAGTAAACAGTTTGCTCCTATTTCTAATGTACATTTACGCCAGAGAAAAGGCCCAAACCTTGGCTTCCTTCACAGAGGCTGCTCCATGACAGACTGCTAGTACAAAGAAATTGCAAAGAACCTTTTGGTAGTGCCAGAAATTTCCCTCATTTTTCAGGAGACTTTGGCTATGGATACCCTGTACAAAGAAGTGTCTCTCCAGCTTTACCCCTGTATTTGCAGCTCACAAGCTGTTTTTAAGGTACAGCTAAGTGAAAAAAAATGTATTTTGAATACTGTTCTAGTGATTCAGTTACTAAAATGGCCTACAGGACTCATGCAGCTGGATGTAAATTCAAACAGGCCTGAGCCTATACCAAAGTATGCTGGTGGCAGAGTATGCCAGGATGATGAAGGTAGTGTTCCATCAGTTTTGTCCTCCCATCCAAATTTTGTACCATGTGGAATTCAACCGGACCTGCCCAAATTCTTTTTTCATCAGCTGGTTGCAGCCCACAGCTTCTCAGATGAGTTCCAACAAATCCAAACCTGATTTTAAAATAATTTTTTTATATATCAGTAATGGCATTCCTTATGTCCCTTGTGATATGGCATAAACACCAATTACAACTCTAAATATCAGTACAGAGAGTTCACAAGTGGGTGTTTTTTTTCCTTCTTTTTTTGTTTGTTTGTTTGTTTGTTTTTAATTTGGTCATTCCCTTCAACTACTAATCTCTAGGATGAAGATGTAGTTTTAAGAAAAACAGCCTGGGTATGTTATGGAATATGCTTATATATGGCAACATATATACAGATATATGAGAAGAGTTGGACTTGATGATCCTTATGGGTCCCTTCCAACTCGGGATATTCTATGATTCTATGATATATATACATAGTGCCTGCTGGCGTTACATTGATGCTTCCTGTTGTTTGCGCTGCATCTACTAAAACACAGTGAAAATATAGTGATTCCTGAACAGAACGGAATTTACTGCAGTGATAAGATTATTTTCATAACGAACTCACAAATCATTACCAAATTCTCCTTGTTTCAAAGTGACATTTAACATATGTAAATGTTCTGTGGTTTACTATTTTTTTATTATGTTTCTGTCACTGTGTGCATACTTGTCACTACAGCCTAAGAGTTTTTATTTATATGTACTATACTATCTCAGACTAAACACATTTTGTGAGCAAATACCTCAAAGTTTTGAAAGGAAGCTTTCCAAACAGATCTCTACTCTTGAGAAAATTAATGGGCAGTTCTTAATACATTCCATTAAACATCAATTGCATGGCTGTAAAATGACATCTAGTCTGATATGATTAATTTAGTGTTCATCTTTGAATAATTCATTTAGAAAACATAGAATCAAGTCTGCTTTATTGTTCTAAATATAAGCCAAATACATCATCCATCCTTTCTCTAAAACTTAAGGTTGTCATATGACATCACACTCTGAGTGGGTAGGTTCAGTTTGCCAAGTCTTCTTTACGGAGGATGGCTACAATCTACATGCTGTTTTGATATCCACAAAGACAACCCCTCTCCCACAAGCCTGGCTAGAACTCAGTGAAGCATAAAGTTATGTCTGCTCAGATCTAATTGTAGTCTAACAGTCTAATAATTCATTTTCCCAGTCATACTGTTCCCTAGGACACTATAAACCAAAAATGTCAGTGGCTTGGTGATTCAACTATAGGTGCAAAATCAGGGGAAAGAAGACCTGTGCCTATTCCAAGGTGCATCTCCTAAGCTTCTTGCATGTGTGTGCACATTAGAAAAGCCACCTTGCTTTATTTACTGTGGCCTGCTGTAAGCGTATCACACAGAGTTTTCTTACTGATAGATATGAAAAACATTTTTATCTATATGATGCAGCATTGAGGTTATGTGCAGTAAACCCTTCGTATCATGCCAAAGATATAGAAGTGGATCAAATATAAAATATAGGGATTTAGATGTAGCCCTTTTTAATTAGGTACAAAGACTTGCATTGTTTAAGGAACTGAGCTTACCTTATTCTGCCTTAATTGACCTGGGTTTGAAACGGTATCAAAGAACTTCTGTTACAAAAAAAAAAAAAAAAAAAAAAAAAAAAGTGTTCAATCAGTGCTGCACCCTTCCAGACAGAGCTGCCATAAAGAAAGGAAATTTATCTCAAAAGGGTTAGAGAGGAAGGGAGGGGAAAGCTTTTTTGTTTGGATCAGAGTGCACTTGCCTGGTTTTAAACAGCTTAACTTTGATCCAGCCTTCAAAACCTCAGTGCATTTGCTTTTACAGTGTCTCTATTCCTCATCTTTAATACTAATATACAATACAGGGCACCATGCCAATGAGAGGAGGAGAGCTCAGCACACAGTTTCAGTGTTTGGCCTTGGAAACTCAGACCTTCATCTCTCAGACTTCAACCTACTGAAAAAAGGTCTGCTGAATTTTGAGCTGATAATCTGTAACATAACCAGAAAAATAAACACTCTGGCAGATAGCAGGAGAAGACTCCTGGTTTAAAGTCAACAGCACTAGTACCCAGGAATTTGATCACATGGATACTAGATAGTAATGAAACAGAAAAAGCATAACACACTGGTACTTCTCAGGCTTTGTAATGCAGAGGAAGAAGTCAATGTCCTGATGCAGGCTTTGAGGAAGGGCTTACAAAAGTATAAGTAGAAGTATGCCTGCAGTGAATTTAAACTGCCTGAGACTTCATTACTGTGCATTTGGAAACTGGACTTTCTTGTTCAAAATGTGTACTTAGAAACTGGGAAATCTTATACATTTCCTGGCAGCAACGTCATCCTTTCTCTTGCTCATGAATATATTCCTCCAAATCCGGACATCGTGACTGTAAAACCTGTTGTGACCCTTTAATATTAATACCAGGAAAGATCATCATGTCAGAGAATTCCTGTTTGTCAGCTTGTTTGTTTTTGCTAGAGTGCTGTATTCTCAGCTCAGCTTCAAAGCCCTCACCAAAACAAACAAGCAAAAACAAAACCCCCTGATCTGAATGAATAATTAACCCCCCATTGTTTTTACAGAATACCAATTTTCAGCACAAGGATTTTCAGTTAGTTGAAAATCATATTAAACTCTTTTTTTTTTTTTCTTCTTCTTCTTCTTAGATATGTGCAATCCCTTGATTGACCTTTCCCAGTTCATGTCATTAGTATTGCCACTTGTTGCATTAATAGCTGCAGCAGAAAAATTATCATGCTAATGAAAGAAAATAAAGGCTTAAAATCTGCTGGAAATGACAGTTCTTGATGAAAAATCATACTCATTGATCAAAATGGTATCTCTTTATTATCTCCTGTATCATAAGATTATAAATCTCTTCATTACCTGAAGCCAAATATGGTCAGGAAGAAAACGTAGACAGTCAGATATTGTACTGGCTTCAGCAGCATGGGCTGAGCCCTTTTGAAACTACTGTTAGCAATGCACCTTGCAAACTAACAGTTTTGCAGCCTCCAAGCACTCCAGCTTCTCCCTTTGAAATCCATCTTTCACATGAATAACTTCTGAGACACAGCATGCAGCTGCAGGACAGCAATCCGAAGTCTGTTTGACTGCTGTCAGTGCACTAGTGATGTAATTTGAATAAGCAAACAGGCTTTATGGGACTTATAAAAATCAGATCATAAAATATAAAATTAAGTCCACTTAAGTGAGATTATTCCCCTATATGCTTTACAGCAGAGAAGGAAAGCCATGTGTGTGTGTAAAAATTCTTTCATAAATAAAATCAATGACAGCCCAGGCCTAAGATTTTTGTAATAGGCAAATTATACATGACAGGCAATTTTTTTTTCTCTGAATTCCTGACCTCCGTCTTAGAATGGGAAAAAAAAAGACAAGAAATTTGGACATTGTACTATAATGACAGTCTTAGATGACAATATCCTTTTTAATTTTTACTCAATTATTTCAGAGAACAAAGCCATAGTTAATAACAGTAATTAAAAAGTCACATATGTGCATTTTACACACTCATCAGCAATCTATATACACTTCCTTACAGTTTATCCAGACTGTAACAGCAAGTCCTATAAAAGGATCCTGCTTAAAGGATATTACTATTATATGCAGCACAGGAAAGATCTCTTGACAAATTCTATAAATAATTGAATCAGCTGTTCTTTTACCTGTATTATGTAGCAACTAATGTAACATACACTCTAGAAGCCATTGTTAATTTAGTGGGATCCAAGAGACATGCTATGACAAATTGTCTGCTTAGCCCAGTCTACAGAAGGTTACTGTACCAGGCACTAAAACAAACATTGACAAACTGCACTGTCACACAACAACATTATGAAACACATAACAGCAAGTACCACATTGACTTTTTCGTTTTCCATATCTGTGTATCCCACTGTTTCAGAGAGAAATTAATGTGGTTTTTTTTGTTGTTTTTTTTGCTTTGTTTTGTTTTGTTTTCTCAATGTTTGGGTGCTCTATTCATTAGCTTTCTAAAAGCTTTCTAAATTTTTAATGTAGGTCAGATTAAACTCTTAATAGTATATTTAACCAAGATATAGCTACGAAGCCTCCCTTTGAAATAGTCTCATTCCCTAAGCCAAGAGCCCTGGCTCAGTGCCCTCATTATAAATGTAAAATTCCAAAATTAGTAAGCGGTAAAGGTGAAAAAGGATGGAAACACAACACACCCATGATTCATTATTCATTGAGGGAGATCTAATGTTGGATGAGAAAATCAACAAATACTGTACACTTGGAGATGACTTGACTTATTTGGAGCTGACCTGACTGCTTCTATAAAATGCACAGAAAAGGCAATCTTTATCAGATGCAAACCAAGCATTGCTCATGTTCCATAAGAAAAGATGTTCCTTCTTGGAAAGTAAGGAAAGCTGGTGACTTCACCTGATGAGGGACCTCCACCAGCTCTCTGCAGGGGCAGACTAGGACAGCTGCACTGCAAGTACACCAGTTAGATTCCTCAGCTTTCTGGCAGACACCACAGCTACTAATTCACACTAAAGGTAAAACTTCTCTAGGCAAACTTTTTCTTCCTACCATTGAAATATTTTACTATTTTTTTCACTTAAGACAGCAGTTCCTTAGTAGTAGAAGAGAAGAATTCAAGCAAAAGGAAAACTATATATCTTTCCTTTACATACTAATGATATACTCTGGGAAAAGCTGGTGGGTGTGGTGGATGTTCCTTCCAATACAGAAATGAGATTTCCTAATTTGAAGTGCTTTATTCTTCCACAATTTATAGGTTTCATTAAAATAGCAGGGGAAATCCACTGATTTCATACTTTTACTGCTTGGCTAGATTCCTCTGCTTTTATCATGAGTAGTAATTCTCCACCAAAACCACCACCCACCTTCAGCCAATGAGTTTCTACATTACTACTGTAGGACTTGAGTGCTGTTTAACATGGAACTCACATCAGTTTACCCAGCTTAAAATAATATTTGCTAGAGTTCAGTAATTTTAATCAAAGAATATTTCTATTTCAGGTAGTAAAATACTATTTTTTCTTATTTATATTCAAGGGGAAAAAAATAACTAGGTTCAGAACAAGCTAAGCCTTTGTCTAGGCTTTTGTCTGTAGGCACAAAAAAGCCTACATTCAAAATTTTCAAGACTGCAAGGCATATCTATATTGTCAGAACTGGAGCTTAGCTCAGAGCAGAGAACAGGAGACAGCTCATAAAAGAACCATTGTATGGGAAGCAGCAATATTATATATTTATTGAGGATTGACTGTTCTTTCAATTTTTTAATCAAGCTTTCTCTCAAAGAACTATGGTCAAATATTCAGGCTGGACTCTTTCCCTTCAAGGGCATCCTTCGCTTGATTTCCAACATACTAAATGCTTCTTTTATGGACACTTCATGCTTTGTTTTATTAATGAGATCACCTTCTCTTCTTCCCCTTCACCACCACCCCCATGCCTTGAATCAGACTGCTTTTTTACGTTACCAGGGAGATCTGTATTGCCATTTTATAATTTCTTAGGACTCTTTCTTAGCATGTAAACTAATGACTAAGTAGAGCTACATTTTTTTAAAGGTTAATATTTAGTATCTTCCTGAATTATTAGGGTTTTTTTTGGATATGCCTGGGAGTTAAAAAAAAAGAAAAAATGGCAGAAGGAGAAAAGAGGGCATGGTTGCTCTTTTACTTTCCTGCAAGCACAAAAACAAAAGGGGGGGGGGGGGGGGGGGAACGACAAACAAAGTGGATAGGTACAAAGTGGATTACTACAGTTCTTTCTATTGGCTTATTTGAAACTGATTTTTAATCTCTACAAATATTTTATAAATCATGGGGCAAATTTTCTATATACAGGCTAATTATACTACATACATACTACCTGTATTCATTTGAAACCAGCACTTTCCACAAAGTAGAAACAATACTTGTTCAGTTAATACAGATTACCTTACTCTTTCTTTAGCTACAGACTGAGCAGAGAAAGCAAATTTTCAGTGACTGCTTTTTTTTAAAAGGATGTTCTTTAGAAGGCAGAAAGTCTATAAAACACCACAGGACACATCCGTGATTACAGCAAACCATAACCCTAGGCTTACTGACCATCATTGCCTAGGTCAAAATACTTAGTTAAGTACTCTTTGGTTTTATTGTTGTTTTCAGCTTTAATTTAAATTAGGCAAATAATTATGCTTTTATTATCAAGAGCAAGAAGCCTTAATTTAGGTATAAGAACATTTGTAATTATCTTATGAAGATTAACAATGACAGCTACGTGTAATTTCTTAACACTTATGGTTTTAATTGATATTCTTCAAAAAGTTGGCAATAGAAGTACAAAAGAATTCAGAAGAGTTCATCTGCAGGACGGCTAGAATGGGCCAGGCTCCCTGCCTGATAAACAGATTGTGCCTGGGAACTGGTATTACTCACTTAACATGGCTTTGTTTAAAAGCCATTCCCCAGCATCCCCAACCCCAAGAATGGGGTCCTTCCAGCAGGGTGAAAGAGGATGTTATTGCACTTTTTCATTTAAGCATATGCTTAATTTCATCGTAGTCAGCAAAATACTTAGGCACATGCTGTGCTTTTTCTTTCTTTCCTTTTTTTTTTTTTTAAGTGCCCTCTATTGCCTTAATTTTCCATAGTGTTGAGTTTATTTTAAGAAAAAATCAGGGAGGTCAGAAAAAAAAAAAAAAAAAAAAAAAAAAGAAAGAAATAGAAAAAAAAAGAAAAAAAAAGGAAAAAAAAAGTGTAGCACCAAGGCCTTCCTTGTGCAGCCCAGAGGCTAAGCTTTCTTAAAGCATGCCAGTCTCTGCACATAGCCCATTCTTTCCTCTTTTTTTTTTTTTTAAAGGTGACAAGGTGTTTTTTTTCCCCCATTCTACTGGAAAGCTAGATTTTATGTTTTATTTTGAACATTTTATAATAATTTTAAAAAGATGTACATAGGGCCAATTGATGTGCATAAAATAGTCTTCCCTCCTTGCCTCCCCTTGAAAAACAAGCATGAGTCTTCACTGACTTCACTAATGACTGAGCATTAGGCCAACATGGCTCCCCTGAAACTGGCAAGCTAACCATAAGGAGCAGATTTTTTAGGGAGCTGCTGCTAATTTCATGTGTCTTAAACTGTAACTGTTATCTGATTCAGCTAAAGTAAACAACGGTGCAAATGGACAGTAGGAAATAAGTTTATTTTCATTGGAGCAGGAATAAGATGAAGTATGTTTGTTCCTGAATAAAGCAAACATGGCTATTGACTGAGTACAGCTCACTTGGATGATTCAAATTAATCACCAGGTATTCAGGCCTTGATGTTCATATCTCAGTTACAGAAACACAGGCAGAAACTATTCTGAGAGCTTGTGTGCAATGCTACTTCATTACTTGCAAGTATGTATTCACAGCAGCTTTTCTACTTGAAAGAAAAATGCTCTAAAATAGCTCAAAAATGTGAATTTAAAGACACAAATAAAAGTTCAAATAAAATTTGTTAATCCTATTTTGTTGTGGTTATTGTTTTCAAAAGGGCAAACAGGGACAAAAAATTAGGAGTCCAGGATATGGGACAGAGAAGGGAGAAGCAGCCAATGAGAGCAGGAAACTGATCGAGGGGTTATTCAGACATAGAAGAATTTGTAACCCTGATGTATATTTTTCTTAGAGCTGAAATAAGATGCAGGACTCCTGAACCTCAGCATGCCTTTATTATCAGCATATATTAATGAAACTCTCTAAGAAAAGGCACAGTTCATTATTTCCCTTTAAGGTCTATGTTCACATCTGTTTTAAACAGTAAAGATAAAAAGCACAGTTTCCTATTCGAGATCTGAAGCTGCAAAATAATTAGAAGACCCCCATAAATGTGCATACTTTCAAGAAGCTTATCAACAGTTACAGAGTGAACCCTTCTTCTTCTTCTTCTTTTTTTTTTTCCAACTGTAATTGCGTTTCTTCAAATATTTATTTATTTATGTAGGTTAAATATATAACCAAGTGCATTGTATAATAATGGTATGATACGTATGATACTGTTTACATATTCTTGTAGTTACTATGTGACTTGCAGTTCAAAATACTGCAGGTTTCAAAAAAGGCTACTACCTCTAATCCTCTATGAGCAGTCATTAACAAAACAAAACCAAAAACAAAAAAAGGATAATTTAATATTGAGGCTACATTTTTGTTTTCAAATATATAATCTACTTTTTTCCAATTTTATTTTTACATTCATAGACTATAAATAAAAAGGAACATTTGTTACTTTTACTTGTTTCTGCCAAAGGTACTATAGAGGGGGGTTGAGAAAGTTAGATCATAAGGGAAGGAAATAGCATGCAATCTCTTTTCTTAGGACAGAGAGATCCTTTGACAGAGTTTGACTTTGCAAGAATATAAGAGCTATTTTCATTCAAGAAATGATTGACTTATCCAATTCATGTTGCATGTATCAACTGGAAACAATTACCTTTTGAAAGAGGAAGGTTTCAATTTTAGAATGAGTGAGCACCATCTGTAATTTAGTGCCTTCAGGCTGCCTTAACTAAAAAGTTCAATAAGTTAAAGCCAGGAAAAGGGAAGAAAGAAAAAAAAAAATAAAGGAACTTCAAATGTTTCCAGCAAAAATGAGTCTTTTAGTCTTTTGTTTGCCCACAGATGATCATCCTCGTGAGATGGTTGTAAGTAGTGCTTCTTTTTTTAACCATTTTCAGAGTTTGTTTGAAGTGTCAGTGCTACACCATTGTGAGGATGTAGTCCAGATGTCGTCATTTTGAAGTTCAGGACGATGATGGATTATCCTCAACCCTGTTTATAAACAGAGTGCAAATGTTGAACCAGTGTAAGAGCCCTGCTTGCCCTTCATATTAGAAATAAATAAATAAGGTTTTTTTTTTTTCATTCAGAAGAGAGTTCTAGAAATTCCATTAAAAATCATTTTAAATCAGAAAAAAGCCACAAGCATTCATACAGAAACATTAGCTTTTTTGATCTTCATATGAAGCATTTCAGCAACAGTCAAATTGCAAAACACATCAGCTCTGTTATAAAAAATATCTCAAAATGGGTTCTTATCTGACTTTTATCCAAAGTAAAGCATATAAGCATATTGTTGGTCCACAAAGCAGGTCTGGAGATATTGAAATGTCTTTCTGATAAGGTTTTCAATCACATTGTTTAGGACAGAATTGGAAATACTGTTTTCATGCACACATGTTTTTGAAGTATCTTAACACTTCTAATCACCTCCAAAGCCACCACACTTGAAGTTCAAAATGGTGATGGATTATCATCTCATAGGTTGACATAAAGACACGGATATTGCTTACCAATTACTGTCACAGGCAAGACAGACTCAAATTTATTAATCAAATATTTATCAATAGTCAGAAATAAAGACAAATTAAAACAGCATCTTCCCTCACCCTCACTGCTCTCTGCTGTGCAGTGTCCTCTCTTCTCCAGGCTGCCTCCGAGGTGCCACCATCTTGGCTGTGGGGCCCGGCTCTGCCTTGGAGTGGGGCCGTTGGAGCCGGCTGGGGCCGGCTGAGGCCGGCATGGGGCAGCCCCAACATCACCTTATACAATGCCCAGCAGTCATCATCCTCGCTGTACTACATTCTGCCAATAGGGAAAGATAATTAATATCTTCAGGCAAATGAGCTAAAGCTTTTATTGTATGAAAGCAGCCTTTGAATTCAACGGTATATTTAATCCTTTCATTAAGAGTATCTGAGAACAGACTATTGAATGAACACAGTCCTGATAACACCATTTAAAGCAGGGAACATTACAGGGAAAACACTATCAGAAAGTTTTCAAAGGCATTTTGAATTTTAAAAAGTGTTGAAAGTGTAGGGATGATCTGTTACATTATGTCTTTTTTCTATCTGCCAGCAAATGTGAAACAGTGACCTACACAGGCCACTACTAATGCTCTAAAGTGCACACATATGTGGCTGAGACTTTATTATTTAATGATATTTTTTAATAGTTTTTACTTCTTTCATCTAGATTTGCTCTTCCCCTGAGTTCAACAATAGTCAGACATAGACCATGTGTATACTTTACTTGTGAGTCTATATGGGAAGCAGTCCACAAAGACAACCTGTTACAGAGTATGTAGCTATTCAAAATAATTTAATGGAATAAATGGTTCATTAAAAAGTTTCATAAGACTATTGCAAAGTTATTCTCATTTACTTAACCACTCACAATTCTTTATAGCAAATGAATACCTTCAAATTAAAAAAAAAAAAAAAAAAAGTTCTGTCATATGTCTGATATATCTCATAGTATTCATTATCACAATTTTTAGGGCTACAATTCTTTGTCCTGAAATAGGCTAATTCAGAAATCTTTACTGTACTAGCAGGTATAGAAAAAGACCCCATTCAAAACTTTTGGTTGAATATGGCTTTTAAGCATGTCACTATGTAAGATGTGTATAACATAATTGTTAAATGCATTTTGCTGAAATGTGTTTCTGTAAGCAAGCAAGCAGCTAACAGTTTTACCAAATGTCACCCATCATGGACCAATGCAAAAAGTAAATTTTCTGCTTGAAGTCCAGTGCAGAGCAGCCTGTGGTCAGTATTACACAGTTGGCTCTTCTACTCATAATTCTCATGGGAAAACTGTTAGATAAATCCTATCTGTAAACCTCTGTAGTACTCTTCAAGCAACCTTATTATACCAGTGTACTTCCCTAATACTGCAGACTGCAGATCCAGCTCTGTGAGGTAGACGAGAAAGATCACAAGGTGTCAATGGAAGTATTTTTTATGGTAAGGTGACATCAGCTGTAGCTTCTGTAGTGGGGTTCAATGTTAAGTATAATAAAAACATTTTCAAATGCCTGACTGCATTGCAACTTACTTATACCATGACCAAGCATTTTGAAATTTAAAAATAAAATAAGGGATGTTACAGGTTTTCCCAAATGAAATAGCCAGGAAAAAAAAATAAAAGTGTGGGACAGAATGTTATACTGATACATAACATTTTTAGTGCATGGTGAATAATCCAAGAATACTAAGAAAATAACTCTAGCAGTAATACTGGATGTGTCTCACATGTCTATTAAATCTTTTGAAGCAGTCATCTAGCACAGGCTTGAACAGGTGAAGGCAGACCTGAATTGTCACGCAGTCCCCACCATGGCCTTTCATTAAAAGCTTTGAGAGAATCATCTACCATAAGCATATAATTAGTTTGGGGAATCTGTGGCCTTCACAACATGCTGTAGCAAACAGTGTTAAAGATTCAAAGGTTTAGATTTGTAGAGGATGGGTCCATCAGTAGCTAGTGAGTATTTTGCTAAATGCAATTTCTGATGCATAAAGGTCTTACACTATTAGCTGTTTAACATGGAGCTGTTTAACAATTCCAGACATGAAATACTCTCTGTGCACCTGGTTTACACATACACTTTCTTAGGCATTTGGTAGTAACCAGTGCTGAAGATATGACACTGAACTAGACAGACCTTTAATCTGGCCCAGGACTGAGCTCTTATGTAAGCTTCAATTTTTGTCTACACAATTTCCTTTTCTCCACCCTCTTCTCCTCTGCATTATTAGTTCATATCCTTTTGTAATTCCATTTGTTTTTGAGTTATGTAAAATGTTTTCACCACTCACTGCTATTAGTTATCACTTGAGTGCACAATTCTGTTCCAGGCCACAAACTCTTCAGAGAAAACAGACTCTCCAAGAGCAATGCTATTTCCTTGATGTCACTGCACTGGAGAGGGGAAAATGGCCAAGATATCCTTTGAAGCTATCCTGTACAATCAGGATGCTTTACTTCCAGTTGTTTTGTTTCTGTTTGTTCTGTGAAACTAATGTACAAGAACATAAGCAAGTCTGAAGTCCTCAATATCTTCTTTTAAAGTACACCACACTTATTCAAATCAGCCAATTTTTATTTTATTTTTATTTTTTTGTAGGTACTGGACTTGTTGCTGTTAGGAATCTTGCTATTCTTAAGAACTCATATTTTAATAGGGATTAGATAATCAAAACACAAAAGGAACTTATAGTAGGAATAAGGATATGAATAACCCTCTCTCTGTCTCTTAAAGTCAGTGGATTAATTGTATGCCTCCTAATTTACTCAGGTTCCAGTTCACAGTAAGAACAGTAAAGCGCAACTAAATTGCAAAGATATTAAATTGATATCAAAAATGTGATGTCCATGTTTTTCTTTTTGGAGAATTAATTTGACAAGATCAGCTTTAACACAGACACTTTAAAAATATGCCACCAAAAAAACTCCTCACACAAATTAATCTAGGGATATTATTCAGGAGCAGAAAATACCTGTTAGACCCTTCTTTTACCTGTGATTGTTACTTAAGCTCAATTTGTCAATCAGCATATTTCAAAAGAATTTTAAGCTATATTTTTAAATCTAAGAAAAAAAAAATACTTTTTGTGACTTTAAAATTATTTGATCTGCCTTATAACTTTTAATTGTAGTTCATGGTTTACGAACTTACAACAAAAGAGCATAAGTACATTGGAAGACAAGCTGTCATTCAGCCAGTTTTTCCTTCTGCTTAAGATGTGGTCAGTTTCAGCTTTCTATATCACTTGCTAAAATACACCCTACCAGTTTACCTTGTGAAATTGATCTTTCCTTTTTCTGAGAGATGGATTAGAGAGATTAAGGTTATGGTTTCATTAAACTTTCTGCTGATTAAATGTTTATGGGAGAAGAGAAAAATAGAAACCATAAAATAGAAACCCTTGTTCCCATTTTGACCTCTGTCACAGATTAATCAGGATGAGCCTCATTATCCCTACAGTTAGGGGGTAGCCTGATTTACCACTCTATAAAAACAAAAAGTTGAATAATCAGTCATGCACATATTTTGAGAAACTTAGTTGTCACTAACAATAGTATTCCACCTTCCTGAAATGAACATCACTTTCTACCTTAGTTTCCTTGGACCTATTCTCTTGGTCTACAATATTCACAGCTATTAAGATAAAAAATAGTTTTACAATAAAAGAACAGAGGAAACAGTAACTTTTCTCTACCACAAAATGTGAAGCTATGAAGAGGACTATGGAAGAGATCTACAGCCAGTCCTCTGCTCAATATGCTTCACCTGAAGATAATTTTTTGAGTAGGTTACATATAACAATATCACAGGCCACCAGTGACCAGACACAAAGAGGAATTCAAAACTAGATATTACCTTTTACCTTGATATATCTCTTTTCCCCTCAGTCTCACTCTCATACTAACTCTTAGCAGATTCAATTATAGCTTCCTTCATTTTAAAAAGTCATTACCATTAGCCTCTCAGCTTCACAAGGCAACAGCGCAGAAGGAACCTAAGCACACTCTCCTTTCTGACCAGCAATTTTGAAAGCTTTTTTCTACCACTGTGGAAAGCTTCCTCACACCTTGTCTTTGTATGTTAGGCCATCCACCCTGTCATAAAACCTTTTTTTTTTTTTTCCCTAAGTTGTTATCTCTTTCCCATTTTGACTGAAGTTCACCACTGGGTTTCTTTTGTTTTGTTTTGGGTTGGAGAGTTGGGAGGAAATGGAAGTTGAGGTGCTGAGAGAGATGGTTGCACTGAGCCCTTAGCAAATGACTAAACTCACCTAATCACATGAGGAAGAATCAGCTGACCTCCAAACCTCAGCGAAAATTGGTTCATCCAGGAACAGTAATTAAAGTGCATTTGATACAACTGCCTAAAACAGTTGTGCAATTATACCATTTTTTCTAAAATGCAAATCTTACTTAAAGTCACTACATATGCCCAAATTATGGGGTTTTTGTTGTCGTTGTCATCTCATTTTGTAGAGCTGATGACTTTTCCTCAGTCATCTAGGGAAACTAGAGGATTTCACTTAAAATTCCTTTGTAACCTTCCCTGTTGTTTTGTATTAATTCATATCTCAATTTAATCTAATTTTCCCTGTCTTCCCCCTTCCTATTCAGTATTCTTATAGGCACTGCACCTTGAAACTAGTTTATATCCAGAACACAACCTATAAATCTATTCTACAGGCACAATCCCATACTCCCTATGATGCAAAATAAATACCTAGTTTCTGGAGAGAGGTGAGCTATCTCTGATGGACTCAGCACTTCACAGGGGTAAGTTCCACACAGGTTTTCTTTCTGTTTCTGTGCCATTTCTTTCCATTCTGTGGCATCTAATGCCCCTCTTGCAATGGTAAAGGGCTTGGGAAACCAACAAGTTTTCCGAATTCAGTACTAGTGTTAAGCACTTCAGGGTTCGTTTCTGCAATGTCAGATGCCACTAAGTATATCTTTACATCTGCCATTTACTGTCTTGTTGAAACCCCTATATGAAAAAAAAAATCTATTGAACTGATTTTATTTTGGCAAAATATGATGATGGATTGATATGAAATATCACATAAGAGGTAGATAATTGTTATCTCAGGTGTAGAGCCACAATTAGATATTAACGGAGAGGTCACAGTGTAGGTAAAAAATATAAATAAATATGTATTAGCTAAAAAAAAATGTTAAGGAGAGTGTACGTGCTTTTCTTTTCTCAATCTTCTTAGATTTATTGGCAAGCCTATTGTAAAGGGAGTTTATTTTGTTATAATCAGTAGTGAAATTAATGCTATCAAGCATCATTTTAGGTACTTAGCATTATTTACTATGTAAGTAATGATTTGGAGTCCATTAGAATGATCTGAATAGTTGGAAGATATAAACAGAACAAGACAATGCCACTTCACCTTTAAAAGGTTTTAATTAACTTTCTACAGCATAATATAACAGGTAAAGTGAAAATGAAAGTTAATGGAAATATCTTTTCTCTTGAAACTTTGTAGTGATCTTACCTCTTGCTCATTACAAAAGATGATTATTGGGTTTAAAGTAATATTTCAAAGAAATGGGTATGGGAATTGTGTTTGTGTGAAGAAGTGGAATGACAAGGCAGGCATGTGAGGCTAAAATACTTGTCTGAACATGTTCAGATCACAGTGGTTTAACAGTTCTTTTCCAGAATTTGAAATGCATGTAAACATAGGGCAAAAGAGGAACTGATGAATATGCTATTAAGTCTATGCATTGTACTTACCTGAGTCTATATGCATGTTGCATTCCTCCTTGGCTGTAAAAGTTGTAATAAGACAGAATATTGTACAAATATTTGAATCTCTGCACTGTCTTCTCCCACCTTTTCCTCATATACAAAGGTGACCAAGGTCTCACATTGTCAGGGGAGTATAAATTTTTATGCATAAAGACAGAAAATAATTAAATCCGGTCTGAGCAGAATTAGGTTTCATTGCTACTTGCTAGTCACAGACAGTATGGATAGCATGCAAAAAGGGTTCCAAAGATGGATAATGTGTAGACACATGCTTATATATTGTATATAATATTGTACATGTTGTACATATTGTATGTCTATTGTACATGTATATATATATTAAGATCTGGAATTCATTGACTTTTACCTCAAAAATATCTTCACATTAGTAAAAGCTTTCTATTCTAAATTCTTGCAGAGAAGGAATGCTTTAAAGCATGGCTCTGACTCACAGTCTCCTAAGACAGAGCTGCTGATAGCATAAGGTATCATTGCCTCCTCAAGACTTAGCAGGCCTGTCAAGATCCAGACAGGGATGTGATGAGTTCTGCCGCGCCAGGTCTGGTTGTATTGGCACAGAACACTGTCCTGACCATTTGTGTCCAGCCAGGCAAGGCCAGGTTTTCTTTGGGTTTATGCTGTATGTTCACCTGGAAAACAGCTCTAATCCAACTTGTTCAAATCACATGTGGGATTCCACCATCTACATTTTACCTCCTATCTGACACTTTTACATCCTCATGTGTCAGTGCGAACCCATCCTCATCCGTGGTGTAAATGAAGCATTCTCCAGCAGAATAGCTTAGAGGGTAGAAGTGCCTTAAATAAACACAAGAAGAATCTGTCTGGAGTAACTGAACTATGCAGTTACAGAAGCACTCAGGACATTTTCTCCATCTCAGCAGTTGCCTTCCTAAAACTGAGTTAGGAGAAGCTCTGATTCTATAAGGAGTTTTTTTTTGAGGAGTTTTTTGATCAACTTAGTGTTATCAAATGTATAAATTTATACAAAACAAAGAATGCTGCAATAGCCCTATTGATCATAGTTTGGTCTGATGCTAATTTGACTGAAGCAGCATGTATGTGATGTATGTGCATACCTCTTGCAGAGAAGCTGTGTCTCTAAGATCAACTCTCACCTGGCACAAGAGCAGAGTAGGGAAGATTATTTGAACTGTGATCTTGCCTCATCCACAAACTTGATATGTTAACAGGAATTATCTTGTTAGAGGAGCAGGACAAAATCATAAATCTTGCCTTGGAGAACAAACTACGTGCCTGAGGAAGACTTTGTGACCTATCGTTCTGCCCTTAGGGATCCCATGTTTGGTCAAAACATCTACTCTGAACAGATGCCTGCATGTTATAGTATTTTTCCCCACCCTGTTTCTTGAATCTTTTGATAGACTTTTTTTTTTTTTAACAAAAGATTTTAGGGTGGAAAGGATGAGGGAGGGTATAATTTTTTTTTTTTAAATTTGTAAAATCAGAGCAGCTTTAATTTCAATGCATTTGACAAAGAAGCTACGTTCCAGTAAATATAATAGTAAATATAATACACAACTTGAGAAAGTCAGTGTTTTTTTTCCCCAGGTGTAATGAGCCTTTTTTTTTTTTTTTTTTTTCCTTTCCCCACAGTTTATGTGAATTAACATAATACACACTTCTGGAGCTGCTAATCCATGTTTGATTGGTGGGTCTGAACAAGTATATTGCTGTGGAATTCAAGTGTCCGATGTTTATGAGCGAACTACATATATCTTTTTAAGCTGTAACTTCTCACAAGAATTCTTACATATTGGTGTGCAATAAATACGTTTCTGCACTGAATTTCCTATTCCCCACCTTTAATCCATTAAAGGCCAGTGGCAGTCATTACGTATGCACATCAGATACTGTAGTGAATAAAATTTAAATCTCCTAAATGCTTTCCTCTTCTGTCTTAATTTGAATGACAAATAATCACTGCACACTCAAGCAGTTAGACTGCATGGTAAGTCTGGAAATTATAGAAAAAAATATGACTTAGCTTTCTTCTGCTGCTTTTGCTTTTTATGATCAGATTATTCTAAGTTGTCAAGCTGCTATGTTAACATATGGCAGATGCTTTTAACACATTTTTCTGTAAAGTAATCGCCTCCCAAATTACAATACTTCTACATGGTTATAAAGAAGTTTCTGCTTAAGTTTCTGAACCTTGATAAAAGTTGTGCTTTTATTCACATTAACAAACTCTCTCAGTTCAGTACCTACCATTCACCTAATATTTCCTACCACAGAAAAGATGAAACTACAGTTCTATCATCATCCATTAACCAAGCATTCTCATTTGTAATGCTTTATAATATTGTTGAAAAAGAAAATATTACCCTTTGCCAGTGAACTCCCAAAGATTATTCTGCTATAAACAATATTTAAAAATTGGAAAATTCCCACTTCTTTTTTATTATTTATTTATTTATATTTTTTAGTATGAGAATTCATAAAGTATGGCTGAGTAAGCTCTAGTTTCCCAGTTAAGCTCCAGTCTTGCACCACCTCATTTACTTCTACACAGGCCAAGTGATGTCAGTGGGAAACAGACCAAACACAAGTTGGTCTTTATAAATTCTAATCTGGGATTGAAGCTGCTATTTTACTTATAGTTTTAAAAATTTGCATATACTATTTTTCCACTCCAGTGTAAGTAAGATCTCAATCACAATGCATAAAACAAACTTGAAGCTTGAAATGTAGAACCTTCCATGTGCTATAGACCTGTTGAGACTGACAAAAGAATATGTCAACTATTAATTTCCACCTCTAATTCTACCCTTCCTTCTGCCCCAATTTCGTTTTATTATGTATTTTAATGGAGTATTTAATTTTGAAATTTGGAGACTCTGTTGGTTAAATATATTTCTGTTGGCTTATTCCAATATGTTTCATTGTAAACGCTGACATTATATAATAATAAAGTATAATAAAGTATGAGAAACAAAAAATACTGTAAAAAAATTATTGATATTTACATTACTTCTAATTCTTTAGAATTTGCTGTCTTCTTGACTAGTCAAATAGTGCATGGATGCTTCTTTCTCTTCCATAACTGGACATGGTCAGTCCACATTCTGACAATAATACTTTAAAGAGGATTAAGAAAACTCAACCTGTTTTAAAAAGTTTTGCTCTGACATGCATAGTGTATTTGTTCCATACACTCACAGCCATAACTGGCCAAAGCAGTCAAAGAATCTCTTTAATAGATCTTTTATGATCTACCTATATGAATTTTAATGGAAGGTTTGTTCATTTGTTTGTTTTTAAGAATAATCATGCATAAGAACTCATACTTAATTTATATTATAATGTATATATATTTCTATAGAAATACAACATTGTTGATATTAATAGAGGCTTCTATATCTGTAATTTTAACTGTAAGGGTCTCAATCCTAGCACTAGTAAGGGGCTCTGTGTGGAAGTAGAAGACAAAATGTTTTCATTCTTTTCTCCCAGTGAACAAGAATTTAAAAAAAAATAGGTAAAGTACAATAAATATGTTATTTGTTATCTAAGTATTATCAGATGCTTATGCATAATGAGTACAAATTCATCTTTATTTAGTAGACTTACCTATGGCATTTATCCACTGCTGAGAGTCTGACTATGGTACTGCTGCACTCTTCTATCATGGAACTCAATTAAATCCAAAATCCATACAAGAAGACATTCTCAAGTTTCATTTTATATCAACTTATCATTACAGAATTTGCTTAAACAAAGCAAGCTGAAGTTCTGAGTTCTGCTCAACTACAAGATACCTGGTTAGCCCAATGAGAAAGGATTGGAAGAAGAGACCTGAACACTGGCAATGTGTACAGTTAGCTATTACATCACGTTGTCACGCTTACAGAGCAGCTGAGAGTAAGATAAAAGCTGCTGGTAAAATGGATGAGATGAACTAAATGTCCATAGAAGGCAGATATAATCCTTCACCTCTGTGACTGTGATAGACCTAATATGGGCCATAAATCATGTGTATGAGATGCATTCATAAGGGAAATCCTTTGTTGATGAATCTAATAGATGGATTAATTAGCAGCAAGTGAACTGGTGAGGTGAATGAAATGCCTCTAAAAAAAAAAGTTACAAATCAGTGATAGAGTAACCCTTTGAACTGCTGTTCTTCTCCATATAATAAAGAACAGCTGCTCCTGCCAAGGATCAAAAAGTAGTTTGCTGTCATATTAAACAATGTCAAGACATAGTTGCAGTTCAGAGTAAGATGAATGGCAGGTGTTGAAAAGGTAGAGATTTGCCATAAACAATGGGTTTTAATAGCATTCTTTGTTCAAAGGTGAAGTAAAGAGGAAGAGTTAAATGTTGACAGAAAGCAGAGAACAGTCTCCTAAAGTTTATTCTGTGTGGTATCTCTCAGAGTCTCATCAGAAATTATGAGTAAGTAAGGCTCCTTATACACATGTAACATTGAAAAACTTGCAGACATAAAGGTTCTACCTATACACATACCACCAGAGGATATAAACACAATTACTTAATGGATTCTGTGTCCTCCACATGCTGCTGCTGTAGAGAAATACAGACTGGAAATTGAGACTGGAACTAAGTAGATTAAGTGATTCTCATGTGATAGATGACATCTGTGCATATGGCAAGAACTAATGTTTTCAGGAGCCAGTTTCAGAGTAGGAACAAGTACACTTTTGATCTCATATTATCTTCTGTGGATAGTTGCCCCAGAACGGTGTCCTAGATGAGGCAGTGGACTGACAGTGGACAACAGAAGGAGTGTGACACAACATAAGGTCCATGCCATTGGTTTACACCTCAGCATCGTGGGCAGCTTCACTCATTTGCACCTCACTGACAACCCACGTTGCATGCATGCCATGGCTCCATCGGAGGTGTTGGTATAAGCATCCATTCCCAGCACCATCCCTCAGCTTCTGACACGCATCTGACATGAAGAGAGACCAATTGCCCCCTGCTGGTTGGTGTTGATGTATTTGAGGACAAGTATATGACTTCCACCTCAGGGTCATTTCATCCTATGAGATGTTGTAGTGGTTTTACTTGGGTAGGCAGCCAAGCTCCACCACAGCCACTCTCTCACTCCCGCTCCTCAAAGGGAAAGGGGGAGAAAATACAATGCAAAGGGCTCAAGGTTTGAGATAAGGATGGGGAGATCGCATAACAATTATTGTGACGGGCAAAACAGACTCAGAGTAGAAAGATTAGTAGCCTATTACTAACAAGCTAGAGAAGTGAAAAACAAAGGAAAGAACAAAAACATCTTCTCCCCATCCACCTTCTTCCACCTTCCCCTCCTGAGCAGCGCAAGGGAATAGGGAATGGGGGTTGTGGTCAGTCTGTAGCATTTTGTCTCTACCACTCCTTAGTCAGTATTTTTTAAGAACAAAAAATATGAACTAAAAAATTTCCTACTTGATAACATCCCACAAAAACTAATTGTATTGTTCATCTAAATAAAAATAAAAATACTTAGATTGGTGGTCCAACATTCTCTCTCTCTACAATAAGTGAAAAGATAAGTTTCATAAGGATCGTATATAGAGCTCATTTATACTGTGAAGAGTCTTCAGGAATTCATCTGACTTGCACCACCATTGTCAATCCTACAATTTGAACCTAACATTTTAAACCATGTGTTAAGAATCCTTGGATCAGCATTGTTGCCATAGGCTGGTCTTAATAGTCATATATAGTAGTACACATCCAGTATAAGATGTTAGCTTATTAGTTAAATCTTTCAACTTCAGTTCAAGTTATTTCATTAAAAAAAAAAAAAAAAGGAGAAAAAAATAACAGCAGTGGCAGGATTTTACTGTAGCTAACACAAATAACAGCAGTTTTCCTTTGAAGGAAAAAAATATTGGAGCTTTGCCTTAAGAAAGACAGTTGTACCCACTATAGACACTACAGCTGCATTACTAGGAAATTGCTCATGGGAGGCTGGAACAGCATGGAAATCAGTATTAATTCTTTTGATGAATGTAAGCCTGATCACAAAAGATATCTGAAGTTCAACCCTCCCCTAAGAAAGCAAAAAATCCAAGAACCAAAGTTTTCCACATCACTTCATCCATATGTTTGTGAGTATATATATATGTGCACACACATATTTCCCTTATTTTCTGTGAATACAAACAAAGTTTAAAAGATAAAATGACTTGTCTGCATTCATGTCATGAGTCACTATCAGAAAGAGGATTATTACATGAGATGTCCACACTTCTGGGCTTCTACACTGAATGCTGGTTGGACTTCGGTGTGTCACCTTAGAACAAATTCAATCTGTCTCCAGTGACTTGCTTGGAGTTCTGTGGGTTGTACAAATACAGTTGACAAGAATCAGTATCCTGTATTCCCCCATCTACCTGCATGTTTATATTCTGTATTTTCACTTTTAAAAGTCAGGGGTTTCTGGAAACTGCCAGCACTTAACAGGAACATTTTGATAAAGAGCTGTATGTTATTACTTTAAATCAGTGCAATAAATAAAGACTTTATTGATAACTACTCAGCAGGAAATTAAAAAAAAAAAAGTATATAAGAAAGTCTTCTAAATAAAGGAAAATATACATTTTAAATATAAATGAATAGGAAACATACTGACCAAGTTTTGATGTCTAAGCTGATGCCTTCTTATGTGTAATAGCTATATCCTTCATGATTTGGGGAGATTAGCTTTGGAGAAAGTTTTCAGTATGCCTAAAGAGTGGCACTCTCTGAGCTGGGAAATTGTATGTCTGTTGTATTTTCCAGGCTAAATATTTTTTCAAAACTAGAGGAAAATCTACTGTAGCCTCTCTTTTCAAAATGCAGTGTTCATAAGTAAACTCTATCCAGTTTAGTTTCTCTCTCTCTTAAAAGTACACAAATTCTGCCATCTTTACTTAGGATAAAGTGCAGCTTACTTCATTAATAGTGCCAGTTAGTTTCCATAGAGTCAAATACAATACAAGTAAGACAGATTATATTGCCTGTCCTCAGCTGCACTTTCTTCTTCAACATTTTTTCCTCTTTTTAAATGCAAGGTGTGAATGCAAAACAATTGCTGAATGGGCTATTTTGTATCCTAACAAAATATAACTAGTGACAGTTGAATTTTATGGTATAAAAGGAAAATAAATAAAAGAAGCATGCAATACTTGGAATGGAAGGGACTATAGAGAGACAGAGAAAGGAAATTACCCTTTTGGGATCTACCAAGTGGACTGTTTCACTATAAGTATTTCATAATATTACTGGGGAGAAAGAAAATTTCATTCTTCCAGACGTTTCACTGGCATCTTATCTTTCCAGTGAAATTTTAATAACAAATGTAGTTCCTTCTATATGCTCCAGACAATTCCAAGGACACCTCATTTTTATTTTGTATGCAAGTGTGTTTTAATGAGATTTTAAATATAACTAGTAGTTACATTTAAAAATATATGGGAAACAGAGAGGAAGAACAGTTCAGATTGTATATTTAAATTATTGTCTCATCATCAACTTTGATGCAATGACAACAATTTACATCAGCTGATATTTGCATCTGTGTTATTTATTATTCCATTCTATGTGGTTGGGAAAAGGGAATACTTCCCAATTGACTGATTTTTTTTAGTAGCCTCCCTTGTATATATTTTTTTCTAGGTTTCCAAAAATCTTCAGATTTAGCTGCCAAAAATTGAAGCCAAGCTGAAATTATAATCAGCCACTGTTCCAAGTCTAGCTCCATTTCAATGTCGCCTTAAGAAAAGATAAATAAAACAACTAAAAACAGAGCTGAGATGACTAAGATGAAGGATTAAGAGCAAGACTGCCAACCATGGATACCAACCGTAAGAATATTTAGACATAAATTAGAGACTTCTCTCACTTCTACCTGGTTAAAAAGTAGTCAGTATTTTCTGAAATGCTCATTTGATGCTGTGATGAAACAGTTATATAAACATTGATGATAACTGAGCAGTTAGAAGTGCAAAAATGTTACCAATACAATAACATTTCTGAAATATTTTTGAAGTTTATTCTACAGTCATACTGGTTACAGGATCTTACTTTTGTCACTGCCACATATGACACTCCTACCTTCCATTCCATCTCAAGTTCCACTGTGTCATTTATACAGGTGGTAGTTAGTCATAACAAATAATTGATCATGAAGATATTTTTACTCCCAATATATATTTTTTTCTAATTTTCCTTATGCACAATGGAGCTAAGTTAAAACAAACTAAACAACCTCCATTAACATTATATATGCTGAAGACTAGTCAGTGTTCATAAAGAAACACTCAAGTTCAAACATGGATGCCTGTTTTCAAATGTGTTGTTAGTATTTTGTCATTTAGAGATCTTCTTGCCTCCAAACAGCAAGAGCCAAGTGTCTGCTGGATTTGTTAATAAATATATTGAATACTAACAAGGGAAAAACCCATTAGCCAGGATAAATTTGTAAATTTAATCTATGACATAAAAAATATTCCTGTATTAACCCAATATTCCATGTCCCATAAGGATGAACAGTTCAGTCATGTAACCAATAAAAACTGTGTTGTGAGAAACTTCAAGAAAATTTGTAATTGATGTCTCACCATCTCATCCAGGAAAGGGACATGGGTTAGATGACTGTAATCGATGAGTATATTAAATAAAACAATTCCTTGATAATATGTACTTAGAGTAGACGGGTTTCATTTCAGGACTGAGAGTTTCCTTTCAAGAAAAGATATCTATAGCATTTTGCATAGCCAGACCACCATGTATTCACTTACTACTTCATACCAGCTATAAATTAGTTTCCTAATAGACACATTTCATAATCATTTTGAAGAATTTTGCTGAAAATTGCAAAGACATTACTCTCTGTTCTGAACCTTTTATAGTTCTCCTATGAAGTAGGAGAGTCAAAGCAAAATAAAGAAGCATTATAAGATATAAACATATCAGTAAAATGATCTCTCCTTTTTTAATACAGATTTCCTTCTGAGAATTCAGTACCTGTTTCTGGTTCTAAGCCAAATTTCTGTCATCGGGAATGCTATTGAGAAAAGCTGCTGAAGGCAAGAGAGATATTAAATATCTAGAGCTTTGATTATATGGACATTTCCACTTGAGATGGTTCAAAATATTTGTAGCCATGGGGTGGAATGCTGTTATAGATTAAAAGCTGATTAAGTCATATGAAAAACAGAGTACAAATAAGTATCCAGTTTTCAGAATGGAAGGAGTTTAGAATGGAAGTGTTCCAAGCTTAAGTACAGGAACAAATGTCATTTGGTATGCTAACATGGATTGAGAAAAAAAAATAAATAAAAAAATACATGAACAACATCATGAAAATACTTACTAATAAAACCACACAGATTAGCTTAAAGAGGAGTCTAAGAAATGGCAATAAATACTACTAACTGGGTGATACGGTGAACCTTGTGAAAAGTTTAAACTTTTTAAATATTAATGAAATGCATTTAATGTTTCAGTTAGAAAATAGTCTAAAACACCAGGGGGGACCAAAGTAAAACAACCAGCTTTCTCCATAAGAACTGGGAGTAAAAGCAAGATACTAATTTTTGTGTGAAAAATAAAAATAAAGAAGGAAATTATCAAATGCTCTACTGATATTTGTTGTCTTTTGTTTGTTTGTTTGCTTGTTTCTCTTTTTCCTTAAAATAATTTGTCTTGAACACCTCCAGTGTGCACAATAGGAATAAAAAGCAATCAGGTGGGATCATTGTTGGGGGGTTTTGAATACTCTCTCTGTCTAAATGCATTGTGGGTGGTTGGATCATGTATATGTTTAGGGGTGGAGCAAAATATTCTCTTCTCTGCAACACAGTTTAAAGCTATTACAATTTTTTACCATAGTATTTAAAAGTGTGCTTTATACAACATTTTGTAATACAAAAATAGCTAATACAAGTGTAAAAGACAATTTGCATGAACCTATGACTACTTGGAAAAAATAGAGGGAAGTAAAAAGAGGTCTAATCAAAGAAAGACAGAGACAATGTTTTCAAAACCAAAACTAAAAGCCAAACTGGTTTCCCTTTTAGATCTTTGCAGTCGCACAAGACAATTGATAATTGATTATAACTGATAATTGATTTTTGTAATGAAAGTACCTTCTTTGGAACTGAGAATACTTTGGTTATAAGAATATTTTCAACAGCATCAAACTTAAAAATTATCCAATAAATATTTCCTATGTGCCAATTTTCACTGTCACTAAGTATCAGATGTCACTGCCACAATACTATCATAACAGATTGCACTGGCATCATCCTGTGCCAAAAGACACCAAAGCCAATGGAGATATGAGCAACAGAGGAAAACTACAGTTAGTTACTATCTGACAACAACCTTCTGAAAAATCAGACAAAATTAATAGCAAAACTCCGCAAGACATATTGAACTGCTGATAAATATTTTCCTATCTCTTGGCCAATTCTAAATTGAGAGATTTGTGTTTTGATATCAGACAAACACAAGGTTACGTAGTTTTAAATTTCAGTTATTAGTTACATGGATGGGAGATGTTCTGATTTATTGAAATTTGACAAAACTAGACACCTGCTTAGAATTCCTGTATCTGTTGCCAAGAAATATATTTCATCACTATGGTTGCAAAAACAAATACCAACCAATGAAATGTGGTTAACTGAAATACAACTATTGAGAAATAGAATGACACACTGTCTGAATCAGATTAGCCACCAAAGTATTTGAGCAAAAGTGGATTAAACTGGATGAACTGATAGAGTTTACTGCCTTAACTGTTGTAGCAATATGTATTTTCTTCTAAATCTAAATTGCAGGACCTGTGAGCAGCTACTGCTTCCTTGAAAGGGAATACAGTCCTGCCACTTACTTACTGCACATCGGAGGAGTATTGCCACATCAGACCCTGTAATGAGATGTCCCCTGCAAACTGCATTACCATAGGAAGAAAACCTAGACATATGGGCACAAAGTGAGCCCCAAAGTTATGAAATTCATCTGTTCTTCACATTTATCTTCCACAGAATTAGATGATCCTTTAGGTCCCTTCCAACCCAAACCATTCTGATTCTATAATTCCTCTTCATTTTCTCTTAGTGTATTTTCTATTAAGTGTATCCCTTAAAACTTAAAGCTTACATGGTCAACAATTAAACTAATCTGCAATTAAAACTGATAAACAGAAATGCAGTGTTTTTAGATGTTACACATTTGGAGACAGTGAAGTGTTGTTGAATCTTTTCTGATTTATGTATCTTTTTTTTTTTTTTCCATTGAAGGAAGGGACACAGTATAACAAATTTAATCTACTGACAATAGACTCTTGTTCCTTATTCAGGGGTGGGCCACAGGTTTAAAACTACTAATTCTGGTACAGAATCTTATTTTTGCATAACACATTACCATGTAATTTACAATTAAATTGAGGAACACACTGCACCTGCAGTGCTTGACAGGAATTTCACCATTGACTGCAGTTTTATGAAGAGTCAGATGTTTTCTTTTGGGGGCAAGTCATTCAGAAGGAATCAAGGAAAGTTAAGTCTGAATAACATGTATGTTTTGAGTCTGCTCCAAAGCACACTGATTGTCAGGAGTATTTGCCCACATATTCCTTTACTGGCAAAGATAACTTTTATAAGAAGCAGCCATTTTAATGACTCAGAGTATAAATGGATAGCATGAGGTCATAAAGGTATTTCCTTTCCCTCCCCTGCAGAACTATCGCTCTTGCATTGAATAGCACTACATATTTAGAACCAGACAGACCACTTACAGAGGTATGGTGATATTTACCTACAGTATGGTGATATAACCTACAGTGGCAGAACTCAGTCATACACGGGTAGTTATTATAATTATATCTCTGTATCATCTTTCTGTAAATACTTAGGTATGCAACACTACCAGAAGCAATAAACCAATTTACATGGATCACTGAGTTGTTCCAGCATGTGCATTCTTACTTTATATTCTTACTTACAGTTATCAGCCAAGAAAGCCATCACTGTCATACATAATTTCTAACTGATGTTCTCCTCACATGATTTTGCACAAATCATTTCCTCAGAACCTTTCATATAGTTCACCATATTATTCTGAAATAAACTGTGATTAGCTATTTTCTAAATAATGGATTGTTATCCTGCTAAGTGCATTCTAGCTGAGGCAACCCATGCCTAGCCAAGCCTGACCAGTGCTTTTACAATGCAATTGGCTGCAATCTGCATTTATTAGGTATTTCAGAACATCACTCAGCAACCGAGATGCTACCCTACTGAAGTCACTGTTCACTGGACATGCAATCAATACACCAAAAGACTTCATCTCTGGTCTGAACACTACTCCTAACTCTCTGATCATGTGTGCAAGGGAACTTCTCCAACTGGCAGGTGCGTTGCACAGATGAGAATCTCATAAACATACTGTAGCGTAGGAACTTAGCAACTTTGTTTTTGGTCTAGTGGACATCAAGCTCTCTTGTTCACCACAAATGTCTATCAAGGCTACAAACACTTCCTGACTGCAAAGGTTTTAAACTACTTCTCAGTATTGGCTATGCTGTTCAAAAGATTTCTCAATAAATTAATTCATGAATGACCAGAATTTAAGTCTCAGCAAATCACATGAAAGGGACAATCTCTTTCATAAAATAGTTGGTGACTCCTTTTCCAAAATGATAATTAGATCTATCAACAACTCAAGATGCAACTTAGAGTGAGCACAGAAATCTCACAGTCTGTCTACTAACACCAAACATGTTGTACAGCCCAGAGAGATTATAAAAGGATCCTGAACTACTGAAGTGAATCCTAATGCCCTCCTTTGAGCTCATAATAGCTAGATAACATACAATATGTTCATGGTTGTGTAATATAAACAAATAAATTTGTACTTTCTTTTGTAAATGGAATTTCTGTACATTAATGCGAAGGGTAATTAAAGTTGCCTCAGACATTTTAAAAGAAAAAAAAATACAAGTAGCAGTAAAACAGGTTATTTTATTTACCTTAGATAAACCCTAATGTTCCAACGTAATCAAAACAAATACCTTCAATGGAAGTAACTAAAAGGAGGATTTAAAAGAAATGTTCAATACTGCTTTTCAGAACAGGAGATTGTTTCTTCTCTTTTCACAGATTTAGTTGTACTCCAATAACAAAAGGTTTAAGGAAAGGTTGGACGTGGTGCTTAGGGACATGGTTTAGTGTGTGATATTGGTGGTAGGGAGTCTTTTCCAACCTTATCTTGGAGGTCTTTTCCAGCCTTAATGATTCCATGATTCTATGATCACTGGTAAAATGTATCCTTTGAGGAGCCTTTCTGAGTGATAGAATTTGAAAAGCAATACTTTATTATTTCTAAATAAAACTGAATACTCCCCAGTGTTTGTTCAAGACAAATCAAAACATGCTTTAAGCAGGAATTACAATAAGCACCATTGTAAGCAATGGGTCTAAAAGGTCAAATCTTAATTTAAACATTAAACAGTATATCAAAACATCAATATTTATTTCTTTATCAGAGATGCAAAAGCAGAAACAAGGCATACGTAGTATTCCATTCATAGTGAGATATGTAATTATTTTGTTTATGTGTTAGTCAATAAGATAAAATTTAAGACTGGAAAACTCAAAGAATCAAAGCCTTAGGGAATAAGGGACCTGTATGAAATTTCAAAGAGAATCAGAAATCCTAGCTGAAACCAGAACGACTGATCATATTGACATGTCATTCATGGAAAATGATGAGCAACATCATTTCTTATCAATTCCCACCCAAATTGATTATATGCTGTACCTTACAGGATGAGTCTGATTGATAAGCTATGTCATTGGAAGTATGACATATAAATTCTATATACTCTTTATGTGGACTCATGTCTTCCTTTAATGACTTACAATCTCAGCCATAGCAGGTATTTATGCCACCACACTTTTACCCAGCAGAGTGTCTTTGTTATATTTTTTGTTGTTTCTTATTCTGGTATTATTTTACCACCAAATAAGCAACAATAATCAATATGCTAAAATTGTATAATGAGAATTCTGGATGTACCTAAGTACACCTTTTTGGTTTATGAAACGATTATTTAATTATCTGAGAACATATTTTATTACTATTTTCATTGAAATAGTACTTAGGGACCCTATCTAGAACAAGACTTCATTGTGCTAAGAAATCTACATGCAAAGTCAGAAATCAAGCTGAAGTTAAATGGTGTATAGTTTATAGACCCAATCATAACCACAGTGTTCATTACAGAATGAAAATCTTCATTATTTTTTCCTTTATAATTATTTTTTTTATTAACAGGGCACTGCCAGATCACAGTGCACTGCTTGAATTTTGTATATGTATATATATATGTATATATATATATATATATCAAAATCACAAACTTTTTTTTTAAGGAAGAAAACTCTTGTCGTATATTACTTTGCAGCTTTATACTAGACTCATACAATCATCATAAGCTGAAAGTAATTACAAAGATCCTGTAATAGTTATTGAACGCTTAACAATTGAATAACTGAGATGAATAACTGAATAACAGTAGTTATTATTCAATAACGATTTTGGAAAAAGTTTACTGCAGTCCAGGTTAAAATGCAAAGTTAATCAACATAAGATTTCAGAGGAAAGCATGAAAAACTATGTTTAGCTTAAACTTATGCAACCTACTGGAACCAATAAAATTACTGTCTTTTTAAATGTTGTTCATGTGCTTGGGTGTTTTTCTGGATCTGTGCCTAGATCAGAATGCTTATGAGCTTTTCCTTTGGAATTTCTTCTTTTAAAATAAATATTTTAAGAAGAGAAAGAAATAGAAATGAAGAATGATTTTACCTCAGCATATGACGAAGGCTAGACAAATTCTGTTGTCTTGTGCCCAAATTTTAAATTTATGTTGGATAACAATAAAGTAAATAAGTAAATTAAAGCAACAGCCTGAAACCCACAAATGGAAATTGAGGGTTGGAGAAGATATCTTGCAATGAAAAAGTTAGAAATTCACTATAGTATAAACAGGAAGAGGACTTGCAGTGTATGAGCATGTGAAAAAATTACTACATGTTCTGAAAAGCTCTTTAATCCAGTGAGGAAAGGTCTAATTAAAACCAGTAGCTGTGTGCTGAAGCCAGACATTGAAACTGAGGCAAGAAAAAATCTCAGTAGTGAGAAAACTTCAAATAAAGAGATGGCAGTTTCTCTGTTTTTTAATGACATCAGACCAAGACTAGATTTCATCAGGCACTCAACGTGATGTAACGGCATACTTAAGTGAAACTTAATGAATTGTGGTATAAAATAAATAAATAAATAAATAAATAAATAAATAAATAAATAAATAAATATAAGCTTCAATCCTACAGTCTGTGATTTAATATATTCAAACAACTTACTGAAATGAAACCCTGAGTTTCTGTTTTTTGTAAATTGGCATATTCCAACACTGTTGCAATGAATTTTATAAATGAAATTAAAGAATCTATGGGTTGCACTGAAAAATAGATAGGATCTTTTTTGAACCTCTGTCTGAATCTAGTATTTAAAAAGTGGGGGAAAGAAAAGTGATGTAATTTCTTAGGACATGTAACTGAGCCTTTCCCTCCTCAGGTTGCATCTGAATGCTATGAATGTCAGTTTCCTCAGATTATGTCAACCTCTCAACCAAATACCATTGCCATGTAGTAATGAATGGACAGGTTTTTAGGCTATAGTATGAGATCACAGTTTTCTCCTAACTTTAAAATTGCTATAAATTACCCACTAGCACCAAGACTGTTTTTTCAGTAGATTCATCCTTAAAGAATGTCCAAGAGCTATAAATAACATTTAACCACTTCATGATTGAAGTGGTGGAATGAGAGCCAGAAGTCAGAAGCCAAATGCTTTCACTGTACATCCTAGGCATTCCTTTCTATAAAATAGTCTTCACCTACTTTAAAACTTAAGGCACATGGGCTCAAAGGCATACTAGTAAAAATCCAGTGTGAGGACAACATCCTCTGGTAGATCAGCAATTTGTGGAAAATTTCAGCCCAAATTTTACAATGTTTTAATGGACGGAAGCGTCTTGACTTTGACAGACATTTATCCTCTTATATCAGAAGAGAAGCTATCCATAAAGTATCATAAGGCTTTTGACATGAATATGAACACACTGTCTCTTTTGGCCGTTGATGTCCCACCAGAAGACATGAGAACCCCCAGCATTCCCACAGCTCACTGCAGTGGCAACTAGCTGTAGTAATTATTGATCACTTTGCAGTTATTGACAGATTTTGCTCAATAGCTCAAATTGGAAGGACCAAATACCTCAACTGTTTAAGGTCAAATGGATTGATTTTTACTGAGAAGAGTTAATGCACACTTCAGCATCTTAGCTGACTGTTTCAAAGAGATGGTGACCTCTTGCAAGATGATGCTCAATCCCCTTAACTTCCACCAACCAAGAGAATGCATGCTCATGAGCTCAGAGTTCAAGGAGATGATGGATAAAACAAGCCCATATAAGACTAGCTACTTTCATGATGTTGTATCTACAAGGTATACATTAGCAAGTTAAGTATTCTGAGGTTCAAGATTAGTACCCTCTTGCCATTTATCACTGAATTACAGGAGTGCCAGGGGGCTCAGTATGAGCATGCTTGTGTTGATTAGGCACTCAACCAACACCCAGCAAGGAACAGTCCCTGGACAGAAGAGTTTACACTCTGAATGAAAACAGCAACAGAACAGAGGCAGACAGGGAAGTGAGAAGGACCTAAGTCATTTACATAAACCAACTCCAGAAGGAGTTAGCAAGTACCTAAAAGAAAAATAAATAAATAAATAAAAAATTTCAGTCTCTGAAATTAAACACGTCAGGTACAACCCAAAATAGATTATACCAATGTTCTGCACTTTGAGATCTAGACTTGAGATCTAGATCTAGACGATGGCTATTTTTTCTTCAGAAAAAAAAAAAAAAACAGTCTGCATACAAAAGCAATATAAATAATGCATCCCTGCAATCCTTCAGAAAAACAACAAACACCTCCTTGAAAATCAAACAAAATATAATAATAATAAATAATAATAATAATAACAGCCAAATCTTTTGAAAGGATAGACAAAACTGGGATGCAATTTCCTCTAATGGGAATGAAAAAAATATAGTTCAATCATATCTAAATGCATAACAAATGCAGCCGCTTACAGCATCCCTTGTCTTTGACTGTGTCACACTGTGTGCACAGCTCTAGATTGAAGCAGACTCCTGACACAGATCTGAGGTGGGATATGAAGGTTATTATTAGTGAGAGGCTTTTCTTAAGTAGATGAATATAGGATAATTTTTAAATTAATATTTATTTATTTATTTATTGGGTCTTGAGTTTAGTCTGATATAGATAGAACAAATTTAACTGTTCCATAACTGCATGTTTTTGTTATCTCTTTTGTTTGTTTGTCTGTTTGTTTGTTTCTTTTAGGGGTATTATACAAATATAGTTCTTTTTTTCTGAAAGAAAACTCTTTGTGAAAAGAGATCTTTCAGTGCATCCACAGCTTGCACTGAACACTCATGTCAGTCAAGATAATTTTTAATTGCTTTACTTTTTTTTTTTTTGCCATTGCTTTAAAAACTTAAATAATGTATGCCAGAAAAAAAATGATCAGCTAAACAGTTTTTCTTACAAAGAGAAAACAACCTTAACCATGGCATGGTGACCATTTGGTCATAAATCATGTATTCACACACACCTCCCTTACAACATACCTGCAATATCTTTTCACAGAGTTTGTGTGAAGCTTAATGTATACATATACAAACAGAGAGCACACATATAAAACAAAACTTACAGATGCTGCAGTTTTTCATGGAAATATACCATGTTACCAAGATAAGCTAAGAGTTCTGGTTTCTTGTAAAAATGTTGGAAACAGCTTTTTTGCCTGACCACCATGGAAAAAGATCCAACTGAGGTGTTGCAGTTTCAATTTTGTTGTATTTCTTTTTTTGGCTTTCTGAAGTGAGGGAACAGGTTTAAATAAACGTTTTGATTTGGGCTCTGCAAGGACTTAGAAAGGGGTAGTGTATGAACACTGACGTATTTGGACTTTACGTAAAGATATTTTGCCATTTTTGAAGCCAGATCTAACCTTTGTATCAACAAATCATACACAAAAACTTCAGTCTAAGCCTCGAGGTAAGAAAACATATACTTAAAGGGATCCTTTGTATTTGGTTTTAAAAATACACTCATTTACAAGCAGATTTTGAATGTCTGCCACCAACTAAGAAAATAACCTTTTCATTTATTTTTAATTTTCTTAAAGATGGGTCTCTTTTAGCAATCTATAATAATCATATAGTACATAAAATAACTTACAATCACATGTATTATAGGGTCTGACTGAAATCCACAAAAGCACTTACAGTTAAGCACAGGCTTAATCTCCATTTGAAGGCCTTCAGGGTATTCATGCTGTATTTAATGTTAAAAGAAAAAAAAAAAGAAAAAAAAAAAGAAAAAAAAAAAAGCAAGCAAATAAGCAAATAGGATGTAACTTAGATACCCAGTATTTCCACTCACAGGAGGTTAATTCAAGATAACATTGTTCAATGCACTTTTAATTACAGGGACTTCTGAAGATGATTTTTTTTCCCTTCTTTAAGATTATTAAGTAGCAGTCCCATGGAAACTGAAGGAGCTCAGGTGCCCTAACACCATCATGAATTTCTCAATATCACAGTATTCTGATTCTACCCTTATGATGATAAAGTAGTAATTTTAAAATTGTTTCTAATTGTGCACCATCCAGTGTCTGTATGCTTTATTCAGTTATTCCTTTAGCCACCCTCACCGTTCATTGTTACTTCAAAGACTATTGCCCTTTTCTTGTTGTGAGACCTAAGGACCGTAACTCTGTGAGATCAATATACTTAGCAGGGGAAGATTTGATCATCTCTTTTTTTGTTGTTATTCTACATAGAATTTGGGATTGTTTCATCGTAATGGGTAAAAAAACAACTATTTAGGTGGGAAAAAAGGAAGTTATAAATCAAGTCCTGTCTTTTGCTTGTGGAAGAACATCTTAATTTGTTTTCAGTAAACATTCTATTCTCAAGAAACAAAAATATCTACAGAAAAACTGAATGAAAATTAAATGTTTTTTAATCATTCGTATTTATCCTCTGGACTTTTTATTCCTTTTTTCACCTACTGAATAATGAAATACACATCTATGTGTAACGGCAAGACCACATAACAGAACCCACCTTCTCTGACTTTCTGCAGAGCAGAAGTTCTCAGGACCATTGCTTGGAAAAAATGGATTTGAAAAAAGCTAGCTGAAAGGCAAGAATAAAAACACACAATTCAAGAAATACCCCTACAGTTGGAAACATGACTATGTTAATATTCCCTTTGTCTAGCATCAGATGTGGTTTCACGGCTTCAATTCTGGATTACATTTGTCTCTGGAAAAATGGATGATTTCATTATTCCTAGATTTATATAACTTCTATCTCTTCAAGGCAGTGCTGGCAGCAATGTGGTGAGCTTGCATTTGAAACTCTTGTCATCGACTATCAAGTATTCTGTAATTTATTAGATGGCTTTCTGTGGATTTTAGGATACAAGTCCAAAACCTAGAAAAGTCTATGGAAAAAAATCCATTCAATTTCATAAGCTCCTTTTGACTGAGCTCTAACATAGAATATTCTCTAAAAAGAAATGGGCAAAAACTGCACACTTAATGAAAAGGAAGTTGTAGTCTTCAAATCTGCCCATGCCCCTTGGCCAGAGAGGGTTTGAGGTATGGTGAAGTCACCTTTTGAGAGGGAGAAGGAGTACAGCCTAATGAAGTAGCATCACTGATCTGCTTTTATATGCACTGTCATTTTGAGTGAGAATTGTGACTTACATTTCTGCTGGGGAAAAAAAAAAAAAGTGTGTTGTTGTTGAGTAGAAGTGGACTAGATTTTGCAAACCGGGAAGATTTGAACCAGGAACTGTGTGGAAGCTAGGGTTTCAAAGGGGTAAGAGCATTTGTATCATATTTGAACAATTGTATTAATTTGAATATTGTTTTGTTCACATATGTATGAACAAATATATGACGACCTTGATGAGGGAATTGTGTCCACCCTCAGCAAGTACACCAATGATACAAAGCTGGGAGGAGTAGCTGACATGCCAGAAGGCTGTGCTGCCATTCAGCAAGACCTGGACAGGCTGGAGAGATGGGCAGGAAGAAACCAGATGAGGTTTAACAAAAGCAAGTGTAGAGTCCTGCACCTGGGAAGGAATAACTGCATGTATCAGTACAGGCTGGGAGACGACCTGCTGGAGAGGAGCTCTGAGGAGAAGGACCTGGGGGTCCTGGTGGACGACAGGTTGGCCATGAGCTAGCAGTGTGCCCTGGTGGCCAAGAAGGCCAATGGGATCCTGGCGTGCATTAAAAGGAGCGTGGCCAGCAGGTCAAGGGAGGTGATCCTCCATCTCTACTCTGCCCTGGTCAGGCCTCACCTGGAGCACTGTGTCCAGTTCTGGGCTCCCTGGTACAAAAAAGACAGGGATCTCCTGGAAAGAGTCCAGTGGAGGGCCACAAAGATGATACGGGGCCTCGAGCATCTCCCCTATGATGAAAGGCTGAGAGACCTGGGTCTGCTCAGTCTTGACAAAAGGAGACTGAGAGGGGATCTTATCAATGTTGACAAATACCTGAAGTGTGGGAGACAGAGGGATTTGACCAACCTCTTTTCAGTGGTTTGTGGGGACAGGACAAGGGGCAATGGCCACAAGATGGAGCACAGGAAGTTCCGCACCAACATGTGAAAGAACTTCTTCACAGTGAGGGTGACGGAGCACTGGAACAGGCTGCCCAGGGAGGTTGTGGAGTCTCCTTCTCTGGAGATATTCAAGGCCTGCCTGGACGCCTACCTGGGCAACCTGCTCTAGGGAACCTGCTTTGGCAGGGGGGTTGGACCCAATGATCTCTGGAGGTCCTTTCCAACCCCTACAATTCTGTGATTCTGTAAAATGCATCAGTACAATAAATTACTATGTAGTTGAACAGGTGGCCTAATTTTCCGTGCCAAATACAGAAAGCTTGCAAAGGCAAGGAGAATAAAACTGAATAGAGAGGGAAAGATCTCAGAGTTGAAAAACAAACAAACAAAATGAACAAAAACATGAAGTCTTTAATTATGATGATGATGATGATTATTATGATTATTATTATAGGATTAATAAAATGTTTTCCAAATCAATGGAAAAGAGCTTGTAATGATCTCTCTATCCATGGAAGTTGGAAAGTTTTAAAGGTATGCTAGGCCAAACAAGTGATTCCATGAAAACTGAAAGCATGGAAATAAATACAATTTTGTCTAAGTGCTACAGATGAATATAAAATATTGAAAATTCATGTCATAATTAAATATATATATATATATTAGTGAGCCTGACTGTGCTGAAAAAAAAAGTCTGAGTTTTTTAAATAGAAAGTCTTTTCCACCAAAGTCTTGGCTGACCAAAATTTTCCTGAGAAGAACTAACCCTAGGGAAAAAATATTGAAAAAAGAGCCTGACTTCTCTGAGTAAAAGTGATGCTTCAGAGTAAAACCTGAATACGTCAGATGCTCTCAAGAGCAAAGGCTTGTTACTTTGGAAATACCATTAAGAGGCCTTACATACAGTCTAGACTGGGTTCCTCACACCCCATGGTCCTTGAGGTTGGGATTCTCCAGCAGAAGATATTTTCGCTCAAGCTGAATCCTTAGAAAAAAAATGCTAAAAAGGGAGAGTTAAAATAAGCTATGATAGAGTTATTTAAAAGATGCATGGGAAACTCTTTAGTTGAATATTTAGAAAATAGCAGTATGCACATGAGGATTGTATTTAAGAAACAAATTTGCATTTTCCATTAGCAGAGTGGCTAAAATACTTTGGAAGACATTTTCATTCACAACCTTAGATTGGCTCAAGTTCTGCATTTAGCTTCCAAGCAAAACTTCCATTGATTTCAACGCATTAGAACAAGAGGAGTGGCCAATTTCTCTGCCCCTCTGAGCTGCATGGAAAAATCTTCATACAGCCTGCAGTCACAAAATATTTACCATTTCATTCAAGGAAGCAAGTGAAGGCTTCTGTCTGGGAATGGTCCATAATTTGGCTATGGCTATTGTTCTTTAGCTCCGAAGCAAGCTAAGGTTCATCATTCAGCTAGTTCCAGAAACCGTGTCTACACTGTTAAGTCAGTGAATCTGTGTGTGCGCCATCATGCCGTGAGGCCACTTTCATTCTTTCCTTCCTTCCTTGCTTGCTTCTTGGCTTCTTTTTTTTCTCCCTATTTCTTTCTCTGTCTTTTGGAGGGGAGAACACAGGCAAAGAAGGAGCCAAATGTAGGAGTCCTCTGATGAGGACAATGAGGGAACCAGATCTGTGGAATGCACTTTGAAATGCATACAGCTCATAGTACAGGTGGAGACATTTGTGAATTTCCTTTCAAATTAAGGAATGGTGATAACCCAGAAGCAATTTTGTGAGACTGGCTGCACAGGTCCCTTTCTAGCTGAATTGTGTTGGCCATACAGGTAAGCCAGGCTTGAAGGTAAAATGAAAACAGCTCAAGATCCACACTTTGGCAGTCTGTACCCTAGGGCTTTAAATGTAGAAATACACTACTGCAATAACATCTTTAGAGTTTTACAACAATATCCTGCACCTAAACTAGTCAGTGGAGAGCCTATAGAGTTTCTGTAGAAAGGAACATGATTCATCTCACTTGAATATACGCTTAAAATAGGTCAGATCAATCCTCTAGAAGTGCCCGCTCCGTTCCTCTGACCAAAAAAAAAAAAAAAAAAAAAAAAAAAGTTCAGTGTCACCAGCTCTGCTGCATGTCTCCTGTGCTGTAACAGCTTGTTCACAGCCAGCAGCACAAGGACTGGTCTGCTGCACTTTGTACAACGCTGCCCTTGAACTCACACCTGGACAAAACTTAGGCTAGCTGTATGGTGCTTACACAAGTCTTGGACACTCACTATTTTAATGTTTTGACAGGTACCACTGTGGTTTGTTTACAGATTTCATAAGGAGAATAGCATTTGCACATTGTATCCGAAAAGTTCAAATTGATTTTTAACATGCAATTTTGTAGCTTTGTACAGGCAATACATAGATTAAAAACCAAAATTGGAGATCAAACATTCTCAAAACAAATGTTCTGTAATAGAAGGGTTTAAATGGTCATATGTAACAAACACTGACAAAGTTGAAATAATGGTTGTCATCAAATAGTGACTGTATAACTCTAATTTATAGCTTTAGTGTTAAACTTGCGTAACAACTATTTTTTTTCTTGTATTATACTAATTAAACAGTCAAATCTTACTCTGTCTTAATGGCTGACAACACACCTGCTGAAGATGATGTAAATCTTTTAATTGACTCTTGTAGACTTTGGTTAAAATGTCAGGCTCACTTTTCTAGTTTAAATCCCTCTCCTATGCAGGGTAAACAACCCAGAGACAGTATTTCATAGATCTTCCTAAAACCATTGGGATCACTAATGTTTTGATATAATCTGTCTAATATATTCCTTTATGGTTTAATCTGAATGTAGCACTAACTTCTGAACTACAGGCCAGAGACCTCTAATTTTCAAGAGCTCTTGAATGACTTCTCTAATGACTTCCATTTTTAGTGTTGTATTTCTAATGAGCCAAATTCTCAGTTTACTGCAGGTCTCTATTAAGGGACACATTTCTATATATAGATGCAGGCAATTTTCACTGTGCACAGCCTGTTTTCATGAGACAGTATTAAAACTGTTCTACAAACCAGAATTACACAATATTTGATAACTTCAGAAGTACTTAGGTGATAAAGCAGCTTGAAGTGTGACTTTCAAGGTATTTCAAGGTAGTTATCTGGCAATTATCCTGTTACCCTTCAATTAAAATAAATAAACGAATAAAAACAAGAAGAAATAGCAACAACAACAAAACAACCACAGTCTTTTGCTTGTTTTCAAATAAATCTTACTGATATTTTTCTTACACTGTCATGCAATAGGTTTTAATATATATATTTCTTAAAATGTAAAGTGTTTAAATACAATTTGAGACTTTACTGTTAGAGTGTAATTGCACTCACCCTCACGTTTAGAAAAGTGAGCCAGTGATTGCAACATGCAGTTGTGTCCTGTAAAATTGTTCCCAGTGTGTTTTGAGAAGCTTCTGAATTAATGAAAAGGCTTTTAATACTGTGATTAAGGCTTTGCTCCTCAGAATAAGAACAGATCTGCAAAGTTAAGTGTCACCATTCAGAGATTATGCAATTAGAAGCATAAAGCAAAATGAAGCCAATACAGTACTTGAAGAATAGTAAAACTCACCACTGCAAGACTTGTCCTCCTTCCACAGGGAAATCTTTCAGTAATTGCATTACTGTACAGTTTAAGGGTTTGCCTCATAAAAGTAACTTAACTGTTAATTAACATGAGAACATAATACACTTCTTTCCTCAAGAGAACAAAATTTTGCTAATGCAGAAATGTTTCTGATCTAGAGAAAGCCTTTATCAGAATTCTGTGCCTCCCCTCACCTGCATGCTGCCAAGGTAGCTTCCCACTCTCACTTTTACAAGCCTTGTCCAGCTTGCCAACTGCTCATCCAAACTCATCCTGTTCCCTAACAGTTTACAGTAAAGTTTGGCATCACTTGACCTTTTCCCAGCCACACTTGACGACAAACACAGTATTATTTACACCATGATTTGTTCAGACTGTGTTTCTTTAGACAGAGCCTGTTTTCCTCCATGAGTGATTATTTTACTGCATGAAACCACAGTAATATCAATCATTTACAAGACAAGGGATGTGGACAGGCCAGAGCATTCCAACTTCTCTTTCAGTAAAAAGTGGAGTTTCTTCTCATTTCTTGTTCAAGAAGATTCATTGTATGGCATACTGCACCATAGAAGTGCAATAATTTGTGCTCCAGACATACAGGAACAAAAGGCTAAAAAGAAAAAGAATACCACTATCAACTTATGAAAGAGGAACTGGAGTTCTCTCATATGATTATGACTTCTGTTTTTGGCAATCATCCTGTTAGTGGTTAATAAAAAGCAGCCTCTCCTTCTGGCAATCCCATTTAATACTCTGTTTATGCCCTGATAATGATAGCTTGTAGTATATTATTAACAAAATACATATTTTAAATGCAGTTGTGGATTCCCTCAGTATTCCCCTTTTTGACAGAGCAGGCATACGGACTTTTAGAAGACATGAACAGAATCAAGACCTAACTGCTTTAGTGGATGCACAAATTTCTAACAGTTTGTCCAGCAGTCTGAAGGCTTAGATGTTGTTTGAGGCCTCCTTTTTGCATTTGAAAATGCCTGTGCTCACACAATCCACCCTGAGTTCAGAGCACAGCTACCCGAAAAGAGAAAAACTGGGTGTAATAATTGAGAATGGGACACTATTTTTAATGAAAACAGCATGGTAAATTCCTTATTGTACTTTGCTTATGACTCAGTCAGCTGATATTTCAAGGGTGAGCAAGAGGCGCACAGTGAAGATGCAACACAGACGTACACACATACATATGACTTCATACTTCATCCTCAGATAAACACACTGCACACCGCCTGTGACCATCTGTCAGGGCTCAGTACTCCAGCATTTCTGAGGTTTTAAGGCAGGATTCGCAATAGCCAGCAAAAGTGATTAACATGTTCAGTGTGCTGTGTTTCTTTATCTGAAGAAGGCAAAAATTCCTGGAAAAGATGTAATCTTTTCATCAAGGAAAATATGCTGTGAGAGGATATCAGTAAGAAGGGTTCCATTGCTTGGCATCTCTTTTCTTTTATGGGTTTGCTTTGGCAGGGGAGGATGGCACTCAAGGAACTTTAATCCCTTTTAAGAAAAACGTTATTTTTAGAACAAACAAAGCTGGATGCAATTCTTGCCCAGATGAGCTTACAAGGTTAATACTGTTTCATGCGTGTTTAATGTTTCATACTTCCAGACTATAAAGCAGTTTGGCAGCATGACTAAATGGCATTACTCCATTTTGCTAATGAAGAAATTAACCCATAGTGATTACTGAGAGCAAAACTAATAGAAATTGCTTAGAAATCTTCTTTTTTTGTTTTTAATATTAAAGAGCTTTTGATCCAAAAAATGCTGAAATATTAGTGAAATGAAGCATTAAGTAGAGATATACAAGATAATACTGACTGCATTAGGTCCCAAACCCACAGTGGGATGGCTGTATTGGGACAGCAGCACACCCATGCTGTGTGAGAAGGAAGAATTACATTAACCCACCAAAGCTTGAATTCGACTATTTTGACCTCAGGCCCAAGTCAATAGCTGTGCACAGCACAACACTGTGTTGTATAGAAAACCTGACTTACACTGGGAAAATGTGAAGGGTCTCTGAGTTTGTCCCTCCGCAGCATCATCCTGTGCTGCGACAGTGATTGCAGATGGAGACTGGTGCACAAGAAAGCCCAGGTTTTCAGGCTTGAGTGGTGCCATACAGATTTCAGGGGTAGAGATGGTACTTGAAATGTGAGACAGAAGCAGAAGGGATGAACTTTGCTGGTGCATTTCAACCCCTACAGAAACAGCTGTTCTTAGCTGGGTTGCAGGCCACTGTGGAAAGAAGCAAGATGTTTGCAAGCTGCCTCCCAGCATGGAAGCGTTGTCATTTTGGACCAAAAAACCAGCTCAGTTTTCCATAAAGAAAAAATGGGTCACCCCCTGCACATCTTAGTTTTGTCTGAGGTATGTAAGTCTGTTCCCAGGCTGAAAGACAAAATTAACTCTTCTTAGTCAGTTAAATTTCTAGGTGGTACAGCAAATGTCTTGTCACTGTATAAAGGGGCTTCCTTCCTCTTTTCTCTGACTGTACAGTCTTTATGTACTCTCTCCAGAAGATCTTAATAAATATTTGCACAATATTCACAGAAAAGAATAGAGCAACTGTTGTGCAGATGTCACTGGTAGCACAAAGGTTATTTCAGATTAAATCACTGACTGAAAACAGACCAGGAGCCACCACTTCTAAGGCCAGTATCTACTGGCACCTCTACTCCTCTACTCTCAAATGGAAAACCATCACTTAGACTCACATTTTACAAGTCAGACATACACTTATGGGGTTTTCAGAGCAAGATTTTTATTATTATTATAATTTTGGTTTAAATATCCATATCCATATTTTCTTCTGAACAAGCAAACTATATTGGAGAGCATCTGCTTATGCATCTGCATTGGCAATCTCACCTGCAGGATAGGTTAGGGTTTCATCTGCAGCTCTGTGAGGCATTTGCTGACTTTTTTAAGTGAGCTATTCTCCACCTTAAACTCTATTTACATTTTTCATAACACTGGTTTTGATGAGTATTAGCCATGACTGAGTAGGAAAAAACCTGCTCTAGGTGTGTTCTTTTTGTTTTATTCAGCAATGCGTATTTTCCACTTCCTGATGGAGAATCCTAACTGTAGTCTATCTCTCCCAACTGCATCTTTGTTGTAGGAAAGGCAAAGGAATCTTGATATAGATGATGCTCTGTTTGTGTTAATGGTAGCTATTTTTGATGGACTGACACAAAGGAGTTATGACTTTATGCTGATTAATCTGTCCTTTAACTGAAAGAGGACTTAGGTCTACTGGCTTAAAGGGAGAGAGGCCAGTGCACTCTCAACAGAAAGACCAACAGAGACCAGGGGATACTTCAAAATAACATAGGCTCCTATGCTTGTGAAAGAAGAAAGAGCATATGCAATGAACCATTCAGACTATAATCTTTAGTTTCATGCTATCACTGCTATAGATTCAAACACTACTCAAATAAATTCAAATTCATTTTAAAGTGAAGTAGCTAATTACTAATCTGTGATGAAAATACCTATTTGAATGAGATTATATGGACTGCTTCTAAATCAGGAAACATACAGACACTGTTATTCATTCTACAAATATGTACAAATGACTGCACAAACCTCTACACAAAGAGGTTAATGTATAAAGACAGGAATCAAAAATGGTAAAATGTGAATTCAACATGTTCTACGAACTGTCCCACAGCTGAAAATTTTGGCTATCATCTTGCCTTCTTATTTCATTGTATTCCAGCCTGATGAGATATTCTCTAAGTGCTGTCTAAGAAAAGACATTTTTCAGCTGGACATCATTCATTTAAGATTTCCTGATAGCTTCTGTGTCATTTCTCAGCATAAGAACCTCAATGCTATGATGTTTTTCTATTTTACAGTTATATTGAGATGAGGCTATATTAATGATATAGCTGTTTTTTGTTTTGTTTTGATTTGTTTTTTCCATCTGAAATGTGCATTTTTATGACAAATATTAGCTTCTAAATATATATATATATATATATATTTTTTTTTTTTTTTTTTCCTGGCAAGTGTCTGAATTACTTGGGGTGAAGTGTTCTGGTGTCACAAGTGAACACCCAAGGTCAGGTAGTTCAGGTAGTTGAATAGCACACGTTGTCACGGAGAATTTAGTTTCTCGGCATATGACCATGAAAACAACATGAGCATCCTTAAAGAAAACAATGGACACAGTTGTATGGGTAAGATAAATCAAGGAAATAAGCGTTTTCAGAATCTTAAAGACAGACGCTGAAATAAATATTTCAAGTGCATGCCATTGAACAAATTAGAACCACAAAGACATTAAATTTAAGTAATGTGAGTAGATTTCCTATCCAGCAGTTCGAGAAAATCAATGAAAGAATTTCCCATTGTATCTACACCTGCACTTCTTACAAAAAAGTACAGCTAACCACTATGTTCCAGAGACCAGAGTGGTTATATTCCATATAACCACTATATAGCCAGAGAAGCAGCAGCAGCCCCACTGTCTTAAACAACACTAAGGAATCTGTTCGGCCAATTAACTAGCCTAATTTCAGGTGGTGTGCTTAAGAGGTAACTTTACCAAATCAAATATGAGGCTTTAAACACACATTACCTATACTATTTATAAAATGACCTGGACGACATGCAGGCATGACATCCTTCTTCAAAGAAAGGACCATTTTGTAGCAGTAAAAAAAAAAAAAAAAAAAAAAAAAAAAAAAAAAAAGTCATCAAAGGAAAGAATAAGAGGATTAAAAGGTAAATGAAAGCCCAAGAAAATAACCCTTCTGTGTGCAACTACTTGCCTGAGTGCTGTGACCTATAGCTCCTTCAGAGCATTTGCGCTCAGAGGCGGGTCTGTATTACTAGCCAACCATTCACTTCACGAAGATGTTATTTCCACTGAGACAAAGAAGTATATACATTAGCAACAAATGATCTTGAAGGAAACTCTTAAAAGTGAATATTATTTCAGTAGGTTACACTGAAATACAAATATTAATTTACTGTTTCATTTTTTTTCTTTTTTTCTTTTTCTTTTCTTTTTGGCACATTGACAGTAATCTTCAATGGCCATGACAGAGTTCAGAGTAAAGATTGATTGCTATAAGATAGTTATTCCTTCCCAAAACCAACAAGATTACTTCTTTATCCCTGCTGCCTCCTCAACTGTAATTAGAGAAGCAGGAACTTCATACCATAGCAGTTGAACTAAACTACCACAAATCTTTTAATTGAAAGTAAATGACGGAAAGATAGCAAATGAGCAAGAAAAACTGAAAAAAACACAGCTTCCTTATGTCCCTACACAGTACCTATCAATCCACACATCATCAGTAAATTCAGCAGTATTAATTACATTTATAAATTCCATTTATATGGAATACTGAGCCCTTGAAGAGAGGGTTGAATTCTTGACTTGTACCCTATCCCCCAAAACTTTCTTCACTTAAAGGGTGAGGGGGGTTGATAAGTGCCTCAGGAAGGCATTGATTGCTCCCGAGTGCAGGCAGAAAATAACGTCACCTGTCAATGCCATTTTCCATTTTACAAGAGCCGAGCATCTTCTACGTCTGGTGGGTAGCTGCTCGTGGCAAGTGACAGTTGCACGGTGCTCTTGGGTCTCTGCCAGAGCCCAGGGCACTAGAAGGAAAGAGCCACTGCCACCTTATGTCCTTCCATGGAGTGCTTCTGCCAAGCACATATGGGATTCAGAGGTCAGGACACCGTGCCATGTGCTTTGAATACATGTGGCACTTCCCAGAGGAAGCCTGCTTTATCCAGACCAGCCTCCTCTCTGTCTAGTTTGCAATCAACCCATTAGTCAACAAGATAGAAGTGTTGCCCCTTCCTGCCTCAGGGGATGGGTCATATAACCCAAAAGCTGTTTATGGTGTAGTTCCAGCCTCTCTTTGCTATGGCCTCTCTTCCCTTGGAGGAAAGCACTGAAAACACCCACACACTGTCTTCACATGTTTTCTGCTTTGTAAATATTATATGTATATACTTCATATACATAACTATATTAAAATAAACATTAAGATTGCCTCAAAAAATATTGGATCATTTCTTTGGAAATATTCTTTTTTCTAAGGTGATTTTTTATGTATATATGCATACATATGTATATACACACATATATCTTTATATTAAAATGCTTTTAAATCAAAACTGCCTATATTAAACAGTAAAGTATTGTATGAATCAGACTGCAGCCTGTGTCAGATTTTAGTATTACTCAAGTTTCATGGCGTAATTATTATTTTATAATTAACATGACACTAGAAAATGGAGTTGTATTGTTTTGTTTTGTTTAACTTGTATTTTTAAACTTAAGCCACTTCTTTGGCCCTCCTAATTATTATGTTTTGAAGTTAGCCGGCTCTATCTCTGATCTTTTAAAATTACTTGTATGTGTGTTCTTATTTCCTTTTTCATTCACTAATCCTTTAGATTTAATTAAAAGATGTATTTATTTAGCCTTAAAGTAGCCAAAGACAATAATTGTTTCTATGCTGTTTGCATTAGGGAAACATGACTTATGCCACCGCCACAGAACGTTTAATTTTATGGGGGAAAAAAAAAAACAAAAAACTAAATACATATAAATAAATATATATATAAATAAATATAAATATATAAACATTAAACAATTCAAATAACTACTGTAGCAAAAACAAAATAAAATGAAACATATGATTCATAACTCATAAGGCAAGAAGAGACCACTGTAGTGACTTTGATTGGTCTCCTGTATGACACAGCTCAAGGGGCATTCCTAAATTAAATCTAGTTGGAATAAATATTAAAGTATAATATTTTTATACAAAATTCTAGTGATGAAAAATTCACCACAACACATGTCAGGGTGGTCCAGTGATTAATTGCCTTCACTGTGAAAACCCATGACTCATTTCTGCACCGATTTTATCTATGGTTGACCTCAGCATAAAATGTAAAATAAAAATCTTTAGTCACAGACATCTAAAAAAAGCAAGAGGTGATTGCTTTTTGTGGAAATAACTGATATACACTGCTTCATCCTGCAGAATCTGACATAATTTTAAAGTATTCTACTAAAATGTGCAAAAAGATGTGAATTTGGAGACTAAGTTTTTTTGTTCTGCTTTGTAAGTGCTCTTTTTACATGTGGTCAACAGCTTTACCACAGTTATGCTTAACACACTGCATTTGCTGTCTCAAAGCCACGGATGCAACCTTAGATGTCCCTGTAAGACATACCTGCAGGCGTACACAGTAGCTTCGAGTAACCCTGATGTCCCCATTCATATAGTCCTCTTTCCAGCAAGAAGGAACCATGACCCCAGAGCCACATCTCCTCTGTAACAGAAGCAAAAAAGCCATGCAGCAATGCATCACCCATAGGTGCTGCCCTGCAGCCACCCTGCTTCTGTCCCTGCCTGCTGGAGACAGCATGTGGGGTGACGGAAGGAGGATGTGTGCTTCTAGGGGCAGCCTCTGCTGCTGCCCACCCTATCTCAATTACCAGTGGTAAGTGCAATCAGTCCTTCAGACTGGCTTTCTCATTAGCACCATGTTAAAGCTGAGCGCCACCACAGGATGAGTTCAAACTAGAGAATTAGCCCGTTAGTCCACAGGTTGTCCTATCCTTTGTATTGGTATCTTTTATTGAAAACAAATAAATCATGGCAGACTGGTAAGGGAGTACTGTACCACTTCAGAGATGAGATGCCTACTCAAATTTCACAATAAATGTAACTCTGATACAATTAGACCTTAATTTATATCACTTAGAATTGGAAACTCATCTCTAAAGTCATTATGGAAGTACAGTGTTGAGGTAATGCACAACAATAATACATTGTGACATTGTTATTGAAAACTCATATTTTATATGCATGAAGAAATACCTAATTCAAAATATATACATCAGTTTTCTAGTCTGCAAATTTAAGATGCATCTTTCTGAAAGTGCTAGTACTCTGACACTATACAAATCTAATTTGTGATGTGATCTGATTGGGTCTAATAAAATCATGTGGGTAAATGCACAGTGGCTCCAGTGTATCTGTAATCCTTAATGTTGAAAGATATTAAATATATAGACTATGATCTGAAACTTTTGAGAGCTTGTTACACACAGAACATTCTCAATCCTATATCTTAATAAAAAAGTATTTAATGTTCTAACTGCTGTAAATGATAACGGAACAGTAAAGACTCTTTACATTTCACTGTCAAAACAAAATTAGTAGTAGTGGTAGGAATAGTAGTAGCAGTAGTAGTAGCAGTCATAGTAGTAGTGTTGTTGTTATTGTTGCTGTTATTATTATTATTACTATTATTATTATTAAATGCTAGGACTCCTGTCAGAACAGCCTGACTTTTCAAGCATCATTTTAACTTTTAAATATGACTAATATTTTTATAACATAAGCATGTAATTAATTGCTTTCATACACTGGAGCACCTAAAAAAGGTACAGGCTGAACACTTTGGCTTCTAAAGCTTAAGCTTCACTCTAAGTAAAGCAAAAATGCTCTTTTATTATTATTATTGTTTCAGTAAAACTTCATTATCGTCAATATAAGCAAAATAACATTGTCTTTGGTTGCCTAGAAACCTTCCCTTTGACCTGCAGACCTGATATTACATCAGTGAAAACGGAAACTTTGCCCCTCGTTTCCGCTAGAACCCCTCGCAGCAGCAGCAGCGGCAGCCGCAGCCGCCGTGAAATGGCTGCGTTGCCTCCTGCGGGCGCAGAAGGGCCTCTAGCGGCCAAGTCCTAACCCCGGGGAGGCGGAGGTGCCACTGTTCGGTGGCGCAGAGAAAAAGCGAGAAATTCGGCAGTGCTTGGATATACATTTCCCTCGTTTAGATGCACAGCTTGTGCATACCTGCAGCGCAGGAAATTGAGCTGTTTTTTATGCTAGATTCGGTCTAGATAAATCTTTGCTCCAAGGGCAGCTCTCCCATACTACAATTACATATCAATTGAGATCTCAAATTCCTGCGCCTTTTAATATTCACTGCATAAACAGTAAAAATACCTAGAAGAGCCATTCAGGGAAATTCCATTTCACAGTGTGCAAAAGAAAACTTTTTGTTCAAATCTTGCTGTGTTCTTTTACAGTTATACCCTAAACAGAAGTCCAGTATATTTTTTATTAGTATGGACAAAGAGTTTGCTGAAGATTTTTTTTATTTTTTTTTTCCCTAAGGAACAACCATCACAATGGGTAATTTTAAAATAAACCTTTTTATGCTTTATTTTTTACAAATTTACCTTAAAAAATGTGAATGGAATTTGAGCAAAGACAGTGCTACCCTCCTAAACATGCTAGCAGTGTGTAGCAGTAGATCACAGGAATTTGATTATTCAGCTTACTTAGTGGCTATAGAACTTTGAAGGCTAGAGAGGACAAACCTGACACTGAAAGTCTCAGTTTTTTGACAGCAGATCATTTCAGCAGCAGGATACAATTAATGTGCTTACTACATTGCCCTAAACGCTTGTGATACCTGCCCAGCACCGAAAGGCCATTTGTTTTCTGCCGGGTTTCCAAAACTCTTGGGGTTCCTTCCAACAATTTGTAAAATGCTGTTACACCACTGAAATATTTATAGGTGGAATCAATGGCTCAAATGCAGGTGCTGCTACATGGATTCATACCATTGCCATTCCATTCAATTAAGCTATTTTTCCCCATTTAAATAAAGCTGGCATTTTCTTTTCAGCTTGCACCTTATCTTATATTACACATTGCCTTAGTTCTCATCAGTCTGCCAGAGAATTAACACCAGCCTTGGTGAAAGTGGGCAAAGCTTTAAAAATATGTTTGACTCTATGGTGAGGAGCATCCTTAGTTCTCATACACCTACATGAGTATTATCCTACTGATACATTGTTCTTAATGCCAGCACCTTTCAGGACTGAACCTTCTAGTTGTGCTTGGTGCCTAATGCACAAGGAATATGAATATAGTAAAATACAACAGCCTTCTACCCTCTGATTGTAGTATGTTGGGAGTAGTGGTTTTACTTGAAATAGAAAATAAATAAATAAATAAATAAATAAATACGATTTTATTTTTTTTTAACTGCCCATGGTAGTATGGTTTATTTTGTATAGATTAATGAAGCAATTCAGGAACAATTTACTGGTCTGAGATGGTTTTCCCAATAATCATACACTCCTGGTGTATATGTCAATCAGCTTAAAATTGCCCAGGCCACCTTAAATAAAGAACACCCACAGAACCGGGAGTAACTCATGTACATTTAAAAATTACAGAAAAAACACTTCACAGTCTTTCACTGACACCCAGTGGTCAAACACAGAGGTTTTTGTGGGAAGCAGAAGAAACGCTGCAGTGAACAATCACAGGCTCAAGACAGCTCAGCGGAGAGCATTTATTTTGCTGTACAAACAGTTGTTTGCTTAACAGGATAAGAGTACATATGAAACTTTAAGTTATGCTTGCAAAATCAGCAGGTCAAGTTCTGTGCTTAGCTCCACTTGCACAATAGCTGGTGGAGTAGTAGGAATTACACACATAACCAGGGGAAGACTCTAGTCCTAGGAGAGGATGTGGTTTTTCCAGGCTCGCTCCTTTTTTCTTGGCCCGCACTACCAGGAATTAACAACCCTCCACTAAAAAGGATACAGAAAACCCTGAAACAAAAACAGAAAAAAGAAACAACTTAGAGTGTGATTATTGTTCAAGATTTCTGACTAGCTTTTGTTTATATACTGCAGAACCACACTTCCATTCAAGAATGCCATTGCTGGCCTTTTCCTGCATGATAAAGTACGATAGCGCTGATCAGCTCAGATTCTGTCTTGTGCAAACATTACAGCTGCCTCTGATATTAAACAGAGCTGGACATTAACACACCAACAAATGTGAGTTATTCTGACCCCCCAGCTCATCCCTGAGCTCCTGCTAAACAATCGGCCTCAAACGTTCCTCAGACTCCCTCTCCCTCAGCTGTGGCTTTCCTCACAGGGCCAGCACTGGGTAGGTTGGTCCATCCCCAGGTGCCATCACGCAGCTGGTGACGGGCAACCAGCTTGATGGAGGAGAAAGGAGAGAGAGCAAGAGCATCCCTTCCTCCCTGAAATCTCTGAAGGAGGGTGCTACTACACAAAACAGAGAGCTCCCCCAAGCAAACACAGTCAAGCACAATGTTAACTGTATGTTCTGTGCAGAGATGTAACATCAGCAACACGTCATCTTATCTATTGACAGCTCTGGCCAGTAGGCAACAAAAAAGTGTGGGGTGTCAGACTGATGCCAAAGCCTCTGAAATGCACCTTTGATGAAACTGTCTGGTGAAAAGATAACAAAGATAGACTCCTGTCAGTACAGAGACCCAATGAATGATGGGTACAGACACACAGAATGATACTGAAGAACAGTAGAGCTAAATAAATAAACAAAACCAACAAACAAACAAAAAGACAACAATAAACTATTATCAATTCCTGTTGTAAAAACAGAGCTTTGGTCCCCACTACCGTTAAACTCTTATGTTTAACTTCAGCTTGAAATTGCAAAAGCAGTTGCTTAATCACTTAGCACACTTTGCAAGGGGCTATGGCTAGCCCCCCTCTTTTATGTCATTCCTCATGCTTTCAGTTCCATTATTGCCACTGGATGTTACTATCAACAGGACGGGACAGGAAAAGTAGGCAGGTACATGGGGATGAGGTACCTCCACAGGACCCTGGGAACAGAGCTGGCTGCTGTCCCTGCCATTCAGGGCAGTTACGTGTGACAAGTCAGTTTAGGAATCAAGGTCAGCTTCATTTAGTAGCAGTGATGGCTGCTTCTTATACTCCTCCAACAGCGACAGGACCTGTGAGCCTAACTTTCCAGGTCTCATTTTCTTCCTGTTTTCCCCTTCCCCACTGCTTCCTATTCCATGAGAAGCACGATTCTGAATTTTTGTCTTTGTATAACAACATTTATTTTTGCCTCTGTTACTGACAAGCCTTGTGCCAGTGTGACAATACCCTGTCACAGTTCCTCAAGACAGCAAGAGCAAGAGGCATCAGAAAGTAGAGGTGACAACATCTGCAGCAGATGTGAACTTGGCAATCACTCAGTCAAGCTGCCAGCAGGCTGGGAACCAGCACACAGATACAGCAATACGTGAATCAACTGACAAAAGTCAGTTCTCCTATTTTTTTAAATGAAATGGTAGACCAGCAAAACCACTTTGCACTTGAAGTGTTTTGTCTTCAGACTATCCTTTTAAATGTTGATTTTATGGTGCCTGTTACATGAAGAAACAAGAAGGCAAAGTTATAATGCAAATATAGCAACCACATTGCTCTGTTACTAACACAGTATGTTATATAAACTTATCCTTTGTGTATCTTTCCAGAATAAAGATCACATAAGTCAGTTTTGGCTTGAACTCCAAATAGGGAACATTGTGGATTCCAAAAACTTTCTATTGCATCAGAAATGGAAGTGGCACCACTTCTAATTACGTCAAACACAGATTCATATGGCAAATCTCTGCTGAGATTTCTCTTCCTGCTTCTCTAGCCAAACTACAATATACATACATGAAGAAAAGACTAAACAGAGGACTGATAGCATAGTACATAAATTATGAAAGTTTAATGCAACTTGATTTACCGTTTATGCTCTTGCTTTAACATTTGATATATTTTAGGACTCAGGACTCCTGTTGTAGTTTTCTATAATAAAGCAATGTATACTAAGGCCTGCTTCCCATTAGTGACTGTTTTACTGAACTAAAAGATCAAAAACAGCATCAGGTTTTGCTTTCAGGCATTTGAGACTGCTATAATTCATCACTTGCCCATCTCCATTTGAAGCAGGCACACATCATCTAAGGACTGGGAACTTTTAGAATAAATTATGTATTCTTCAAAACACATAAGTGAATTTATATTCAGTGTGCAACTACTAGACATAAAGACTTCCTTTAACAGAGCAGGAGATAGTGACCATCATCCTTCTACATCCTTCACTGTGTTATTCTTTTGTGCTTAAAGGATCTACATGCTTTCATCTAACTACAAGTGGTAGACTTTTAGCAGCTTTGTTGAGACCGTGTACAAAACTGAGGTGTAAAGTTTTGTGCAAAACTTTGCAACAAAATCTCTACCACAGCTAAAATATTTGAAATCAACCAAAGATGCAGCAGTATAATTTTGCCAAAAAGATTCTAAAAGGAAGGTGGATTTATTATTATTTCAATGAGAATGATATTGGATGGTGTTTGGGTTATTTATGTGGTATTTCTATATAAGTAAGGAAAGATTGTTGAGAAAAGGTACACAGAAAAAAGTCGTATCAGTTTTGCTAGAGTGTTTTTAACAGGGTTCATAAAAGAAAACTCCTGAAATACCAAGAGTTGCATTTGTATTAAATGTTGAAAGATGGAGGTAGATTTATATTTAGGTGTTTTGTTTGTTTGTTTGTTTGTTTGTTTGTTTTTAAATGTCACTGCCTATTTATGTCTTACAGAGCCTAGGAACGAAGAGTCAGATGTTATGGGCTTGGATGTAGGAGTTATAGAGAAAGTTCCTCAGGTTTTCCTTATGGAAGGAGTCAGAGATACTCTTTTCCAGAAAAATATGCTTCAAATTTATTCATAAGCTTTAAAAATTCCAGCCATTATTTTCTGCTACACTACTAAAATGTCTCTGAAGAGGTAAACCAAACCAGTTTCTTCTCCTGTTCCTATTCTCATTATGTTCTGAAATACTAAATATTCTATTTTCTTGTGTTGCTTAGATTGACGTAAAGTTCAGTCTTTCCAACTGCATCTCAGAACACAGGGAATTATTATTTTTTTTTTTCCCCTGAAATGAAAACCTTCAGCATTGCTCACTTGTTTGTCTTGCCCTTTATAAAAGACTAATGAGATAAGTGAGTGATGGAGTTTGGCTGCTGTTCAGCTGAACTCGGGGACAGAGAGAGAGAGAGAAACAGAGAGAGAGAGACAGAGAGACAGAGAGAGAGAGAGAGAGAGTTGTTCCCAAGTGAAGGAAGTTCCAAAGTGAAAGGAGAAGAGTTCCCAAATGAAAGGAGGAGAAAGTGCTCTTACATTGTACAAATACTCATCATTAGTTTTTTTTCCTATCAGCAGTTGAATCCAAAAGCTGTTTTATCCAGGAAATCCTGGAATAATGAGCCTCTTTCACACTTTCTTTTGACAAACCAAATTTCATGTAAATAATTATGGTCATCTTCAAGAAAATGAGGCCTCTAAGAGAGGTGTTGCTGTTCTATAGGATAGGTCCCAACATCCCAGCTCTCTCAGTCTGTAATTTCAGGTGAAGTTAGAGAAAAACTTCACCTGCATCCTCAGAAATGTCATTGAGAAGCTGTAACAATCTTTCAGTGAATACTTTTCTTATTTCCTTTGTATCCAGAGTTAGTTAACCTGCATGATGGCTCACAAGCATCCCCTGTTATCCACTGTCATGACAACTACCGATTTCAGTGGCACACGTTCCGTTTTGCTCACATACTTTTGAGGCTGGTATTCTCAAGTATTCTCACTTTAAAAGCTACATGGGCAAAATTACTAAGGAAGAAAGACTTCATACAAAGCTATTGTGTTATAAGTCTAAAGCACAGACACATTTTGGCAAGCCAAGTGTTCCGGCTTGCTATCTAAGTAGGCCACATTTTAAAAGATTATCTTGAATATTTACAAAGGGCATCTAGATATAAGTGAATAAACTCCAATTTCTGGAAGAAAAAAAAAAAAAAAAACAAAACACGCAATGCTGACCACATGAATTTGGAATATGGCCAAAGACCTAAATGTCATGTTGCTCTCACTAGTCTGTAACCATCTGACCTTTATGAATGCTGGGACAGCATAACCTTAGCAAGTCAATGGAGCTCTGCCAGTTCCTAACATATCTGGCCCTTAGAATACTTTTATTCTCTCACAACCACGGAGAAATTCAAGAACTTACTCCATGTGATTTGACAAGAGGGAGGAAAAAATAAACATTTAAGTTTTCAGAGCATCAAATCAAAGTACTCTTCAGACTGAAATTCAACACGAGTGTTTGATCTGGACAAATCTAGGCTGTGCGTGAGGTCACACTGTAAAGACTTGCAGCACATTTTTGAGCCCAATCATTCTAAAGGAACCTAAATAAGGATAATTCACAGGTTCCTGTGTGGCCCATCTTTTTTCATCGCCAATCAGATGAAGTCTTTAGATCTGGCCATAGGGGACATTAACATCAGGGTGCCAAAGAACATGTTTGAAGGAAACATATCCCTGTGCTGTACAGAACTGCATGCACTCAATGAACCGTTATCCAGTAAACATCTGTTTACCTTTCACCCATCCTTTCTGAGTCACTTATTCCTGGTCTCTATGAACTAATCTCTATAATCACATTTCTTTAAATCTCATTCAAAATACTAGAAGTGTTTATATTGGTTATGTGAGCAGTAACAGGACATAATCAAATCTACTAAAGGGTTCATCTGCAGCCTGGTTTGAGCTAGAACAGGAGACCACCAAGAAAAAAGCCAGAATCCTTCAGGAAGCAATGTATGTGATTTGATAGCTTAGCTGTGTCTCACTTTTACTGATATCTCTCTCTGGAAGCTTGGCCTAAGAGAACAAGAAGCTAAAATAGTAATATCTATCTTCTGTTACACTGCCTCCTAATGTGGAGTAGTGGGGCTGAAAAGGGAAGCATTAAGTTCAGCTCCTTAATAGCAATATTTGGACTCTGAGCTGTTTCATTACTCTGAGTACATGAGAGCTTCTGGATTTTCTTGCATAGCTGTTAGCCTGTAGCTAATTAGCACTAACACAAGTCAAACTCAATTTTAGTCCTGGTATGTATTGCTCTGCATAGCTGACCTGCAAAATAGGCTTCCAGATCCCAATATATGTTTTATAAATCATGACAATTCTGTGGAGTTATTTTTTATTTGCATAGTATTTCAAGCAATATACATAAACATTTGTAAATTATATGGAGGAATGTCATGTTGTACGCTCTTTAACTATCCAATAGATGAAATGCCACAGAAAAATTCTGGTCTACATGATGCTAAGGACAGAAGACTAACAATATACAATGAGATCAATAATTGGTCTCTGAAGACTTTAATTCCAGCGAGGATGTTAAGAGAGAGTACTAGAGAAATTAATTTTCATACCTGAACTCTCATAAAGAAATTGTGAATTCCTGTCATCATTTTAATTTGGCAACTTAAAATTCCAAAACGCTAATGAGAGAAGCTGGAAAGTGAAACATTCCCTTCCATATTGATCACGAGACATTATCCGTCCTGTATTAACCATTTATTACAGAGTATGGGACACTTCTAACTCATACTCTACAGGATACAGAGTCTAAGAGTTTTCTACTAATTAAGAAGAATAACAGAGAAAAAAATCACCCAAATGATAAAAGCCAGGTCTCAAGAAATAGATACTGAGGAAGAAACGGGGCAAATGCTGTTCTGAGTAATACCAGTATTTGAAGCTTGGAAAATCCACTAAATTTTGTTGGAGGTACACAGATCTCAGCATTTGGGAAAAGTTGGGAGTATTTCTTCATTAAATATCATTGTTATTTATTATTATACATAATCATATTTTGCACAAATCCAGAGTGTAGGATATAAACTACTTAATGACAAGTGGGAAATTAATCATATGAGGTTTTTCTACTGGACCTCCAAATAGCAGCTGATTTCTGGTTCCTGTCAGAATTTTTGTGAGGGAATAAAACAAAACAAAATAAAACACTATACAGTATACTGAACTGTAATTAAGTTTTCAGAATGCCCTGAGAAATTCAGTCTACAGCTGTTTTTAATTTAACATAATCTTAATCAGGTTGTCAGTCCATCTTCATATGATGCCAGTAGTGAATTTGAGTTCAACTCCTCTATTGTATTTGAAATTGTTTCTAATGGCACCCATGTATCCAAGTTGGGATGATGCAGACTGAATGGGTGACTTTTACATAGGTGATAACCTGGCTGACTTTTCAGTCTCAAAGGATGACAGCTGGAGGCCAGTGAACCCTGATTGGAGGCCAGTTATCAGTGGAGTTCCTCCAGGACTTTTTGTTGGGATCCGCCTTATTTAATATATCTATCAGTGACCTGAAGGAGAAGATGGAGCACACACTTACCAAGTCTAGGACAACACCAAACCAGAAAATGCAACTGATAGGCCTAATGAAAGGGATGCTACTCAGAAGCACTCCAGGAATGGGCCAAGGGGAACATCATGAAATTCAACAACAGGAAGTGTGAATTTCTGCACCTGGGATGGATTGACAGTGCAGCCAGTGCAGCCAAGTAAAGTCTGCAGATAGAATGTCTGAATAGCTTAGCTCTGCTGAGAAGAACCTGAGGGTCCTGCACACACTCTGTGTCCTGGATGTGTTGAAGACTAGCAGCTAGGCTGTTTCAACAAGACCACAGCTAGGAGATTGAGGGAATAATTATTGGATTCACCAGAATTCAAAAGAAAGGCACAAAAAAAGAAAAAAAAAAAAAGAGCAAGGTCACGGAGGACCACCAAGATAGTCAAAGACTGAAGCTCTTTCCCTGTGAAGGGAAGCTGGGGGGGGTTGTCCTGAAGAAGAGATGGATTTGTATCTACAGGATAAAACCAGGCTTATTACTTATTGCCAGGCTTATTACCTTGGCTTCTGTACCCTCACTATCATAATCACTATGTTAATGAATTCATATGATTCATGATTCAAATTTTAAACAATAATTTACTCTGTTTACTCAAAATAATATATGTATTTAATATATACATATATTACTTTTTATATATGATATATAGAACTCCTCCATACTAATGACTGAAATATCCCCAAAATCACAAAGTCACATCAGCCTCCAAGTATTTGGGTACTTTAGCATGATATACAGACAAATCCCACTAAAACCAAAGGAATTATTTGTATGTCATTGCTGTCACATACACAGCATTTCAAGAACTAGTACTTAATCAGTTATCAATACTTTCCTTCTAGCAGTAAAAACATATGCATTTCAAACGGAGTGATTAATCACTGCTGTGGGAGGAAAGTTTAGGAGGTATGATCAAACATTTCCTGAATTTGATTGAACAACAACAACAGAAGTGTGATTCTCTTCATATGAAACAAACATGGCAGGCCTCCACAGAAAACACATCTTATGTGAAAGGGATAATTTAATGTGCTTGCCAGTAGGTCTCTCTCTTTAAAGAAAGAAAAAAATCTGCTTTTTTCCACATATTTTCTCTTCAAACTCCCATATTTCATATGGTCTAGACAGACAAAATAAATATATAAAAAGACTCACAAAAGAGAAGCCAGAGCTTAGAAGATACCCCTTTATCTGGTGAGAGATCAGTGGCAATGGTTTCAGGCTTGGTGGAACTCTTGGTTTTTAATAGCATGACTCCAATAAATATTTTGCAACAGGATCATCATAGGTGACCTGCAACTGAACACATATTTCCATAAGATTTGGAAACAATCTGGTAAAAACCTATATTACACTTCCTTTATCACTTGACTCAGATGAAGAAATTGGATAAGCATGTCTATTTTTATAACCTCCCTGTGCAAGAGGTACAGTTTAAACTAGGTGGAAGCAAGCATGAGCTTTCATGAGGATTCAGAGAGGTAGGCTTGAGCTCTTGCTGAAGACATTTTAGCTGAGATGTGTTTATTGTTGTCAAGGTAGGTATATGAAATTTAATTTTGAAAAGTAATTCTTGCATTGTTTAAACTGAACTATCAGTTAAACAAAAAGTCTTTACAAATCTTAAAGCCACTGCAAAAAGGGCTCATCAAAGAAAATGTAGCAACTGTCAGAAAACTTCAGATAATTCTAGCAGCCCAGCAACTGCTACTGTAACCAATTTCTGTGTTCCACAAAACAAAAGTCAAAGGAATGCAAGCTAGGCTCATGGGACGTAACACTGCAGCCTGTGTGTTGTGTAAAGAACCAGTTGGCTGAACCTGGCAGGAGGAAAATCACCTTTTACATCAAGACCATATTCTTCTAAGTGAAAGGCAGAAGCTGTAGCTGGTTGCCACTGATGTTCACGAAAACATAATATGCCACATGTGGTTCTGTTAACAAGATTTAGCAGCTTCTCACCCTCCATCTAAGGACAACACAAGGCACCTTGCACAGTAGGAGCCTTTTGTTATCTGTGGCAACCACAGTGTGAACCACAGCAGAATGCTTTTTGGGTGGATCCTCCTAGGCTGACATTTATCTCTTCTGAAGATGCAGTGTCTGTAGCTGTTAAGAGGGTTTTCAGATATCATTTCTCTAGTGTAAGGATGGTCAAAATGCAAACCGTGTCTCCTGTCTCTGGGTTTTCCTGTTCTCCCTTGCCAGATGTGGGAGGGTCCCCTCCTGCAGGAGAGATCAGGCAGGCAGCAGGTCAAATCCCCCTTACCAGGCTCCTGCATTACCTCCTACTGTTAGAGAAGGAGAAAGAAGTTTTCTCACTGATGACATTATGACTGTGTTACTCTGATAAACCAGATTTCCAAAATACAAAGTGCTTAGAATAATGCCCATAGTACAGGATGTAATTCAGTACACATTTATCATCAGCCTGTTTCTACAACCTGTTAGAGAGCTGGTATGACACAAAGATAAAATTCTGCAGAGAATTCAGAGAGAGGCTCTTACATTCAAAAGGAATTTTTATTCTGACACAAACTACAAACAGAAAAACAAAAGAAAAACAGAATGCCTGGCACAGTAAAGTAGGATGCCTGTAAGGTATGTGAGCCTTTCCAAGTTCTTGTAAATGGAAGTAGTTTAGAATAATACTTTAAACTGATTCTTCTGTAAGAAGAAATCCATGCAGTTGATATTATTGTGAGTTCATGTGTATAGGAGCCTTACCCCTAACCATGATTTTCTAATTTCAGCCAAGTGTGAAGGATCTCAAAAGAGGTCTAAAAAGCACATTATGTTCCTGCTCAAAATGAGGAAAATAGGAGAGTGACTTGAAAAGGATCTACTAATGCCACTTTCAAGGAAAGTGCTAACTAGCTTGTCTTTTATTAGACAAAATGTGGTAGGAAACCCTATGTGAGAGCAGTACTTTCTACTGCTCACTATGCTTTTTTGTTCAAAAATGTAAAGAATGCCATAGACCTTGACCCCAGTAATGTTTGCCTTTCATATTTAATTTTATTTTAAGCTACACACAAATAAACTACTACATAAATATCCTAAAAGCATTACTTTACTCCTTACTAGCTACTGATCTCCTTCTATGACAAAGTGACGCGCTTGGTGGATGAGGGAAAGGCTGTGGATGTGGCTTACCTTGACCTCAGTAAGGCTTTTGACACCGTTCCCCACAACATTCTCCTCAAGAAACTGGCTGCTCGGGGCTTGGACTGGCGTACGCTTCGCTGGGTTAGAAACTGGCTGGATAGCCGGGCCCAGAGAGTTGTGGTGAATGGAGTCAAATCTGGTTGGAGGCCGGTCACTAGTGGTGTCCCCCAGGGCTCGGTACTGGGGCCGGTCCTCTTTAATATCTTTATCGATGATCTGGATGAGGGCGTCCAGTGCACCCTCAGTAAGTTTGCAGATGACACCAAGCTAAGTGCGTGTGTCGATCTGCTCGAGGGCAGGAAGGCTCTGCAGGAGGATCTGGATAGGCTGGAGAGATGGGCTGAGGTCAACTATATGAAGTTCAATAAGGCCAAGTGCCGGGTCCTGCACCTGGGGCGCAACAACCCCAAGCAGAGCTACAGGCTGGGAGATGAGTGGCTGGAAAGCTGCCTGGCCGAGAAGGACCTGGGAGTATTGGTTGATAGTCGGCTGAATATGAGCCAGCAGTGTGCCCAGGTGGCCAAGAAGGCCAACAGCATCCTGGCCTGTATAAGAAGCAGCGTGGTCAGCAGGTCTAGGGAAGTGATTGTGCCCCTGTACTCGGCTCTGGTGAGGCTGCACTTTGAGTACTGTGTTCAGTTTTGGGCCCCTCACTACAGGAAGGACATGGACGTGCTCGAGCGAGTCCAGAGAAGGGCGACCAAGCTGGTGAGGGGTCTGGAGAACAAGTCTTACGAGGAGCGGCTGAGGGAGCTGGGCTTGTTTAGCCTGGAGAAGAGGAGGCTCAGGGGCAACCTTATCGCTCTCTACAGTTACCTTAAAGGAGGCTGTAAAGAGGTGGGGGTTGGTCTGTTCTCCGACGTGCCTGGTGACAGGACGAGGGGGAATGGGCTAAAGTTGCGACAGGGGAGTTTTAGGTTGGATGTTAGGAAGTACTTCTTTACCGAAAGGGTTATTAAGCATTGGAATGGGCTGCCCAGGGAGGTGGTGGAGTCACCATCCCTGGAGGTCTTTAAAAGACGTTTAGATGTAGAGCTTAGGGATATGGTTTAGTGGAGTACTTAGTGTTAGGTCGGAGGTTGGACTCGATGATCTTGAGGTCTCTTCCAACCTAGAAATCTGTGATACTGTGATACTGTGATACTTAACTTTTTCTTTAACCTATCTGCAAATTTATAGTCACTTGTTTTCTTAATACAGTATAAAGCAGAGCATAAAGTACCATGCTTAAATTTTCAGCATTTAATAGTTATGACATATTTTTCAGTACACTCTGAAAATACAGAACACAAAAAGTTCAAGTGACAATATATATATTGTTAAGTAAACAGCAAAGTAAGCTTTTATTCAGTTTTATAATAATATAAGACTATGCTTATTTAGAAACTAAGAAATGTCTCAGGTGATTGCATAAATTTGAAGTGAGAATCAACAAAACAAAAGATTTAATGCAAGGTTACAGTTAATTTAAGATTGATTTTTTGTTGCCAGTTTTCTTCAGTTATTGTACTTTCTCTTCCAAATGTTCTCTCTCTTTTTGTTTTTTTTCCCCAGTAGAAACATTTTTGTATTTGTCTCTGCCAGAACACTTGCAGTTCTTCCTACAAGCCAATATATTTTGTTCTTCTGGGTTTCTTCTTCTTTGCTTTGAGCCTTCGCTCATTGTCTTTGTCTATATTAGCTGTAATTTCAGATCTGCAGTGCAATTCTGTAAGAACCCCCCTGATTGCCTCCTTTTACCACACGCTGGTTTGGCTTACAGTGCAGTTTTGTTGTGCGTCATTCCTTCCAGAGAAAAACTAAGGGGGTAACGCTCTGTGCTGACATTGTAGCTGGACATGAAGTGCTGTTTTGAAGCCAATCTGCTAAATACTACCTGTTACCATCCTTTGGTTCCATTTGCAGAGGGTCTGTAGAGCACATGAATCGTATTTCTTTCAGATGAAAAGAATTGGGAAGATGTGCTCCAGGAACACATCACATACCTTTATCTACTAACAGGCATTTAGTTTATAGGACCAGCTCAGAGCTAAGACAGAGTAACTACCACACACTGATAGTGATAATATAGGATTAATCCAGCTGATTGATCTGTGGATAGGCTCCTACAGGACCGCTGTATTTGCTGACATAGGTAAGGCCTGATCTAGAAGATCTGTTCCATGTCTTGAGCAAACATGTTGTAAACTCAGATGTAAAGCTTCAAAACAGTAATTGGTCTTTTAGGCAGCTCCAAAACATCTGTATAGGGGGAACAATAGCTCAAAGAGAATGGACTCAATCAGATCCAATCTATAACATGAGCTATGTACAGTGCAAATGTAGAGGATGGCCCTCAGCTTCACAGATCTTGCTGTGATCTACTGATCTGCTGCTATAGCTGTGAAGTACTTGCTAACACAGACATGGCCCATGCCCTTCTAGCACTTCGCAATTCCCTGTGCTACTGGCTGTTAACTAGCTTCAGGATACCTTTTCTTTGCAGGATTGTCTTTAATAAGCTACACTTGTGTCTAATGGTTCCCAATCCCAGATGAGCAAAACGGCAAATGAGAATGAGCTAAGATATGTCCCCTTAACAGTAAATGGGAGCAAACAATGAGATGTTTTCCTATAGTGGTACAGCCACAGCTGAAGTTACAGGTTTGTATAGCACCCTGCTTTGAGTATTCCCCTTGCATAGTCTTTCAGTAAAATTCCCTCCCTTTGGAAGTTATTTTATCTTGTTTGCTTGCTACAGCTAAAGACTAGTAGCTGTTAGGGCATGATAGGAAGTAAAAGTATTTAGTTTCTGTCAATCAGGTTTTATATCTATTTGTTTTCCTTTTTATTTACTTCATTTCCTCATTTTGTTTTTCTAGACATTTTTCATTTCAGCAATCACTTATGTGACATAGCCTGCTGTGAATTATTTGTGCATGAATGGTTTTGACTTCTTTCTAAAATGTCTACTTGAATTCTTGCTACAGAAGTAATGAATAAAACAGAGTAAATAATTCTTGCTATTTAAGGTGCAAAGGAATGACAAAGGGTATAAGGAGGGAGCAAAATTGAGTCTATCCACACTCTCCACTCTGATCTGCCAGCTGTGATAGACAGCCAGCCTTCTCCAAAGGCTAACACACATCACTTTCAAAGTACAGGCAGACTCTACCACTTAAGCCTCACCACTAACTTAAGATATTACCAGCAAAATAAGGAATATATTATCATCCCACAGTTCCCTGACATGCCAAGAAGGACAGACAATCTTTGTTTAAAACATCTATACAAGTGCTCACTTTCCAGTACAATTTGTTCTCAAAGTCTTACCAACACCCAGGGGGACCAGCAAAACCTGTGATCACAAAGTACATTGGTGGAGTTTATGGTGTGTCTACCTACTACTGCTTCAGGTTAACTCTAAATTCCTCCAGCAGAGAAACCAATGGTATCCTGTCCTGGTGTGCAGAGTCACTGTTCTTGCTAACAAATTAATTTGTCATGCTAACAAACTTATTACTTTTGCTAAGAGAAACCTGGCAGTGATTTATATGTATTATTAGGAATACTTTTATTAATTTGATAGCAATAGCAAAGACAGCAAGGCTAATATTTGTGTTGGCAGCAAACTGTTCAGTCAAGGACTGGGCATCATTATGCACAACACAAGAACAGGCTCCTAGTCAGCCATATGACTGAAAGCTTTAAAAAACAAAATCATAAAAAAGTCATGTAGATTATTCAGTCTCACCCAAGGCCAAATACTGAACACCTGCAGCTTGAGTCAGGGGGGCTAGCAAGACTGAGCCTGTCCCATCATTTAGGGGACAGACAGGAACACGCTGGAAAAAACCTTCATCCTAGCTATTGTGGAGAGTCCTAAAGACTGGAGCAGTGTACAGCCTCACTGCACCGCTAACAAATCCTGAAGCAAACAATTGCCATATCTCCATATGCTACATCTCCATTTGCCGTATATCTGTATGCTACATTTCCTTATGTCACATCTTCCATATGAGATGTAAAATGAGGCTTTCTAGCACCTCTTGATATATTAGATACGGAGCTATTTGCTAAAACCCATTTCATACTTGACATAATACTTCCTTCCTTAAAATTAATATCCTGTAAATTTTAAAAATAAATCTCCCTTCCCTTCCCTTCCCTTCCCTTCCCTTCCCTTCCCTTCCCTTCCCTTCCCTTCCCTTCCCTTCCCTTCCCTTCCCTTCCCTTCCCTTCCCTTCCCTTCCCTTCCCTTCCCTTCCCTTCCCTTCCCTTCCCTTCCCTTCCCTTCCCTTCCCTTCCCTTCCCTTCCCTTCCCTTCCCTTCCCTTCCCTTCCCTTCCCTTCCCTTCCCTTCCCTTCCCTTCCCTTCCCTTCCCTTCCCTTCCCTTCCCTTCCCTTCCCTTCCCTTCCCTTCCCTTCCCTTCCCTTCCCTTCCCTTCCCTTCCCTTCCCTTCCCTTCCCTTCCCTTCCCTTCCCTTCCCTTCCCTTCCCTTCCCTTCCCTTCCCTTCCCTTCCCTTCCCTTCCCTTCCCTTCCCTTCCCTTCCCTTCCCTTCCCTTCCCTCCCTCCCCTCCCCTCCCCTCCCCTCCCCTCCCCTCCCCTCCCCTCCCCTCCCCTCCCCTCCCCTCCCCTCCCCTTCCCTTCCCTTCCCTTCCCTTCCCTTCCCTTCCCTTCCCTTCCCTTCCCTTCCCTTCCCTTCCCTTCCCTTCCCTTCCCTTCCCTTCCCTTCCCTTCCCTTCCCTTCCCTTCCCTTCCCTTCCCTTCCCTTCCCTTCCCTTCCCTTCCCTTTCTTCTTTTGTTGTATTCTTTCCATCAGTTCCTCATCATTTCAACCCCTCTCCCCGTCCCTTCCCAGAAAATAAAACTCACTTCCCTTCTGTCTCACTATCCCTGATCTGAATGCCACCAACACCACTCTTTCTTCTCACATTTTGTGAATGAGCAGTGAGCCTGGTCAGAGACAACAGTCTGCATTCTCTAGCACCAAAGCTGAATTCAGGTTTGAAAAGCTGTATTAAAGGTTATAAGGCAAGTCTCCTGAACCTCTTGTGTTGGGTAAGTAGGTTAAGAGCTGAGCTAATATGAATGGGGAAAACATTGCCAAAAAGTTCCAGAATGGTCAAAAAAATCACATTCTTTTTAGTGAATTTACTATTTACTGTTGTAATTTAGTCTAATTTACACTATGCCTCTATTTTAAGTCTCAGCAAGTCAGAACAGCCCTAAAGCACACAGCTGTGAACAGGCATCAACATGAACAAACATGACTATATGCACAAACATACAAGCATGTCAAAATGGAAAAGCCTGCCTATTCCCATCACCCATTGCCCCCCTTCTGTACTGATTTGTTCTCCACCATGCTCCCTCACAATTTGCCCACTGATGTAATAAAAAGGGACAAAACAGACCCCAGCCTGCTCCAACCTACTCTGTGCTTCCCTGTCCAATGGGGCTGGTACTCCGGGACAGGTCCAGGGAGTAAGGATGCCACAAACCTAGGGCACAGAGCAGGCACCACGCCAGCACTCACAGGAAAGAGCAGGGTAAATGCTAGGATACAGGACACAGTTAGATATTGCTTGCTGAGAAGACAAAAAAAGTCAATTTGTCTTGGTGAAAGAGTCATAACAAGGTCTCTCCATCCACACCATCATGTGAAAGGTTGGATCCATATGCCCAGTCTTTAAAATATTGCACATGCACAGCCTGAAACACTGCATGGGTACTCAGACTCTGCAGAGGGTACTTAACTTCAGGTACTATAACCTACATGCTCAACTTTGTGCATAGCTTACAATAAATAAGGTGAAAATTATGCCTGAGTGTAGTCAAGGCCCGGTGTGTAGCAAACTGTTAAAGAAACCATCTCAAATTCATAGAGGTATTATTGTCTGTAACAGAAGTGTATAAAGTATTCTCTAGTTCTTATCATCTGTTATAAACATTTCAGTTGTTTCCAAACATTTTTCATTGCATAACTGGTGATATTAATGTAAAATTTTCCAAATGAAAAAGGTTCATAAGTAGTTTTCAGGAACATTAGGTGAAGCTGCCCACTTCCATGATCCCAGCAATATCTGAAGAGCCAATTAAAGAATGCATTTCAGGAAAGGTATGCATATCTTTCAGGGTACTGCAAAAGTTTACAATGTGGTGGAAATGCCCATGACAGATAATAGATTTCAACTCATTTGATCAAAGGAGCTTTGCGGGAAAAAAAAAAAAAAGAAAAAAAAAACACAGAATGAAGTTATTAAAGAAAGGTAAGTACTCTTTATTACACCTCTTTCAGCACACTGACTTGGAAAATGTAGGCATTTAGACAAAATGGTCTTGTATTTTCTTGTCCAGTGTTTGTTTCATGTGATCACTTGTGGGGCAGGTGCAGAGAACATCTCATTTTACACATGTTCTTGCATAAGAGCTTTGGCCTTGGAGCACCTGTTAGGGCCGGTTTAAGTTCTTTCTCCTGGACACAGACTCTCTCAGCTGTTAGTAATTAGAAAAAACAAAGCAGAACTACCACATGGATGCAGGCCCTGAGAGATGAGAATGCCAAAGAAAGCAGCACAGATTTTACAGGGATGCATGTCATATTTTTTCCCTTGGCAGTACAACCTTAGAACACCAGGGTGAACGCCAGCTACTCCCAGTGTCGAGCAAACAGAAAAGTGTTAGAGGTCTTTTAAACTTTGATCAGAAAGGAGAGCACCTAGAGGCAAGACATAATTCTGTAAAACAACTGGATATATAAATACGGTTTGGGAGAAATTCCATAGGAAAAGATGTTTTTAAAAATTTTGATTGATTGAAGCAGGATAGTTTTCTAAACACTTTGCAACTGCAGACTTGCACTAGCATTTGTTTTAGTTATTATTGCTCTTGCAGGTTGTCTCATCAAGCTAGTCTTTATTTGTAGCCTTAAAATGCTTTAGAAACCATTTTTAGCTTATGAAATTAAAGCATCTGTAGAGGATTATATATTTCAATACATATTAAATGGTTTCTACACTACAGAGATGTCATCTGTATGCAACCTGAAGATTTACTGACTAAATCACATTTTCTCTGGCAACATATACAAAACTTTACATTTGGCTTTTATCACTAAGTTTCAATCCAATTAGAATCTATTTCAATGGAAAAAAATGTGCTGATCTTAACAGGAAAAGAGTCAATTGATTAGTTATTTTGTGCCACAAAAAATAAATTTAATGAGACCAGTAATAGAGCACATTATACATAAAATACCTAAAAGTCAGCAAGAGATTATCTTAAGTTACTTCTGTCACCTATAAATTTCCTCCCGGATAATTTCATGGGGGGACATGCATTAACATGTGACTTTTTAAACTAAAAGAGAAGTTGATGTTTAATAAATCAAATGTAAAAGTTAAAATAGGTTAGAAAAAGGAAGATTAATAATGCCGTTCTGAGAATCTATTTATAAATTCTGTTTGTACTGAGATCACTGAAGATATTAACAAGATTTCAAATAAGAAAATTGGTAATGTCTATTTTTAATTTTCAGATGGAATCACATTCAAATATTTGGTAAAATTTTAAGCACCACCTTTGAACAGCATGTCCTTTTAGAGAGCTTCTGGAGTCATCTTTTATTTTTCCACTCCAAGAGGGTTAATTGGAAATGGCTAAAGAGAAAAGGATGGCTTCTGGTATGCTGGATTTAGGTGGTCTTCTTCAAAAGACATTAATAAAAAAATAAATAAATCACCTTGTACTCCACCCATTATTTTCTACTGTCATTGACATAAAAACACCATCAAACTGCTGTGTCTGCTGATGAATTTCCCCACCAGATAACGGACAAGCACATAGTACACTGTGCCTACTTTCTGTGACCCAGTTTTTCAGGGACCTCAGGCATTTTATACACTAGTAGTGGTCTACTGTACACTCTTTAGAGAGCTATTGTAGCAGCACAGCCCTCAAAGGTTGTTGAATATCATACATTAATTAATCTGTTTTAGTGTTCAATTGGTCCCACTAGTCCTATGCCAGTTTTTCCCTCTCAATCTCAAATTATTTGTGGGATGAATTCCCTCACACACACAGACTTAGCCAAAATGTTGCACTGTCAGTTCCAAACCATATAGCTGTGGAAAAAAAAATGAAAGAAATGATCAGTGTTACCATTTCATGATGGTAAATAATTTAATATTGATATTTTAACTAGATAAATTATAAACCCACCACAGATAAAACTTGCAATTTCAGGACAAGGCAAGAAATCCTGGTTAATGAACAGGGATGATAAAAAAGCTGTAGAATACTTATATTATTATAGTACTATAACATATTTAAATCAAGTCCTGGCTGATGAGTGAATAATGAGACATCAGTGGAATCACTGCCTTTAGATGATACTCAACAGCTGGCAAAATAGGATTTCTCCTGGAAGATCCAGCACAGTCACGAAGCTGGTGTTAGGATATGGTGCTGTGTTTTTCTGGCACCAGCTTTTTTTTTTTTTTGTGATTCCTGTTTGCTTCACCTCTCTGACCATGGAGTATTTAATGCCCGAGGTATGGCAGCAAGAGAATGAGGCAGCAATAGCAGACAGGAGGGGAGCATGGAAGTGATGTTGTTAAAGTCATCCACCATGTCACTACTAAAGGCTGGCTGTCAAAAGCCAACAAAAGCTGGCAAAGGGTACTTTTCTATTAGAGATCATTTGTAAAGATTTCAAGAAATCTTTGTTTTGACTACTGCTGCAGAGGAAGAAAAGAAAACAGAAATAAACACTAAAAACAACTTGACTTAACAAGGTGAAAGTAAGCAATGGCATGGAGAAAGGCTAGAAGCCTGATAACCTTATCACTTGCACAGCATGGTCAGATCTAATCTTTTTCTAAAACAAGCACTGGAAAAAGATGAAAGAGCTGATATATCTCTAAAGGTTTAGCAGGTCTAGAGACAGAAAGCAGCTTTCTACATGGGAATAATATAAACAAAGGAGATTAAGAGTTTACAATAGCTCTTTGAGAGAAGGCAACAATCCCCCAATTGGCACTACATTACAATGATTTTAATCATTCTAATGGGGGAGATGGATGTTTGAGAAAAAAAAATTCCATAATTATACTTTTAGGAGAAGAATTATTCTGCTTTTCTTAAGTAAAAAGCGCCTGTTAAAATTTTTTTAAACATGTGAAAAAGGGATAGTTAGTCCAGTATAGAATACAGACTATGAGAATCATTCCAGTTTGTTGAAAGAAGAGATGGAGGAGGGAAGACAGATAGAAATTTCTGCTTGAGTACAGCTTGAGTGTTTTTTGTTTTGTTTTTTTTTTTTTTTCCATGGAGTCTGTTTTTTGTTGTTGTTGGTTTTTGTTTCTTTGTTTGATTTTTTAATTTTTTATTATTATTATTTTACAAAGATGTAAAGGGGTGTTTTGTTTGATCACCACTTATCAACCAGTAGGAGAGTATTTTATGAAAACCCCATCCCAAATATTTTCACCTACTGTTCACATTACCAGTCTTAGGGGCAAAAGGTCTTGCCTTTACCGGTTGCTATTCTTTCACTGTCCAATGAAATTAAAGATCCAGTCTTGTAACTGGATGTAATGACTTGTAATATCTTGTAACTGTCTCACCACAGGCTTTTTTCTACTAGAAGACACACAAACATAGAGATGTAGGTAGAGGCAGAGTATAAAGGGACAGAAGATAAATCCCTATGGGAGACCTGACATTTTGTGTCCTGAGAATTAAGAGTAGTATGAGTCTCAGCCCCTACCATCAGAATCAATCCATAGGTGTGATTGCTAAATCGCTACTTTCTTCAAAGATGCTGTAATATGATGTGGCATTTCAAAGCCACAATAAAAACAGAAATGCAAAGACCAGCAAAATGACCTGTGAGGCTCAGCTATATGCTGCTTCTTCTCACAGACCCCTCTCCTCTCCTGTTTTAGAAATTGTTTTTTTCTTTCTGCTGTCTCCTGGATAGTGGCTAACTTGTAGGTCCTCAGATTCAACAACTGGGGCCCTTTTGTTTTAGGGTAATCACTAACATTGCCTAGCTTGCTCTCTTCAATAAAACAGAAGTGCTTAGACCAAAAAGGTTGTGGACCACCCAGCCTCAGACCTAGTCATACGTATGTTTATTTTTCAGTTTCCTTTTCTCTTTGGTGGAATATTAAATCAGAATCTTCTGCCTTCATAGGAGATAGATGCTGAGAGTCACAGTCCAGAAATGTCCAATGGTTCATTGAAGCAAAGTCACTCAATAATTGCTTTGAGTTTTAAAAGCAGTTAATCACACTTGTGATAAAACTTTGTTATTACTACAGGTTGACTTGGAATCTTGTAGCACAAAATAACAAACACAAACATCTGAGCAACAGATAATTCCCTTCAGCCCTGGTATATATGAGAAAGACTCATAACTGACAGTAGCACATCCTTATGCTTTGGAGCATAAGTTTCTGAAGGTCATAAGGGCATCAGAAACTTGTTAAAGGGGAGTTTAGAGTCTCGTGTTTCTGCTAAACACACAACAGAGAGCTTTATCACAGCATGGTACTGCTCTCAAAAAAGTCAGATTCTACTGCGCAGTCCTGTGCATTTTGAAAAGATGTTTATTTCAACCATTTCAGTTTGTTATTTCTATATAACTGGACTCTCTAAAAGAAAATACTCAGCAAGATCCAAGCAAGTTCTTGTTTTCCTTCCTGTTTCTTCCTCCATCTTTCTCACTATAGCCTTTCATTCTGCATTCACTATTTACTGCTCTGTGCACAAAGGTGAGTAAATGACTCCAATATCTCATGTCTAGCTTTATCTCCTAAACACAGTAACATTCTGAGTCAGGAGCCAGGCCTGGCCAACTGTTTGTCTGATACCTTGCAGGTTGATGGTGTTATCAGAACTAAATAATGTTGCTCGCTAGCCTAATCAAAAATAAAACCAAAACCAAAACAAAACAAAACAACAAAAAAAAAACTTGATGGATGAAAATGGATGGAAAACACACCCACAGATATAGATTGTAAACATATATTTTCTGTCTGGCTCTAAAGGTGAGTGACTAAATGGTATTGCAGATGTACCAAAGTATGGATCTTGGGAAGGTGGCCTGACCATGTCTCGACCATCTATCAGGACAAGTCTTGGAGTCACACCATCACCCCACACAGACTAGTTTTGCCTGGAAGAAAACCCCATTGTGTTTCTGGGAGGAAGCCATAGTGCACCTTGGTCTTCAGGGCACCTGCTAGGTGCACCCTTTCAGCCCTCAGCCACCTTGCTAGCACCTTCCAACTCCATCAGTACAAGAGAAGATGTACATTCCCAGAGCCATCAAGACAGCTTTTCTCAGGAGTACTTTATCTTTTTGATGAAGTCATGAACATGCTGTCGTGTCATTGCTCTGCTGTTGTTTGTGCTTGAAAACCAAAGATTCACACAGACACCAGAGCAGCAATACTACAACAGCTCCAAGGAAGAGCTGGTGCTACAACTTTATGGCCAAGATTGTATCTCCTGCTTCCAAAGAGTTTCTGTGCTGGTGGCATGATAATGATTTCAATATTTGCTTAAATTTGCTTAAATAACTTCATCAAGAAAAAGTTAAAGCAAGAAAAAGGCAAAACTTTTCTAAATGCATAACAGATGCACCAGTGCATGACGGGATGAATGCAGAACAGACTTGGACCTGTCATCACGCTCCTCACAGTCACATTCTTCCTGCAGCTCATGTGGCCTACACCTGCAATATACTGGCAACGAGGCATGAGAGGCTCCCAGGTTCAAAGCAAAGTCTCATACCTTTGTTCCTGCCTGCAAGCTTTTTTACTTTTAACCTTTTTCCTCCCTGTCATCAGTGTTTTATTTTGCATGTAGCAGCTCTGACTATATACCAAGATGTTTGGATTTATTTTTGTGTGTGTTTCTTTCTTTTTTTTTTATTTATTTTTAGCATAGAGGATACTCATCAAAGCAAAGTATAGATAGTAGAGCTAAAAGTTACATAAAAAGTCACAAATAATGAATGCTAAGTATGTTTAAACATAAGGACTCTTGTCAGTCTCTGAATATTTGCTGCAGTACATGAATATAGATTTTTCTTTAACATGTTATGAAAAATCAGAACTTTATTCTCACTTCTGCATTTTTTCCTCCAGCAATACCAAAGGGTTCTTCAATCAGAATCAGTAATGGTTAGGAGTAAGGGTCAATAACCCATCTCTAGGGTGTTTTAAATGGGGAGAGGAGTGTAAACTGGTGGCACAGTAAGTGAGGGTTAGGTCTTCATTTATCAAAGGCTGCAAAAATACAGAGAGACCAGTCATTGCTAGAATCTGAAAAAGTATATCATTTGCATTAATAGCCCTTGCTCATACAAGAAGGACATTCTTTGAAGATTGATGTTCAAAAGCCGTAGTTCCCAATGACCTAGGGAAAAAGAAAACATAATAAACAAATAAAATAATAATAATAACAATAATAATAATAATAATAATAATAATAATAATAATAAACAACGAGGAAATGGCAAGGCTACAACACTCTTTAGGTTTGTAAACTAGTCTAAATAGATTTCTTTGACTTAAGAATTCCCATCCTTTCTTTTTCCAGCTACCTGTAGTTAAATATGCCAATGTGTAACTGGAAGTTAAAGTGTAAGTGAAAAATATCTATACTTGCTCTGATGCTTTTACATCTGCACAGCACTCCTAGAAATAAAGTCCATATATAGCTACAATAGTATTCTGTACATTTATGTGCATCTTAGTGTACATATTTCTGCTCTTAAATGTTTCTAACAGCTATCTCTCTCTGACACACACTCACTGCTGCACATCAGGACAAAAGCTTCCCAGACAAAGTAACCAAAAAATTGTGTACTATACACTTTTTGTGCTTTTAGGAATCCTGCAGTTTATTAACATCCTGAAGTGAAGACATTGGACAGCCTTTACTCTTGATTTTTGGAAAGTGGCTTTAAACACATTCTTAAAAGAAACAAACAAACAAACAAACAAACAAACGATTATATAATGTTGTGACAGTTTGCTATCTGATTTTGTCTGTTCTGTACCATTTCTGTAATTTACCCCAAGCCTCCTAGCATTAGCTGGTATATGACATGTCAGGGCCAGAATTCATAGTGACTAAAAAAAATTCTTCTTAAAGTAAGGTAGGAGCTTGTTGAAAAACAGTGGCCAGCTTTGTTACAAAACACGAAGTTTTAGTCAGTATTGAACAGACAGTTATTTTTTAATAGCAGTTTTATAAATCTTTTGGAGGCTTTTCTTTATCTATATTTAGACTTAGCTCCCCTCAAAACTCTTTTATTTATCTTCTTTCAACAATGGAACTAATACGAACTTCACAGTTTGCTTATTTCACTTTACTCATATTTTAGTATTCAGTTCCATACAAAGAATGCTAACACTGAAGAACCTAAAAAAGAAAAAAGCTGCACAGAACTGACTCATTTAGGATGAACCTAGTATGGTTTCTGCCTCCCCACTAGATCTTAGTTATCTGCCCTTTTTCTGCCTCAGGCTAAAATGAAAATGACCATCCTGCTTTTAATCCCAGCATTTATCATAGTTTGTAGTTCTGCAAAACCAGATAACAACTCCAGAAAGCACTTAGAGCTAAAAGTGAAAACTGAAGTACGTCGGACTGTCTACAAGTATGACCTGTCTTCTAGAAGTGCAGCCCAGCCACAAAGGGTCTATGAGCAGGTCACTGACGCAACCTACACTGAAGTCAAGACTGCCCTCAGCTGTGATGGGACAAAAAATCAAGACCATGATTCTGCTGCCTCAAAATGTCCCATGGACCCAGCAAAAATAAAATAAAATAAAATTTGAAGCATCCCTGATAAGATTACACCAGATCCAGGAGAAAGTCCCACAAGACCCTATTGCCACTTATAGTTGCACCTCATCTCTTGTTTTTCCTCTAGGGTATCAAACCCAGATGGCATCAAGGATTTTGAAGTTTCCTTGGGTTTTGCAACATGATGTGCATATTCTCATTGCGCATCACGAAGATCCCATTACTTTCAGTGAATTATTTTTTCCAATTATTGATTTTACAAAAATCATTCCAAAATTAAAATATATATATATAATGCCACAATGGCATTTTAATGACTTAGTAAAGCTGGCAAAGATCTTGGAAATACAAAACTTGCTTAGTTTAGACCATTTTTATAAAGTCAGAAGAGACTTGATGGTGAAGTTCTTAAACAGTTAGCATTTCCTCTGTCTTTAGTTTTTAAATCAAGAATCCATTTTTGATTTTAAAATTATTCTTTCAAATTATAACTTACACCAGAACAATGAAAAGAAACTTTGAAAACTTAAAAATGAAGCTCTAAAAAGTAGTTGATAAAATTACTTCTGAAAAATCTTGTCATATAGAAAAACTGATTATTTTTAGGCAGACTACAAATGATCACGGTCCTTTTCGGGGGGAAAGAAAAAAAAAAAAAACATCTAAAGGTAATTCTTGTTTCTTTTCAGGACAACTACAGTTTATATGTTTTCAATTTTACAGATAATTTCAGATTTTCTGTAGCATGTGGATGTGGCCTACATTCCAGTTAAGAAACTGATGAAAGTTTTGTTGACAGCAATTAGAGTTTAGTCAGATGGAAATCTTTACAGAGGACACTGAGATGTTGCTTAAAAATTTACATTAATTCCACGTATTCTTTCACAGAAAAAAATGTGGAAAGCAGCAATGAAAAATATGAGAAAAGACAATGGCATTCATGTAATCCTGAAGAGATTCAAATTACAGTGAGTATGTATATTTTCATACATTTTTACATAGCACTTTATCTGAATGAGAAGGCATATATTAATAGAAAGATTATTTTCCCTGGCTTACATTGGCATTCTCAATAACTTATTCATCACAATTAAGTAAAAATTATGAACATGTGGAAAACTTGTCAAACAGTTCTAAACAATGTTTTCTAAATAATCACATAAAGAGGTCATCTGTGGGTTTTTTTTGTCTTTTGTTTGTTTGTTTTTGTTTGTTTGTTTCTCCAGAACATTCAACAAGTCCTCTTTGTCAGTAAATGATGTAGGTACCTACATCAATAATTTCTGGCAAATACATGATGGGTGAAGTCATTTAAAGAGCCATTCTAGAAGTTGAACTAGTCTGGAGGTGGGGATTTATTTGACATAATGTCTCCATAGGAACTGTTCCAGTAGTAAGTGATACAAAATCCTTTGATCTAGCTTCCAAAAATAAATAATGACTCATATAAGTATTCATGTACTTCATTATATGCAAATAACAACTGCAAGAGAGATTCTCATTCTCAACATCAGTGTGAAATACTTGCCATGAGAATATCACCACTTTTGTAATAACCGTGTCCTGATCAGCAAGTTTGCTTTGAAGAATCAAGTATAATAGACAAAGTAATCATAATGATTTTTAAAAGTATGAGTTTTCTGAAGAAAAATAAATTAATAAATAAATATCTGTATGAGGAAAGTAAATACAGTTGGAGATAGTCTAAGAATACTGCCCTTTGGACACACAAGAACTACAAGTATTAGTGGGCTAAACATTTTTACGTACATATACATTTTGTACCTGCATGCACGCCCATTCATCTAAGATGATGCCTCGAAAAAGTTTTAAAGCTGAATGACTTTGAGGAGTAAGTTATATTTCCAATGATGGGACAGAGAAACAGAGGTTCATTCATGATGGGACAGAGAGACAGAGGTTCCTTCAGACAGTAAATACTTAATTCATGTTTCTGTTTATAAGACCTGAAGGAAAACTGGTCAAAAAAAAATGGAAGCTTCAATTCAAATTTAACTTGAGGGGACAGGTAATACGAGGTAAATGCTAGCTGACAAAATTAAATTCTACACAGTGATTTTGGGGGACTGGTCAAACATTCTCTTACGTAACGCATTCAATTAGGAAAATACAAATATATTTTTTTCTACTCTTATTTTCTCCTAATTCCTATGGCTGTATGAAGTAGTTTCTCTCACACAAGATTTTAAAGCTGTTTTATATCTGTCTACCAGCTGAGGTTTCCAGGGCATCTTCTCCATGCTATGTATAACAGGAGCAGTTTCCTGCTTACACAGTGGTAAGAGGCTGGATGGGGAGTTTCCTTCCCTGTCATCAATGACAGTAACTTCACAGTTATGCCAGCCTTCACTGTATGCCAGCCCATACAGCAGCTGAACTGGGAGTACTGGCTGTTGTTTCATTCACAATGTGTTCTTGTTACCCAATTATACTTGTAACATTTCTGTTTATTATTTTTGTAATCTTTGACTCTGTCGTGTATTAGTGTCTCTATTTATTCTGTGCAACTAAGGGCACAAAGGTATCCTTAGGAGACAGGAGACAGCTCAGGAGACAGCTCAGAAGACAGAAAACTAAATCTGTAAACTATATATACCTCACACAGTTTATGATAAATAAATGTGAGTTATACTGTGTTTCTGGTGCAGAGTAGCACAGCATATAGTATGGTGATCACTTAGATGATGCAATTCCCAGTTATTCTGAGAACTGTATGTAGTACTGAAATGCTCACTTGGGTAAGCTGTAGCATTGCAGCTTCAGGTCTACAGCTTAAAGTTGCTCACAAATTGATTTAATTACATGCCCTTTTCTTTGCACAGTTTAAAGCTTAAAAAACAAACAAACAACTTTATTTTCATTGTTTGACAGAATTGAAATCTGAAACATACTAGAAATTTTAAACTTCACAACTGATAGACTATGTCTGAGACTTACAGCCTCTACAACGAGCCTTTAAGAAGCAGATAAAATCTAAAGTATGCGTTTAAGGTAGAAAAAATTCAAATACATCCTCAACTAGCTCTCCAATGCCTAATTACAATTTTAATGTCAATTTTGTTAAAGAGTTACTTCTTTTTCACCTTTAGATTGTACTATTGAAAGTTCCAATTTCTCAATGCAAATAATGAATTGTCATACAAAAAGCTCATAGTATCCTTCAATCTTCAATAATAATAAGCCAAAGCAATAGGAAGATTTTTCTAAGTTGGGTTTCCCAAGGCCAAGCATTCTTCTATGTGGTAAGATAGTAAAACAGAGTTGAATTTGGCTCTAAAATGAAGTTTTTTCATTTCCTCTTACTATCAGATAGAAGTTCCTTTGGAAAGTCTTGTACAAAATAAGTACTCTCTTGAAATATTAAAATGCCTTGGAATAAAATCAATTGGATCATGAGTTACTCTCTTTTACTCTGATAAAAAGTAGAGGTGCTATTTCCTACCAGTGTGTAACTGTTAATATCATACATCAATTTGTATTGCTTTTTAACTGGTATTGGAGTGTTTTTTTCCTGCTTTTGATAATAATAATTTTGATAATTTGGTATTATTACCACTGCGTTATGACACTGTTACTCTTCATATATGTATATAGGGTTATATATATATATATGCGCACAGGCATAAGCTAAAGATCAGGCTTATCCTTCAGTCCTCATTTTCAACATTTACATATTGACCTGAGCTTTGGCTCAATTTTAGAATGAGTTACTTGTCTAGTAAGGAAACTCAGGTTTATAGTAACCTTCTCCATTAATTACATGAATAAAATTGCCCAGACTCAATTGCCTACCAACACAAGGCAACTTGTTCTGTGAATTCAGTGATGCAGTATCAGAAAAGTGAAAAAAGTGTTAGGAAAGTACCACTGTAAGCAACAAGACACAGAGGTGATTTTGACACCTGTGAAGCCTATCTCTTAATCAACATGAATTAGAAACAATCTATACAAATTTGGTAATATGCTAAATGATAACAACACTGAACTCCTAACTATGTAACTATGTAACACAGGAGGCTAACATACCCTTATTGTACAGAGATACTGTGTATAGGCAGAGAAGAAAGTGAAATAGAGCATTTCTTCCAGGGTTGATGCAGTCTTACTGTGGTTGTAGTTTTAAACCTCAAGGGGAATAAATACTCCCAATACAATCAAGCTTCATGTATGCTTGGCTTATAAAACAAGATTTCTTTGCCCAATTCCAGAGAGTAAAATGATAAAAAGGACAGGTAACATAAAACCTGCATGCCATATGATAAACTCCAAATTCAAGATACATGAAAGCATGTAAGAAAGAAACAATATTTGACATGTCTTTACAGCTCTGATGCCTGCTGTTATATGATAGTCACACACTTCTGGTGATAGTTTCTCTTTTCTCCTATGCACATGTGGAATATCACTTGCCATTAGAGATGGTGAACATCTTTTCAAACTTTTGACTAAAATTCACATCATATTTTCTACACGTACCTTTGCAGCCACTCTCTGACCGCCTTTATTACATGCAGAGAAAGATCCCCCTTTATTACATGCTGAGGAAGCACACAGAGGGAATAGCCAAAGACAAAGATAACTGAACACCAGAGACTCACCACTATCCTACATTAATACGTAAGGAGGATTGAGCACTTTACCTCTAAAATAACTAACAATTCAAAAGCACACCTTAAAGACAGTATTTTTTTTTCCAGTTTCTCTCTCTTCCTTCTCATTACCACCCTTTATTTCACCTCCTTCCCTTCATAGCTCCCTCTCTATTATTTTCCTATCTACAAGGTAAAATAATTTGGAGGACTGCAATCACAATATTATACTTCCAGTTATATATAAAACACTTGGATATCTTCTAGCAAAACCTTCCGTGCTTCATTTTATCACCTGTGAAAAACACCATTACAAGACCCACACTTGATAACTTGTGGAAGAAAATTTGGCATTTAACTTTCCAAATGAGGAGGTAAGCCAACTTACAATATTAAACACACATGGCATGTTAATAGCAACAACAGATAATCTAGCTGTACAAAAAAGCATGGCATAAAGCGCAAATAGAATTCAAGTCTTTACTAGTAAATTCCCAATCCAAGCTTAACTAAAGAAAAAAATATGAGTCATACCCTACAGTTATTATTAAACTTTATTATATTATTAAATATTTTTATACATGACTAAAACTCTCACTAAACGTAACATTGATGTGATAATAAAATTCATAAAAACTTTGCTCCTTTTTTCCCTGATTGGTTTCCATACACTTTTCTCACCAATCTCTTTTTATTTATCCTGCAGTAGTGATATGGACATAAATGAAAAAATCCCAAACACCTGTTGTTTTTATAATGTATTTTAAATTAATTTTCATTTGCCTTCTGAAAAACATCCTGGAAACATGTAGGTGCTGAAATCCAGATATTTGGCACACAGCTGAATCAGATGCAGGTGGAAATTAGCAGTGTGTATTTTCCTAAAATGAGTATTTACTTTCTCATAATTGCAAACAGCTTAGTCTTAATAAAGAAACATTCGCTCTTCTGAGTGGATATTTACTTTACACTTGAAACTGGAACTTGCAACTTGAGGGCTTTACTAATGTAAAAGAACCCAAAGATTTTTTGAAAGCCTGGCTTTTGGTGCTTAGACCACATGAGTGCTTGACCATACTTCTTTACTGGAGATTCTCTTTTAGCTTTCCTGGTCGTGCCTTTGATGGCCTGAGCCCTTCCGAGAGCTGCTTATGGCCAGAGACCACAAAGCACATGCCATGTGGGGACTTTTGGTCACAGGTAGCAGGCAGCAGCAGGGAGGTCCCAGGTAATATATCATCCCGCTGGACAGGAAGCCTGCTCCTAACCAGGGCAGGTTAGCCAGCACTGTCAGTTTTCCTTCCCTAATTCCATACTGAGCTCCCCAATAGCCTCAGCACCATCAGAGCTCCAGAGCTGGGGAGTCACCAGCAACTGAAAGGCCTCACAGGATACTCTTGAGTAGCATAAAATATAAAGCTACTTTTCTTTGTGGATAAGGCATATTAAGCAAATTATGCAAGAATCTGAAACATGCTCTTGCATTATGAGAACTTTGAAGTGGCAGCGCAGATATTGAACATCAACTAAAACATCAGGAAATAGAGTCAAAAAAAAATAAAGAAAATATCTGGTACTAACAGTACTAGTCTTCAGTGGTATCCTACCTATTAAAAATTTGATGTCTGTTGGTGTGGACAAAGTGAACTACAAAATTTGTGTTTGTTTCTATTTGAGACAAACATGTCTTGAACTAAATGGAAAGCTGCAAAGCTGACATACCAAGATTATCACTGATGATAACACGAGCACTCAGAAACATCACTGCTTGTCTGAGACATGAGAAGGAGCAGAAAGGATGATCAGTAAAACTACAGCAGGAAAGTACAGCTGCACTTCTTGGCAGTGCTTTTCAAGTTTCGCTGTACTACAACGTGGTTCTGTTACAAAAGAAAATGTCAGTTTTTTCCTTCCTATCTAGCAACAAAACTGTGCAATTAGTTTTAAAAGAAATAGAGCACTTGTAAGAAAAACTGTGTTGAATGGGGTACATACAAAGAAAGCAATATAACACATGCTTGAAATTAGCTTTTTATAGCATTTATCAATAAAAGAAAGTCTAAACAATACAAGAGTAGATAAGAAAACAGAAAAAAATATATATAAGCATACCCACAATTATGGACTTTGTTCTTGAAATCACAAGTCCTGAATTAGGGGTAAACCAGGTACTTGTACTCCAAGTAGCTGTGAGACCAACTGATACTCAGTTCCTTGCTCTAGAATGCAAGATGCCCAGAAAAGATTAATCTTCTAATTTACCATTCCCATTTCTCTCTCATACAAGCAGGAACACTGAATGTGAATTCTGTGCTTCTGCAGTAGGTAGGTACCTGTGTATATATAAAGAGAATAATGCGCACCAGGTGGAGCTTGCCATTACAGCCAGGGCAGAGATCACTGACCTTCTTACTGGGCACAACCAAGTGGGGCAGGCATGGGGCAGTCACACCCCTGCAGGTCCTGCAGGCATGGGGTAGACACTGGGGACTCTAAGAACACAGGACAGCCCATAATTTTATTGAGTTTTCCTTGCCTTGCCTTTGTGTCCAATGAACTAAATTAAACTTGATAGAAAAAGGGGGAATGGTTTTAAACCAAAAGAGGATAGATTTAGATTAGATATAAAGAAGAAATTCTTCACTCGGAGGGCGGTGAGGCACTGGAACAGATTGCTCAGAGAAGCTGTGGATGCCCCAGCCCTGGAGGTGTTCAAGGCCAGGCTGGACAAGGCCCTAGGCAACCTAATCTAGTGGGTGGCATGTCAGACCATGCTGGATGGGGCAGGGGTGTGGAATGGGGGGGATTCTATGATACCTAATACAAAACCAGACTGTTTATCAGTAGTGTGAACCTATGATCGATATTAAATATTGACCGATATTGATATACAATAGTTGTTAAAGGAGGTCACGTTTCTGATTCTTAATAATATTCAAGCCTACCAATCTTGACTTAAAGTCACAAGTTCTCTTATTTTTCTGCCATTTTCCAAAAAAAAAAAAAAAAAAAAAGTCAGAAGCTATTTGAATGATGTCTGGTTTGTCTATAAAGTAGAAAACTGTACTGTCAAATGAAACAGAAGTTCTTCCAAAAAATTATTACTAGATAAACAAGGCTGGGGATAACTTGTGAGTTTCAGAATCACAATACTGTGGATTTTTTTTCAAGCAATTTGAGGCACTCAAGAATCAGCAGGACTTTACAAATCATATCAGAAATTGAACTGTGAATTAATTCAGAACACATTACCATTGGAATAAAAAACTTTAAAATTTTAAATTAGCCCTCATCTGGAAATTTAACACCACTTAAACATTCATCCCTGAGCAGCAAAACGATCGTTATTTAATGGCAATATACCTGAAGTTCATAATTCTATATATCATCAATAAAAGAGGAACAAAAATGTAATTTAACTGGACTACTTCCCTTAAATGTTATATGTACTAAAGTGATTCAGTTTTTACGTAGAGCAAGAATAACACCTCTTCATGTTTGACCTTTTCAGTCTGAACAACTTAATTTAAAATCCTATTTTAAAAAGTGCATTTATCCTTCTGCCCTTTGGGTAGAATTCACACAGAATAAGTCACCACTCTTCCACTGTACTTCGTTTCACAGATATGCTTTGGGGAAGGGCACTCCTGACATTGCCTTGGCACATGAGGCAACAAGGCACAGACAATGGCTGTTAGAACCAGACTTCGGCATCCTGGTTCTGTAAACACCACCAGCAGCATTTCATAGATGAGTGGCCTTGTTAGCTTGTATTTTAGGAAACCATATTGTAGGTCCTTACGAATAGGAAGAGTTGTTTGAAGCAATAAGGATTTCCTTCATCCGCCACTTAGAAGTTACAAAGACTGATCTGAAGGCCACAGAAAGGAAGAGGATGCAATCTTATTGGAAAGAGACCACTGAAAGATAAAATCCCAGATTAAAACAATCAGATTAAGATTTTGGTCACCTGACAAACTAATATTAAATTATTGGCAGCTAATTTTTCACATAACTCTTTTTGTTTTTCATGACTTAATGTTCAGTCTTTGAAAAGACATTAAAAGGAAGAACACATTATTCAAATAACAATTATTAAGATTAATAACATTATTCAAATTATAATTTTTCAAGTGCCATTGGAAAAGGAAAAAAAAAATCAATGACAGGACAAAAAAAAAAAAAAGCATAATGGAAAGTGAGGTAAGGCATACAGACCTGGCTCTGTCTACCCTTCATTCCTGTACCTGCCTCAGGCAACTGCAGCTCATGAGTGACTTCTACAGTTTTCCTCCCTCTTTCAACTTGCACTTTGCTCACATGGCATGGCCCTGAAGACAAAATCTATATGTGAAATCCCTGAAGTTATTAAAGTACAGCTGTATGAGGGACATTTTCTTTTGTTGGATACATTTTTTTTTCTAAAATCACATATAAATGTTTAATTTTTAACATAGAGAATACTTGGAAAAAATAAAAAATAAAATTATTTTTCCATTAAGTAGTATACACTAATTTTACATTGTAAACATTAATGAAGACTTACTCTGTTATACAGAGACCACAGAAAAGAAGGATTGACATTTTAAAAATATTCTGAAGTAAAGGTCAAGGATAGCGTCCCTTCTATAACTGACTGAATAGACACTTTAAATTCCTGAAGCCATATAGCCACTGGAGTGGATCTTCTTCAATAGCTTAAATTTACTATCCACCTGAAGAGGAATTATTTTGTTATTTATTTTGTTATTTTGTTATTTATTGATCATCCACTGTCTTTTGTATGTTGATAATTGGTATGTATAACAAAGCAGCTTCCTTGTACTATTCATTACATTGTCAGCATATTGGATGTGTTTCTCAGCCAATGTGAAAGCCACAGTTCATTCTAAATGAGGTGCAATTAATTGAAATTTGTCATTTTTTATAATATCTGGACTACAAGAATAAATCTGTTTCTAGATAATGGTGTGTGTAAGGCACCACAGTGACTAATCTGGGCATAGTCCTGATGTCACTAAAGCAGGTCCAAGACTTCACTCTGCCCTTGTTTTCCTCTAGTATGATGGGTCACCTTTTTACACTTGGCCAACTCAACAGAGGTGCTGTACTTCATATCGGTAGAATTTGATTAAAATATAAACATCAAATGTGGTATCTAAATATCCATTTCTAGTACCTAATTGCCAAAATCACTCTGTTGGACTAAGCAGTTTTGAATGCTTACCTAATAGTATTTCTCTCCCAGTGTTTCTCTCTGCTTACACAACAAAACACGTTACTGATTTTTGTCTGTGTCTAAATCATAGTTCCTCTTTAGGAATATGTTCCCTTTGCTTAACTAGATGATGTTAAGTAGAAACACTGTAAGGTTATTATGAACATTTAGAGTTTTTATTTGCTGTTGAGTTAGCACCTCAACTGCAGGTTTGCAAGGCTTGTTGTTGATAAGGGAGCGGTTATGCTGCGTAGCTGGTGTAAAGTAAGAATAATTGTCACAAATATCCAAAGTTTTAGCTTTTGAATGTGGTCAGAATGAAGCAGATCTTTTCAGAAGCTTGAGCAGTTAAATTAATCAAATGACCACATATTTTATATATAAGACCCATTCTTTTTGACAAATCTGATTCTTCAGTGCTTTAGTACTGGAGTGTTCATTTGTTGGCTTTTTCTTGCTTCTGTTTTTGCTGTTTCCCCATTCTGTATGCACAACATCTAGTACCCATCCTGCCATTCACTCTTCCTAAATTCATAGTGCTCTGCCCTGCCCTTAAAATATTATTAATAGCAGCTGGAAGTGTCATGGCAAGCCGCAATGAATCCTCAATGGATTCCAAAAATCAACTGTGAGAAGACAACGCATTCCTTGCAGCTGCCTAGGCTGCCTAATAATAAAAAGATGCTATATATTTGTGGGAAATGGACAGAGATTTAAACCCCATTTTCAGTAAGCACTTCAGATAGCAGCAAGCTTTGGCTGTAACCAGTCAGTAGCCTAAATGGTTCACATCCCTTTAGTTTCCTGAATATCCATATCCCATTACTTATTCTCTATGATAAGTAAAAACTCACTTTGTTAGTGAGTTCATTTCTGTATGTTACTTGCCAAATTTAATAATAATGAACCTGTGTAATGTGTATTTTGTGAGTTTAGAGATTATGTTCACAGTAGCTGTTTCATTTTTCCATAAAAGTGAATAAGATATAATATAGTACAGTACAGTACAATACAATAGTTCAGTTTAAAATACAAAGACCATCTAGTCCAACTGCCTGACCAGCTCAGGGCTAACCAAAAGTTAAAGCACATTACTGAGGGCATTGCCCTAATGCCTCTTGAACACTGACAGGCATGGGGGCATCAAACACCCCTACAGGAAGCCTGTTCCAGTGTTTGACCACCCTCACGGTAAAGAAATATTTCCTAATGTCCAGGCTGAACCTCCCCTGGAACAGCTTTCCGCCATTCCCACATGTCCTGCCATCGGTGACCAGGGAGCAGAGGCTGGCACCTCTCTCTCCACTTTCCCTCCTCAGGGAGTTGCAGAGCAATGAGGTCGCCTCTCAGCCTCCTCTTCTTCAGGCTGGACAACCCAAGTGTCCTCAGCCTCTCCTCACAGGACATGCCTTCCAGCCCTTCTACCAGCTTCGTTGCCCTCCTCTGGATGCTTTCAAGGACCTTAACATCTTTTTTATACTGTGGAGCCCAGAACTATACACAATATTCAGGGTGAGGCCAACACTAGTTGGCTAGATAGTAGGACAATCACCTCTTTTGACCTGCTGGCTGTGCTGTGCTTAACGCACCCCAAAATGCAGTTTGCCCTCCTGGCTTCCAAGACATATTGCTGGCTCATGTTAATCCTGCTGTCAACAGTTCTCTTTAAAAATCTTTATACTGAAAAATAGAATGACAGTGCTTTCGATTAAATGAGCCAGATCTTCAGCTACAGAAGGATAACTTTATTTCACTCCAGTGGGAGAAAGTTGTTCAAAAGCCAATTCCCCTGACCTAGAGGATCTTCCTTGACTTCATCTCTCCTGTTGGACTTTTCCACTTTGTAATTAAACATTCACTGGGTAAGAGGGAAATAAAGAATAATGAAGAAAGGAAAAAATAAGCCCTTTGTAGAGGTTCCAGTTTTCTGGTCCAAGGAATATTTAATTATTTAGACAAAGTGGAACTACTTCTCTGGAGAGGCTGAGAGAGTTCCATGGTGTTTCAGTCCAATAGAAAAAAATTGACAGAGGAAACCCAGTGTATAAATCTCAGTAAGGGAAGAGGTATCTTCTTAGCTGTTTCAAACAACATAAATAAAATTATATTTACTAACTGAGTTGAGAAGGAAAAGTTGATTAGAAAGTTCATTGTCCTTGTTCAGATGTTTCACATTTCTTTAGAGTTATTACTCTATTCTTAAATTAGTCAGGTAGCCATTAGGGAAGGAAAGCTTTAATGCACTTGTTTTTGTAACATATATGGTATATTTGTTGTGATGACTTGTCTTAAATTATTACACAAAATTTTCTAATCTTTAGCAAAGCCTGAGAAGGATGCATCCTGAAAAAAAAAGGACGATATTTCTCACAGGAGAGAGATTTTTAAGGAAGGGTGATTAAGTAGTTATGTTACATACAGTGTGTACCTTTACCAGTGACATGTGCTGAATCCAGCTGATAGGTCAAATACACAAGTGAAGTTTTAATGAAAACAGATGCCCACAGGATCCTAGAGCAGCTGCATCTGCCCATTGTTCCATGTGTAGAACATCTTCCCATTGCTTCGCAGTGCTGCACTCCCCCACTTCCAAGAAACTAGGGGCCTCTTAAAACAAGGTTGAAAGGAGAACGTCTTGCTAGTCAGCTGGCAACATATCTGCATTTTTAAGCTAGCCTGGATACAGCAGAGGAGAGCTTAGATTTTGCTATGTGACTGACCTCTCTTAGCCAAGTTCATAGCAGTGTGAGCTATCAAATATGACAGACTCTTGGCAAACATTTGCATGCATTTGGCCAGAACCTCTTCTAAGCCCAGCTGGGATCAATTAAACTAAATAATAGTTCTTGCAATAACTAGTTCCTACCACACTCTTCAGAAATTGCTTAGTGTTCAAATGTAAATACTGTTAAGTTCATACCTTGCTTACCCTTCCCCCATTTTGCAGAAACTGTGACAGAAGTTCAAACCTAAGATTTTTAAAGCAAGCTCTTAAAGATTGAATAAGAAACATAATATGTACAGGCATGCATTCTTGTCTTCTTATTTGCCATGAAGAATTCTATTCTGTTCTTGTAATATCCCAAATACATATTAATATATATATACATATTAATCTCATTAAATGGATATCTCATTAAATGGAGTATCTCATTAAATGTTTAGTAAAATGAGTTTAGCTAAACTCTTCTCAAATCCTGCCTTCCACTTTTGGACGATTTGATCAAAAAAGCATGTGTTGTGCTATAACTCAAGCATTTCCAGGGCCTGATAATACATTAGGACAAGATTTTTTCTAAGTTTTTCTTAGTGATTTTACTACTGTATGGAACTTTGCTGTAAGCAACATGAATAAACAGTCTCATCTTTTAAATGAAGGAAAACAATGTAATTGGAGCAAATGCATGAATGTTTTTCATTGTAACTGAAAAGCCAAATTATTTTCCATTCAAGTAAACACAGAATCATTAAAAGTTAATTTCTATAATCCAGTAATCTCCAGATCTTTCCTGAGAGGAGCACATGATAAAGTTATGCATCATAACAGGTAGTTACTCTGAAGCCAAACAGTATTTGCACAATTGCAAAGTACCTGATCATTCTATCAATTACAGAGGAACACAGTTCTGTACCTAAATAAAAAGAAATTAATTGCATTTTTTTATTGTTATTATTTTTTGAATAAATGTCATGTAGCTTTACATGGTAGATTTACAAAACCTAATGTAACACTAAGAAAACACTTGTTCTGCTAGGTACTTGAATTCCGTTAGACTGCTCAGCTGCTTAAAGGCCCTTGATGAATGGAAGCCAAGATTTTTATGATCCTGTGAAATGTCCAGTGCTACCCTGGAAGAGTACACTATTTTGTCATTACATTCCTTGGGTAATGACTTTCCCCACCAAGTATTCTCCCCTTATTTGAAGAGCTGCAATAGCCTGTCCAGCCTAGGCTCTGTCTGCAATATTCTGCTAACATAACAGACGAGCTTGCAGAGGTTCTGCAAGCATTCAGATTTTAAACACTATTAAATTTTGCAAGGATAAGTCACGAAAATTATGGCTTACTTTAAATAAGCAGTATGAATAGCAGAAAACTTGTAACTTCACTTGACTTAAAAACAATTCCTAAGGTGAAGAGTCAGAGAATGGCTGAAGGCACCAAGATAACCAGTTAAGTCTTCCTCTGAGAAAAGATCAGTAAACATGGCATTGCAGGTTCAAAATGTATTATTTTTACATAATCTTGGAGAATATGCTCATTTCTCTAGGAAAAGGGAAAGTTTTTTTTATAGTTATCAATACTACCAATTCAAGTATGATCTGCAAGCATAGCTGAAATTCTTATCCACCACTGGCAGTACACATTGCCCATCTTAACCTGCACCAGCAAAATGACATAAGCAGCTTATCATTTTGCTCTCAGGATTACACAGTCCATCAGCAAACCTCTTTTGCTACAATGTAATTGATGGCCTCATCTGGTTTTAATGCTCCATAGCATGACAAGCCATGTTTATTTTCAGAATCCTAACCTGAACTGGAAACAATGCTTTTCAAAGCATACAGCCATAGAGAGGTACAAATGTACTGCACTGCATGGTGCTGTAAAATCTCCAGCGCACAAGTGATCATACTGGTCTCCATCGATCTTACAGGAGAGATGAGGCCTTGGTCAGAGCACAGAAGAGCATCCCAGTGGTAGTCAGCTTCCACCATGATCATCCTGAAGGCCCAATGCATGAAAGAGCAGCAAGGCGCAAGCAGGCTGGGTAACATAAACTAATTTCTGATGTACCTAATGTCTATAAGAGCTGTCTGATGATAGCCCATATGGGGATCCTCACCACTATGGCTGGACTCATTTACAGGAAGATCACAAAGACCTGTTGCCATCTGACCTCTGCTGATAGCTGCTCCAACAGACAAGAGGGATCATATGTGCTACAGGAGACAAACAGAGACATTATGTGTTTAGTGTCTCTATCTATAAATGGACTTGCTTTACTTGGATTTGCAAAGCTACCAGAGACATGGGAGATGAAGGAAAGGGTGAATAATAAGGGCATTGTAGCTTTCATTCCTGGGGAGGTCCCCAGACTCATATATAAACCCAAACTTGACAATAGTTCAAGAAGAAAGCTTACAGGGTGGAATTTAGAAAATTTCTTCTACCTCTGACTGCTCTGGGGGATTTCACAGCAAGAGGTAGTCTTTGAGACCAATAACAATACCATTCAATGGGTGAGGATTAAGCATTGGAAGTGTTTGCCAGTACATACTTTATTTTTTGTAGGAGAGAAGTTAATCCCTAATATAAGCACATTTTAGTGATATGATTCCTCCTACCATAGCCTCTCCGCCATTTTAGTTTGAAAAATTGTTTAAAACATAACATTCCTTCATAAAGTAAATCCTTATTCCAGTAAACTTTCAAATGTAGAACATACCAAGCAAAGTTACAGCTACCTTTTTAAGGTAGCTTCATCCTCCAAGATGACCTTGTAAGATAACCTCCTGGCTAGGAACCAAGAGATCTGACAGGAACTAACAAATCCAACTCATTATTTTATATATATAAATATCAACTTCCATTTATAACATCTCATCTCTACACCAAACAGCCCTCATGCTTTAAAGTATCAGTTCTCTGTTTCTGAATGATTCCCAAAGGGACTACCTTAAAGACAGAGTAGTTCCCCAGGAAAAAAAAATAAAATAAAATAATAACAATAATAATAAAAAATCACAGCCCAGCAGTATTTTCCCAATATTTTCCAGCGTATGTCTGGCAGCCTTCTAACTCTGTATTCAGTCTGCATTCTGGGAAGCACTTCTATTAGACTCACAGTTGAGGAAGAGAGGCATACAGATAACAGAATGAACATTTCTGCTGAAAATCCCAGAGCAGCTGCCAGCCTGTCCTGTAGGTGCTGAACAGCTATGCTGTCCAGAGAACTATGGGCATGGGGGCAAGAGAACAAGACCAGATTTATAAGCTAATGGACTTTCACAGTTGGACTGAGCTTTTCTGTGTCTCCTGCAGAATATGGGTAGATCAAGAAAAGAGAAGTGCAGTAACTGAGAGTGGATACAAAATAAGCTGAGATGGAGGATGCTGACAGTCTTTCAGTGTTAGGAAAAGTATGACAGTCTTTAAGAAACAGGGCTGGATGAACAAATAGACATACAAGTGACATGGGATAAAACAAAAGCATATGAGCTTAGAACAGTGAAACACAGATATAAGATAGCCAAACAGCTTACTCAACTTTCTAAAGCATTTAATAAGATATTATTATGGTACAGTCAGAACCATGATGAGGGAGGAGATCAGATTCTGTTATAAATTACCACTGACCATACAGTGTAACAGACTTACTCCAGATTTTCACCAGTGTAGCTGATTCAAAACATAGGAGAGTGTGGGGAGGGGGGTGGGGTGGGGGAAATGGGAGAGGAATTAATCAAGGGATATGTAGTACATAGTTAGTCATCTGTGTTTCACCAACACATTAGCCAATAATGAGAAATCAGGAAGATAGATGGACAAAACAAAGGGGCCAAAGCAATGTGGCAATATATAATAAAAATGAAAAGAGAAGGGAAAGCTGTAAGGGCAGGCTCTACAGCTAAAGGGAGAGCATGGTTTGGCCACGTGTTGCTGCGTGCTTGCTATGTCAGGCCTTGTCCCACCTGCCGGGTGTGAGGTGGCTTCAACTGCACCTACCAGGGAGAGGCAGCTGGGAGATGGGGGGAGAAGTGGCAGAAATAGCAAGAAAAGGAGTAGGCGACATTCCCCCCACCCCCCAGCATTGTTGGGAGGTGCAGTGGGAAGTTGGTGGGGACACATCGAGAAGCCCTTTCCCCCTCCACCTGGGACATCTCCCCACATATTGCTCTGGGTCTACCTTCTCCTTGCTTTCCCCCAGGATGGTACCACTCAGAAGTAACTTTCTTGACAGCAAACAATAAAAGGAAATGGAATTGTTAAAACCATAGCAAAGGTTGTAGAGAACAAAACAAATCTAGATCAGTTGTCAGCTTATTGTAACCAGAACCAGAATGCAGTACATTACCTGAGGGAGCATCCAGTATCACTCTCTGACACAGGAAATGCACCTTGCAAGAGAGATGGGCTGGGAGAAGACAGTATGGTTTTACCTGCTGTGCACTGGTCAGTCACATACAGCAGCAAAATGACCAGTAATGGCTGAAAGGAGTCAAAGTTTTACACAAAGAAAAGCAGATGAGGAAAAAGAAATCTGTACTTTTGGCTAGGGGGTTGATCACTGAAACAGGACTTCAAATAGTTGCAGCTTTGAGAAGAATATAAGATTTGTCCTCAAAGAAAGAGCAGCAAAATAACAAAATGGGGTGAGAACCTGAAAAAGTGGGTTTAATGCTACAGAAACTAGAATGATGTTTTGTTGTTTTTTTTTTCTTTTACATTTAAAGAAACTCAGAATGAACTCAGTAGGGTCTGTAACTTAACAGATCCTCTCCCCAGAGCACTATGAACCTTTAAGATCACAGAATCCTTTTTCTCTCCATGCACCCTTTCTCCTGGCCTTGCTGTCAGCCAAGCAGCTTGACATGGGCCTCTGCAACAGCACTATATAGTTTGCAGGAAGAAACTTTTGTCTCTTTAAGCTATTACATTCTCCCTGCAGCCCCTCAGGTTTGTGCTCAAACACATGCAAACATGCATAAACTCTTCTCCCTCTTCCCACTCCCCCCACTAAGTACTTATCCTATCCTCAGACCTTTCTCATCCAGATTCAGAGTGCAGCCTGTAAAATGCAAGCCAGGCAGCTTGACAGCTGTGCTATCTGCTGACTTTGGAGGAAAGTAGCACACAATGCAAAACTGCTATATACAAAAAAAAAAAAAAAAAGCTCATCTTTTACAGTCATTAACAGAGAAAAGGTTAAAGTTGGTTTGTTATGGAAGATCAGATATCAGCAATATGTGGAAAGAAGCTCTAAAAATATTTACTAATTAATAACATGTGTGTTAATTTATGTTCTAGCTCTTAGCTCTTTTCTAATAAAAGAGCCACATTGCATCACCAAGAAAAAGTAGCTTTTATAATCTCAGTGGGTATTATTATATATTTGCTTATTAAATGTTGCTTACAAAATAATTTATTGATTTTGGTATTTAGACTATTAAGGTGGAACATATAAGTCCTGAAGAAGTGAATTCTGTCTAAATCAACTCTTAATAGATGGCTTGAAGTGTATGGGACAGAAAGAAGAGAAACAGAAGATATATCAAGAAAAGAAAGGTCTATATTATTCTATTAAACTTTCTATATGTAACAACCTGATGATGTATTATAATCTACCATTCAATTCCTATAATGTGTTTTTCTTTAAACAGGAACCAGCAGACCCGATGCCAAAATACCTTACTGAATAACTAAGTGTAGTGTAATGCAGCACATTAAAAGCAGTCTGGTGAAAGAAAGCAGGTTCTGTATGTATGAAAGCTATGTTCTGAAATTTCATTAAAGCCTGTTAAATGTATACTAGATTGAAAAATATGTTTTAAACTCAAAATCACAGCATATATTTGTTGAAAAGGAAGCAGCAATACTAGATTCAGTGAAAGCAAATGTATCAGTCCCTGTTGTATGATCTACAGCTGGGGCTTGGAGCGTCTGCGTGACTGCCTTCACTTTCATCTGCGCATGCTGAGAGTGGAAATTGTTACCAAATCAGAAGCGTCTTGGCAATGAATGTGACAACTCCGTGGTAATTTACTTTTTCTCCAGGCTCAGGAATCCACAATACTCATACTATGCTTTCCTCACAAATCCATCAATCCTTCCACTGTCCACCCATGGGCTTAATACTTCAAAAACACCCACATTTGTTCTCTGTTTCCTTTCAACTACCTGTTCATCCAACAAGGGTATATGTTTTAGCAGGGAATTTTGAAAGTAATTTTCCAGTTGCCATTGGTGGGGTTGAGTAGTGTCCTCAAGTCCTTTAAAATGTACTTGAGAACCCACCAGTGGAAGGAGTGCAAAAGGGTGGGGGTGGGGGGCAGAGGGAGACAAAGAGCTGTGGACAAAAGGGCTTTGACTCTTTTGCAAGAGCTGCTCGGGCTATTTCTTCTTCGGGTGCCAGTGACTCCATCGTACATCTACCATATGCTGTCAGACATATTGACAGGTGAGACAAAAATAATTTCATAGCAGCTGCTGTAGTTACCAGAAGAATGAGTATACTCAGGAAGGTGGAAAGTTCTAACATGCAACCAGGGATTTTTGTGTAAACTGCTTGCGTTTTTTTATTGTTTGTTTGTTTTGTTTTGTTTGTTTTGTATGTTTGTTTGTTTTTAAGGTGAAAGCCCTATTTTTTCCCATATTTCCTAAAGTTCAGCTAGCCCCTGCCTTTGATTCATGCAAATTCCTGATAGGGACACAAACCAGGACAAAACTTTGGAGATGGAGTCTTTGCAAAATATATATATTTCGAGTATACATATATACCTGCAGAGACAGGAGCAGAGAGGTTATACAGCAGGTTTTGAGCCTGCTGTGGAATGGGACACATTCCTTTCAGTCTTCATAACCAGTCTGGGTAAGTTATGGTTGCCAGGGTCCTACTGACCAGTACACCTTACCTATCTTTCAGGGCTCAGCAGCCCAGTGCTGCACTTAGTTATGCTCATGGTGACCTGATTAGAACCAGCTTGCCATCATCTGGCTGAAAATGTGGTCAGAGGGAGAAACGACTGCAGAGCTGCCCATGGCACTATGCTCATAGACATTACAGAAAGTTTGGTAGTAATGAGGAGCCATTAGGGATGAAGAGTCTATCAGAAGAGTCATTACCCCCTTTGCAAACATGATACAATACATCTCAGTTATTTTCCTTTTTCGTCATGGGTATGATGAAAATGTACCTTTTTTCATGATACACGACACCTGTCATCTATAATTACAACAAAATAATCGCTGTGCTACACACATATCTTCCCTTTGAGAGGATAGGTACTTATGATAGCTATTAAATACATCACTTGGAAATCACAGCAATGAGACCATAATACTAGCTATGTAGTTCTACCCTACAAATTAGGATAGAACAGAAGAAGCATACACTGGGGTATGAAAGAAAGATTTCTTATTGTGATCTTCAGCAATTCAAAGAACATTAAATCTAAAAGAGTATAACAAGAAAACTGTAAGTCACTCTGGCTACATCCAAGTAGGGAACACAAAGCAGAGTTATATGCGTCTAGAGCTGGAGCTCTGTGACTGTCGGAATATGTCTAAGAAAAACTTAGAGGGACAGAGCTCCTCTTCCTTCCACAGAGATTGTTTCATGTATTTTCAGCAACATTTTATTCTACAGTAAAGTATAGTAATTGTTAATGCTCTGATGTTCCAGACAAATAAATAATTTCATAAGAAAGTTCACAGTTAATTTTATAATATGGTGGGGGAAAAAAAATTCTTGTACCGAAGATGCCTGAATGCTAAATAAGCCAGACTTTTAAAACATGTTCCAGTATTTGTTAAATTCAGTGAAAATGACTCTTTTTTTTTTTCTCCAGATGTGCTGAGCTGAGAATTCAGCTTGAAATCTGTAGTGAAAAAATGAACAGAAGTTTGTTTAAATATCTGGCTCTCATTTAAGACTGTGTTCAATTCTGTTTCTTATCCAGAATGGGTGGATTCCTTGAAGAGTAAAATATATGATATTGATATATTAACTTCTGGGTGTTCTAGAATTAAAAAATGTGACATTTATAAATGTATTTAATCATGTGTGCTGTATGACTTTAGCTGTTATCTTGGCTAGTGAAGTCAGTAAATTAAAGATGAGACTCACTGTTTTATACTATACATTTAACTCCAGATGTGTTCTTTTATTATTGTTAATATTACCTATGGATGTTTCACTTGTTTCACTAGCCTTGAGTATTTTCCTCTTTTCACTAAAAAGATGCAATAATATTATTGCACTGATGGCCTCCTGGAATCCCTGAACTTTTCCAGAACCACAAACCTGGCTATCAAAACATAGCCACAAGTGCTCCTTGGTGAGCAATAAACTATTCCCAGCATCAGCACTGGATCCAAACTTTTATAGACAATTACAGGATCAAATAGTTACAAGGAACAAGATATTTTCAAAGACTGGCTGTGGCTACCTCTGTCTGTGAATACCTACTAAAGATATACCTATTTCTGAGAAAACACATGCATCTCAACAATTAAACATCATTAGGAATAAGTTGCAAACTCGTTTTTGAAACCCAGAGTAAACAAATCATGCCAAAGCCATCCATGGCACTAAGCAAACTCCTTCTTTCCTTTATTTAATATCTACTCTTGCACTCCATTTCCTTAACATTTAACACTGGAATTAAATATTTACTCCTTTATGGAAGAGTCTGAGATATATTATTTTCACAAAACACAGCTTTTTTCTTTGATTTAAAACAAAATTCAAAAACAAACAAACAAATATAAATTTAAACCTCTTATTGCATTTTCTGTTCCTCTTTAGAAAGTAAATAAAAAGAGCTAAGCAATGGAAGATATTTTCCATGTGGCACTGTCCAGCTCTTTAGCAAGTTTGTCAGACAAATTTTGATCCAGCATTTTGTGTACGATCATGTTGCTGCTGGACACAGCAAGTTACACCCTGAATCCACTGAGATGCCATTTTTCCTTGACTTCTCTTCCATCTGAAAAATCTTTGCAATTTCCATGGTAGTTATGAGTAAAATCTTCACAGATTACATTGGTGGGTGTTTCATAGCCACAGAGAGATTCCTCTCCACAATCTCTAACTTGCTTACATAATTCAGAAATACCACTTCAGCAACCTGTTCTAATCTAAGTCTTAGATTGTGCCTGTCACCACGGTATTTATAGCTTGGCATCACTCAGACCTTTTGGATCTGTTGGAAGGATTATTTCTTTCTGTGTAGAAAGAGAGTTGGGTAAATATATTTTTTGCAGCAGAAAGGTCAACAACAGAAAAGTTCTGGTGGACTTGGGTGACAAAGACTTTTCATAAGTTCAGGTCATGCTGCCCACATATTTTGGCTAAAAAGCATGGGGAGAGATTTTCAGAAGTAATGAATCATTTTCCTTGGCCAAAATGTTTCATCTTGGCCTTACCCAAAAGGTTTCTTTTTCACATTAGTCTCCAACAAACAACTCCAAATTGTATTCAAAGATGTGGTGTTCAATCTCCATGCATATTCACCAACTTCCTCAACAGGCAGGACTTACAAACAGTCTGAATTGTCCTGTAGGACAGTGCAAAAGCCCCGCTGCAGCGAGTCCAAGATTTCTTTCCTTATCTCACAGGTGCCGAAGGGAACAGCATATCAGAGTGACTCTGACTCTCCAGCGCAGGCTTCCACGTCAGGCGCTGTTACCTTTTCTGATATCATGTACAACAGCATCGGGTGCTCCTGGGGGCTCGCCCAAGGCTGTGAAAGGTGCTCTTGCAAAACAAAACTCTGTGAACTGCATGTCTTGCACTGCCATATGCAAAAAGTCCTTCTCCAACTTGCCTGCCTTACCATCGACACTAAGCAGAGGGCAAAGTGCACCTCCTCTCTCTTATCTGCTAGACCACAATGCTGGTCAAGGCACTTGATACTGCCCACGTGAGAGAGGAGAGAGTGAAATGACTGAGGCTAGATATCCTGCCCAGGGCATTGCAGAATGGAAGCCGTAAGCCAGACCAACAGGGACGGTATCGGAGCTTTTACTGAATTAAAACAGGAGTGGAATGACCTAAGCACTGAAATTACAACTGTATAAGCAATAGTAAGACAGCTGTCTGGTGGTATCCATTAATTAGTCAGTGTTTTAAATATCTAAGCAATAAATGCATGCACTGTGCAAAGCATTACCACTTTTAGAAATGAGGTTTGGTGAGAGTGGAAAACACCTTTTTCAGAAGATTTCTCTTCATTATCTAAAATCCATGAAAGGATATAACATCTGAAACTCATGAACAAAGATTAATCCCTGACATTCGTAAATGGAGGGTTTCAGGTTCTCCTTTTTCTTTACCAGGCCATGAGGACTCTGATTTAAAGGCAAAAAACGCAGTTAATGATGACCAAACCTGAGGTGCTGCCCGCAATGACACATGTACAGTTCTTGTTACTTTCACACAAAGAAATGTGAGATTTTGGAGCAGGTTATTTTAAAATGAAATGATATCATAGCTTTTGAGGTATGAAAGTTTCCTACCATTTGTCAGTTTAATAAACTGAAGACTTTAATAGAGATCTTTTAACAACACATGCTGTACTCTGAAGGTGTGAATATTTCCTAACTAGCCAAGTTTACATACGGCTCACACAGGAAACTCATAGCTTTCTTTGTACCCTGACAGTGAAATTTAGTTATAACTTAGTAGTATTAATAAAAAGTAATCTTTAGGACATCTGCTCTCCACACTGAAAAGCTTGGTTTGTGCTTAAGAAGAAAAGTGCTTTAAACTAGGCTTCTAATTCCTCATTTAGGCAATGAGCAATTCTTCAAAGATCCAAAGTGTCCACAAAGCTTAAGACAGTTTGCTGGCTATCTCATACTTTTGAAAGGCAAACCATTTTCTTTGGAAGCCTAAATGTAAAATTGAAGCCCAATTTTAGGTTGTATTAAGGGTAATTATATTAAGGGTAAGAGTGATCTTCTTGGTAGTAAAAAGGAAGTATTATGAAGAGAAAGCAATACCAAAAAAAAAAAAAGTATCAGTTAAACCTTCCAAATCCATAATTTAAGAAAAGATTCCATCTATGTTCATAGATCTGTTAGTGCACATTTCATCTAATGCACTAATAGCCAATATGCTATATAAATTATTGATTATTAACTGCAATACTTCTTCCCTATTACAACTCAAACTCTTGCTGTGTAGCTGGTAGATACCCACAAAGGAAGAAAACACTGGAATTTGACCACAATTTTAAATTTATGTAGAAAACTGCGGATAAGAAACTTAACACTTTCCCACTACAAATAAATTCAAGCCTTTATTTATTGAAGCCATTTTTACCTTTGACCTATTATACACAGTGTACTGCTGTAGCATGAAGATGTTCAGAAGGGCTTTATCGCACTGCACTAAAATACACATAAAGTTATCAACAGTTTTTAAAAAATAAAGGACAGAGGTAAAGAAATGCTGCTGTCTCCATTTCTCTAGTAGAAAACTAAGGTACAGAGGGAGTTTTGTTTGTGTACAAAGTGGTTTGCACAGATATTACACTGTTAACTGCAGCTCTGCTCTGCATGAGTACTCTTCTCACTGACCCCTTCAGCACCTTCTCTACATCTATGCTTCATCACAAATGAAAAAAGAACAAATCAAAATCCAGAGGCCAGGCCTGAAAAATGTCAGTCCAGGAACATCCAAAGTAGGAGCTTCAAATGGTAGCTTTTTGATCCAACTTAACAGCTATTGCTAAAAATGGTAACAACTTTTTTTGTAGGGTGGACAAGGAGGCACAACAGTATAATTTATTGGCACTTATGCTACACAGATAAAAATATATAATTTTATTAATTTTCTTAGTTTTATTACATAAATCACTTAAGATATATAACCTATTTTTTCAGACCACACCAATACCAAGAAGACATTTCAAAATTTTACAGAGTAATCAGGCTGGAATCTATGAGTTATCAACAAAATGCCAGCTAAAACAAATCCATTAACAAAACATTAACAAAATGATTAAGCCAATTGACTTTTTTTTTTTTTTTCCTGGAAAGTGCCGCAGCTAACATACCCCTGGTTATGCTCACACTGTGATCAGTAAGTGGGTAAGCAGAAACAGCAACCACAAGTAGTTTTTTACTTTCATTTTGGTCTCTCTCAGTCACCAAATCTTGAAAAGCTACTGTTCAAATTATTTGGTATCTGCACTTGGAGATATTTAGGCAGCTAAATTCTTATAAGACATGTCCATCTACCACTCTCAGGGAGATGCTGGCAGCAGAAAATAACACTGATGAACACACTGAATGGTGGAAATTTGTCTCAGATCAGGAGGTGAATGGCAATGGAGATACAGCCAAGTGTTAAAGTACCTGGGATTTGCCTTACAGGAGGTGCCATGTAGTTGAAATTTAAAGTAAACTAATAAAAGCATCTAGTTCTGCTGTGAGATTTTAGATCTGTACAGCACCTCTAATACCTGTGAGTGGGTTATACTAAATGCAGTATGCTTAGAAAATATGCATTTGTCTAGAGACTTTTTGGGAAACAATTAAAAAAGAAAATTTAGGAGCTTAACAGCTCCTCCTGTTACCCTTATCCAACATTATGAGTTTGTTTCATCCCACATTTATCTAGGCTACCAAGTGATTATCCAGGTTAAACTTCCCACTGAAGTTTCAAAGATGCTTTTAACCATGTTTGGTGTCTCTGAACATTGTGTGCATGTCAGGTCTAATTTTCATATACCTGGTAGTGACTGCAGTTGGAGATGACTAGTCTTTCAGTGCAGGCCTTAACAAGGGAGGGAGACTGGTGCTGAAATAGAGGGATCAACGTAGCTGTCACCACAGCTTGGCTCCCCCTCACAGCCTCTCCCCTGTTTTATTCCATTGCCCACAACCATGGGAAGGAAAGAGCCATCTCATACTCCTGCTGGCAGTACAGGGGTAAAAACAGTGATCTTGGGGTGGGAGAAGTAGCAGTGAATGCCCTCTAGTAGGGCTGCCACACCATGAACAAGGTGACAAGCACCTACTCCTCCAGGCACTGTGTTTTAAAATGTAAAATGTTGTTAGTAGTGACTGTGTTTTGTGTAGGACCATCACTACAAATGAGATGTATCCAGAGGATATCTGCTCAGCCAGGTTCCTCCTCAACATGCCCTGCAGTCCTGTTCAAATGTCCATCACAGGAACCACCAGCTTAATGAAGGAGGCACTGGGGTTAGATGGGCAGATGGAAGGGGAAGTGCAGCTTTGGGGTCTTATATCCCCTTAGGACTCATTTAAGGTATACAAATCATCTTTTAAAGTTTTACATGCTAGAGTTTCATATTTAACAGTTCTCTTGCTATATTTCTAAAAGAAATATGAGCCTTGTTTGAAAAGGGAGAGATTTCAGATATGCCAGGGAAGGACTTGCTTTTCAAACATCTTAAAGACAGCTGTGCCGTCCAAGCAAAGGCTTTGGCAGAAGTCTGAGTGCGGTGGTAATACTGCCCAATCCAGACTTTTTTTCTTTAGTGGAAAATGATGGAAAGTCCCGCTTTAACAGGATTCAGACACTGACTCTTGGAAACAGGCTTTGGTAACCAAAATAAAAAGGATCTCAGAGACTTTAATGGCCTCCTTCACTCAAGCCAGGCCAAGTGCTTGCATTTAATAATTCAGGCTATCAGTTTACTTTACATAGTGGATCTAAATCTGCTCTCCAGTACGCTCACAAAATCCCGTTGGCTTCACTGCCTGTAGCTGGAATTGGGTGCAGGGTATATGTGAAAAATGAAAGATAATGATGTTAACTGAAGTAATATTGTCATTATGGTTAGAAGATGAGGTGGCAGCTGATAATCCTCACATCCTGGAGCCAACATAGTGTTTATAGATGTCAATAAAATCACTGTGACCTCAGATAACTGACAAGGTCCCCCATGTAGCTGAATAAGCTACATACAAAAAGTCTACATCTATCCCCAGCTTTTCCCATGAAATCACCAACGAGCTTCCTAAGAGATGAGCAGTCTTCACACAAGGCCTAATGTGTCCTACTAGATAAACTCAGAATTTCACCCAGGAAAGTTTGGATCTTGACACCCATCATTTTAGCAAATGTCTCTATTGCCTCTATTGCTGTGTTATAAATTTAAAAATATTTGAATTTTCTAGCTAACAGAAAATATGAAAATTTTTATTAGAACAGATGTTTCATATTATTTTTAGAGAGAAATATTACCAATCAAGCATGTACCACACTTACAGCAAACTGGAGCATTGAATGCATTGATCTATAAAAAAGGATAAAAGGGTTGCAGCATTGTGGCCTCGTGAGAAGTGCCTTTCATCTGGACCCTCACCTCCAAAAAGCCCTCAGATCGCCAAGATCTGTTTTGTTAAAGAACTCCACGCACTACACTTAAAACACACCTTCAAATTATTTCTGAATTAAGGTGCATATGCATATAAAAACAAATTAAAGAACATATGCATATAATTTTCCAGCTTCACTTATTCTGTTTGGACTCACTTATTTAGACCCAGGAAAAGAAGCTGACCATGAAATCTACTGGAACATAAGAAGTCCCTCTGTCCATTAAAACAAAGGGCATGGAACACACAAAAAGCAGACTTCAATGTATCCTTTCCTTCCAGCCATAAACAGTTGGCTGTTGAATTAATGGTGTATTTCCTTATGAATTTACTAATTTTATATAACATTCCTTTGAAAGTTGTGGAGCATCAGTATGTTGTGTAATGGAAATTTGGTAAATGGGAGGCTTGTCTAAGTCTGTGGTGGCTAACTGGTTAAACTAAAATGGAGATAGCTGTTTTAAGCTGCAGAAGAAGAAATGAACACTTGTGGAAGAATATTACATTCTTATCAGAATAGCTTTTTTTCCACAAAAAGCACCAGACGCTTTATACCTCTGATATGTAGGCCTGGATTTCTGCATGGCCTGGAGCCTGGCAGCATGATTCACTTACTGGATTACCACAAAATAAAATGCACTGTTTTGTGTTAAGTGTGTGGTAACTACATGGTAGATATACTGGAAACCATGATTGCTATTACACAGCAACTTGCAGTATTGGTACAATATTGCTCTATGAGATAATAGCAGGGGGCAAAGAGCTGCCTTGTGAAGAGGCTTGGAGAAATACAGCAGTCTTACTGGTTGCTGAAGTTTGTCATTATCACTCTATCGGCACAGAATCAATACTATTGCCAGCCAGGTAATTACACCATTTTATTTTCAAATACTCTAATAGCAAAAGAAGGTTATAAAATATTTAAAAATTAAACCTTGCTCAAAAAGACATCATGAGGCATAAAAAAAGCTAATGTTCTGATTTAAATCTTAGTCTCCCATGATCTGCCTGAGAACACTTGGCCTCTTGCTAAGTTTAAAAGTGCATCAAGGAGGCTTTGTTCACACTGAGCACAGTCCATGTGCTGGCATCAGGAAACTTGGTGAAGTTTAACCAGCAAATGATTAATTATTAAAAGGAACAGGAAAATAAGCATGGAAAAAGAGGGAAACAGCAAAAGTAGAGGGGACTCTGTCTATCGTAAAACTGTGATCAAATGATTTGTGTGGAATTACACTGCATCGCCCTCACCAGTCCACTGGATTTAACCACTTTCATTCAGGACTGGTTAGATCTGTGGAAGCCTGACAGCTTAACCTGCTGTTCTTATAACTACTGTTAAAAGGATCTCTTGCTCAAGTTAATAACTCAGCTTTTAAAAACAGAAATAAAATGTTTATCTTTACTAAAGCACGAAAATGGAACTTATGCAATATTACGATTCCATTTTAGCCAAAAAAGGAGTTTGAAATAAGGCAGTGTATACCCATCACAAAAGTCAACACTAGATTTTTAAAGGAGCTGGCTTGTAAAAAAGGAAGGGAATTTCCACCCTAAAGAGAATTACATCATTTTAACAATTGTTACTGCACTGGCACAACATAAACTCTTTCCCTATCCCTCTCACCCACCCACTTCTCTCTGTGTTTAATGTAAATGCTCTCAAATACTTCAACCAGAAGAAGAAGAAGAAGAAAAAAAAATTATTTTCATGCATTCAGTGTTGAGCTACATCTTCTGGTGCAGTGCCATGTGGACTTTGCTGCTTCAGTGCTTCATGTTCCCATTCTCATTCATAAAAGGGGCACATGATGGAGAAGTGGGATGATACTGATCAAAGGAGTCTCCTGATCACTGGCCAAACTCTTCCACTGACAGAAATGCAGTTGTACATCTTAGCAAAATGGTTGTTTCTGATTCACTTTTCACACAAAACTTCAGCTTACCCCATGGAGTCCTACTGTGACCAATGAATTTAATTATGATGAGGTTCACCTGCATTTAGATTTCCTAAAAGCTAGTCTTCTAGCCTCACTCTGTAATCAGTGCAAAGATATGGTTATCTTCACAGAGTGGTTTAGTTACACTAAAGACAGATTAAAATGTCAGATGTAAAAGACCAGGATCTGGTCCAGAGACATAGTTATGCACTGTGCTATCTTCAATACAGAGGTCATAAACTTAGTACTGTAACTTGTAAAAACAGCCCTATTACATGTAGTAAGATGTATGGTAAGTACATGATGATATGAACTGGCGTCACAGAGAAGTCATAGCAGGAATTTCTATGATACTGCTAAAATAAATGCACTTGTCCCTCAATATTTCTAAGGTCTTATGAAAACAGAAACTAATTCAACATGGCCTGGGACAAGTTGTTTCCCACAGTCTGCCTTGCGTGCACCTCTGCAGGAGACACACATAGCACGTTTCAGGGAGAACGCAGGCTCCCAGTACTGCCAAGTGCATTGCTTGGCCCTCTGCAATCAGAGAGGATCAGACTCCTCAAGAGGATAGTTCAGGAAAACTAGCTCGCTAGCTAAAAAGCTGATGTGGAAACTTTATTCAATACATAAACGTTAATAAGTTTAGTAGCTTAGAAAAGACACAAAAGCCATTTGAAAATTATTTAGAAAAAGGGTATTCCAAATAGAAACTGCTTTGACTTAGAACATGGACATGCTGATTTACATCAGAGAAAGGTACTTTGCTGTAGGAAGAAGGATGGTCGTAACAAATGCAACTTTTCTTACACAATACCTGTTGAGACCTATTAAAGTGCTTCACAAGAATGAGTTTTGTAAAATAAGAGGATTACAATTACTTGCATGGCTACTTGATGAGGTTTTTCCAAAAGGAAGTATAAACAGGATGTGTAGATTAAGCCCTAATAACAAAAGATAGTGTTTTCTTAGCTTGTTAAAACGGGAGTGCAATGCAAGCAGCCCAGATTAGGTTACTTATTATTATACAAGCAAAGGTCTAATAAAAAAAGCTGGAAAAATAAATACATTAAATTATTCCTCAAAAAGGTTTCATTTGTGTTTTTATGGCCTACCAAATCACTCCCACTGTGAAATTAAATTAAAAAAAAAAAGTAACATGCTGAAGGAGCTATCAAAGTTTCCCAAATTAACACCTAATTAATTAACACCTTCTCCCTCATCCTCCTGCTGTGCAATTCAATCACATTTCTTTTACATAAACTTTAGTTCAGTCATTTAGTTTGCCTAACCTTGCAAATAAGTGAATAGCTCTGGACAGGCATTTTTTCCTCCAGTCCCCTCAGAACATAATTCCACTCTCCCTGTCATGGTCTTTCTCTGATTTTTTTGTCGCTGATTAACAGAAAAAGAAGCAGAAAACACTATTATAAGAGCAATGATTAAAAAAAAAAAATACAGATACCTTTCCTAATATTTTGGGGCTTTTTATTTTTTATTCTTTTTGCCCCACCTCCACTCTCCCCTTTGGTGATGGCAACACAGGGTTTGCATAACTTCGTTTCCTTCTTGTTAGAAGAGAATATGAATGCACATGCACATCCACTTCAAAGTATCAAATATCCACCTGTTCGCATAGCAAAAATAAAATGACTCACAAAACCATACAACTACTTCTTGATGCTAAGTAGGTAAAGTAAATCATGACTTATCTCTGCACTCCAAGTAGGGGAGTAAATTTGATTCCACATCAAGACATATCCAGGCACCAAGATGCATAATCTCTTGAGTAAATTACTAGAATTAAGTTTTAAAATCAGATTCCTCCTTTGTCCACATTGTCCACAAAATTCAAATCACTGATTGTTTAAAAAAAAAAAAAAAAAGCAAAGAGTCGTTTTTGGTTTTCTGCCTGTACTGGACTGTGGTTAAAAGAGCCCTTTTTCCTCCTTATCTTCTGCTTCTATGATGCCAGCAAACATATATCTTCTCAGCCTTTGTTCACCCAGCGGGGCTGAACAAATATCTACATGATGGGTACAGACTCTTGAAGGACATGGGGGGTCCAGAGCAAAAGCAGTCTGATACTCCACTACCACCAGCATGATCTGTGCAATTTGTTCCTATACTGCAGTCCGTGTAGCCACAAGAACCCAACACAACATTCAAGCTAAACAGCCCCATCAAGGTCTCTGCATTTTATTTTACCATGAAGTATAGCTATTATTCTTTCTCTTAATTAGCCTTTCTGGGTACCCAATGCAGTACGAATTTGTTTCCCTTGAACATTACTGAAGCCTGTCACCAATACTTTCCCCAGAAGTACCAATACTTCCTGGTGGTTTTTGGAATATTTCCTCCTATCTCTTACAAAGAATTTACATCCTTGGGCAGTTTTTAAAGGATACATCACATTAGTGATGTATCAACAATCAACAACTGGGTATGATTTAGGCAATTCTTATGAACTGCTAGGAAGTGCCTAATTATGTGACTGGGAAAAGTGACGGTCATCTGTCACCACCTGTCTCATGACAGAAAGGGAAACTCACCTTCATTTACTGAGCAGAAACGTTGAGAGGACCATAGTCTAAAAAACATAGCAGATGAAGTTGTTAGCATGTTAGGAGAACAATGTGCTGGAGCACCTCACATGTGTTAAGCAAGGAGTCAAAGTCTGAGCAAAGCCAGCTAAGGATGCCTAAAGACATGAGCAGTTCCCCCAACTCAAACACCCAGAACTGAATTTCAGTGTATAGGTCCTATACCAAAGACATTGGGTGCTTACAGAGGTGAACATCTAAGCAGTTACTACACCCCAACATCTGAGTGCATCTGCAGTTCTTACTTCAAAGAGAGATGGGGGCACTACTGCACAGAATGAAATGCTAAAGAAGATCGTGGGGTGAGCCACACAGCCCTGTGGATGCTGGATTTAATCCTGCCTCTTTCTGTGGATACCATTTGAAAATTTAAAATATATTTGCTGAGACTGCATACAATCTTCAAGTTTGTACAAGCATTTGGTTAGTATTATCATTCCTCATTTGTGGTCTAACTTACAGAATAATTTAATAAATAAATGTCGGTCATGCTTTAATTAATGCCAGACTTTCTTGGGCAAAAAAGTTGCTTTGATTAGTTGCTTTGACTAAATATAACTAATTTAGCTTTCAGACAAATTTCACTATATTTTACATATTCTAGTACAGTGTACAGAGAAATGTAAATGATCTGTACAGAGAAATGTAAATTCCTATTACTTATTGAAGTTAGACAAAACTTGAACATTTCTAGTAAGATTCCTTCTTCCAGAGTGAACAACTGTCTCATGCAAATTAAAAAACAGAGGTCTGTCTTTTCCATATACACTTGCATAAAACATTAAATATATTTTTTTCAATGAATAATATTTTTGTAAAATAAGAGAACTAAATAAACAACTTGCCAAGAGAAGCAGATATATTTTTCATGTATAAGAGGTAATGGCTCAACCAAAATAGCATCTTTCCTATTTTCAACGGAGAAGAAAATGTTTTACTCAAACATTTATGTAACTACCAAAAATTTTGTGGTTAGAGAGAGCTACTGTATAGTTGTCATTCATTTCATCAGCCTAGACTAAATATTTTAGAAATCCATGCTGCTATTTACATTTAAGCAAATTCCCCCTTGGTCTAACCTGGTTAATGAATTTCCTTTGTGAGATGTCTATAATATACAAAGAAGGAAAAGCCTAAACTAAAGTTAAAAAACAAAACAAAATGAACATACTTGGAACAAATCAACCACTAAGATTACACTATCCTCTTGTTCTGTGACATCCATACCCATGTTCTCCAGACTTTCCAAAATACAGCTATTAAAACCAACTGTCTTCTGTGTCTCTGACACATCTGTACCTCATGTTATCAGACAGAATAGCTCACACACTATGAAAAGTACTAATAACTCCTCGGTGACTTTTGCCTGGGATGAAAGTGTACATGGTCAAAATTTGCATGAGTAGATTAATGCAAGCACTGGTTTTAAATAGCAATGAAAAAAAAAATGCACACAAAAACTGAAAAAATTCCACTTGAATCACTTTTGTTTTAGATCATTTGTTATTCAATATCCCAAGATTAATATAGCTAGTAATCTCTGTGCATTGAGAAACAACATCAGAACTGCACGGGTGAAGCAAAGAGAAGAGACTGTGATGCTCACTTTGAAAAGGCTTTCCATGGAAGCAACTTAGTCATAAAGTGATATGCTGGAAAGATGTTGGAAACATTATACCTGGAAAGAATATATAATATAATACCAACAACACGGTAGCTTTAAAGACAAAAAGGTTCAAAAATGGACAAATCTTATTTTGATAAAAACTTTAGAATTTAGGAGAGGATTGATGTTACCAAAGCAACAAACAAGATGACACATCTAAAGCATAGGCATAATTTTGTAGTCAGAGACAATGACTATGTAACACCTCTTTAGTAAAAAGTACAAGGAGGAGGTAAAGCTAATACCATGAGTGGTATGATTCAAGATTTATGAGAAAAACCCATCTGCTGTGACAATTTATGTACTTTTTTTTTTTTTAAATGATCAGTAACATTTTCTATTTCATATCTTTGCTGACTTCATGACATGAGTGATGATTCAATCTGAGTGCACCAGCATGAAATTCCTTGAAAGAGTGAAAATAAGAACACCTTCAATACAGAGTAAGAAGACAATGCAGCCCTTTCTAGCCCCTCCTTTTTCAGCCCTCAGGAGCTGGTAAAGTTTTCTGTGACTGCATCTTTCTTCTCCTTCCTTCCTCAAGGAGAATTTTTTTTTTAGAATCATATAGAATCGTAGAACAATAGAATCATAGAACAGCTTGGGTTGGAAGAGACCTAAAAGGTCATTGAGTTCCAACCTCCCTGCCATGGTCAGGGATGCCACCCACTAGATTAGAATCTTGAGTGAACTTGTCAAAAATTCTAAAATCTCAGACAGTATGATCAGAAGTGTGTAAATGTCTGTCCTTGCTCTGTTTATTTTACTAAAACAGAAGTAGTCTCATTGACCTTCAGCGGGCTAGAAGATCATGTGTTATAATTGTTTTAAAGCTCACAATTTTGCATACACTTTATGTGGTGAACAGCATGTCAATAGTTTAAGTGAACACTTGGTCCTTTTTGCAATAGTCTAATGTAGTGGCCCTGCTTTGAGTGGGGAGCTGGGCTAGAAAATATCCAGAGATCCCTGACAACCTGAATTGTTTTATGGTTCTATTATTCCTTAAAAATAAATAAATAAATAAATATTTTTTTTTAAAAAAAAAGGCAGAGAAATATATTTATTTTGATCTTGATATCTGACCAAGGATAAGGTACCAATTCAGTATTTCAGTGGTACATTTCATGTAAGGCTATCTCCAGATTTTCTTGTTTCTATTATATTCACTGACACATTATAGAATAAGGTAAAATTGTGCATTAGTTAAGATATAAAGAGATCCAAATCCACACCGTGAACCATTTCCATATACAGTTTAGATCTATGCTATTGTGTTGAGTGAAAGCCTTATCTGCATGGACACAAGTTTTGTTATGTAATTTTGCATTGTTTCCCTGTGTTGTTGTGGGGCGAGAGTCCTGTCAAAGGCCGTGGAGTCAGCAAAAAAATACGAGCAAGAGTAAGATAGATACAGCATTAAGAGGATTAGAAGTCTCTTCAGGCAGGTAGGTTGTGGATTACAAAAACTAAAAAGGTTTTCTTTTCTTTCTTTCTTTCTTTCTTTCTTTCTTTCTTTCTTTCTTTCTTTCTTTTTTTATTTATTTATTTATTCTGGAATTACTGTAGAAAGATTGTTAAAAGGAATTATTAGTAGGAACAAATCTGAATGAATAAGTCTCCGTTTGTTAAACAAGTTCCAAAGAATATTTTGGATGCATATTCCAGTGCTGTGGAAAAGAAATGAAGATGATACAGAGGAATCATTTGATTCAGAGGAACATAGGTAATTGAGAGAGAGGGTAGGAAAACAAGTGATTCATGGAGATAGCAAGCATGAAAAATGTTCATACATGGGAAGGAAATAGAGCCAGATGAAAAAAGCAAGAAAAAAAAAGTATGCTAGGGGATTATAATATCAAATTTTTTTAGATGGCTGAAAAGGAAGGAAAATAATTAATCGTGAAGTCCACAACAAATTAGACAAGATAAGGAAGAAAATAAAAATAAACACCGCTACCAAAAAAAAAAAAAAAACACGACCACCACTGCCCCCTCCCCAAAAAAAAAGTAATAATAAAGGAATTACCAAAATTATTGCAAAATTTCATTCTGACAGTAAGAAGTCAATATGAGAATTGTAATATAAAAAATGTTTATATGCAATTTATACTGTCTGTGTACATAATTGTAAGAGACTACTTGCATTTACAGAATCACAAAATGACTGAGATTGGAAGGGTCCTCTAGAGGTCACATGGTCCAACCTCACTTCTCAAGCAGGATCACAAGGAGCAGGTTGCCCAGGACCATGTCCAGATGACACTTGAATATTTCCAAGGATGAAGTCTCCTTGACACTTCCAGGAAACTTGTTCAGTGCTCAGTCACTCTCACAATAAAAAAGTGTTTCCTTCTGTTCAGATGGAGCCTTCAGTGTTTCAGTTTGTGCCCATTGCTTCTTTTCCTGTCACTGGGCACCACTGAAAAGAGCCTGGCTCCATCTTCTTCACACTTTCTCTTCCGTATGCTGAACAGTCCAGCTCTCCCAGCCTTTCTTCATAGAAGAGATGCTCCAGTGCCTAAATGATCTTTGTGGCCCTTCACTGGACTCTCTCCAGTATGTCCAAGTCTCTCTTGTGCACTCCATGTGTCCTCACCAGTGCTGAGTAGAGGTGAAGGATTACTTTTCTTGATCTGCTGGCAATACTTTGCTTAATTCAGCCCATGATATGGTTAACCTTCTTTGCAGCAAGGGCACGTTGCCAGCTCTTGACCCACTTGCCTTTCACAAGGACCCTCAGGTCCTCCTCTGACAAACTGCTTTTCCAGACAAGTAGCCCCTACCATATACTGGTACATGGTCTTTCCCAAAATGCAGGACTTTACTTTTCTCCTTGTTGAACTTCATGAGGTTCCTGTAAACATTTTTCTCCAGCCTGTAAAGGTCCCTCTGGGTGGCAGCATGGCCCTCTGGCATATCAGCCACTCCTCCCAGATCGGTGTCATCTGCAAACTTGCTGAGGGTGCATTCTGCCCCATCATCCAAATCATTAATGAAGATGTTAAACACGACTGTACCCAGTATTGACCCCCACCACTAGTTACTCTCCTCCAGCTAGACTTTGTTCCATTAATCACACTCCTCTGGACCCAGCTGTTCAGCAAGATTTCCATCCACCTCACTGTCTGCTCATCCAGCCCACACTTCAAGAGTTTCTATGAGAATTTTATGGGAGACAGCATCAAAAGCCTTACTGACGTCAAGGTAGATGATATCCACTGCTCTCCCTTCATTTACCAAGCCATGAACTTCTTTGTAGAAGGTTATCAGGTTGATCAAGCATGATTTGCCCTTGCTGAATCCATGTTGACTACTGTTACTTTCTTGTCATTTGTGTGCCTGGAAATGATTCCTAGGATTAACTGCCACATCACCTTCTCAGGGGTCAAGGTAAGGCTGACCAGCTTGTTTTTCCCTGGGTCATCCTTTCCCTTTTAGAAGATAGGAATGATATTTGCTTTCTTCCAATCTTCAAGCACCTCTCTCAATCATCATGATCCAAAGATTCCCAAGTGTCCTCCCAATGACATTTGCCAGCTCCTTCAGTACTCATGGATACATTCCATCAGAGTCGATGAACTTACATATATCCAGCTTTCTTTTATACCTTTTTAAACAAATCTACATGAAAAATATGATTTTTTATTCTCAAAGAGGTAGTGTGATTTACTTTTTCATTCTAGAACAAGAAAGACCCGTTTGAAACTTTTGTGACTTTTTTAACTCAAAAACTCTTTGTAGTCTCACATATCTCATAGGAACTGTTCTTTAGGTTAATGATACTCAAACTCTTAGCAGTCTGTAATCCAAGGCCTTGTTTTCGTACAGCAGACCTGTGTGATCTTGGCATGGTTTTACTGAGAAAATTGTTGTTTAAGGTGTGAGAATAAGTGAACTAAAAGCCATGCAAGATAAGCAAAATGAAAACCTAGACATGGAGTAGTTGTTGAGATCATGATAGCTGTTTACTGGTTCAAGAGGAGAAATGCTGGCATAAGAAGGTCTAAAACCTCAAGAGGGAAAAAAGAAGCAGAGGATGGAAGAGGCAATTCTCCACCTCTGTGGATCAGCCTTCCACTGCCAATTTATCAGTGTCTCTCATCAGGGAGCTGAGCATGCTAGTGTTCAACATAGTAGCTGAACAGCACACATATCTGCTCTGAATATTATTCAATAAATAATAGCTTAACACAGTAAAAGAGGCTTAAACACACCAGTCCCAGAGGATGTCTACAAAATCCTTATCTAGAGTCAGCTCCCTTGACATGAATTTTCTTTATGATGCTGCAGGTGGATTTTAGGAGATGAAGCTTCTCAAAGGAAGGAAATAATACGTTCCATGGGGGAAAATAGCAGAATCTTATATTCTTTTCATACTGTATAGCACAATGAGGAGATGCAGGCAAATGTCAAACTGACTCACTTTCAGTTTGGGTAGATAGATCAATATCTTTTTTCAAATTTCTCACTTTTCAATATTTCAAAAACTTCCCAAAATTTCCATTAAAACAATAATAAAATTTAAATTTTCACACACAGAAATACATTTTTACAGGTACTGCATGTTTTATGAAGATAAATTCGTGGAAAATATCAGGTTAAATTGCAGTTTCAACTCCATAGATTAAGAGTAGAAGTGGTTCTTTTAGTAAATAGATAGTGCATCAATACACCTTGCAGACAATGTAAAGTAATTCAAAAGTAGCTGTGGTATCATTCCACTAATAATGTGACTAATAATCAAGTGTTGATGTCATTGCACTTATTGAAACCTCCATTTAACTAAGTAGAACAGATTTCACAGCATTAAAATATATGAATGTATGTTTATGTATATATGTAAATTCAAAGTACATTGTATACACACTTCTCTATTTCTATGCCACTTGATATTCAGCTGGCATAACTGAGTGTAACACCATGCAATACTTTTTTTTTTTTTTTTTAGTTAACCTGTATCAGTTAAAAATTACTAGCAATCTGGCCTACTGAATGATCATTGACACTATTCTGCAAAGCATTTTAGTTTCGTTTACTCCATTTAAAGTGTTAATTTATTTTCTAGGTCTGTGCAGTATAAAGAGGAAAATGCATGACAGCTGATTTTGAACTGCAAAGCACAAAACCACGTAAGAAACAACAGTTCTTCCAAAAGTGACTCTCCTTTTCTTCTCATGATGATATTGAAAAAAAAAAAAGAAAAAAAAATCAGGAAGTAGAGAGAAAGTTATTGAGCTGTAACAATGTTACAGCTGAGAGAGATTTAACATGACCCAATTAATTTTATTTATCTTAACAAAGAACTGTGCTTGTTAACTTATTTTAAAAACAGTACTGAAGTCAGTCATGAGAGTTTTGTATAACTACTGCACTGTTCTGTACAGCTGCTGTATGAGACTGAAAGTATGCCGTATAAGTTTATCTCTCTGATGCCAAGCCAGCCTTTCATCTGCACAGGCAAGAGGTAGCAGCAGATCAGCTTTGGTTCCCGTCACCTTCAGACAAAGTCTCCTGTAGCACAAAACTTTCCTGCTGGGGGAACCTGTATCCTGTGGTTTCCTGCATGCAATAGGCTAGACTGGCAAAATCCCAGTACAGATGGAACTCCAACCAGCTGCATCAGCAGCATGCAGACAGGCAAGCACCTCACAGCCATGGGATGCCACCAGGAAGTATTTCTCCTTCACAGAGCTCCATGACATAATGGTACAAATCCACCCTGCAAAAAAAAAAAAAAAAAAAAAACAGACAAGTTGTTTTGTAAGGCTGAAATGAGTAGGCACAGCTAGTGTAAAAAATAATTTATTGCTGAACCTGTCATAAGGCATTTTATGAGCCATTACCTCAGAAGGATTTTATTGTGCTTCTGGGAAATGAGGAACTGGGGTTTGTAAGCTGCTCAGAGCTGCATGTGAAACACTGCCTTCTTGATTCTTGAAATCAAGATCAAGGTAGATTCTTGAAAGTCCAAACCGGAGGATAGCTCACTAAAACATAACTTGCTAAACTAGTAGATTAGCCTTTATATCGGTAAAGCAGTGCCCCAGGGAAACCCAAATGTTCTTTCGTTTTCTGTAAATAAATTGCATTGTTTGCATTAAACATTTTCCTGAATATAGCTTTCCTGTACTTGTGAAAAATAGTCACTTGTTATTACAAGAAAGAAATAATGAAGACTCACCGGTAGCTTTTTTTTTTTTTTTTTAACTCAGGAGAAATCTTAAATATCAAATACTTCCTAATTAAATCTTATTCATAGCCCTGGTTGACGGGCTGGAGAGGTCTGAAGAGTAAAATGATCTCAATGCACAAAGCGTAATACAATCTCACATTATTGGTATTCACAGTACAGTCTCGGATGACTCATGTAACCAGTTCACATACCTGGCACTAAGTTTTGCTCACAAAAGATGCCAGGTAGGGGGAAAAGCTGTTTCTCCCAGCTGGTGTTATACTGAAGCAGCAATGAACCTCTAGAGAATCCCTTCTTAGGGATAGGGACAAATGGTAGGACGAAATAATTTCTAAATTTTAAAGAGAAATCTCTTTTTGTCCCACTCAGTGAAGGGGAGAGGTGGTGGTCCTTGCTACCCCATACATTGACTCTGACCTTCTCCTAGGTCAACGGGGTGATACATTCTCCTCTGTGATCAGCCTTGGAGATGGAGACATTTAATGGAGTTGCCATGTAGGGCAGTTCTGTGGAGGGAGAGTTGGATCAGTGCTGAGGCAACACAAAAATATTATCAGTAAACCTTTCTACGTGGTCTGCTGCCTTACTGATAGATAGGTACCATCAAAGGCAAAAGCTGAAAAATTTCCATGATAACTGCAAAAGATACCTTTGGTGTGCCAGGTCTTCTCCCTGACAAATTCAAAGGTCCTCCTCCAAAGAATGGAGGTACCAAAGTGTTATTTTCACACTACTAGAAGAGTTTCTGTTCCTTTGACATATGAAATGGTTAAACCTCTGCTGTCAAAACATTCAGCCTAAGGCAAAGAACAATCATGGAAAATTTCAACCCAACCCGTTAATGTTTGGCAAAGCCATAACCAGCTTATAACAGAGGCTTGTAATTAGAGCGGGTCGGAACATTCTCAACTAAATGAAATTTCATAGAAATATGCTGTTTCATCCAAGCCAAGACATTTTTCAGAGACATATCTGTTTCCACAAAGTTTTTGTTGGGAAAGCTGAGAGAGAAAGCATGCTCACCCACTATACGTTGAGGATTAGGTCACTAGTTTGGGACGTGAGAGAGTACAGTTTAAGGCCTGACTCACAGTGGCCTGCAATAAAAATCTGTGCTCTTCATCAGAAAGAGTAGGTACAGAGCATCTGAAATGCCAAAGTATTGCCTTGGCTGGGTTACCTACAAGAAATGACACATCAAGAAAAACATGTTTTGATTATGACACTCAAGAGATTTTATGTCTTCAAGTGCCACACACAAGCATTGTAAATTAACCTAAAAGGGAGTTCCCATCTTCCAGATGTCTGTGTTCTAACAGGGAACATTAGAGAACATTTAAACATTTAAAGTTCCAATTATATTGACTCCAAATAAAATTATTAAATACGATTCCTTTCACATCAGAATACTTAGCAATAACCCTCTTAACAGACTGAGAAATAATATGTCAGTGTACTCACAAAAGCTTTGTACCCAATTTATTATGCAAGGTGTCAATATTAGGCCAAGGCCCAGTCAAAGCCCTCACAGGCCTCATATGTTCTGGAAAGGGAAGGTGGAAGAGCTCTTGTATGTCTTTAAAGTAGCATCTATTGGCAAAACACAAGCAAATCAGCTTCTCTCTGTACACGACTCCCTAAACTCTGCCACAGAACAGAACATACTGGCTGGGTATACATAGAAAAACAGAAAGAGACACAGTTCTGAGGGCTGCAAACGTAGAGAGGAAACAAACCCTGCAAACTCTTATCAGTAAGCACCGCTCCACTAGAATCAAACTTGTATGGACCAATAGATACCTAAAAAGATGGCATTCCATTAAATAATGTTTAAGAAAGGACAAATATTGCCAGGTGAAAAATCATTACATTTTTATACTTATGTTTTTCACATTTTAGACATGTATGGGAATTATGGAATAATAAGACAAAACATGTTTGCAAATAAAATGTATTTTATATTGCTGTAGGTCCTTCCACTGGTTGCAGCAAGGTTTATGGCCTACAAGTCTTGTTCAAATAAAGAAGGAGAGATCAGAAATTTTTATTTCCAAAGTTGTAAGCAGAAAGTCATTTCACTCTTGAGTTGGACTGACATAAACCTTTGCTTTTGTGGGACTACTACAACATCTCTAGCACTTGCACTTTTTTCCTAAAATATTATGTTAGATGCACAACTGTTTTTTTTAAAATTATCCAAAGGTTTTCTGACAGAAATGTTGGACTTTTAGCATTAACTCCCCAACTAAGCTATTGCTCATGTCAGCATGAATGAGTCATGTGATACAGAAGACTGGGATCATACTTAGATAATTTCTTGTAAAGCATTATGCTAGTATATTTTTTGTAAAAACATATTTTCTCACTTAGAAATTCTGGGTTCTCTATCTTTGTTTTAATTCTTAGCATATCATTTCATTTCTGTTATTCATTCAATTTATTTAAAAACAGCAATCAAAACAACAAATGTTCATTTCAAAGCAGCAAATAGCTGCTGTAGTACTCAAAATCTGTACTCTTCTCAAACCACTGTGATTTGTGGCAATGTCTTCCCTGAACAAGAGAGACTTCTAAGTGGCCAAGATCTGAAGTTTCTTGTTAAAGTTTTGTGAGGTGGAGTTGGACTACGTAAAATATTTTTCCAGAGATTGAGGGTTGTTGGCAGATAGTAAGAGTACAGGAACAATGTTAATGAAAAATAAATTTTCTTAGCAATTGTGAGGAAAAAAATGCATAGTTGTCCATTAACTCTTATGTTACCAGAGTCAGGACAAAAAGAAAGGCAGTCATTATCACTTGACATTAACCAATAAACAGACAGCTGTTACTGAAAATAATCCAAGTCTAGAACAGAACAGAACAGAATATAGAACAGAATAGAACAGAATAGAACAGAACAGAACAGAACAGAACAGAACAGAACAGAATAGAAGGTGAGGCTGCACCAACACTAAATATAGTGGGAGAGTCACCACTTTTGACCAGCTGGCGGTGCTGCGTTTAATGCACCCCAAAATGCAGTTTGTCCTCCTGGCTGCCAGGGCACACTGCTGGCTCATGCTGAGCCTGCAATTGACCAGCACCCCCAGATCCCTTTCTGCTGAGCTGCTCCCTAGCCACTCCTTTCCCAGTTTTGTGTCCAACATTATTTCATCCCAGGTACAGAACCCATTTTCCTTTGTTGAACTTCAAGACATTGCTGATTGTCCAATTCTCCAAGGTATCTAGATCCCTTTGTAAGGTCTCTTATCCCTCCAGATATTTAACAGCACCTCCCAGTTTAGTATAAGCAAACTCACTAAGGATACATTCAACTCCTTCATCCATGTCATTGATAAAAATGTTGAACAGGACCAGCCCTAGAATCTCAGTTCTGTGGAACACCAGACTGGTTGTTAGGGGTTTAAAACTGATTTTACTTTGTTTTTAATATTTATCAAGGACTTGCTTTGGCAAAGCCTTCATTACTTCAACTGCTGTGGTATCAGGATATACAAAAGTGAATGAGGAGAAAAACAAACAAACAAATAATAAAACACAGAAATGATAAACTGTCATACTTCCTGATAACCATTTTTAAAGTAATCTCAGTACTAGTGCACACTAAAAATATCCAAATCCTATACATTTATTTCTCCACTAATCTCAGATTATTCTACTGTCAGTGTTTGAGTTGCACATTATTTCTAAATATTCCCAAAGTTGTGTGAAACAATGTCAGATTTAAATGTAGTTTTTCACATAGATGAATTGAAGCCATATTCTGTCTCACAAAGCAGTGTTCAAAACTATTCAAAAAACACTTGGTGTTCTGCATTGTAAAGGAGTATATTACTGACAATATTACAGGAATAACATTTAATACTTTATTCCACAGTATTTTCTAAAGTTTTAAAACAGTCTGTAGCACTAGAAGAGTCAAAATAACTCCCCAACATAACAGAACTCCTTTCATCCTTTAACTCACTGCACCTTTCCCTCTCCGATAGTCCTAAATATACAAACACTACTAGAGGATGCTGGACCTTGATTATACATGCTCAGCCTGACCTAGCAACTGACTGATTCCTTAGCTGCAGTGACTCTGATAATTTGAATTCAGAATTTTGCCACATGAAGGGAAGATATTAAAAGGGAATTAATACTTTTGATTTGTCCCAAAAAGATTATTTAGAGTGAGGAAAAAATTTACTAACTTGGAATGGCAGAACAAGTCCAACAATTTTTATTTTTTTATTTATTACTTTTATTTCTCTGAGATGTTAACAGAAAACAAATCATTCATTTAATGTGCAGGTTAATAACCTTTCACACTTCCATTAGACCTGAAAGCATTTTATTTTCTCATTTTTAAGGTCCATGTACCTTCACAAAATTAAAACATAGTAAAGGTCAATTCGGTCTCCTAAAGGCTTTGGGAAACCACAAACTTTCCAGAAAGAAAATATTTTCATAAAAGTTTTCAAATTTTAACATGCAGAATCCGATTGGTGTGGTTTGCTTTCCATTAATGGTTGGTACTTCTTAAAACCTGGGAACTATGGCCATAAACTAAAGACTGGTGCTGAGCTAATGACTTCACTGGATTTTGTGGTAATTCCAGTATCTCAGGCTGTACCTTAATGAAGTCATCCAGACAGGCCAAAGACACATGGACATCCCTGCTGCTGGCACTTTTCTGGTTTTCAAATACTTCCCTTTGCAATGTTAATGATAAATTTTAACATAGATTTTGCAATTTAAAAATTGTATTATTTTCCATATGATTAAAGGCAAGAAATATAAATGTGAATGCTTATGTAGTGACTAGAAGAAATATAAGTTTATATAAGTCTTAAGTATTATTTGTATGATTTAAATGATCCAAAGTGTTCTCAGCTGCTTCTGAATAAAATCTTAATTTACTGCCTTAAATTTTTTTACCAGATATTTCTAACTTTCTATCAAAAATAGAGGTGAAAACTTCTTTTGCATACTGAGAACATGCATAAAAAAATTATGATATTTTTAACAGGAGCAAGCATTTATTAAAGTCTACCCTGGCTTTTGAAAGTAAGACAACTTCATACACAGGAAAGAGGTGTATATGATAAGTTGTTATTTCCGGGCTGTTTTGAAAACATTAAAAAAAGGGGGCTAAACCTATTTTACATGCCAATTTTAATTAACCTAATTTCCAGAAGAAATTTGACCACTGATGAAGCAAAGCATAACCTTCAGGAAAACTTTAAGTATCACACATTTAAAATTCTTTATGGCACAGTAATTTACTAATTTCAATACTTTATGAACTGCTTTTTTTGTCAAAAGCTTTTTACAGTTTGCACTGAACATTTTGAAGGCCTGTCTCAATTCTAATTGTAAAGTGTTAATATTGGCTTGAGCAAAATTAATAAAATAACTCTTACTCCCCAATCTTAATCTTCCAGCATATTCTGCCAAATGCTTAGAGGAGAATTTAAAAGTAATTCATGGTGGTCACAAACACTCAAGTAACTTCATATTCCATTGAAAACTTACCTATATTATATCACAAGATATATATATCACAAGATATTGTATCACATTTTCCTGACAGTAATATCCTAGTCAGATCACCATGAGTCTATTTCTAACTTGGCCATTTAACATTTTTCCATTTTACTAGCCTCCTTCTTTACCTAAGTAGATGGCTATCTACATTATTTGTAGAGTATTGATTTTCCTGATTTTTTTTTTAAGTAGAAGCAGAATTCAGTAGTGCCTTTGATCACAGAACAGAATCATAGAATGGCTTGGGTTGAGAAGGACCTTAAAGACCATCTAGTTCCAACCTCACAAAGGAAAGCATAAATGGAAATGCTTGAGCGCAATCACTGTGATCTAGACAAACCATGGGGAAATTGAGAAAACGGCAGAGAAAATTAGTATTGAGTATGCAAAAGGATGTACCTTGGAAAAGCTGGCTGGCAAGTGGATAACAAACCGATCAGTGGCAGCCAAACATGGAGTAGTGTAGAGAGCTATGTGTGGAAGTGCAAAAGTAATGGCTGTGGATAGGAGGAGAGGTCCAGCTAGACCAGAGCAAGTCATTATCTATTAAAAAGAGATAGATAGACAATGGAGCAGTCAAGATGTTAACCTCTAACATGCAGGAAGTATAAAAAGAACATAAACACTCTTCTGAGTTTTCTGTGGTTTTGTTGTTGTTGTTTTGGAGGGCAGGGCAGCGAGTGGGGTGGGGGTCTTTGCTATTATTTTTTTCTCAGAAATTCTTGTATGAGGTTAGAAACAGAATGGACTAGAACAACTTTCTCACCAGGGAGATGCCTCTCTATCTCTCTCTCACTTATGATTTGCATCTTATATGCCAGCACACTACCAAAGGATATGCCACTGTTACCTCTTTTAAGTTTATTAGTAAAGTCTCTCAGCCTTCCTCCCCAACTTTTGCCTCCAGCATTTTTCCCTGCAGACCCTTTCCAGTGTTCTTGCTATATACAGAGGTTTCTAAATGAAAGATCAGCAGCTACGGGTAATCCTTCTGGACTAATAGACTTAGATAGATAGATAGATAGATAGATAGATAGATAGATAGATAGATAGATAGATAGATAGATAGAAAGATAGATAGATAATGTAGACATAAACATGTGTATGTGTGTGTACACGTGTACATATATATGTGTATATAACTATATACACTAAGATATATATATGTCTGTGTGTATGCTATATGCATCTGTACAGCAAAGAACACAGTCTAGCTGTCCCAGTTCAATATATTTCAAGCTTTGGGGTTGCAAAAGGTCTTTTAAAACTATGCCCAAGCACATTTGCCTTAGCATTTACCATTGCACTGCAAAGTTATATAGAATTTCTCAAAATTAATAAATAAGTTAAAATAAAGAACACTACAATTGCATACTTCATTATTAAAGAACTTATCCTACACAAGCACATTTGCTGTAAGTGCTCATGCATGTATGAATCTGATTTGAACATGAGAAAGAACAGGGTTTGATAAGTCATCTAAAAGCAGCTGTTTTCACTCAGTAGATATCTAGTATTTGTGTCTACATGCATTGATGACAATAGATGTCTCCTCCTTGTCCTTATGGAATTTACCAAGGTAGTACATCAAAAACAGTCAAAACCAATCTTATTGGATGTCTTATAAAATATATAGAACTATGAAATAGCCCTTTTTACTCTTCATGACATCAATTTTCAGTGAGCACAATTGACATTTTCTTCCACCTATTTCATGGTAGGCAGAAAATCTTTCAAAGAAAGGAAATGATTTTCATGAGTGAGTACAGGATCAGACTGGAGACCATAGTAACAACCCAAGTCACATGTTGAAGAAAACAGAAGGTGACACAGGAGCTAGTTGTTTTAACTACACATGCCTCAGGCCTTTAACACTACCTATAGGGAAATATTTAACAGCCATTGGCACTCTTAAAAGGGTTTTATTTAGCCAAGATGAGCCAATATTGCATAGTTTTTTTTCTATTCAACTAAAAATTAAATTTACAGAATCCTGAAAATTGATTCTAAGAAAAGTAGCATATATAATTTCCTCTACTTCATTGCAAAATGGCAGTCACTTCGTTTCTCTTTTCCCCTCAATTTTCCTTTGTACTGTTGATCTCAGAAACCATCCTGTATTTATATATCTATGCTTATATTACCTTTATTTTCTTTTGTCCTTCTCAAACCACTTCCTAGTATGTAAACTTTCTAGGCTTGTAAATTCAGCTTTACATTATAGAGAAATTAGGCAGCATTTCTCTGGCAAACTAACCCAGTAATAGAATTTTGAGGCCCGAACTACAAACTACTGTTTTATTTTTATCCTGAAGTTCTTAGGTATTGCAAGGAAATATTCTCAGATAGGTAAAAGACAATAGGAAAATAAAAGTTCTTGGGTAAATAGTAATGGAAATACAAAATAACATTTTCTATATATTAGCCTTATCCATAGATAGCCTATTACTCTGCTTAAACATGATTTCATAGGCCATTATAATGGGCCATTATAACGTCACACAGGTCTATGCTGTCAGTGAAACTGTCTGCACTAAAAAAGGCTCTGCATCTAACCTCTGAGGAAATAAAAAAATGGGCATAAACACAACACCATAAGACTCATTTTTTGTTGTCATTATTGTTTCTTTCTAAAATGAATCAATACATTTGCCTTATTGTCATGCTGATTTTTTGTAGATTACCTCATTTTACCATCCCTGTTAATCTTTGTTATTGCACTATTTTTTTGGCTGCATCTGATTTTCTTTTAATTATTTTATTCTTTTTTTTTTTTTTTAAATTCAGTTGTGCACAGGCATTAAAAAAAAAAAAAAGCTGCCAGTGTATTTATTAATTTATTTTACATTCTTGAAATACAGAACTATTTTAGTTTTCTCACACTAGAGACACACTGAATGAAAATTTACGACTGGTTTACTACAGGAGTAATAAGATACAAAAATTCAACATATGGTAGAAAATAAAGAGGTGTCCTCCAAACTTTCATATTTTAAATTTCAGTTAGTAATTCACCTGAGTTGCTAATTCAGTGAGTGTTTTCATTTAGTATTAACTGCCGAGAACCATGTGAGACAAATTAAAAAATAAAATAGAGGAAGATATCTTTCACAATCATGTTAAGGAGATGCAAATCCAGATAGGTCACTTAAGTTGAAATGAAACATTATTAATCGAAAAGCATAAACTAAGAGGTGTTACACTGTCTAGTGTCTTTCTAGAATACTTTAAATTTCCCTCTGAGTAAATTCATGTAATTCTAGATCTCTCTTTTAAGATTAATTTTAAATCTTGATTACTCAGTATTCCAATTCATTTCCAGTCAGAATTTAGTAGAATTATTTATATATTATCAGATCAAAGTGATACATTTCATAGTTCAAAAGCTCTTCTCCAAATTCCTAAAAAGTTTTTTGCAAATAATAAAACAAAAAGTACATTTACAAAGAGTTAGGTATGGAAGTAATAACAACCTCTGAACGTACCAGAGCAGAATTCAGAGGCTGTATAAAAGTTGTACGAAGAAAGGGTAGATAAGAAACAGACTGCAGTTTAAAACCAAGAGTCTACTGGAAATATTATTTTAGATGTTGCTCAATGTCATGAGAAAAATCCTCTACTGGCTACTAATGCTGAGGTTATTAAAATTATGGTCTTCTATCTCTGTTCTCTGTTATATAGAGCTATAAAGATCATGGTCTGAGTTCCCTGCTAGTATAAAGAGCACAGCTGGATTTTTTTCAGTATTTTTTCATGCATATACTCTACAGAAGACTTCTAAAAAGAGCTGACAGGCAACCAGCATTTTCACCACACAGGAAATTCCATTATTGAAACACTTTGTTCTGATATCAAATCAAGACCAAAACTCAAAGTATCTTTTTGTTTTTCCACACAGCAAAACATGTACAGCTCTGTTTTTAAAAATGTCAACTGCTTGAAGTTTGCTTAGTGAAGAATGGTAATTATTTGTAACAAAAAAAAAAAATCACAGAAAAAATCTAGATCTATGTCCCGCATTTCCATTTACCCTTATGACTTCTCTGTACAAGTTAGGTTCCCTGAGTAAAGATCCTAGCCAAGAGGGCATTCACCTGCACCAGCCCATTCTAATAGGCACAAACATATATGGCTAGAAAAACATCCAAATTGACTCCAAAACCATTAAGCAAGTATGCACTTTAGCTCTGACATCAGATATTAAGTGCTACAGAACTGTCTTTCCTTTGTAACTGCATACTGCAAATACTAACGCAAAGAAGGTTTTGGAAAGGTGATGGCTATACTGGAATGACATCCATGACTTTACTAGTAAATAAATAAAACTGATTACAGAATTCATGGCAACTGCCACAATATAGTTAAACATATGTCTTTCTCAATAGAGAAATGACTGTATAAATCTCAGCATAAAATATGCATTAGCTGTACAAGAACCACTATTGCTCCCATGAATGTTATAAAGATTTATTTCGATTTCAGCAAAAGCTGACCAATGAGCAATGAATGAACCTAAGAAGTCTACAAAATACTTCATAAGTTATGCTTACCAGATGTAATGTGCTTCTGAGATGGACTTTTCCTATGGACCTCTCTTAACTGTAATATTCTTTATAATTCTCCTGTATTTTTATCTTTTAATTTTGTACAGATCTTACATATAAAACTAAAAAGATAACTCCTCTTTGCGTACAGTGTTTCAAAGAATTTGCACTCCCAGAATTGCAATAATTTATATTACAAGATATGGTAAAAATCATTTTACGGTAACTACAGCTGCAATGTGTTAGGCATAGATTTACACTATAAATTTTCCCAATCAGTTTGGCAAAGTTTTATCTCAGAGGTGTATAACTATTTCATCTATAATTTTCATTTTTTTCCTTTCTAGTTTTGGTGTACTTAGTAATTTTCTAGATTATTCCATGAACATTCTTCATTGAAATAGTAGTGAAAGGCAAAGTGAGAATTTATTCCTATATGTTGTACATTCTTGCTATGATATAGAGAGGAGTTTGAAGGTAGATGACTTGTTTTGTATTTTACTATCCTACTTGTTCTTTTTAAATTTTTACATTTTTTTTACGTACATTTGGTCTTAAAATCTTATCCTGTTATTCAACACCTTCTCTTGCTTAAAAAGTGGTTTTGGGTGTAAAATCTTGTCCTTAACAAAAGCAGAATTTATAGCACTTGAGTGGGATGAGGACTCTGCTCTGGTGATTTTTTTATGATGATGATACCAGTGCCCCTTTCATTTTGCAATCCAGCTTTACAGCCTAGCTGATAGACATATATATTGTTCCTCCATCTTTGCCAACCGAGGGTCAGTCAGTCTATGAAATTTTCAGTTGTATACCTTCAGCTGAAACATCTAAGAGAAAGAGTGGCCAAGCCTGCAGAGTGATGGAGCTGCATGTGGAGACACCAGACACAGTTGCAGCAGGATCTTGAGCATCAGACCATTTCCAGAGCAGCTGGACAAAAGGAGTTATTTTCTGGGAGTTATTATCTTCCTTCTTCGGAGGAAGCAGAAACCATAGAGTGGACAAGTAAGGACACATCTCCCTGTAAACAGCCCCTACTGTGTATAACCATTTCACTATGTGATTTGAATCACAGATTTCTCTGGATAGGGACTGTTTCTTACCAGATATCTGAAAACAGCCTAACACAGTAGGACTCTAATCTTGTTTGGGGTCTCTAAGCAGAAACCTACTGCCAAAAAAAAATAGCTGATTATTAATCTTCCCCTGCATAATTTTAACTGGTTATGAGAATATGCAGTTTAGATTAACAAAACAAAGATCTTTTTGCACTGGGTTTATGAGGCAAAATTTTTTGGTATCAGTGTGGATACAGGGGTGGCTTCTGTGAGAAGGGTCCAGAAACTGCCCTACGTTAGATAAGAGTCAGATCCAGCCAGCTCCTAACAGGACCTGCTGCTGGCCAAATCTGAAACAATGAGCTGTGCTGCTTGCACCTTTGTGAGAGCAGATTTAAGCACAACAGCAGCTGGGAGAGAGGAGTGAGAAAATGTAGAGAGAAACAATTCTGCAGACACCAAGGTCAGTGAAGAGGGAGGGGAGGAGGTGCTCCAGGCCCCTGAATAGAAATTCACCGGCAGCCCATGGAGAGGAGTGCAAGGTGGAGCAGGAGGTCAGGTGGGAGCTGCCACCTTTGGGGACCCATGTTGGAGCAGATTGCTCCTAACAGATGGACCCCATGGTATGGACCCATGTTGGAGAAGTACTTGAAGAGGTGCTGTCTGTGGGAAGCCCACACAGGATCAGTTTGGGAAGGATGGCATCCCGTGGAAGGGACCCCACATGGAGCAGGGGCAGAGAGTGACCATGAAGGAGTGGCGGAGATGAAGTAGCAACTTAGCAACTGACCGCAGCCCCCATTCCCTGTTCCCCTATGCCACTCAGGGGGAAGAGGTAGAAGAGGGTGGATGGGGAGGAAGGAGTTTTTAGTTTGCTTTTTGTTTCTCACTGTTCAAGTCAGTTAGTAATAAGAAATACATTATATTAATCTACCTACATTGAGTCTGTTTTGCCTGTGACAGTAATTGGTGAGTGATCTCCCTGTACTTATCTCTGTCCTTGAGCCCTTTTCATTGTAATTTCTCCCCCTTTCCTTTTGAGGAGGGGATTTGAGAGAGCAGTTGTGGGGGAGTATAACTGCCCATCAGGGTGAAACCACCACAATTCTCTTTTTAGTCTTTTGGTTTTGATTTGCACTCGTGTGCCTAAATAATTCAAAACATAAGTGCCTACTCTTATTTCTTACTGCAGATGACATCTGTTCCTTATGAATTCACTGAGTCGCATGCATGATATTTACTATGCCTGGATATTTTCCTTTGAAACATCCACTAACTAAAGATGAACTCTTATTCTGAAATTTGACAAAAGTTTTGATCAGTAACAAAGTTAAACCAAAAGGTCTGTGTTGGGCAAGATTTGAACTCACAGTTTGGAAAAAAAAAAAAAAAAAAAAAAAACTTCATAATGAGTTTTTTGACTGGAAACATTTATCTAAACAGAGCAGAAGGAATATGAGGATACTGTACTGAAGTGTCAGAGCCAGTTCATCCAAGAATAAGGTAAAGCTGCTTTCACTCCATATTTTTCAGAGCATTCTTTATGTGTTGGTTCTGTTATCAGGTTTTCCAAGCCAAACATGCAAAAAGAAATCAAAATACACACTCACAAAACACAGCTCTTTCCCTCTCCCCCTAAAAATGTGTAGTTTTGATCCAATAACTTAGAAGTTATACATTACTTGTTCAGAACACAGAGAGACTACAATCATAAGAAAAGTTGCTGAAGAGCCTGCCACCAATGCAGAAAAAAGTTTCTTGCTCTGATAACATATAATCCAGGGTGGTCTATTGTTGCCAGCTTAAAGATTTGGATCTACAATTCAAAGCCATCATACAGGCCTTGATCTGCTGTGAAAACCCCAGAGCCCTTCAGCAGCACCCACAGTGGCTGCATTTATCCTCCTGCCCATGCTATATAAGGTCATTGGATGTCCCCAAGGGGATACTGTGAGGCAGCTGGCAGAGACATGCTGACACAGACAATGTTCTAAGACATCAAGGAGTTCAGGGGAAAACACATCCCACCAACAGAAGAGTTTCTGCCATCATGACAGCATGGGGCTGCAGCCAATGTGTGCAAAAGGAACTGACTTAAAATGAGGTTTCCTGTCAGTTATTTAAGATTGTCTCTCCATAGGACCTTACCTATTCCTGTGAAGACTTTGTTCCTCTCACATTGAAACACAACTGTGAATTGGTTTTAGTCAAAAGAGGTTCAGATGAACCCTGTGTGAGAAGAAGGTACTTCACAAGTCTAAAACTGACAAAAATGCTTTTTTATAATCTGAACTGGAAATAAATGCAACTGAAAGAATGAATCTCTTTTTATCTTCTTTTCCCTTCTCCCTTTCTAACTCCAATAACTGGAAGCAGAAAAAGGTCTCAACAGTAGGTGTCCACTGCCCTGGACCTCAGTACTCTGAGGACTCATTTCACTGAATGCTGACTTTATCCTCCCTCCACTTCTTCCACCGTTATCAAATGCAAGATTTTTTGTGTTTGATGTTTACACTGAAAAGTTACTGTCTATTTTTCTCTCATGCCCACACCAATTTCTCTTTTTTTTTCAGTGAAAAAGCCCTCAATAGAATATTTAAGATAACTTGGTTAATCCATATATCATAATATGACACTAGCATAAAGGTATTTATGCTAAACATCTTTCTTTTCTTCCTTACACATATCTGATTGCCATACCTAACTGTCCCTGTAGCCAGCTATCTAATTCAGTTTACCAGCAAGTGGTTCTGTGCACCTTCTCTGTCAACATTGTATGTTTTTCACAGATTCTTTTTGATGGGGAATATGGGAAATTGATGCATCATAAAGCTGGAAAAGCACATAACATCACATTCTATCAATAAACCTAGCCAACCTTCTCGGATTCCTTCTTTTTCCTCTGTTCATTTTCTTTGTAGACTTCAGTGCAGGGCTGCAGTGATTAGGCTTAAGAAAAAAAAAATGAGAGAGAAAGAAAAAGATGTTTTGCTCATTTAACCATTTTCTTTTTGCATTTCTTTGTAAAAAAAGATATATGAAGGTAAGTGAAGGTAAGAAAGTCTTTAGTCTTATTTTTGGTTAGTTAATACCAGAGTCCTGGAACATGTAAGCACAAAAGTGGCCCAGACAGAGCTAGTGAGAAGACTTGATGTTCATTAACTTAACACTGGAAATTAACTGTGCTTCACTATAGCGTTACCATATCTCTGTAAGAGGTATGGGAAGTAAATGAGCTGTGCTTTTTTAAAATGAACTATTTCAAGGATATTCTGATAAGCAACGATACTTAAATACTGAAAGTTAATCTTTTAAGAAAAGCATGGTACAAACTTCATTACAATGTAATATTAATGGACAACATTAAGGCTATCTCTGACAACTGCTTTACAACAAACCACACAAGAAACATCATTACCCCTTATACAATCAAATGGGAAATCTTGGGGGGAAATAAATATATAATGGAGACAGAGACACTAAAGTCTGGTGTGGCCTCAACCTCCAGATCTGAAGGACACTAACCCTTTCATTAAACCACACCACAGTAAGGAAAGTGATATGAGATACAAACCCGTGCAAGAGCAAATATTGTATTGCAAGAAAACTTGTGCTGATAAAAGCTCTTATACAGCTACGGTCACATCAGAACAGACAAAACAATTTTCATGAATGAGATATTTTAGAGTAATTTGAATTTAATGGGCCAGGGAACTAAGTTCTGCTGAACATTTTTTTTCCCCCCTTCAGTTTTACATTTGGGGCTGCAGTTAACTTTGAGAAAGGACAGAGAGAGTAGAAAGAAAACAGCACACTCACACCACTCAGTGTGCTGTCTGGCATGAGTGATGTAGAGGAGACTGGCAGTTTCTTAACGGCCAGTACCTGTATAAACTGTTGAGATGGTGTTTCAGTTCATATGTATTACATCTTGCTAGATTTGATTTGGCATAATGAAAATGAATTCATGCATATAATATTTTTGCTATTATATCAAGCAAAACTGAAAATTATGTTTGTGGAGTAGCTGCTGGAGAGTGGTAGAGCTCTCCCCTTGTCCATGCTATTTCCATTGGAAGCAAAGATGTTACATGTGGGCAAGAGGCAGAGTGAAATAGCAGGACTAGATATATTTTATTTATTTTTTTTTCACAACCATCAGCCAGAATATATGTCTGGATGCAGGATGAGCGCTCAGACACAACCACAAGATACCACAGTTTTAATTTAATGCTAGCATTCCTTGGGATGACCAAAGGAGGACAAGGCTCCTGTATAAACAGACGGCTTCTGGCTGGATTGTAACATAGGTGGTAAAAAAATTATATCTAACAGAAATAGAAAGAATTTGCTACTAACTTGTTTCTTGTAGGTCTTTGAAGATAACGTTTAAAGTCTATTTAAAAAAAAAATCTTGTATTTTCATGACAGTTTATAACAATTTGTATTCTTCACATTGGGGCTGAGTTAAAAACAGCAGACATAAAAGAACTTAATGGAAAGAAGGAAGGAAGGATGGAAGGAAGGAAGGAAGGAAGGAAGGAAGGAAGGAAGGAAGGAAGGAAGGAAGGAAGGAAGGCAGGCCAGAATTTACTGGTGTGAACTTTTCATAGGAGTTCCTGTTGTATTTTAGTTCTTACAGTTTTTTGTATATATGAAACCATGATGCTTAACACAAAAAATGGTAACATTTCACATCCATTTATCACATGAGGTAGTGGAGCTAGTTTCTTCAGCTATTTTCAAGATTCCCTTTCTACATTCTAAGGGAAAGTCAAGTCTTAATATTTGAATATTGAGGAGTGTTTGATAAGCCATGGTTCTTTAGAAGATAATATCCAATTCCATGGTTATTGCCTGCAGGAACAGTCATTTCTAGACAAGATATGCTTCCTGCCATCCAGTGCTATAAAAAAGTGCCTTTTTTATAGCACAGTACAAATTAGTAAATTTAAAATTATATTGCAGGAGGATTGTCAGTGACCATTGTTCTTTTCTGAGGCAAATATGTTTTTGTGGCCACCTTTAGTGAGGTAAACATATACATAAGAAGCTGAAATCTATTATCTGAATCGATGGCTTCAATATAAATAAACTGAATTAGGTAGTTGAATTTAACCAAAAGATTAGCAACATAAATAACATCACCTTCTAATATGATGGTGTGAAACAAGACTGAATTTTCTCATGATGCTTGCCTTTAAAAAATAAAATAAAAAATAATAAATAACAATATAACAGTATAGTTGCATGAACGCATGGCTTAAATAAGCCAAGTAGTTATATGAAAAGTTAACATTCCATTTAATTTTGTAGTGTTAATGCCAACTTTAATAAAAATGCGTTTTCCACTAAAGCTGTGCTAAAGATATTTTTAATGAGAATTAACCAAAGCATCAGAGAGTAGCATTCCTTAAAAACAAGCACTTCCTTATCTGTTCTGTTTGGGAACATTTTTAGTTTTTAGTTTAATTATTCATATTTTTGCAATAATTTTCTATGGTACTTTGCCAAGTAGGTCAGTTTCATTACATGGTTCATCACAGACTTTATGGTGAGTATTTAATTTACTTGGTCAGTGTTTAAGATTACTTTTTTTTGTTCCGTAATGAGGGACTATCCATTGAGTGACATTATCTCACAATGATTTCAGAAATACACACACAAAAGACATTCTCTGTGGCTTTTCAGATGACAACATTTCATGTAATAGCCAAGCTTCTCTTCTTCTCTGTGGGAGTAAGATAACAGGTACGATAGCAGAACACTCCTCTTTCACAGAAGACATATGCTTCCCTGTCTTTTGTTCATGAGAGGGATGAAAGTAATGACCAGAGATGGAGACCTTAGAGATATGCCTTGTTATTCAAAATGGGAATCTCTCTCTTCCACAGATAGGCATTACATGGATGTTTAGCTACTGCTGGCTAGCACATACTTTGCAGGTCCATATATTTTTATTTATCTATTTATTTATTTATTTTTGAGATGAAACGACAGAAGTACATCTTACAGGAAATCTTTGTTACTTCACAGAACTATCTACTCTTATGTCAGTTAAACGGATCTCACCAGGCTTCTTTCTTTGTTCTCATTCTCACTTCCTGCATAGTCTCACTCATCTACTGTCTCTTTCATACAACTGACAGTCTTCATTACCACACTTCTCTGAATGGATTCATGTTGGCATCAGTTTTCATGGACCACCCATTACTATCTCATCAAGGCATATTGATTTGTTTTTGGAGTCCCACAGGCCACAAATGTCTAAGTGTTATTAGTTATTCTATTTCCAGAGAAGATGAAAAGTATAATTTTGTTGGCAGCCACCTGTCAGCTTAGAATTGTGAAAATTGCAAACATTTTTTTTGATTTTAAGAGCCCACATTTTAATGATAGCCTATTGCAAACTCCATTTTCCTTTACAGTTATTTATATGCCAATTTTCCACAATTTATTCTTTACTTGGCACTCTCTATTCCCACCACCTGTCATGGAGAACTCCATGTCACATAATATCATCATATAACTTCATTCCATGGGCACTTCCAGCTTTATATTTAATAGATTTATCTTTTCATTCTGTCTGCTTTTATGTTGTTGCAAGAAAGGTACTGTAGAAATGAGACATTATCCTTGAATAATTTTGCAATTTACTCAAGACCTGAATGTTACTGAAATATTAGTACAAACTCTTCTGAAACAAATTTCAGTAGTATTAATAGTAAATATGAAAATAAATGCACTGCTTCAAGAAACAGGATAGCTGCAAAAGATGAAGAGTTGTTCTAACATTTAGATATCCAACTTGTAATTTTTATGACAAGAGAGAAAAGTCTATCATCTAAATCAATCTGGTGGTGTAATGAAGTGACCAGTCTCATTCATTTCAAATTCATTAATTAGATGATATTTAGTAGTTAATTGCTAGTGCTTGGAGGTTTAATATTTTCAGTAATATTCACCAAGGGTGCTTCAAATACAGCTACTTTTATTTACTTATTTTCCCAGCAACCCTAATACTTCTAACTTTTGGAGAGAGTATAACACCATATTTTCTCTGTTGGTGGGGAGGAAGGACGACCTAGAAAATCTCATTTACATGATACTGACATATCGAACATACTGTTTATTGATGCCATAAAACAGCTGGCATCTTGGATGTATGTGGCTTTTGTAATGGTGGAAAATAGTTATAGATTGCCCATCTAATTGTAGTCATAAGGTTGTTCGAAATTTCCAGCAGTTGATAGGACCTTCTTTTTGTGTAGCTAGTAGAAAGAGGCATGAGAATAAACTCCAGCCACAATGAAAAATGTATACAGAGAGCAGCAGATAAATGTAAGTTTGTTTATTGTGAGATGTCTGTGTTTGTTAAAATCATCACATTTTTAATCAAACTCTGAATTTATACAAGTATTTATAATAAATAAATAAATAAATAAAAAACTCTGGGAGATACGACTGCAAGACATATCTGCAAAATTATAAAGTAAGCAATTACATGCTTACTTATGGGGTGAAATCCAGCTGGCAACCAGTCACCAGTGGTGTTCCCCAGGGGTCGGTGTTGGGGCCCATCCTCTGTAATATCTTTATTGATGATTAGGATGGGGGAATTGAGTGCACCCTCAGTAAGTTTGCAAATGACAAGAAGTTGGGGGATAGTGTTGATCTGCTGGAGGGTAGGAAGGCTCTGCAGAGGGAGCTGGACAGGTTGGATCAATCAGCAGAGTACAATGGGATAAGGTTCAACATGGCTAAGTGCTGGGTCTTGCACTTTTATCACAACAACCCCACGCAGCAATACTGGCCTGGGGGAGAGTGGCTCAAAAGCTGTGTAGAGGAAAGGGATCTGGGGGTGCTGACTGATGCTTGCCTGAACATGAGCCAGCAGTGTGCCCAGGTAGCCAAGAAGGCCAACGGCATCCTGGCTTGTATCAGGAATAGTGTAACCAGCAGGAGCAGGGAGGTGATTGTCCTGCTGTACTCTGCTCTGTGAGGCCGCATCTCAAGGACTGTGTTCAGTTTTAGGCTCCTCAGTACAAGAAAGACATCGAGGCCCTGGAGTGTGTCCAGAGAAGGACTGTGAAGCTGGTGAAGGGTCTGGAACACAAGTCCTGTGAGGAGCAGCAGAGGGAACTGGGTTTGTTTAGTCTGGAGAAGAGGAGGTTCAGGGGAGACCTTATTGCTCTCTACAACTACCTGAAACGAAGTGGTGGGGAGCTGGGGGTCTGCCTCTTCTTGCAGATAAGGATAGGACAAGAGATGAGACAAGTGATAGGACAAGAGAGAATAGCCTCAACTTGCACCAAGGGAGGTTAAATTTGGAAATTAGAAGAAATTTATTCTCAGAAAGAGTGATCGGGCATTGGAACGGGTTGCCCAGGGAGGTGGTGGAGTCACTGTCACTGGGGGTGTTTAAGGTAAGGTTGGACTTGCTGCTTAGGGACATGATTGAGTGGGTGATGTTGGTGATAGGGGGATGGTTGGTCCAGATGATCTTGGAGGTCTTTTCCAACCTTAATGATTCTAATGACCTTAGTATTACAGGAAATACTCTCTACAGAAGAAAAATGGGAAGTAAAATCAAAGTAACAATTTGAAATACTGTCCATGGCCACATTTGACAAAAGCCATTATTAACTATGACAGAACTCTTGAATGGTAACAGCAGTTAAAATGGTAGTCTGTGTGACTGTCATGCAGTATCTAAGCTTTATCCGGGAAACACAGTAGAAAAACCTCATCTTTTGCACTGATGTTTTAACTATTTCCTGCTTTCAGGCTTTTAGCAAAAGTAATGAATTCCAATATAGTTTCTGCTGGTCTGGCTGTAAGTCGAATCTCACTTATTTAAAATGGAAAGCCTGAGAGCGCAGCACAGATTGACATATGTTTATCATGTGATTTGATATTTTGCAGAGAAATATTTCTTGTCAGACAAACCATATTTCTTCCTTTGTCTGTTTCAGAAGGCCACTGAGTTTTGTTCCTTTCAATGTATTCCCTATATTAACATTATTAGTCTTCCCAAAATATGTTCTTCAATGGAAGTTGTATAAAATCACAGCATCTTAAGCTTAAGATGTGCGCACAGAAACTGGGTTTACATGCCTTTACAGAGAGAAACACCCTGCTCCACCATTACCAAAAACCCCAAAGAGTTTCAGAGTATGATTCCCCAGACATGCTTTTAGAACAAACCATACATAATTAATATTATTCCTATTATTCACCTGCAAGTGGCAATTTGAGCATGAAATAATAGGAAAACATATTTCCAGAAATATCTCTGATCATAGAACGGCTCAGGTTGGAAGGGACCTTAAAGATCATCTAGTTCCAAACCCCCACCATAGGCAGAGATGAAAAACATTCCTTATAAACATATTTATTCTACATATCCTCAGACAAATCAGTGAGAGAGATATTGAGTAAGACAGTACATTGGTTAGCAAATTGAAACATTTTGCATGAGTGCATGCCAATCCTTTCAGATTTTCAGTCTTTTATCCAGATCTATTCAAAATCTTTCACTAATACTGAATAAATCTTTCCATTCTTCTTCATATAGTTCTAATAATGCAAGATTTGTAATTTTCCTTAAAATATTTTCCAGTTCTTTTACTTTCAAAGGCCTCCTTAATATATGACTTGTAAAGCAATACGTAAGGTTCTGAGTTTTTGTTAGGACTTAATTATGACTTGTTACTAGTCATCAGTCAGTCTAGCCATTCACATTACCATTGAAGCCTCTGCAAGTACATAAACAAAAAAAAAAAAAAAAAGTCCTCTCTTACAGCATGTCCAAGGGTCTAATCAAGCTCTCTTTTCTGTTTTTTTTTTCTTTTTTTTTTCATCATCAAAAATGATAAAACACAGCTTACAAGCCCTTCTCTCAGTCAGATGATGTTTAGTCACCAATAACATGAAACTAATAAATTGTCGTTATCTTTTGAGAATCTCAGTGGTGATGGGATATAGGTTTCTTCTTGGCTCTGAACTTTATTGAACAGCCTTTGAGAGTCTCAGCTCATAAGTCAGTAGCAGCAATATTGCAATACCATTGCTACTTCACAGTGTCTGGGTGTGGAGTCCTTCAGACGCTCTCCACCCACTCAGCATATTGGTAATCAGCATTTGGCTGCTTTTTGAACAGATATTTCCATGTCTGGGAGGAGACTGACCTGGGTTCTTTTTTTGACTTGTTTTTCATCTCGATGTGTGAGGAACAGACTGTGATCCTGGAGCTGTCATTCAGCCTTAAAATGTGTTTCAAGCAGTAAAAAACATGGAAGCAGAAACTTCCCATTCATCATTCATTACACAGACTGAATCCTATCTGGCTGCCTTGGAACCCCATGATATACAGAGATTCCTAAGGAAATGGAAATCTCTGATGACATAGAAAAGTTTGCTGGCACTGATGTGTGTATGTGATAGGCACCTGGGCCTTCAGTGGAGAGCTTTGAAAATGCTTTTAATATGACAAACCTGGCAAAATCCCTTTGAAATGACACTGTTTCACTAACTCTAGGGCCTTTTGAGTGTTACTTGCGATGTGCTTAACTTGAAGTACCACAGAATAGAAAATTTTCAGATATCTGGAAGGAAGCAGTTTTCCTGCTCACACTTTCCACTGGGCTAACCTAGCCCAGGGAAATCTGTCTTGAGGGTTGATCTGCAAATAAAATAAAGTCTTTTCTTACAGCTTTAAAATACTTAAAACTTTTTGTCTTTTTTTTTTTCTTTTTTTTTTTTTTTCTGTACAGCAGCACAATGTTTGTGGAGATTTTACAGCGGACAGGAAGGAGGTACGAGACACTCCCACTTCAAAATATTCTGTGATTAAGGTATCATGACAGACAAAGTCCACACAAAGAAACAAATCCACAGAGATATCATTAATCTATGACACAACTCAGCTATAACCACCATAAACTATGACACAATTTTGCCTGGTCAATATTTTCTGCAGGCACATCTTATGCAAAATCCTGTTTATTCAAAGGAAAATGTGTATGTTAAAAGATCATTTCAGCTTTCTCTTTTAGTGAACTGAAGTTACCTTATAAGATCAAAGATACAGAAAGGATTGGCAAGGGGCAATTTATAACCGTTACAGACAAAATGAGGATAATTAAGTTCCACTAGCCCTTTGACATCTTGATTGTCTAACCACAGTATTTGCAAAGTGTTTGGAAAGAATACAGGTTTTCTGGGGTAGACCATCAGAAGTGGTTCCACACAAAACTCAGGGCAAGGGACATGAAGCTCAATCTAAAAATGAATTGCCTGTTACCATGAGGCTCTAGTTTTCATGTCAAGTAAAGGATTCAACAAAGAACTACATTTACAATGCAAAATTTCTGAAGAACATTTCTCAGAAGAGCAGTTCAGTGTGGTTGTCATTAAAGAACAGAATTTGCTTTACATAATATCTAGTCTATTCATATTCAATCATTTTTTTATGTTTTTATATTTTTCTTTATATTTCTATATATTTTCTTCAATCTGAAGGTAAAAATCAGATTAAAAAAAATAGAATGTTAATCAGGAAGCAATGATTTAATGCAATACTATCTAATAATGATGCATGCAATGTGTCCCATGACAAGCCACATACTTTGACACAAGATATCTAAAACATCATGACTTGTGAAACTCCTTGACGTTGTTAACTCAACTACACAGTATAGATCTCAACATGCTATTGTCTCTTAAAACCAAACATAGCTCTTGTGTTATTTAAAAAAAAAAAAAGACTATTTCCATTCTTTTTCAGTACACAGTTCAAAAGACTTCAAATTAGAAAACTTGAATTATAAAGCTATTCTATTTGTCCATAAACAAAATTAAGAAAAAAATATTTTCTGCAAATAGCAAACATTTTAAGTGGAATCAAAGTTATCCTTACCATTGTCTCAAGGATGTTATAATTTTCAATAAAATTCTGGATTTTGTTAATGATGTTTTTCAAAGCCACCTCCTCTAGATGGTCTTTTAAGACAACTTTCATGATACAATGAATGATGTCAGAAAACTAGCTTTATGCTTGTCATTATTTTAATCTTAGGGAAAGCTGTTTCCACAAGATAAGAAGAAAATCACATTTCTGGAAGAGAACAAAAGAACTTTACATATATACATTTCCTTTATTTTCTTTCTGAAACAGTGATGGCTGATAACAAATTTCAGAGTTTTTGCAGGGACCTCCAGGGTCTAAAAGTTATTATTATTTTTTTTTGCTGTGGCTTCTAGATTATGTCACTTTCATACGTTTTCTACCTGTCAAAGAGTGAGTCTCTTTAATTTGTAACCTTTTGTGTAGTTTATCACTTGACAGCAAACTCACAGGAGTGCCTGTTCCTTATTTCCTTTGCCGTATCTCCCCTTCAATTACATCTATGAATGGTTCCAGGAGAAGACAGGGTAAACCTGCCCCACTCTAAAAAAAAAATAAAAAAATAAAAATCAACAACCCACCAAAACAACAACAACAACTAACAACAAAAAATCTGTTCATATAAGAAAAAAACACTGGTTATTCAGATACAATAAGAAGAAATTTAAAAGGCAGTGCAAAATGCTGTTTAGTTTTCTCTCTTCCCATTGGTAGAAGTGCTCTCTTGAGTGCCAGAAAATGAATCTAGTTTCATGTTCTACCCTTATTTCTCTCCTGAGAGAAAAACACTGCTTAAAGCTCATTTGCTACCCCCTCTCTGGGTTTTAAAATCAAGTTAAGTATAGGTTTTAAACATAAGTTAAGTCCATGCTTCAGACAAGTCCAAAAGAGGCCCCAAATGAAAGACTTATTTGGTGCATTGACTTTGTCCTCTACAGTGGTAAACTGTACACTGGCTTATAACTCTCAGTCATCTGAGTTACCTTTTAGGTTTAGGATTTGTATCTTACGGAGGAGTCATGTGGCTAAATTCAGATTTTTAAGACCCTCTTGGCAATCACTAAAGTTAACTCAGGCCTTAGGTGTTCCTGAAGGCTGATCCTTTATGTCCTAAGGTAGGCACCTACAACAATCTGGCTTTGTGCCTCAGGAATATTTTGTTGTTTTTTTTTTTTTTTTTTTCAGCTGACACTAAAGACAGTCCAAGGTGAGCCTCTCCAGGGTAGATATCTAAAGCTACAGGAGATTAATCCCTCCCCTTAACATAACATGGCTTTCCCACATGAGGGAAGAAAATTGAACAGGAAAAAAACTCAGTATATAGCCGAGGAGAAAATATTACACAGGAAATAATTCATATATGGTAGTTTGATCAGACTACTGTGCTGTTCATAGGTTCAGTGCTTTCCTCCACTGGAGCATGTTTAAGGGACTGAAAAACAACCTTTGTCCTGTGAGACAGAGTAACTCATGCCGACACACTATGTGCTCTAACGACACAACTTCTGCTGCTAACATGACTTGCTGAAATAGTTGAATTAGCCATGTCATCGGGACAGGTGATGTGTTATATGTGTATTGCATAACATCATCATCTCATACAAAGTGGCATCATGCCAATTCACAAAGTTAGAGATGTGGCAGAACTGACCTTTGGCGTAATCCCAGTGTGTTAGGAAAACACCGAGCCAGAAATGCTACAAAAACCTCAGTAAGGCACTGATGTTGGACATGAGCACTTACACAAACCTGTGCCTGCATCTAATCCAGTCCTGACAAAATATTTAGCAGTATTCTCTGGACATTTCTGTCTTGACAGCCAGGTAAATTCAAGCCAGAAATACAAAAGATGCCCCTGAGCAAGGGAGAAACACAAAAATAAGCATTAGCCAACAAAACAGACCTAGAGATACCTGTCAATAGAGCTGATAAGAAGTATTCCCTTCTGTGGCAAATCTAAGGGGAATTCCAGGAAAGATAGAAATTGGTCACAAGAGGTTGTGGTGAAGCAGGGAAGCTGGCCCAGATGGGTTGCTGTACACACACAGTGCTTGTGCTCCATAGGTTCAGAGCACAGCAAAGCTTAGGGGTTGAAACACAGGATGAAGGTGTGGATCACCTCAGTCTCCTGCACTTTGCTGTCTCCCATACACTCTGAGGAGTATTGCCTTAGGTAAGGCAATATCCATACTGCATTGATGAGGTGTGACAGTAAGGTATGGACAAGTTTACCACACATACTAGCTGACATGTGCCATGCTCTGAGCCCATCTGGTAAAGTCCTGGGCAGCCAATGGCCATGCTTGTGATAACCATACTGCTACTGTCAATCAGGCTAATTAGTTTAAAGCTAGCTTACATGTGCTTTTATGATTACAGTCACACCTCTTCAAACATGTTTTGCATGGAAACATCTGGCAAAGTACTGTTGTTTCTCAGAAACTACCCCCTTATCCTTATCTGTGTTCACTTAATCTACTGTTGTTTGTGTTGTTTTTTGTCTTTTTTGTTTGTTTGTTTGTGGTTTTTTTTAAATTCCATTTTCATTTCTAATAATTCTGGTGTCAGTTTTTCAGATATGTTAGTTCTGTCATTAACCAAATATGCAACATATCTTGTCCAAAACCAGTAGATTCCATCAGTATCATTTGCAGAGCTGTCAGTTTGGTTTGGTGTGCTTATCTCCCCTTCATTCTCTGATGTTGGCTGAAGTCACACAGAGGATACTTAATTAACCAAAATGATTGTGGGAGTGAACATTTTCATAATGTGTATAAGGAACAAAATGTTACAAGTCAGTTTCCATCCTCTAATACTTGGCACACACTTAGTCCAACTCGGCACTTTTAGAAACATAAAGAAAGCCATAGGTTCAAAGAGAGAAACAGAATGGTAACCCAGAGTCATGTCCTGAAGAAAGGTAAGATTTTTATTTGTGACACTCATAACGGACAAAAGTGCTCAAGACAGTTCTGACCTAAGGTCTTCACCTGTTTCTATTAATTGCTTTTATAAAAATGTGGTCAGTGATCTGGTCCTCTGTACTGTATGCAGGATGAGGAGATGGCTTGCAGGAGGATGAATTACTTCAAAGTTTTGCCCCTCCAGAACCCAACATGTCTTCAGCATTGAGAAGAAATGGATTTGGTATACAACATTAAATAAATTCTGAATAAATTCAGAACATGAGTCTAGGGAAGTGAAGAATAAGGAATCTACCCATGACAACCACTTCCAGCATTAAGGAGAGGTATGAACATGGAGATCCAGTCACCTCAGAGTCTGTAGGGTTGACAGAAAGGAGCACCTCTGTTACAGCCCTGTTTGGATCCTGTTTGAGAAGAGCCCTTTGCTCCCAACTGACTCTCAGCGGTGTTCAAGGAGGCTGCATCTCAGAAGTTTGCATTTGAGACATCTCAAGCTGATGGTGCAAACAGGCTGTCCTGTGTCCGAGGTGTCCAGCCAGAAGCCAGGTGTGTGATAGTCCCATTCCGGGAGGTAATCTGATATCTCATGGGATATCCAGCTAGAGGAGCTAGGCGGGACTAGCTCCCTTTCCAAATGCACGTAGCCCTAAGCTGTTAGTAAAAGTTCAAGCTAAAACTAGTTCTTCCTGTGTGTAGTGTAAATCAACAGGGGAAGGTCTTAAACTATCTGTAACACACAATTTATGCTCTCACAGTCTTTCATCTTTTTAGTTCCCTAAGGTAATGGAGTAATTGCAGATAATTATTTCAGAGATTACTATCTAATTCATACTGTGAATCTACATGACAGATATTATTCATTTAGCCAACAAGCAAAGCTATTTTTAATTCCTATCTAGTCTTAGTTCAACCTTTCAAAATAAAATAACTCACTACTGATTCCACAATTCTTTGTGCAACTGGCAAGGTATTGTGGAACCTTATGCAGATAAAATGCCTATGCTTAGCAAAATTATGAATATGTTTTAGTAAATTTGATCTTGAAATTAACATTTTAATCTTAATGAATATGTTCACTCTGAGGCTTTAGAATTAAGAAAACATTTCATCTGTGAGTCTTGGAGGCAGAAGTAATGTTATATTTACCTATGTTTTTTCTATTTCTATCTTAGTCATTCAGATCTTTTAGGACATTTTCCTCATAATGTGTCTTCTCACTTTTTCCTATTAAAATTAATAATAATAATAATAATAATAATAATAATAATAATAATAATAATAATAATAGAAATTTTGATCTAGAACTGAAACCACTTTAAAAATTATGTTATAACTTTCTTCATGGCTCCAGATCCCAGCTGAGTGATATTACATGCTTACTAAATATAAAGAATAATTGAATCAGTTTTAAGAACATTTTAATTATTTATCTGATAGCTATTTTGGATGCTTCTGAAATTTTTACTTAGACCTCTTATAATGTTCCTAACTTTTCTTTTTCCAATTACATTTTTTAGTTGTTGCAAAACAATTCCTTCCTTTAATGGGTATAAAAAATACCTTCAAGTTTCCCTTTGTATCTCAGCTATAAAATTGTGTAAGAATTAAAATAGCCACACCCAATAAGGAAAAGCAAATCTTACAGAACTATGAATAGAGACATAGGCATATTATTTCTTTATTAGTTTATATATATATATGTGTATTATTATCTATATTAAAAGCTCTCAGAAACGTAAAATAAAAACAATGCAATGAATCCATTTATTCTTCCATAGTTTTCAAACTGATCTATAATCATCAGTGAATGTTCTTTCCCAGAACAGAAAGATCACCCAGAGTCCCAAGAGCAAAATAATAAATAATGCATGAACTGCAAGCAAGATTTGATATTGAAAATGAAAGTACATTACCTGCAGAATTACACACTTGCTAATACTTCAGATGACAGAACCAGGACTTAGCATGTCTTTTTATTCTTATTCAGCCTTCAGCTACCCAAATTCTAGGTTATGCTAGACTTTGACCTTCAGGTTTAGCTACATTCACAGCTAAATGAAAACACAATATTGCCACCACAGTAGTGAAACTGAGAAGTGAAAAACACTGTCGTTTTTCCCTGTTTCTATCCACATACTAGCTCAACCGTAGAAAAATGTGAAAATTAATAAATGTAATTTTGTTATTTCTTTTTATACTTCCTGCTTATATTTAAAAGTTGACTTTACTGCAAGATAAGGTTTGGTGTGCTCCCAGACCTTTATGAACTGAAAAAACATTATAAGTAATGAGAACATTTATAAAGCAAATGTCTGACAGAAATGCCTGTTCTCCTCATTTACAATATGCCAGACTGACAGTCAGTTTTAAATACAGCTATTTTTCATTTCTTGGGCTGCTTATTCACTTTTTCCCCAATCATTTAGTGAGGAGAATATTATTCAGATTGAGAACAGTCTTTGTCATATCTGGTTATAGTAGTCAATCTCAAACACATTAAATTCAGGTAGTAAGACTCCCACTGGCTTCAATTACTTTTGAAAAGGCCCTGCTCAGGTCACTGACCTTGCTAGATTCACACACACAAGAACATGGCAATTCCTTGTGGTGGCTGCCTTCCTGACCATATATGAAGATATGACAGTCCACATGGTGAGGCCAGTCAAGTGTGCAGTGTAGAGGGAGCTGGGATTCTGTCTCTGCTATTTATCTTTCTCTTTCATATCTTATTCTGAGAAGTCATTGGGATGGCAGCTCTGTATTCCCCATAACACAAGAATAACTGCTGGAAGACAGAAAAACTCTGTGTGTGTCTTTGTGATGTAAATCATCTCTAACACTTGTATAGAGTAACAAAATATATAAAACTCATTTATACAACTTTCTAGCCAGTTCTAGGCTTTGTGGTTGAATTTTGTATCTTTTTTTTTTTTTTCTCATTTAAATTTTATCCTTTCCTAAAGCTGAATGAAAGTAGTGTTTCAATTTCAATGAAGATCCGAGAAGCATCTGGCAGGCTGATTGCAAAAGTAAGTTTTTGCAACATTGATGTGCATTTGGGAATACTATTAGAAACACTTACTGATATTAACATGATTTATAAAGTAGTAAATTAAGCATTCAGTAAATAGATATGTAAGATATAAACTGGGAAAGTTACCTCAGTCTGCTCTCTTTATAGCACAAGTAGCATAACACTGGAGTGGACAGGACTTTACAGGCTTTACATACTGAAAGTAGAGCAAGGTGCTTTGCTGTCACAGATTATTGAATACCAAACAAAGCTTCAGTTTAGGTGGATTAAAAATTCAATACATTGTGCTCAGATGTTGTGGTTCACTGAAATTAAGAGTTTCCTGGCTTTCCACTCTACTGAACTCATATTTCCGATGCACACAAACATGTGTCAGCCCACCCTTCTTCCCAGTCTCATTTATTTACCATAGTCAGCAAAATCCAAATAAGTGACTTTCTGGCATCTTGCCATTTCCTTGAAGGATGCATCTTGCTTGTGCAAATGAAAGCCCTGTCATATGAAGCAAGGAGCTACAGCCCAAGAGGCTGCAAGTTTCAGCAGGCAAGTCTCCATCTTGGACTCTACAAGACAGATATTTATTTTATTGTAGCTTCTCCACACAGTGTTGTAATGGTCTCACATTCTACAAGAGCACAGTTCTTGTGTCTCCACTAATTTACCTTCCTCCTCTTCTCTGGATTTTTTTTCCTAGTTATGCTGACCTTAATATGTGAAGGGAGTTACAGATCTCTTGCGATAACTTTTGCTAATTTCACATCCGAAGCTCAGTGAGCAAACACAACAGCACTGCTCTCTTCACATAAAAGCCATTTCAGACCATGCTGTTTGTGTCATTGACTGCAGCAATTGGATAAAATGGAAATGCTCACCAAGGACTTCCCAGAGCCTGTGATAGCCTTCTCAGAGTTAGGCAGCCACTCACACATGCTCCGACCTCCCCTCCAGCCATGCACATGATAACATCTATTTGAGGAGAAGATGCCAACACCTCAAGGGAAACCACCCCTTTTCTCCTTTCTCCACTGAGGAAGCCTAGACAAGATGCCTGACATTCACACACCAATGACTGGACAAAGGAAGCCTACTGGCTCCTCTGCTTCCTCCCAGGGGACACCACCATATGTTATATGCATGATAGCCAAATCCCCATGCTCAGCACCAGCATGTATGTGTTGACCTGCACTGTCAGGTGCCACTAATCAAACACATGGAGCCCCTTATGCAAGAGGAAAAGCCAGGGAAAGCCTAACAAAGGAATGGAGAAACACTCTGAGTGAGGGAAACAAAGTGGAGGAAGATCACACAGGCTCACACACAGCTGCTGAGGGCTCAACCCTGGGTCACTGCATGGGTTGTTACCTCCTGCTCATTGAGCAGGTTCAGCATGCAAAAAGTATACTTGGGGTTCACACAGCACATGCAATGGGTGCAGAAGCCAACATGCAATGGGGAAGAAACAAAAGAAAACACAACTATGCAGAGGAGGGAACTTCAGGAATGGAAACCAGAGACCGACACTTTTAGAATTTTGTTTAGGCTGTTGTAATGGCTGAACACAAGTGACTGGGTTTGAAGGGTAGGTGGAGTGAAAGAGCAGGGAACAAGAGTGACTGTCATCTGTGAGATCGTCATTGCTGCTGAGGCAGGAATATGCTGTGTCCTGTATGTGCCTGACATGGTCTAATGTACCAGGAGACATATCAAGTGAAGCTTGAGCTTGAGCAATACCAGCAAAATAGCAACACCAGGCCAAAGAAGTAGATGGGGGCAATGTGAATCAGCTAGTCTTGGCCCAGTGGACACCAAAAATACCCTGGATTTGAATCATAAAAATGAGACAAACACCATTAATTAGAAAAGACGTAACACCTGCTTTTAATGATACAGGCCTTTAGACTAGTTCTCAGCGGAGGAAGTTCCTGCTGAAATCTTCTGGTACTTGAAGACAATGTGCTTCTTATTAGGATAACAGAATCTGCATTAGGGTCCCCAGAAACTCTGGAGAGCTGTTGCTCTGTGGCAGATGTGTATGCCCTGTTGAGCTTTTATATCAGCATCACAGACTTTCCTTACTTGTCCTAGCACACTAGCAGGGAGTCTGTAGGACCACATAACATGCAACCATATAGATACAGTTGAAGCAAGAAAACAAGATATGTCTGCAACACACTGTCCTCAGATTTGTTTTTATCCTAGGCCAGAACACAACCATGCTAGAAAATTAAATTTAAAATAATAAATAAATAAATAAATAATAGTAATAGTAATAATAATAATAATAATAATAATAATAATAATAATAATAATAATCTCAGCTCAGTGCAGACATAAAAATGATTTGGGACAAGCTTGGAGCTCTTCAGCATCCTATCCTGCATTGGACTTTGAGGGAGAAGCAGAGGCTGTGCAGAAGGCACCAGTAACACATTTATTCACTCATGGATTAAAATTACTTGCAGATGTAATTTACCAAACCATCAGTTTAGATTAAGAAACATGGATTCCTCTCTTGTGCATGTATTGCGTTAAGTCATGCCCTTAAAAGCACAGAATCACAGAATCGTTCGGATTGGAAAGGACCTTAAAAACTATCCGGTTCTAACCTCCCTGCCATGGGCAGAGACACCTCCAAATAGATCCGTTTGCTTAAAACCCCATCCAACCTGGCCTTGAACACTTCCAGAGATGGGACATCAGCAGTTTCTCCAGGCAGCCTGTACAAGTGCCTCTCCACTCCTCATAGTAAAGAATTTCTTCTTTATATCTAATCAAAATCTACCCTCTTTTAGTTTAAAGTCCTAGTCCTTCACTAGTTTAAACCTTTTACTCCTTGTCCTATCACTACACTCCCTGACAAAGAGTCCTATCTTTCTTGTACCTTTAGGTACTAGAAGGCCTCTATAAGGTCTCCCTGTAGCCTTCTCTCCTCTAGACTGAACAACCCCAACTCTCTCAGCCTGTCTTCACAGGAGAGGTGCTCCAGCCCACCGGTCATCTTCATGGCCCTCCTCTGGAATCATTCAAATAGGTCCATGTCCTTCTTGTGATGGGAGCCCCAGAGCTGAACACAGTCCTCTAGGTGGTAAAATACCAAAGAACATGAGTGTGTTACTGCTCCACATTAGCTGCAGAAATTTGTTCCTTGCTTATAAAACTACCAACTCCACTGATGTCCACTAAATGACTAAGTAAAATGCATTCACTTGTTAGAGCAAATACTTTTTATTAACATTATAGCTGAATATCTTGTAAGTAGAATTTGATTGCAAGTTTTTTTTGGTCTTGTTTTGTTTTTTCTAATATATATTCTGGTCAGCACCCATAACTACTTGCAAATCACATTTGCGGCAAATAATTAGCTTTTTACTGTGTTTACTTGATTATGATTACAGTTGGATGGGATATTGACACATGATTTTCATTGTAATGTTATTTTCTTCCATTTCAAGAGAGAAATCATTTAAAGAAAAAAGTATTTTCTTTTTGGTTTTTATTATTTTGCCATTTGTATCTTTTTTCCAGCTTGAAACATGTTTCACAGTACATCTTTGGATTCATTGTCTGATAAACTGTCCACATTATTGTTCTTGTGGAAAAAACAATTCAGTTAAAGTTTTATAAGTACATTTGCAATTTTTTTTTGTTTTGTTTTATTTAAACAACACAGAAGTAAGCATGTAAGGACATGGTGGGGCTGCAGTGACAAGAAATGTAAACAAGTTATTTTCCCATCAGTTACTTAAAGTCTTCCTGCTGTTTTATATGTTTCCCACTTTATGTTAACTTTGCTTATCAATACAGAGGCTCTTAAGTGAATTCATTCTTCAGCTCATCATTTACTCACTGGAATTTACAAGTAGCAGTGAATTGGCATGAAAAATTTGAAATAACATCCACATATGCTCTATGTCTCTGCATATGAATTCAATAGCATTCATACATGTGGTATCTGTAAGAGATATTTCACCTAATGTTTTGTTTTAATTAATTTTGTGAATGTCTTTTATGGTTTATAGGATGTTCCTCTCTGGAAATCATGCATAAATAAGAAGTAGCAATGAAATTACATAACAATGTCTAGAAGAAAGAAATCTGGATTTAGTATTCTTTAGTGAACAAATATTTCCTACAATTCATCTTTTTTCTTATACTGCTTTTCATAATTATTCTTGGGACAAGATTTTAACACTGTGAATCTTCAGGTTGTTGTGAACTTCTGAACTTTGTGCTTCCAGGTAAGTAACTACTGAGTTTCAGCTTTCGAATGCTTAATAGTTTTTGAAGTCAATTCAATTTTTAGGTAATCTATGCAAGGATTAGAAGACCATAAACTTACATTTAATTTTTTTCTTGAGCTTTGTAAATTCTATAGGCAAGGGAACATCTCTCATCTCCCCATACAGGATGGTGCTTACTGACACTATTTCAGAAAACCCCACACAAAATCAAAACAGTACAAAGAGTTCTGGTTACATATTCAACCATTAGCTGTATAAGTTATTATAAACAGCATACATTAGGCTGTTTGCTTGACTTTTATTTATAAAGCATTTGGGTCTATTTTTCCCTCTATCCCTCTCTCTCTCAAAAAAAAAAAAAAAAAAGAAAAAAAAAGCAATTAGTTGAAGGAAGCAGTTCAAATGATGAGAAAATGTATACTATGAATAAGGCTCTGGGACTTTCTGAAACATTCTCAGTCTTCCCCAGCAAAAGAGGCATTTCATCAAAACAGAAAGATCTGTAAACCATGCCCATTTCTAGGAGTTTTAACAGAGAAATTCATTTCTTCCTCTCAAATTTGATGCTCAGCATGCTCACAATTATGTTTCTTTTCTACTTGCATGTATGTATCAGGGCAGTGCCTTTAAAACCTATGAAACCTCTATATAAATTATATCCTCTATGTGTTAAAAAAAAACAATTCAGTTATGAGAATTTTCATTTTGTTTTCATTTTAGGCTAAAATGCTTAGAAAATATTTTGTCTCTAATCTCTTTCTACTATCAATGGACAGAGCGATATTTTTCAAAGTACTTGAAGATACACTCCTGAATCAACTCTCCTTTTAAAGAAGCTTTTCTCTCTCCACTGACTATGGCTTCCCTCTAGCTCCTTACTACTGAAATGTTGAAAGACTTCCTTTTCTTTCCATTTTAGAGTGGAAAAAAAAAAAAACTGTGAAACTTCTAAATGCCTCACAAATGGAATTGTTGTTTCAGGACATTCCTGGGAGTTCAGATGTTTATAAGTATCTTATCCAGTGGTTCCAAATGTCTTGACCTTGGGCTAGAAACCTCAGGAAAACACATTTTCCCAGTAGTTCTTTTGGTTCTCCTGATTCTCTTCTCATTCTCCTGTTTGCATTTAGATAAGAAAAAGATAAAGATAAGTCTGATTTCAGAGAAGTGGTAGCTCAATATTTTTTATCAAAAAAATCATGTATTTCCTTTATCTGGTCTAAGGTGAATGTTCTAATTCTCATGTGGTTGGGGTGATAAGAACAGAAATAGAACAAGTTGGTGGAGAGAAGTGGCTCACTCTCTATATGTTTCTAGTAGAAAGTGCAAGGTTATGAGCACAACCATGTGAACCCATCAAGAGGAAATATACTGCCTCTTTGCATTTCAAAATGATGCACAATCATTGTCCTCAAATCAAAGTGCATCAGAGTAGACCAGGTTCAAAGGTAATGCCCAAATCCAGTGTAAAAATTACAGAATGATATACTTTAATTACAACTCCCAAATATTGTAATGTGACTTTCCATCCTAACGCCAGACAAATAATGGAGAAATTAGGATATGGAGGACATCATTCTCGATTTTCTAAGTTCCACTTAGACATATTTAAACACCCATCTAACTTTAACCTAACTTCATAATTATTTTCCGAGCTTTTACCCTAAAGCAGCTTAGGTAATATGGTATGTGTAAACAGCTCCACTCCCTTAGTACCCAGAAATTCAAAGAGCAAATGAAAAGACTTACACTTATTTCAGTTGAAGAATTTAAAAGATTTTGGGAACTCCCAGTTGTGTGATGACAATACAGCTGGATTACTAGTAGTAGCTCAAGGAATTCCCATGAGTATATGGCCTAATGATTTTAAGGGTGAAGTGAGAAGACCCTAAAGCATTAACAGCTGCATTGGTAAATTTGCTATCTTAGTAAAACCTGAGCTACTGAATTGCACAGTGCATGCATGTGTGTGCATGTGTCCATAATTTGATGTCTCTCTGTATAAACATATAGATAGATATACGCGATTTTTATATTCTTATGTAGACACACACATACATATACAAGATAATGTATGCATATACATACGTATATATCTGAAAATTATTTTAATCTAAAGAGTTTTTCTCATCTTAGATGACATACTGATAAAGAACAGTCTAATGATTCTATAACAGGTCTATGTAAAAGTTTGAGCCAGAAAAAAACACTGGTTTCATTTTATACAGTTTTTCTTTTGATTTTAGGGAGCTCTTTGGGATAGGAATCATGTCATCTTCTATGTTTTATTTCTGTATAAACACTTCTGAACACAAGGCCAAATTTTAAACAAATGCAAGGCTTAAGTATTCTGGTGGAGGGCATGAATTTTCAGCTGATGGAAGGACACATGCAGGAAGCAGAACCTACACTGATATTCAGATCAAGCCCGTCTAGGCCATTATCTCTTGCTATGCGACTGGAATCGCAGTTTCAAAAGTCCAAAGCATGCTAAGTAACCGTGTACACATGTACACATATATCATCTTCCACATGGAACAGGCAAAGAGCAAGCATATAGCCAATGACCATATACTACCTGAGAAGTACTAAGTCAGAAATTATCACACTTCATTAGCTTGCAACCACCTGACCGTTCCTTAATGTTATTGACTTCTGTACTGTATTTGAAATAATATCAATATAAATAATTGCTGAAAGTGTGCAGGCTCTTTTTTTTTTCTTTTTTTTTTCCTTTTTTTTTTTTTTTTCTGTCGAAGAGAGCTAAATTTGAAGCAAAATCACTCTCCACAGCTTAATATATCTAGGAATCATTCATCAGAAAAGTAAAATGGAAATAATGTATAATACAATGCAGTCCTGAGAGATTCCAGATGTCTTTCTTCATCAGTTCAAAGTATTTTAAGTGTGTTTTTCTCAGATGCTGTGTACAGATAGTGTATTTAATTATGATAAATTGCTTATAGAGTGGTACCATTTTTTTGACATATAATAACATATGCTTGTAGAATATTCATACATCAAGACACATGAGTAATATTTCATACAACTGTTTCATATACCACAAAAAGAAATTGCAAAAACACTAGTTTGAGGTGTTCTTATTTATAATACATCTTATGCCAAAATATTTCAGTTTTTCTTAGTTTGATAGTAGGTCTTGAAGGAGATTGGAAGTTGCTAAAATGACATGGAAGACAGGCACATATGATCATAGATCATGCATTTTTCTAATGCCTTAAAGACAGAAAGGCATTGAAAACAACACAAATCTTTCATGTGATCCACTTTGGAAGTAATCAAAGTTTTCTTACTTTCAATGCATAAATAGTTGCATTTTTATATTTGACTGATGGACAATACAAGGCATTCAGACTTTCTCATTCAGATTTAAATCCCAATTTTAATCACTCAGAGTTGAAAACATAGTTTGTTGCACAAACATCTGGTGACAGTGACTGGAAAGAAATAAGGGGAAAATGAAAAAGTACACGAATCTTAAAGAGTTCACAGAAAACCTACTGAATCACATTACTTTTAAAATTGAATTTTGCTTCGTGCTGAAAGGAATCAAGAGGTACTTTCTAGCTGTAAACAACTATGATTCCAAAACAGCAAAGAAGTCCTGAAATTTGGTATGTGTTTGTACCAGAGGGTCATATTTACAGAGTGTTCTGCCATTTCAGCGTTCTTACAGACTCATTGTGAAATTCCTACCACGCTTCACACATGAGTGTCACATTTACTTTGCTCACTTCAGCAATAATGTGTGACCTTCTTTCCACTAACTATCTAGACCACCATCACGAGACCCCAGTAAACGGGAAACCTGCATTCAGGGTTTTAGTCTTTGTTGATTATGACATTATTCATGGCAAATCACAGTCTGTTCCTTCAGAGGGTGGCACAGAAACCCTCAGTATTAGACATATTGACAGCTTCTATGGACAGTAGGTGAAGTCCTTTCAGTGAATGTGTTTTCTGGCTAAATATGTACTAGGATACCAAGTTTTTCCTTTTTCTCTAGAATGCCATCAGCACACTGACAACAGATGATTACATTTTTGACATCAAATTAAAAAAAAAGAGTATAACAGGATCAAAACCTGAAACTCTCAGTATCTCAATATCATGTTTCATCAATAAAAGTATTGATTTAGAGCACTAACAAATATCCAATGGAGCTTAAAGGCAAAAATATTTAAGGGAGTGCATCAATAACAATAATAATTACCAACAAGTCATAATCGGCATCAAAATTCCTACAAAAACTTATTATCTACATCTTTAGAAAATCTAGAGGCCCCAAATCAAGCTTTACAATTTTACTTTACAACCTGAGTATCTCTTTATAGGGACTGTCACTACAACTTTTTTTTTTTTCCTAATGATAACAATAATTAAATGAATGAGTAACAAATTTTAAAGGTGATTCAATTCTCTAAAACTATTCTCCTTTGAGACAGGATTCTAACAAAACAAAATAATTTATTGCATTCCCAACTGCATAAGTTGTCAATATTTGAATAACATTATCAGTCAGAAGGAATAAGGATAGTCTCTGTTAGTGTCCTGTAATTATTTTAATCACAGAATTAGTCTGTGCTTCCTCATCTATCAGTCCCTAGGACTTCCATTTGAAACAAGCTATTTTCACAGCTGTTATAGTAGGACAATATTTTTTCCTCCATTATGACAGCAGAGATAGCAATTCTGTATTGCTGAACTGGGCCAGTTCAACAGATTATATTGCCTCAGTCAACTACCAGCTCCCAAAGAGTGAAGCTATACAGTTAACAGAATTCATAGGTATATAGTCAATGGTTATGTGCATCATATATTTTTCATAATTAAATATAGATATGAAAGTACAGACCAAAAATCAATCACTTTATGTTAATCTTAAAAAATGATGATAGAAGAATAATTGGTTTTGTTTCAACAGCGGGGCTGCATATTAAAATTCAGTTTAGCTCCAGTCTTATTGTGTAAACCTCGTGTAAGATAGTAACATACCTTTCTTTTCTACTCACAGAAATTCCAAAAAGTCAATATCTTGCCTGACAAAATTACGTAATTTTTTTCTATAATCCTTTTTTTTTTTTTTTTTTTAATCACCATTTAACAATATAGATAAATTAGTGGTAGTTTATGGTTTAGTATTGACAAAAGACATACTCAGAAAATCCATTTTTCTGCTTTGCATATTTCTTCTGCATTAACAATCAAACTTTTACTGCTGGTTGGGTTTATCTAAAGCTATTTTTAAAATATTTTTCCTCCTACTAATGAAAAAATGATGCTATTGTTGGCCAGAGCATTTGCTGGTAAGATACATGCTCACATCATCATAAAACATATGACTGGTAGATTATGTGCTAGTGAAAGAAGATATGGTGTTTAAGTATAAAATTTAACTGTTGAGTGTTGCAAGAAACAATCAGATCATAATAGCATTTTAAATTCAAGGAGTTTGGGATCACCAATTAGGCTTTTACTGTTAAAGGACACGAGGATCATAATTCTCATTTTAATACTTTGTTTAACCCCATGCTTCATCATTATGAAATTAGAGGGAAAAAATGATGATTAGGAAATGCTTGTTTATAAAATGTTGACTGCATTTCTCTAGTTTCAGCATTATTTCACTGATGAAGTGTATTCCTTAACTGGAATACTAGTTCCCTCTCTGTCAACTACAACAAACAAAAACAAGAGAAAGCAGAATATCAACCAACAAAGTGCAAAATAAATGAAGCCAAAACCTTTTGTTGTTGTTGTTTTTGTTTTCTAAGACTCGTAAAAAGACTTAGAAGAAAAAGAAAAAAAAAAAGGCTGTAAAGCTGCACTAAAAGTACTTAAAACTTCCTTTAAAACATATTGATGTAGCTAAAGGTGTCTGTAAACAGTTAACAAAGCAATTTGTCCTCTGGAGGACATAAGGCTGCAAAGAGCTTGGCACACCCATTGACAGCAGATGGGCCCACTTTTAGCATTGTGATTATTATCTTCTTCACAGACAGCATTCTGAAGATCTGAGCCCTAGTAACTCACAGACAGACATGCCATCAGCTGCAGAGGCCAGAGCCGTTCCGCTTGCAGCGCCAGAACAAGCATCCCATGGAGAGAACTGGTGGGGTCCCAGGCTGTGCCCACCACCCTCACACCACACTGCTGGGCTGATCTCCCTGTGGCCAGACTTCCCCCTCTATCCGTGCACAAAAACAAGTGACAGATCAGGAAGTCTGGTTTTGCATGCTAACAGACACATCTTAAACATTAACAACAGTTCAAGACTCATTTCACAACTACGTTTTTAATACTCCCCAAGAACCCTATACGCACACACACACATACACGTACTGTACATGACAAGAAACACAAAGTTTGCTTTGCTGACAAGCACAATTTGTCATTTGTAAAAGTCTGTCCATGTAAAGTTGCCAGAAGTTTAACAAAATGTTATGTATTCATTTGAACTCTATGTTCCTCTAGCCTTTGTTGAATAAAAAACATGGCCAATACTACGCACTCCAGCTGTAGGAATTTTTATTCTCAAAATATATGGGAGGATGACTAAATGGTTAGCTATACACAGCACAGAGAACTGAACAAAGAGGATCACAGGTTTTACATGTTTAATAAAACTGGACAGCATGGATAATTTATAGCAGCTTTGAACTGTAAGCACAACACACTGAAAGGTAAGGCTGTCTAAAGGTACCAGCCACTTAGCACACACTCCCCCTCCTTTGCAAAGACAAAGCTATTTCCAACAGGAGTAGGCATTTTTGAACATCCTGGTTTCCTTCACATGTTCCTCTTGCTTGGCCTCAAACAGCAGAACCCCTTCAGCACATTCTTAATATTATCCCATAATATTAACTGTTAATTCATAAGACCGTCAGTATAAAAATAAACTGCTTAAACACCTGCTTAAGGCCCATTTATTAAGAAAGGAAAGAAGACTTGGGAGCATACATAAGTGTTTTCTGAAGTAAAGGACATAGATCAAGAGCTGTAACCTCAGAGAACTGGAGAGTTTTCTTTCTTCCATTATAGGAATGAGAAAAATAAATAAATAAAAAAAAACAAAAATAAAATAAAATAAAATAAAATAAAATAAAATAAAATAAAATAAATAAAATAAAATAAAATCAAGGTACTATAAACCAATTAAGCTAATCCAGACTGGTTTCAGCTTCCCTTCTCCACTTTTCTCCCACCCCTCATTTTTGAAGTCTGATGTTAAACTTCCAAGAATGGGACAAGAGATCCTGAAAGGTTTGTTTTATCTGGTGAATGATGCAATTAATATGATGGACTAAATGCCACTGGACCATACAGGTGTCTGAAGAAGTAAATTTAAGACATTGTAAAATGCCCAGTAGCTATTTAGTTTATTTATTTATTTAATTATCTATTTTTATGTTATGCATTTTGATTCTATGTATTAATATCTGTATAACGTTTTTATTGCATTTACACTTTATTGCACTGATATTGCATCATTATCATTTACTTCTTGGAGAGTTCTGGGAGTTTGTGGTCAGTGCAGTCACTCCTCCCTGCCTAAAGTACTCTCTTCAGCTGCTATAAATCCTGGAGCTGGCAAAGTGGCTAGCAAATAAGCTCCTCTGTAATAAGAAAGATGACAAATGGAAGGAGAGAGAGCCACAGGAGCAACAGGGAGATGCATCTTCTAAATGCGCAGTAAAAAAACTGGGATACCTCCAGGTGATTTTTGTACTTCCTAAGCTAATGGATAACCAACTGACTGGAAAGAACTGGGCATAATGTGTGGAACAAACTACTTCAGTCCCATTTCCAAATCTCTTCCTGCCCTTTGGCTGCCAGCAGTAGCACTGCTCTCTTCAGTCCATACTGACCTGAAAGCTGTGGTACGGAAGTACACCACTCTCTATCATGCACCTATCCTGCTGCTCTCTGTGGGAACAGCACATCTGCAAGGAGATGTTCAAAAGTTGGGATGGAGACTCCCCATTTCTGGTGACTTGTTTACCATACTCACTGAATGAACACTACACCAGTCACCTCCACACAAACCCCTAGTACGGGTTCAACATTAAAAAATCTTTCAAGGACAGTTAAGCATTGCTCAGACACTCTGCAACCTTTGTATTAACAACATGATATGATGGCAGCTGATGGTTGTGACAGTTGTGTGCTTTGCCCCCAATCAAAAAATAGTCATAAAATCATAGAATCACAGAATCACTAAGGTTGGAAAACACCTCCAAGATCATCTGGTCCAACCATACCCTAACTACCAATATTACCTGATAAACCATGTCCCTAAATAGCACATCCAACCTTTCCTTAAAGACCTCCAGGGACAGTGACACCACCACTTCCCTGGGCAACCTGTTCCAGTGCCCAATCACTCTTTCTGAGAAGAAATTTCTCCTAATTTCAAACCTGAACCTCCCCTGATGCGACTTGAGGCCGTTCCCTCTTGTCCTATCACTAGTTATCTGAGAGAAGAGGTTGACCCCCAGCTTCCCACACCTTCCTTTAAGGTTCCTGTAGAGAGCAATGAAGTCTCCCCTGAGCCTCCTCTTCTCCAGACTAAACAGCCCCAGTTCTCTCAGCTGCTCCTCACAGGACTGTGTTCCAGGCCCTTCACCATCTTTGTAGTCCTTCTCTGGACACACTACAGGGCCTTGATGTCTTTCTTGTTATGAGAGGCCCAAATCTGAATGCAGTACTCAAGGTGTGGCCTCATCAGAGCTGAGAACAAGGGGACAATCACCTCCCTGGTCCTGCTGGCTACACCATTCTTGATATAAAACTTAGTCAACTTAGTCAATACCATATTTTCCTTTCATCAGTAAGCTTTGCTATGATCTAGCACACTGAGGATATGGTGGGTAGGTGGGTTGCAGTGTCCATGCTTGAAAACCCTGTAGGAAGCAGAGGGACACAGAAAAGACCCCTGTCCAAATGTCCACTATGGGATCAATGTGTCCAGTGCCTGACATCAGAAACATAGACCATAGCCAAACCTTTCAAGATGACTTGGTGATAACCCATCTCTATGGTCATTGCTGCTATCTGAGCTCTGATGGTTCATTTAAATGCAAAACAGCTGAGAAAAAGGAGTCTTCCTAAACAGCAGCAAAAAAACAAGGTAAATTCTCTGCAGCTGAGCCATGACAGGCAGGAACGAGAGCAAGTCCTCTTGGATAACACCTTAAAGTTTATCCTTCTCAGCCCAATTCATACTATTCTAATCTGAGTGCTTTGCCCTAAGGACACATGGTAGCAATATAGCAGGACGGATTCAACAATGCAGAGATGACAAAACAGAAAGAAAAAGAATTCTCTAAAGCCTAAGAAGAAAATGCTACTTGCATATTGCATATCAGTGGTGCTTCTAAGATAGGAAAAGATTTTAATGAACTTTGAACATCTGATTTCTTCCAGCATTATGGAAAAAAAGTTGTCATTCATTCTACAGTCCCCATCATAGCCAACTATATCCGGCACTGGAAAAAAATCTGTAGAAAGGTACAAAATGAAAGCAATTAAATTTCCAGTTATCACAATATTTTCTCAAATATTTCCCTGTGATAAGCCAAAAAGATTTAGTTAAAACAGGAACTGCTTCCAAAAAGCAGAGATGCCAGCACTACTAATTTAAACCAAAGCAGGGATAAATTTAGCAGTAAAAGTTTTCAGTGAACACTTTCTGTATAGAGAAGTATATCCTGAGTAATGGTTTAAAGTTAATGAGCACTGCACCAGTCACCTCCATGCAAATACTTAGCAAGTATTCAACATTGTAAACTGTTTCAGGGACAGTTGAGTATCACTATTATAACTACCTCATTGGAGTAACAGTCTGTATGATGCCTACCTCCTCTGAACCCTGATCTCAAGGCACTGATCTGTGCCTTGTCACACTACTCTCAGTATCTCCTACTTCTCACAGTTATTGGTAAAACATTTACCGACTCAGATATTTCTGAATTGTATTCTAATGCAAGATTTACAGAATGAAACACCTACAAGACAGGGCCCCAGAAGGAGTCCCAGCTGGCTGGAGGATTTACAATAAATACACATTCCTTTAAGCAAGAGCAATCAACTTGCTTACCCCTGGGCCAGACACTCATATCTGCGTGTGTCTGAGAGCCAGAAGACTCGCTCCATAGGCTTTAAAGAACCAAGGATAAATTGCTGGGAATGTGGTCCTCTGGAGGGAACACCGCTAGTTTCATCATTGGACTAAGACCTGGCTATGCAGCAGAGACCCAGGGCCATTTGTCACTGTCAGGTTCAGCTTTGCCTGCTGATTCATTGTCTTCCTTGTCCAGGAGTCCTGGTTGCACATAGCTTTGCACAGCAGCACGGCTTTGCACTGGCATACCAGTCACGCAGACCTGCTGTAAGATCCACACTACTGCTGCTTGCAAACCATATTGAAATCACAGGCTTCCTCCACTTTTAAGAGATTGTACCTGTCAGAATGCTAACAATTTAACACTTGCACGGAGTGTCATTCCTTCAGGAAATTACTTTAAAAAAATACTAATGGGCAGTGTGAGAGAGCACGATAAGAACTGCATATTAGACACATTGCATTATATACTACCCATCTGCCTAGTATTTGGAAGCTCTCAGGGCATACAGTTTAAACCTGTTATGACAGTATCAAAAAAAAAAAAAAACACAAAGCAGTTCATATTTTTACAATAGAACAAACTTTTCTGACTGCTTTAATGTAGTGTTTCAAATATGTCCTGGCCAGAATACCATTTGGTAAATAAGAAAAAGAAAAGACATTGTAAAACTTCTGGCAGTTTATGTTCCTTTCTCAGAACTGCAGTTCTCTCCTGTAGACCTGCTTCCTACTTCCTTGCACAGTCACCTTGCTTGTATACTCTCTAAAGTACAATAGCAGAGAGAAAATTTAGAAACATGAATAAGTGGAAAATTATAAACTGTTAAAATGTTTTTTTTCTATAAACAATATGTGAAATTAAGTGCAACAGGATAATATAAAAGCTAAGAAATTATTGCATGTGAATTATGATCAATAAGTATGAAAAATAATTACAAAATTGAGTAAGTAGAAAATAGTGCAAAAGATTAAATAAACAATTGTGTTACAGAACAGGAAGAGGAGTGGATGATGGGGTCTGGCAGAAGGAAAAGATAAACCCTAAGGCAGAAGCAGGAAAGAAGAGGAGAAAGGGGTAAAATGGGATAGTAAAAGGGGAAAGGGGAACATTCGATGCTCTTCCTGTAATGAAGAAGACAAGGAGAATGGAGAGAAGGAGGGAATATGCTTTGTTTGGATTATCTAGCATGTGCCTGCAAACTGCAGATGATACCAACCTAGACTGTGAAGAGGTGCACACATTACATAGGACTGAGGAACCTGACTGAGGACTTGTCAAATTCAATAACCCATCCACTTCAACATTAGCAGTGCTACGTTCCTCCATGCAGGAGCTGGCTGTTCCACTGACATCCTTATTTTTTCTTGTTGTATATATATTTTATGTATTTCTATATCTTATATAACCAATTTATAAAAGAAGTTACATCCATCTATAGTAAATGCTTTTTTCTTACTAGAGGTCTGGAGACATTTGGTATCACTTTGCAAAAAAACAAAAACAAAAACGAAAAAACCTACGTGGAAATAACACTAAAATATCATAAGAATTTGGATGATATTAACACCAAACAACTGAACAAATAACAGAATGACAACTCATTATTCTAATCAATAGGGTTAATTTACTATGTTTTTGTGAACTGTAACAGCTAAAGAAAGCTAAACAAAAATGAACAGGGACTACATGCTGTGCAATGAAGTATTAACTACTTCAGCCTGTTCCAGGCTGTTTAACTATGCTTCATTAACCTGACCATTTATTTCATCAGGGGTGGGTCAAAGTCCCGGAATTTACCTGCAGAGTTCTGGAAACACACAATAACTCTGTCGTATATTTAATCTCTACTACTGTCCTAAAAATACATTCATCTTTACAAACATATTTCAGAACACAAAATGAAAGGGCACTCCGTTGATGTACAATCTCAAACATATTTAAACAAGTGAGGAAAATAAGCACACAGTATGACATCTTGCCTTGCATATTTGTCTTCTGTACACTTTTGTGTCCTAACTGATTTTTCATGAGTCCTAACTGATTGCTTTCTGACAAGGAACAAATGGAATACTGCCAGTGACCACAGTTTGACATATAGAAAAATGAAGCTTTTAATCTCTAGGATTAAAATGCAGTCCCAGTGAAGCATGAAATATATTTTATTCTCTGCATGTTTTCGACACATAGAGTTTCCCTGGATTCACAGACAAAGCAGGAGGAAATATGTGCCATTGCATAAGTGGTTCATACACCAAACATACCTCACCACCAATAAAAGCAGCACTCAGTAGAGAAATATAGAAAATATAAAATGAAAGAGCATTCTTTTTCTGTAATAATTAATAATAATTAATTTCCTCAATTTTGAGTGAGAAAAAAAAATTACTTTTTTTTTTTTAATGTATAGAAAAATGCAGAATCTTCAAGAACAAGAGAGCCCATTATTGCATATAGCTCTTGCCTATCTTCAGATGAACTATTATCATGTGATTTGGGCCAGAAGTCACAAAATTACTGGTTGCAATTTTTCTAAATCCTTTTTACTGTTAAGACAAGATAGTCTCCGTGTCATGATTTTTGTCAGCACAGCATGAATACTCCAGTCTTCAAGAAGGGCAAGAAGGAAACTGCAGGCCAATCAACCTCACCTCCATCCCTGGAAAGGTGATGGAGCAGCTCATCCTTGAGACCACGTCTAAGGATGTGGAGGAAAAGGAGGTGATCAGGAGCATTCAACATGAATTCATCAAGTCACGTTTAACCAACATGACAGCCTTCTATAATTAGATGACTGGATGGATGGATGAGGGGAGAGCAGTGGATGTTGTCTACCTTGACTTCAGCAAGGCTTTCGACACTGTCTCCCATAACATCTTCCTGGGCAAGCTCTGGATGTGTGGGATCCATGAGTGGACGGTAGGATGGATCGAGAACTGGCTGGATGGCAAAGCTCGGAGGGTTGTGCTCAATAGTGCTGAGCCTCGTTGGAGGCCTCTGGCTAGTGGTGCCCCCCAGGGCTCAGTTCTGGGTCCATTGCTATTCAACTTATTCATCAATGACCTGGGTGAAGGGACAGAGTGCACCCTCAGCATGTCTCTGGATGATAAAAGCTTGGCAGAGTGGCTGACACACCAGAGGCCTGTGTGGCCATTCAGAGGGACCTAGACAGGCTGGAGAGTTGGGTGGAGAGGAACCTCATGAGGTTCAACAAGGGAAAGTACAGGGTCCTGCACATGGGGAGGAACAACCCCAGACACCAGTACAGGTTGGGGGCTGACCTGCTGGAGAGCAGTTCTGTGGAGAGGGACCTGGGGGTTGTGGTGGACAGCAGGTTAACCCTGAGCCAGCAGTATGCCCTTGTGGCCAAGAAGGTCAATGGGATCCTAGCTTGCATCAAGAGGAATGTGGACAGCAGATCGAGAGGTGATCCTCCCCCTCTACTCAGCTCTGGTGAGGCCACACCTGGAATATTGGGTGCAATTCTGGGCTTCCCAGTACAAGAGGGACGTAGAACTTCTAGAGAGGGTCCAGTGTAGAGCCATGAAGATGATTAAGAGATTGGAGCATCAGTCTTATGAGGAAAGATTAAGCGAGCTGGGCTTGTTTAGCCTAGAGAGGAGGAGATTGAGAGGGGATCTTACAAACCTCTACGAATACCTGAGGTGATATATGAATGTAAAGTGGATGGGCCAAACTCTTCTCAGTGGAGGCCAGTGATAAGACAAGGGGTAATGGGTATAAATTGAACCACGGGAGATTTCATCACCATATGAGGAAGAACTTCTTTACAGTTCATGTGACAAAGCACTGGAACAGGCTGCCCAGAGAGGTTGTGGAGTCTCCTTCTTTGGAGATACTCAAAATCCGTCAGGGTACAATCCTGTGTAACATGCTCTAGGTGACACTGCTTGAGCAGGGGGGGTTGGAGTAGGTGATCTCTGGAGTTCCCTTCCAACTTCAGCCATTCTGTGATTGATTCTGTGATTTTATACTTCAGTTGATAAGAAAAAGCAGGAAGACCAGGTAGGTCTGGCATGTGTTACAGGTTAGTGTCTATCATTATTTCAGAGATTGCCCAGAGAGCTGCAGCACACAACCTAAAATCCAAGCTTTTCTCGCCTGTTCTGAATGCTAGATCATCCTGTTCATCTGAACTGACACTAGCTTAGCCCTCTCTGTGGGTGTCCCATGGGATGTGTCCATCTTATCTAGTGTTAGAGTTCCAGATGTTAGACAGTAGTACAGGCTCCTTTACAGCAGGAGAAAGGAGAAAGAAAGAATCTCCCACAGCAGATATTTATCTTCCAACAGGATGAATTAATATTTGTATGTGTTTTTCTCTCTGTCTGGTTGTTGACTACAGTGGAGGCCTAGGTGAGGAGCAGCAGAGTAGCTGTGGCAGTGCTGGTTTAAGGATTCAGACTCAGCAAAGTCTGTAGTTAGAGGCAATACCTTTTATTAGACCACTTTTTCAAAACACAAAGTGGGAAGTGAGATGGACCTCCTCAAGTGTGCTTGACAGCAAAAGAGAAGGGATCACATCCTGCTAACAGGTGATTTAAATCACTCCCATACATGCACACACACCAGTTTCAAGGCACACAACTATATAGACATGCACCTCTCAGTTGGTCTGGGTTTGTATGTCAAGTTTTGTAGATTTTCTGTTATCTCAGCAGATTTTCTATCATTTACCAATTGCTTCAGCTCAGCCAGTGCTTGGAGTCTTTACACTTTTCTGTAATGCAGACAAATTTTACCAATGTTTCATGGAAATTTTGTAAGACAGCTTCTCTGGGTGACCTTATTAACCTTACAATAACACATTAATACATATCTTGTATAATTTATTGCCTCCTGTGCACATGACAAAGCACTGCTAGGGTACACTTTTTAATGTATGCATTCTGTGTGTGCATTTAGTGGAGAAAGCAAATTTGAAGACTCAATTTCTGAAATCAAAGCAAAAAGTTTACTTCCATGATGACAATAGAATAAATCAAAACCTGTTTTTGTAAGTTTCATATTGTAGCCTCTGACAAAATTGTGTTGAACTAGCACTCAGACTCTACAGAAATATTTCAGATATCTGTGAGTGCCTTAAGAAAACAATATCTTTACTGCTTCTTTGTACTTTTTACACTGCTTACATATTAAGTGAAAGTTAGAACTAATAGCTTCAGGGTCAAGAAACTGGAATGGAAAATGCCTGACAATAAAGATACACGTCAGTGAGCATTGGGTCATTGTCTTCTAGATTGGGATGGCCTTCTAGAAGAAAAAATTGTAACATGATTTGCATGAACATTCATGTCAGCTCCTTGCCACTGAAGAATCCAAGAGGTCATTTAAACTATGGTTTGATATAAGGTTTAGAAAAACGTCCTATTAAAAGTAGGGAAGCACTCACTGCTTGTAATCACAGACTTACCCATTTAGACATCTTGCTCTCTTCACAAAAATTATTCAATCATGAGAGAATATTTTCAAAATCCTTATAAAAACTATGCTAGTGTGTGACAATGATGAAAACTTTTTTCTACCTCCTTCACTTTCCTATACCTAAGGTGGGGAAAAACATTTGCAAATTATATGCAAAATTTAAGATGGCATGAGACAAAAATTTTCAGCTATATTATCAGTAATTTTACTGAGTATACCTCTGTTTCAAAGACCTAGTCTGAGGTAGGGTGGAGTATGTGTTACAAACAGGGGAAAACGAATACTGTTTCACTACTTTTTCATTTAGTCTAAAAAGGTATACATTTTACATTAAATATTTCTAGAATATTCTTTGCTGGTTTAATCTGATGTTTGAGAAGAATGGATTTGCCTTGTTCTCAGACTGTCTGTGTGGAGGTTGCCAATTGAAAGGGCCATTTTTCAAAACACGTCAATCAATTTACAGGGCTAAACATCTGTGACACTTACTAGTTTAACAAATGTTCTCTTTCTTAAAGAAAAAAAAAAAAAGGTCTTTTATTTATATGGTCTTTTACTTGAAAAAAGAATATATATATATGAAGGCAATAACTCATTTGATAAAGTAGACTCATACCAGACACCAGTACTTTGTGGGTGGCTAGAGACGAAGACTGTGAATATACCTGAATTATGAAGACATATGGTTTGACTAAACACCTTATAATTATTTATGTGTGTAATGGTTATATTGGTCAATTATTTTGTCTTCATTATATAGATATACCATATTGATACATAATATCTTACAGAAATCATTTTAAGGAATTTTTTGCTTCTTTAACAAAGAGACTTGTGCAATCATGACTGCTGGCAAAGGTTACTCACTGACTGATTCCATGAGTAAGACCCACATTAACATCTGAGTTCTTAATTTCATTAAAGAAAACCCCTTTGGCTTTCCACATTTCTCTTCTAAACGTCTAATTCAAGGTAACCTTTTAAAAGAAAATGGAACCTTTTGTTCTTCTTCCAGCTCTCATACATTCAAAAGTCGACTACCTGCTGGCACATTTGCTTTGATTTAGTAGCTTAAATTTATTCCACCTGCTTATCTTTCTTTCTCTCTTTCTTTCTTTTTTTTTCTTTCTTTCTTTTTTTTCTTTTTCCTTTTTTTTTTTTTTTTTTTAAGCTTACAAATCCACACAAATTGTGTAGAAACTGCATAAGACATTCCGAAGTCTCTTCCTCTCCCTGCTTACATTTTCTTTGGTTCACAGCAAGGGAATGGTATTATTATTTATATTAGAAAACACAACATTTTGGTGAACCTACTGTGGTTAGGAGAAGAAAAGTCTTAAACAATGTAAATGTAACAATAAATAAATAAATAAATATTTTTTTATTACATTAATGGCACTTCATATAAAAATGTAGATATTAATGTTTTCCATTATGTTTCCATATATTTGTTTTCCAAATGTGATATCATATATGTATATATCCATGTCTTTTCTATTTCCATGTGTTAAGAAAATAGAATTTCCCTAAGCATTAGGGGAGGCTGAGTCTTGGGTGAAGTGCCCTTTCATTCTGCTGGAGTTTTGGCTGATAAGTAGCTCTGTGAGAAAGAAGACAGGGTATATGAAATGTCTTTGGATAGGTAAATTAAGACCAAAACATTAAGTTTTCAGCTATGTATAAGTGCCACACTCACAGTGTGAGTTTGTGCTTTTAGAACTGCTCTTAAATGTATACATTCTTGATTTTATGATATGATTCTGCTAAGGCTCTTCTCTCAAGAAACAGAGATATTCTATTACATCCTTAGTCCTACGGATTGCTGTGTAACCTCTGCCCTCACGTATTTCAGCTCATCCTTCCCTTCACTGAGGTGCCCAAAGAATTTCTAAGGTTAACTGGACAAGGACTTTATAAATTCAAAGAATTTTTAGTTCTAACATCAACACTGTACCATACCATAACAAAATCTTCATGACTGTTATCTGATTAAAACATGTTGAAAAAGAAAACAAAAAAGAAAGAAACCAGAGGAAATACATTTGTAGAATATAACAAGTAGGAAAAGTTTATTATTATGCCAAATGAAAGAACTAATATATTGAATTATAGAATAATTTTCCTTAATCTATGAAATTCTACTTAGCCCTTACTTCAAACCTCCCAATTTTTTCTAGAAATAATTTGCTCCTACATGTGTTTTTTTATGGCTGAATCCTTTTTTACAACCTTTGATATGATTTCAGACTTCATCTTTATTCTGCTTCCCTTCCAATAAAAAGAAAAAATATTTTCAAAAGAAGCATAATCTCTAATAGAAATATGTTTCCTTTTTTTTCATGAAATAGTCATCTTTACTTCCCATTATGATTTTATTTTTTTTTCATTTTCTCAAAACCCTTGAAGACATAAAATGTTTATGATCCTTTATACATCTAAAATATTTTACATCTAAAATGTTTTACATCTAAAAGAGAAGGGAAGGGAAGGGAAGGGAAGGGAAGGGAAGGGAAGGGAAGGGAAGGGAAGGGAAGGGAAGGGAAGGGAAGGGAAGGGAAGGGAAGGGAAGGGAAGGGAAGGAAGGGAAGGGAAGGGAAGGGAAGGGAAGGGAAGGGAAGGGAAGGGAAGGGAAGGGAAGGGAAGGGAAGGGAAGGGAAGGAAGGGAAGGGAAGGGAAGGGAAGGGAAGGGAAGGGAAGGGAAGGGAAGGGAAGGGAAGGGAAGGGAAGGGAAGGGAAGGGAAGGGAAGGGAAGGGAAGGGAAGGGAAGGGAAGGGAAGGGAAGGGAAGGGAAGGGAAGGGAAGGGAAGGGAAGGGAAGGGAAGGGAAGGGAAGGGAAGGGAAGGGAAGGGAAGGGAAGGGAAGGGAAGGGAAGGGAAGGGAAGGGAAGGGAAGGGAAGGGAAGGGAAGGGAAGGGAAGGGAAGGGAAGGGAAGGGAAGGGAAGGGAAGGGAAGGGAAGGGAAGGGAAGGGAAGGGAAGGGAAGGGAAGGGAAGGGAAGGGAAGGGAAGGGAAGGGAAGGGAAGGGAAGGGAAGGGAAGGGAAGGGAAGGGAAGGGAAGGGAAGGGAAGGGAAGGGAAGGGAAGGGAAGGGAAGGGAAGGAAAGGAAAGGAAAGGAAAGGAAAGGAAAGGAAAGGAAAGGAAAGGAAAGGAAAGGAAAGGAAAGGAAAGGAAAGGAAAGGAAAGGAAAGGAAAGGAAAGGAAAGGAAAGGAAAGGAAAGGAAAGGAAAGGAAAGGAAAGGAAAGGAAAGGAAAGAAAAAAGAGCTCTGATAATAAAATTTTTGTGGAATGAATGAAAAACTTGCTGAAGTAGAAGCAAAACCAAGTGCTATTAGAGTACTGGTGGTTATGTCTCTGTTATCTTGTGAGATTCAAGGCTTCATTGTACAGTCCTAACACATGCAAGCAAAGTCTTAGAAGAGTGAAAAACCTCACACCTCCCATACTAAAGTTCGGCTAGATGTCACAGGTCTATTAATAGAGCTCTTAAAACCTAGTGAGGGTCTCTGTACTATCGAAGGCACTGTTATCAGAGTTGACAAGGTCAGCTAAAACTCCCGTGTGAATACAGTGACTGAAATTGAAAGAGCCAAATTCCTCTAGACACATCTAAGGTATCCAGGCATGAGAAAGTGATAAAAAAGACACAAAACCCATCTTATCTCCTTCAAACCTGAAAACAGCCTTTGAAAGTTTTTTTCACCTTGTTGTGCTCCTTTTCATTTGACCATTAGCCAAATCGTTCAATAATCTCAACAGCTCCTATTTGGGGTGAGGGAATTTACGTCATCTCTTTCCCAAGAGGAAATCAGATCCCTGTAGGTTGCTAACATGCCTTTTAGAGCTGATGATTGGGTCACATATAACAAATTTATAAACCTTATTCTGTTTTCTCCTTTTCCTCGTTTAAACTCTTGACTAAATTTACAGTGTTTTCTTTAAGTAATAATAAACATCTGTGACAGTGTAGAGGCCAAAATAAATTGAGTCAAGGAAATTCTATGTATGTACAATAAACAAGTTTTATTCACAGGTTTAGGTTTCCTATTAAAAGGAGTACAAAATATCTTCCTGTCTGGTTTTATGTGCTATTACATACCTTTCTGAAGGTAATGTATGTAATACCAAGGGGTTTGCCATATTCTTAAGATGGTTTTTCGCTCATATTCTCCTGGAATGAAAAGCAGTTGTGCAGCTTTCAAGTCATAACAAGGGGATCAATGCTTATTGTGTGAAATGTTTTCTTTTAGTGTCATGATGAAAACCAGCCGGTGCTGGTAGGTAACCCACTGTAAGCAATTCAGTCACCAACCATTATTTAGGGCAAGTCTTGACCTGGCCTCAGACAAAATCCTTATTGTCTTTGTTGTTCCTCTCTGTCTCCCTCCCTATGTTTAGTTATGATATGCAAATTGTACATGAAAAGAAAACTCCAAGGTAATTCATTCCTTTCCAGCTGCAACAGCTGGAGCTGGCAAAAAGTCATGAAAAAGTGATGTTCTGATCGAGCCTTTTTGATTATACTACTTTTGCAACATAATGTGGATATAGGAAGTGAGCAGTGGTTTGTATGCCTATTTCATTTCTTCAGAAGCACATGTATTCTTTTCTTTAATGTTTCTAAACATCCCAGTGATAGATAGCTGTGAAAACCACATTACACTTTTAATGTGACTACAAAAAGGTATTTCTCATGTGCTGCATTGCAGTATCTAAGAGACCCAGGTACGACATTTTAGGTAAAGTCACAGAGAGTTCAAATAAACCATTTGTTCTTAAAACACTTATTGTTATTTCTACCTATTGCCAATAAATTGATTGGAAACCATCTTATTACAATATGAAAACAGAAGAAGGAAAGAAGGAAGGAAGGAAGGAAGGAAGGAAGGAAGGAAGGAAGGAAGGAAGGAAGGAAGGAAGGAAGGAAGGAAGGAAGGAAGGAAGGAAGGAAGGAAGGAAGGAAGGAAGGAAGGAAGGAAGGAAAGAGAGAGAGAGAGAGAGAAAGAAAGAAAGAGGAAGGAAGGAAGGAAGGAAGGAAGGAAGGAAGGAAGGAAGGAAGGAAGGAAGGAGAGAGAGAGAGAGAAAGAAAGAGAAGAGGAAGGAAGGAAGGAAGGAAGGAAGGAAGGAAGGAAGGAAGGAAGGAAGGAAGGAAGGAAGGAAGGAAGGAAGGAAGGAAGGAAGGAAGGAAGGAAGGAAGGAAGGAAGAAAGAAAAAGAGAAAGGAAAGAAAGAAGAAAGAAAGAAAGAAAGAAAGAAGAAAGAAAGAAAGAAAGAAAGAAAGAAAGAAAGAAAGAAAGAAAGAAAGAAAGAAAGAAAGAAAGAAAGAAAGAAAGAAAGAAAGAAAGAAAGAAAGAAAGAAAGAAAGAAAGAAAGAAAGAAAGAAAGAAAGAAAGAAAGAAAGAAAGAAAGAAAGAAAGAAAGAAAGAAAGAAAGAAAGAAAGAAAGAAAGAAAGAAAAAGGAAGGAAGGAAGGAAGGAAGGAAGGAAGGAAGGAAGGAAGGAAGGAAGGAAGGAAGGAAGGAAGGAAGGAAGGAAGGACAAAAACAACAAAAAAGAAACAGATGTATCCTACAGTATCAATTTTTAACTGCCATAATTTAACAAAATTCAGATAATCATTAAGAAAGATGTGTACACTTCTAGAAGATATAGCTGAAAAATTGCTAGATTTAGATTAGATATAAGGAATGATGAGAGTGGTGAGGCACTAGAACAGGTTGCCAGAGAAGTTGATGACCCAACAGTGGAAGTGTTCAAGGTCTGGTTGGAAGGGTCTTTGAGCACCCTTTGAACATCTAATGAAAGATATCTTTGGATATGACAGAGGGGGTTGGACTACATGATCTTTAAGGGTCTCTTCCAGCCCAAACCATTCTATGATTCTGTGATATATTTTCCATGAAAATATCTATTACCACTCTTTCCATCGAGATTCAGAAATTTTAAAACCTTACAGGAGCAGAAAAATATACTGATTGTTGCTCCAGAAGTAATGTCTCTAAGGACTAATGATTTAATGTTATAAGCAATGATTACCTCTACATAATCAGATTTGGAACACAGATGGTAGGGTTATGCATATTTCCATGGAAACATGGCTAAATACAAGCTAGAAATTTAACTGATTACTGGTACCTAATGACCAGGTCAGAGATTTAGCTGACCCAAGCAAAGATTTCAGGAATGCAGGACCATCCCACCCTTGAAAACTACTACACCCTTTTGTAGTGGAGAGGCTTAGTCAAGAACTGTTTGGCAAAGAGTTGCCCATGGTGAAATTACAGACCCTAATTCACATAAGTGCTATACTCCAGTTGGTTCCAGCAGCCACAGTAGTCAGCAGCCATATCACCCAAATCATCACAAATGCATTAACTTTTTTAAAACAGTCCAGTCTTCTTCAGAAATGCTTCACCATGATATTCTCTTAACACTTAGAAATCCTACCCAATGTTTGTCTGATAAGTATAACCTCTCTATGCACATCAGCAAAGAGCTCTTTCCTGCTGCTTTGCCCTCAGTCTTTGCCAAGGTTTTGCTCACCAAGGAGTTATGTTGACAAATGTGATGCAAACAAGAGATTCCGTGTGTTTTCCTCATTACTTATAGAAAGCTCTTATTTTTATCCTGGGTGTCAAATTATCCACATTCAGAATCCTACTTTTTCTGATGTGTGATTTTAGACTTGGCAATGAAAGCCCAGACAGAGCAAAGCAGTAAAGGTCATTCATAATAAAATTTGGGATCCTGTCTAACCAGTGTCAGCTAGCAAAAAGCAAAATCTAACTGATCTGTATGGATCTTAGAGGAAAATATGGGAAAATCTCTTTGTTTGTTTGTTTTGCTGCTAAGTCCTATAGTAAGTATTGCTTGAAATTGTTCTCAAATTCTATGAGAGTATTGGGAAAAAAAAAAAAAAAAAAGGTTGCTTTCTTGTGAGTCCTAATCTGCATTAACATTAAGAGGCTACAAACACAAGCATGCAAAGTATTATAGGAAAAGACAGCTTCTGTGCCTTTATGATTATGGTTATGACTATGACATATAACCTACAATCTACATGGACAAGAAAGAAATTAGGAAACTAGCAGTTATGGAAAATAACCTAGAAGAAATATTTCAAGTTATCCAACTTCAGTTACCTGTCCACAAAAATACTTGGGGTGTTTTAGTCTATACAAACGGCATAAAGAAATTACTTCCAGAGAGTGTTTGGTTTTGGCTTTTCTTTTTCAAATATTATTAAAAAAAAAAAAAAAATCAGCTGTGATGTGCTGAAAAAGGTCCCCTGGCATAAAGCCAGCATTGACTGTTCACTGGAGTTACTAAAAAAGTGATTACACAAGAGAGAAACAAAGTGGAGCACTCTAACTGTTTCAGTACTGGTTGGTTTTCAGACAAACAAATTAAAAGATATCATTCTACCCTGTGCTTGCAGGAAGACATGTGTGGATTATGTAAACTATAAAATCCACATGTCCCAGAATACGAGCCAACTTGCCCCCAAGTGGTTGGAGACAACCTGTTTATTTGAAGGAAAAATTTGTAGGAGAAAATGGGGACTTTCTTTATGTTTAAAGCCTCTTAATATTACAGCCGAGATTATTAAAAGGAAAAAAAAGAGTATCCTTTCCATCTGACTGGTGCTACTAGTCACTGCAGTGCTGGCAACTTCTCGAAGAGCTAGACAGAAGAGCCCCATCAATATTCATAACAAACACTAAATAATAATAATATGTGTTTTGTTTTGTTTTGTTTTTCTGTCTTTCATACTACTTATTATCCACAACCACTTTATTTAAGCTTGGCTTGATAGCCACCTGCTGTGAGCCTATTTCAACCTGTTGTCTGAGTCAAAGTCCTTTGCTAAGGGCATAAATAAATTCTTGCCTTTACTCCAGTGGAACCTACCATAACAGTGAGAATTGATTTTCAGGAGATTGACATGGATGACACAAGGTAGCTTCATTTTGTCTATAGAACACTGAACAGACAAACAGGCAAATTAAGACCAAAATTAAAGATTTTGTAACACTGGAAGTAAAATGATGTATCTGTTACAATGCAACTTCACTAAATGAATTTCAGGGATCTTCAATTAAACACTAGAAATAAGAATAGCCCTCCCATTTTACACTTCAGATTTGAGATATGAATCGACAGAATTGAGAAGAAGAGTTTAATAAAATCGTGAGTTTCTGCTCTATAGATAGGCATTTTCTTTTTGACATAAGTCATTACTGATCTACTACAGGATGCTAAAGTGAATTCTAACTAATTGACACAGAAAAATATTTCTTTCACAAACACACATAAACATCTCTACTGAGTAATTACATGAGTGTCAGAAAGCACTTTGTATGTAGCACCACTGCAATGTATCAATGCTTTGGAAAACATTTTTCTTAGACTGAAGGATTTAAAAAAACAAAACTATGCTTCAGCATAACACACAGTTCAAAATAGTTATTAATCAGACATGAATTGAAGAAAAAAATCTCAAAAAAAAAATTGTTTCATGGAACTGCCAAGAAGCAACAGAACACTAAAATTTTATGACAGAGAAATTTATTTGTAGAATTAAGAATGTGAAATTAAAAGCTCCAACAGAAACTTTAGATTCAGTGAATACTCATTTGCTGTTACAAACTTTTGAATAAGATTGACACTGAAACCTGAGCTTAAAAAACAACAGCAACAAAACAAACATAACACAAAATGACACAGATCTAAAATGTTCATGCTATATTCTTTTTGAAATTCAGAGAGGCAGATTAATAATAATTTAGTTAAAAAACACCCTCAAACACCTAAATTAAAACTGCTCCAGATTAGACTTTAAATATCACAATTAAATAAAAGATTACCCTCCCCCGCCAAAAAATAAATTCAGGACCACATTGTCTACTATTAATTTCTCCGTAATTCCAGTTATGATTTTTTCCTAAAAAATCTGAATGCCAAAAGTCATACAATCCCTTCATCTCCCTTTTGCTCCTGAGTTCAAAGTTAGCTGGAAGTGAGAGAAGTAAATAACCTGAACATTTGCCTCCCACCTTGAATACTACCTTCCAAATTCTGTTTTATTTCAATTTAATTTCCTAGTTCTTATCAAATAAAAAAACCAAAACAAAACAAAACAAAAATAGCTTTAATGCCTCTGCTACCTTTTCAAAGTTACAGATGCAAATTTTGCATGAATATGTTATTTGCAGAGATCACTGTAATTTAAAACCTGTCGCATTTTTACAGCATTCTCACCATCATCACAGACTTAAGAAATCCCATCCTTTCTCTACATAAATAAAAAGGTAGCAGAAGAATGTTTGGTCTTAACTACCTCCCCCTGCATGTTTTATCAGATCTGTCACACCTGTGCCAAAAATCTAGAGTTCAATCAAATTGATCCTAGTGTTCAACACAATTTAAACACCATTAAGTATTTTGAACAATGCAAACTCGTTTCTGCCTACAGCTTTTTCTGCTCATTTCGACATCAAAATAAAAATACTTATTCTGAAATTTTCATAATTCTAGCCTTGCCCATGGGTACCATAGAGAGATTTACAGTTCTGAGGACTTCCATAGTTTACAGAACTGCTGCACATCTGCATATAAAATCAAATACAAAAGAGTCTAGTGTTTAAAATGATAATTTTCTATACTTAGGTAATTTCTATGCTTCCCTGAGGTTTTGACATGCACAGTGAAGGTAATAACTTAAATGGTGCAAAGTGGTCTCTTACTTTAGTATTTTACAGCTATGGAAAAATATACACGTGTGTGTGTTTGTAACATTAAAGAAAAAGATGAAAAAAATAAAAATTTCAGATTCGTTTAGATATACACTTTTTGCTACATAAGTTTAAAATTTTGGACCTGATGACTTGAAGAAAAAAAAAAAAAAAAAGACAGTCAAGCAAAGGTCATTGAAAATAAGTTGCACAGCTCTATAGAATCTTTCCTTCTAAAAGATATTGCTTATCCAATACACTAGTGTTTAAAGTGTAATAGTTAAATTTTACGGTTATCTTAGTTTGCCACTAATAACAAAAACAAGAACTACAAAACCTAGTTAAAACTAGATTAATTTCTCATTTCATTTATATGCAAAATAATTATAAAATAAAATATAAAATAATAAAATAATTTAAAAATAAAATAAAATAATAAAATAAATAAAAAATAAAATAAAATAAAATAAAATAAAATAAAATAAAATAAAATAAATAAAATAAAATAAAATAAAATAAAATAAAATAAAATAAAATAAAATAAAAAACTTTAGAAGGTTAGGTGTGTTCTAAAAGCCAACCCAATAAAACAGAAAAGATTTCATGTTATTCACTATAATTTTACCTAGCTAGGGTCTAGTGGCAAGAGACATACGGAAGTATATATGTGTCATGGGTGTTTGACATGTGGCTACCTTGAAAGTAATGTTTTCCAGGCCCCTAGAACTGAAACCAACAGTTTAACCTTTTTTTTTTTGCATTACAGGGCTACGTGTTGGGAATGACATTAGGCTGTGATGACTCCAGAAAGTCTCAGAGAAAGGGGACAAGTTTTCCATCATACTCATAAGGTTCTCTTAGTGTTCCACAAAGATGCACAGGCTGAAAATGCTAATATTTCATAGTGGAACAAGAGTTGCTGGAATTTCAGGGGGTTGAGAATGAAATAGGTTTTAAGTGGTAATGTGCCAAATACCCCCTGGGGCACTTCACTGAAGTTCATGGAATTTTGTGGTTTTCCTTGCAGTTTGCTTAAATAAGAGTAAATTAGAACCATGGCTCCTCTGAAGAAATTTGGCATTACAAGATATGTAATGAAAGTTATATTATGTACTTTAAACTCTCTATGGTGGGTAGGCTTTTAATTTTTGATAACTTGGCTCAATGTTCATTAGCATGCCATTGGGTATTTTTATTGGGCACGTCTCTGCAGCTCTTCTGAAATAGCATGCATGTAGATTTTTATTAGAAAAAATATAGAGAAATAGTTGAATAATGGCATGTCAAATACTCTGAAGACATTGCATGACACAGTCAATGAAAACAATAATAGTCTTATGGTTACAGCATTAGTTTGGGTTCTTGGAACTGTTCCATGAACTTCCTGTGTGGCTCTGAAGAAATCGTTGATGGTCTGGACTCTAGTTCCCATTAGTAAAGTAAGAATTATACTCCCTTTATCAACCTTTGCTCTTTTGACTATTCATGTGCTTCCAAAGAATACAACTGGGAAAAACAAAAAAAAAAAAAGTCCCTTGGTAGCCAAGGCTCTTTAGATATAAAGAAATATCCCCATACCAGATTGGCAAAGGGTGAGAAAGAAGAATGAAATATCAAGTTTTTCATGGGAAGGAACACAGACAGGAACTGACAACTTGATCCTCAAAAATCTTCATGTTAAATCTTCAGTTTTATAGTATATTCACTTTATCATAAAATGGTTGCAAATATCACTTAGTGGATGAATTTTGGTGGTAAGTTTAACATCAACCCAGGAATAATGGTCCACTCCTGAAAGTAAGACCTGTGGATTCAGAGTCAAAGAAAGACAGGAGAACCTATCTGAATTAGGGTTGAATGGCAGGATAATTTCTAAAAGATTTTTTTTTCATTTCAGAATACTGTTGAACTTCCTGCTTCTGAATAGGAAGAGAAGCTGAAGTGATGAAATATTATGGGAAAATCCATTATTTCAGTATTTCTGGCCTGACCAGAACCCAAAAAGACCAGAATAGTCAAAATTTCTTCTTTCCAGATTTGTGACTCTGCAAATTCAGAATACAAGATTTGTGTAACCATCAGGGTCCAAGTTCTGAGAAGTGCTAAGCACATACAAATCCCCCTCAAGCTAATGGGAGTTACAGGTGTCCCCAGCAATAGCTACAGAGAAGATATCATCACAATTGAGGTTTGCCGGCTCAGAACTTTGTCCAAATTTGACTGAAACTCTAAACTCTTTGCAACAATTTTGTTGCTAATTCAAACTCCAGCTTTTACTTAGTTTTTGTATCCTTCATTAAGAACTTCTGTTTCCTAGCTACAAAATTGGCAACTCAGTGAGCAAATTATCCTCTTTTCCACATTTCAGTATTCTGGAAAGCACTGCACGTTTAGCACTGAGCTTTGCCACAACATCTACTAAAGTCTCTGGAAAGAATGCCACTTGACTTCATATGCAAGCTGACAGATTTTTATGGACTAGATGACTAGATCCTGAGCTGCTGAAAATTCACATCTCTTTATTAACAATAACGCTAGCTGAATATCTGGTCCTCTGTTGCACCTTGATTTTTCATCTTATGTGCCACATATCCTCAAGTTTAGCAGAATTTGCCAAACAGGACCATCATTTTCAGAATGGGCATTTTTGCCTTGATACTTTACACATTAAGAACAACTTCTTGAGTATTAATCATAAATGACTTTAGAAAAAAAATATATTTGTCTTAAACTAATACCTCTGTAGACACTGAAAAGCTCTGTTCTTCTTTCCCCTCTTTCCAGTTCTTTGCACTTGAGAGACATACACGTCTGTCAGAATTTAAACACTGGAAGGATTTTGTTTCCTTAATTCAATAAAATTATTTCATTGATACACATATGGACCTTCTTATTTCTCAATAGAAATACATGTAAGGATCTTTCCTTCTAAATAGAAGGAAAAAAAAAAAAAAAAAAAAAAAGCCAAACGTACATTATTACAGTTAGCATGAATTTTCCAAATTGTTGCATAATGCCATGCATAACAGTACAACAGAACTGGAAGTTACTTACATTTACAGGGACAACAGCTGCAATACTTTATATGTAACAGACCTTAAACAACTGTTAATGTATTCACTGTCTATAATATTTTGGCTTTTTCTTTGGGGCAAGTGAACTTCAAAACATTCTGTGATTTGGATCAGGATGTGGTTTTGTTGAATGCAATCACGCAGCATATGCAGGTCAACCAGGGGATCAGGCCCAGTCAGCATGGGTTCATGAAAGGAAAGTCCTGCTTGACCAACCTCATCTCCTTCTATGACCGGGTGACTCACCTGGTGGATGAGGCTGTTGACGTAGTCTACCTAGATTGCAGCAAGGTCTTTGACACAGTCTCCCATAGAATTCTCCTGGAGAAGCTGGCAGCCCATGGCTTGGACAGGTATACGCTTTGATGAGTTAAAAACTGGCTGGACAGCCGGGCCCAGAGAGTAGTGGTGAATGGAGTGAAATCCAGCTGGTGACCAGTCACCAGTGGTGTTCCCCGAGGGTTGGTGTTGGGGCCCATTCTCTTTAATATCTTTATTGATGACTTGGATGAGGGAATTGAGTGCACCCTCAGTAAGTTTGCAGATGACACCAAGCTGGGGGGTAGTGTTGATCTGCCGGAGGGTAGGAAGGCCCTGCAGAGGGACCTGGACAGGATGGGTTGATGGGCAGAGGCCAATGGGATGTGGTTCAACATGGCTAAGTGCCAGGTCCTGCACTTTGGCCACAACAGCCCCATTCAGCACTACAGGCTTGAGGCAGGAACAGGTAGCCCAGGGAAGTGGTGGAGTCACCATCTCTGGGGGTGCTTAAGGAAAGGTTGGAGTTGGTGCTTAAGGACACGGTTTAGTAGGTGACATTGGTAGTAGGGGGATGGTTGGACCAGAGGATCTTGGAGTTCTTTTCCAACCCTAATAATTCTATGATTCTATGCTTTAGTAGTATTTACTGCATGGCTGAACAGTCTTGGTGAAAAATCTGGCCTAGAAGAAAGATAATGTTTTTCATATTTTCTCTGTATTTGCTATTTTTTAACGTTAGCACAGGAAGTAGAGCAATTCTGCATTAAATACAATCTTGGAAGCATTTTCAGCATATCCCAAGTCATTAGGACTTGTTCAACTGCAGTAAATACTAACATTTAATATCTAATAAAAGGTAGCAGTACCTAAAGTTGAAATAATCTGACCATGCTAAGGTGACTTACAGTTTTCATTTCCAGTTTTACGTTGTTCTAATTCAGGTTTTCACCACAAATACCATGAGACTTCTCTATATTCCATAAAAAGAAATGTGTAGTGATAAACATTAATATAAATTATTTTCATTATTTATAGGTGTAGTACTCTCAACTGTGACAAGTTCAGAACAGTAAAAATTCTCACATTATAACTTTCTAGGTAAACTGTTTATCAAGAAATGATGTTAGAATATTAATCTGTCTTGGGCCATGACTAATTTATGCTTAAACTATGGTAGAGTTTTAAGGGAGAAGTCATTAAAAGCATGGTGATCACACAGTACTTGCAAACAAAAAAATATGGAAAATATAAAATAGCAACATGGAACTCGGGTAGGAGCCCAGGCCTAAAAGTAAACCAGTGAAAAGGAACATACATAAATGGAATATTGTAATCTGATGATTTTCAGAAAATATTCTGAATTGCAGCAGGAAACACATTTTTGATCAAAGATGTTGATTCTCCTGGGATAAGACAAGAAGCAATTTAGAACAAGGGGCAACCCAGCTGTACCCAGTTCTTTAGCCAACTGAGCATGTATGTAATGAGCAAGCAGTACAATACTCAAAAAGTGTTGTTAAGATCAAGCACTCACACAAACTAGAGGAGAGTCTCTGGGGCTTTTCAGTTTTAAAGATTTTATAAGAACTTATAAGAACATAACTGAAGAGCAACTGCATTCTGGGGCAAGAATCCCATTCATCCCAGTGAGGTTTAAAACAGACCTTACAATTAAAAGATATGCTATCCATTCAGATATCAAAATTTATATCAAGCTAAGCTTGATAAGATTAGAAATTTTTCATGTTAACATGAAACTATACTTTATGACTAGAGGACATTCAAAAAGCCGAGCTGGAACAACGGGCTCTTAAACACAATAGTATTAAAATAAAACAAAACAAAGTAAACCATGACAAGGTAATGTTACCACTTTTGCTGAGAAAGGAAGTATGCATACATGAATGTTATATAAAAATTACATAAGTTTTCTTTGATCTGTTAACAAGAAAGCTAAACAAGCTGGTGGATATTCTCCAAATAACTTGTCATTATTGGATTTTTTTTTAGATGACTGAATTCCTTCCCCAAAAGAACAAAGATCGGTCCTCTGGGAGAAAAGACCTGAAAGCCAGAAATAATCACTCTCTGCATATCCTATTCTTAGATGATGCCCAAGGTTAAGAGTTCTACAGAACTAAAGACAAAGGCCATTTCCCTCGTATGACTTCATATGAATAGCAACAGGACTGTGGTTTAAGCAGGTAAATACTATCCCCTTTGTTTTTGTGAATTTTAATTAACTTTTCTACATTATGAGACTATTTGGCTTCATTCTTCATTTAAAAATACAGGGTTTAAGATAAGACATCAGGCAAGGACAAATTACTACTTTTTGTACTACCTATCATTAGTCAGCAATGACTGATACAGTAGAGTGGGAGTGCACATTATTGGCCTTAATACAGCATCACAGAGTTGAAGCAGCTGTTGCACTGCCCCTCACACCTCCCAGGAGCCTCCTCTTGCATGCACCTTCTTCATCTCTTATCTATTAGTGTCCCCCACAAATTTCCTACGTTGAAGACTCTCATATAAAAGCACAAACACTTGATCTCCTTCCAGTATGTCTGTGGTGGCTTTCTCCTTGGAAGAGTCATCAAACTGTGCCAGAGCCACCATCACCACAACTTTTAGATTCTGCTTGCCTGGAGGAACTGGTCCCTGGCCTCCAGGCCCACCAGCTCAGTCTTCAAGATGGGTTGAGACAAGGTGGAGCCAGACCTTCTGTCCTATTTTATAGCTGACAGCTATTATTGGGTGAGGTGGAAAAAAAGGGACCTAGATGGGCCTAAGCAAAATAAAATTAGTGATTTTAGATAGTAATTTCTTAATTGTAAATGGTGTGGGACATTTCCTTTTACCTTCTCATCTCAGCCTCCATCGACTGGACAGATGTGGAGCTTCACAGAAAAGAACTGAATGGGCCAGAAAACTGGCCAGCTGTCTACATGCCCAAAAGCAAGTAAAGTGTCTACCTTGCCCTGGAACTTCAAATTAACTAACCAGGTTTTATATTTCTAAGTAAATATTCTTCAGTTTAAAAGTATTAATCCTGGTTGTTTGGTGCACTTATCAGACTTTTGGCCTTTGTATAGTATTCTGTTGCAATCTCATATGTGAAGAACTAGGCTTGTAGTATTGGTTAGTACCTGGCCAAAGCTGTTTTATTTGGTCAAAAGACAGGCCATCGGGAGTATCAGTCCCTCTGAGCACAGATGAGAGAAATGACAACAGTGATAATAGCAACAACATTGCCAACAGCAATGACACCAAGAGCAGAAGCAGCAAGGAGCACGTTGACACAGGAGTGTGAAGCAGCAACTGCTGGTTCATAACTGGCTGTTTGATAGCTGTGCAATCTTGGTCTTTCCTCCTTTGCAACATACCAGTGGGCAATGTAACTGCACCTACTGAGCATTAGAGGGTTCTGTACAGCTGTATATGGTACTGAGACAGTTCTTGAGTCAGGGTTTGCTCCAAGGGACATGAAATATACAAATGGCTTATCTTCCCTGTGAGTTGCTCTGTGATTCAACGAGATGGAAGAGAGTCTTTCCTCAGTGAGTGGTGTGCAGACCAGATCTTGTGCTCAAGCGTTTCACACTAACTTGGTGGTTTGTCCCATCACCAACTTCAAATTTCCAGCCTGGTGCTACTGAAAGGTGATTTTACAAGCATGGCTACTCATTCCTCCACATCTATTTCAGCTTTTTTTATTCTATGAGTTAGTTAGAAATACAAATTAAATCTGGAATGTCATGTTATGCTTGAATTAATCACTACTCTTTCCCAATAGACTGATTGGAAAGATTACCTTTGTTTCCAGACTGTTTAAAAGTCATACTCAAAGAATTCAGAAAATCCGAGCACACACTGCTTCAAATGAGTACATTCAGTAACTCCAAATGACTCAAATTGTTTGGAAGGGAAATATAAAAGGTAAATAAGAATGAATGAAGCAAGTTCACTAAAAAAAAAAAAAAAAAAAAAAAGATATACTATATAAATAACAATAAGATCATTATCAGATTTAACAGTGTGTCATATATTACAGATAGGGGGGATCAAACAATTAAGGGTACCATCTAAATCCATTCATGTCTTGGATTTAAAAGTTAGCACTTCTTGCACTGATGGACAGCTTTGCTGTAAGATAACTGTACTAGAATCCTCTAAAAAAATGGATTGAAATCATTGATGAATTTTGAATGTCATCATTTTTCATCATCCCTGTTTTTAAATAACCAGAACAGGTATTCATATCTGCCAATTCAGTATCATTATTGCTCTGCCTGAATTAAGCTTATAGATTGTTTCCAATATTTATTACTTGGTTAAAATAGAAAATAAAATAAATTCTTCCACTTGAGCTCTGGACCAATCACTATTGCTCTATTCAAAATACAGACCATGTACAATGTCCTGAAAACATCATTTTTGAACAACCAGAAAAGTTAATATGTTCAGTATGATCATGCAAACACTACTAATATCAAATGCTGACTGAAAATCTGAGATTTATTTATTTATTTGTTTTTATTAGTTCTGCCTTTCAGCTACAGGGACTACCGATGCATTCTAGATAGAAAAGTTCTAACAATTCATTTACATGGCTGTGGCTTTGTAGCATTTCCTGTTTGGCAATGAAGTGCTCTAAAAGATATTTACTTTCGGTGGATCTATCATTTTACAGCCTAGAGTGCCAAACAGTGTATTTTAAAGGACACTGTATGTATGCAACTAATTATCAAGCAGGAATGTGAGGTTAGGGGAAAAGGTGTTGAAATGCAATAATGAGTATGGAAAAGGCAGTTTTTAGTTTGACAGAAAAATTAACACACCAAGGATTTGATTCTGAAAGTGTAACACTAGATGTCTTAATCTTGCCACTAATTTTAAGAACAATGAAGCATTTATATCCATTTGGAAAGTTTATGATTATAAACATGACAAAACCTCTATGTATGTAATATGTTCTACACAGAAAGACTAAAGCTAAAACTTTTTGAACTGTCACAGATATATATATGCGTATGAAAAGGATATCTGTATAACCCATGTCTTTTTTCATGCATTGCCTATTTTCTGTACACTGTAGTCTTTATAAAAATGCTCAATCATTTTACTTTAATTAAAATTTGCCTTAAAAGGAATAGTTTCTCCTGTTAAAAAAAAATGCTGAGAATTGCAGAGAAGAAAATGAGAATTTATATGGCTATGAAATTCCTCCTAACCTTACTTGATATAACCAAGTAAAAAGCATAAAATATCCTTTATCTAGCCAAAAGCACTCTTACATTTGACTCAGAAAGACACTTGGGAGTTTTAAATCCACTGTGATTCATAGTTATATGAAATATTTCAGAATATGAAAAGTTCTATTGCCACTACTATTAAAGAAAAAAAAGTGTCCATAAAGCTTTTCAAATTATATTAAGGACTAATTAAGTCTCTTAAAAGATTTTAGAAGTCTTGCAAATTTTTAGTTTTTGTTCAGTATATTAGTTCAATCCTCTACAATCTTATTGTGAATTTTCAATATAACAATAACAACAAACCAAATTCTTAAGCCATTATGTTTTCAAATTTTTCTCCAAGCGCCATTTATGGTTTATCAACTATAATTGTGGTATTCTGAAGGGAAGGTTTTATACAGGTTTGCTGTGAGTAATTTTTATACATATAGTTTCTACTTTGATATATTAGATTTTCAATTCTATAATGCCAATGAAAGCCAATGCCAAGAAGCTTCACAATATTTGCAAAAATGCTTACTGTGTCATTTGATTATTCCTTTACAGTGATACATTACCAAAACTAGATATTAACCTTTGTATGAAGTACCATCTACGCAGAGTAGTCAAACAAATTAAAGCTCCAATCCTGCTACTTAATACACACTGACAGTACATAGACAGTGTTGCTCTCTTGATGCCCACACAAGGTTCTGTTGAATTTCAACAATTCTTCTTGCATGATTCCACATACTCAGCACCGTCTCTAGGATTAGGGTTTGGCTACGCTACTTCAGAGTCATTGATGAGCTTCAGGCCTACCATCTTGCAATTAAGTCCACATAGACAAAACTGATTTTAACAGTTGCACACGTGCTGTTTTCTTTGCAGGATCCTGGGTTCAGTCTAGATATTAACAAAAGATAACAAAACCTTTGATCTAGCAACACTTACCATCCTTCCTTACCAGTTCCAGAAGATGGGTGTAAAAAATGGTTTCATGCTTTCATCCTTCATGCAGATAACACCTAAAAGCACACAAGGCATACATTATATATAATAAAACAAAGGATGGACACCTTATTATCCAGTTGATTACTTCCATTTTTGAACTTTCTTTTTTATTCAGATTAGAAGTGGTTAATTTTTCTAAAAATTCTAATTTTCTAAATTAATTTTCTGTATCCTAATAGAATGTGTCATCTGTTTTACTTGGGCCAAGACACAATGATTATAAGGGTGTGGGGGAAAAAAAAAAAAAAAGCCAATCTCAGCATAAATGAATTAAAAAAGAATATCTAAGCCACAAGATCAAAATGATTAAATTCAAGCAGAACATCTAAAAATCACATTCAACTGAACTAAATCAATCTTATTCAAATTTCTTTTATGTTCCTCCTTAAATATTGATAATTAGCTATCAACATAAAGAACAAGAGGAATTAGGGGTCATACACAGTTTTTCTTTTGATGGCTTTCTCATGAACCTAAATTGCCAAAGAAACAACATTCAAAAAAAAAAGAAAATTATTTCTGTGGTCATCTCAAGATCATCTGCAGCATTTTAATCTGGCTAAATCTGTATACTCCTAAATATAGCACATTGTTTTGCTGTTAAAAATAAGCTTCTTTATTAATCACGTACTCAGTACAATGGCGACACAGTGTCTGTTCTTGTACACATAATGTGACACATATTCTAGCAACCAGCAGACTTTGGAAGAAAATAAACCTGAGGTAACTATTTACAATGATTTGTAGTAAGCTCTTCATGGGTCTTGTTTACTTCCACAACAGAGAGAATGTTCCGTCCACTTCAGGTACAAAGGGATTCCTCGGATATGATAAAACTTCAGCACTGAAATAACGTGTCACTTGTAATACAATGTACAATTGGAAAACACTGCCAAAGCTTCAGCTGTTGTAACTCTCCATAGTCAGTGGAATTATGCCAATTTGCAATCTTTAGGGTCGTGGTTCTAGTGGTATAAAATTATACAACATAGGATATACAATATTGCTGACTAACTCTTTTTGTTGATATATGTATAATAACCAGTAATAGAAATCTTCTAGAAATTCTAGAAATTCTTATCCACTTTTCTTTAGACATATCAAAGCAGTATATTGCTCAAAGCACTACTTTTGAGGGTGGCCTTTCCTTTAGCCAGAAAAAATATTACATAGACATATGCTAGAGTCAACAGAATTTAAATACTCATAGCCAAGATCAGAGTTTGCATCTTTTTGCAGTCTGACTTTATATTTTTGTGAAATAATCTCCTCAAACTAAAATCTCTTAAACAGAAAAGAACAATAAATTCTCTTAACAAGAAAAAATGATCCTACTTCAATTTTTTATTTTTTTTTTCATACAGAGAAAGTGTTTAAAAAAGAATTGGCCTGTAAACGTAGCTTTTGGCAATAAAATTAGATTGTAAGCTAGAAACTTAATGCAGTAATAGGGAAGACATCTTTTGTATTTCACAATCCACATTAACCACACTACAGCACACCACTCACCATAAAAAAAAATAAGTGATGGCAAGTATTTGGGGGAACTAAACAGACAGTTCAAGCCCAGTAATCCAATATGCAATAATATTTGCTTGCAAATCAAGAATACTTGATACTATAACTAATGTGCTGAGAGAAAGCAAACACAGAACATTATTTGAGATTTACATCACAGACATGATTTGATGTCATCACAGATGTTAGTCTTACAGAACTTCCATTTTGCTCTAAGTTACGTAGACAACCAGCATTAATTTAAACCCAATGCCACTAGCAGATATTAAACCAGTGAATCTGCCTCCATTTAACATGTGTAAAAGAAAAATGATGTGGAAAGAATCCAGAAACTCTAAGCTTCTAAAATCTTTTTTCCTTTTATTACCAATCATTAATCTGAGAGATGTCACCCAACAAGTTGTTTATTTAGCTCTTGATCTTTAGATAAGTGTCATTCTTTTATAGATGATTTTTAATTTCTCTTTGGCTGGTGTTGTTTATAGAGTTACTGAAGTAAATGTTTTTTATGACTTTTAGGCCTAACTCAAAGCTTTCCCCTGCAAGCAATTATGCTTGTGTGAAAATGCCTGCAGGACTGGAGCCTAGAGGATTTATCCCATATTCTTTCCCATGTAGCTAAGGCCCTAAATCAAATCAGTTTATCTCCAGAGAAATATGTGCTTTAATCAGATTACTTGGAATCAGGTTTTTGTGCCTGGTGCTAAGTAATACTCCAACACTTGGGTTTACCCTTACAGCAATGACATAGAAAAAAAAGAAGAAAAAAAAAAGAAAAAAAAAAAAGAAAAAAAGAAACATTAAATATATATATATAAAAACATGTCAAATATATATATGCACAAATAAATACATTAGAAATCTTAGACATACTTTTAAAATGGTTTGCTGGCTTACTGCTTTGTGAAACAATTACCCTAATACTGCTGTAAGTGTGTGAGATATAAAAACCAATAAGTGGATAACATTTGTCCATAGGAGGACACTCTTTGAATTAGTAGCAGAAAAGGGAATTAATTCTGTGTATCTTGGTTTCACCTTTCAGTGATTCTGTGGGCAATCTTCAAAAATAGGATTCCTGCTATGTGTGCTTATAAGATTATAGTACCAATATGCCTTATATTCAGCCCGTTTGAAAAACAATATAGTCTAACAACAAAGATTTGGACCTCATAATTATAGTTTAAAATTCTTCTTTTGTTGTGCTGTATATCCTGGTACTCAGAAATCAGCCACTACCTTTTGATGCTATTAAAATGTTTCTTAGTGGGGAAACAGGCAGGTGATCACAAGTCCTAACTGGTGAGATTATTCCTGCTGGAAATTTACCATGTACAATTTTTTTTTTCTTTTTTTTTTTTTTTTTTTTTTTTTTAAGTGGAAAAAATGAAGCATCTGCAGGGAGCAGAATGGGAAAATATGCCATAGAGACACAACCTTGAGGCAAGAAGTTAAGGGGAATTGCCACTGCAGCCCACTGGGACTTCTGGTTTTGGTGCAGTGCTATGGCAATGACAGCCTCCCTTTATGCCATGGCCTGTTCAAATGCAGAAAGAAAAGGCAGCCACAGACACAAAGGACTTAGTTTCCCATATGAGCCATACCTTCCTGCCAGGGAACTGCAGAGGAAGGAAGGGGCTGGGGAAACTGGAGGAGGAAGAGGATAATTACATGGTAAATATCATCTTGCTAGTGTGGCTCTGAGTCCTGGGATGTATGCTGGATTAACAAAGGGATAGGCAAAATTTTTAGATCAAAGAGCTGCCCCCACATCAGGAGAAAAAGATTGCCTGTAACAGTTGTCCACGAGCAGGAAATACAGAGCCTTAGTAATAGGCAGCATTCATGGTGGACAGAGGTGCCTAAGCAGACCCCTGTACACTTGTATCTACACCAAATCCTCAGTTTCCCTATCCAAGTTCAATTTAATGTTTCAGCACTAAGGTGAATCCATGCAACTTAAACTTTGCTTGTTTAATGCATAGGTGCATGGGCTTACAGGCAGGAGAGCATTCTCCACACAGCCAGACAACACTATACCAGTGTCCTAAAGCACTTGCAACTTTAAGAAAGGGAACAAGTGCCATATCTCTACTGATAGCAAAAAGACAAATTCTCAGTATTTATTTTTAACAAGACTCTCTGACAGTCATTCAGAGAGAGAAATTGGTAGTCAAGTTTCACCTGTGGAGACAAGCATATCTAGAGACTCAACCATGCACTCCCTGATGCTGTCTCTGTTGACTCTTCCCACTACTCCCCCTGAAGGCTGTTCAGCCTTTTTGCCACCACTAGTTGCTACGTTTTGCCATGGTGAAGTGTAAGAATAGAGGGGATGTGTACAGGGAAGGAATGCTGGGCATTTTTGAGACAAATCCTTTTTTTCCTCAGAATCCATGAACCTTACCTTCATTTTAATATTTTACCCACATATCCAGAGCTTGTTCAAAATGCACAAACTGATCAACAGCAGCTCCCCTAACAAAACTTAGTCATCATTATGTGGTGGGAACAGTGACTGTGCCCCTCAGTTTCATCCAAAATATGCCCCTCTGCACTTGATGCTGTCAGTAAGAGAACAGCTCGTTCCATAACTTTAATATGTTTCCTGCTTATAGCCCTAGTCTGTCTTTTGCTGCTGTGGAACTTTTGCCAAAATGCCTAAGAAATGTATATACGTTTTCTATACAAAAATACTGTGGGCTTTCTATGGCCTAGGACCAACTTTGTCTCAGGCAGTGTTCTTTGTATTCATGAGATGATATAACATTACTGATACTTGAACAGTTTGTGTTGATGATACATGAATTACTGGATCAGAGGAGAGTTTGTCTCCATAGAAGACATACTAAGTCATTCTGGGAGTCATGCTATAGAGTTTAATTTGATAATGACTTGGGAGAATAATGTTCCTAATGAATTTAGGCCTAATCCTTAAAGTTCTCTCCCACAGACTTTTAAAAGGAAAGGAAATAGGGGTCACAGGAACAGTCCTTTCTCATTAAGTACTCAAGATCTCTCCCATCTTATCCATGCTGAACACAGAGTTACTTTAACAGCGGTCTTGTTTACATTATGTGAATCAAATCCCCTCACGTGGGCCCCAAACATGCAAAATTTGCAATCAGCTATGTTGACTAATCTTCTTAACAAGCATACAGCAGGAAGACATGGGAGTTACCACAACATTTGTTAGTGCATATGGTCAAGTTTTGGCCTCTTATTCTCAACAAGCACTATTAAGCCATTCAAGCAAGCAGCAGGGCCAATTAGCCTAAATGGTAAGGTGTGCTAATATCTCTGCTTAGGGAATTAGTTTTGCCTTATGTCAAACATACTTGCCTGGAATTGCTATGTTGCTTTGCCTTAAACGTTGAACCCAAACTCCCCACAGTTAACAAGCAGTTTTTAATGTTCCATATGTTTTTGAAACTGGTATTCACAAACAGACAGCCCATGTCTCCTCTGCCATAAGGTAATTTGAGCCATATCTGAATTTTATAGCACGGAATAAGAGGCCAATATGTAAGGCAGTGTAAAAGACTCAAAAAGCTAATTGTTAATATTATCTAACCAATAATCAGTGGTCATGAAAGTGTCATGTACACTTTAAAGCAATGCTGGTAATATCAGGCACCAGCACAGAAGATATGCTGCTGCTGCTAGGACTGGGACAATGCTGCACATGATGCGAAACAGGGAGAAAGTGGACATCAGACTGGATGAAAGATTTTTTTTGTTTGCTTGTTTGTTTCATTATTTTTGTTTGTTTTTCTTTTGCTTTTACTAAGTTGCTTTTGCAGCTTTTTTACTTTTGCTAAGCTGTCAGAGTAACAAAAACCTTCATATTATGAGAAGGATACCAGCTGAGCACACATAAGACAGAAAAAAACAAGTGTGGGATATTGTAGTTGCTGCTGAATGCTTTATTATTCTGGACCAGCACCAGGATATGAAAGAGCTAGTACCACAGCAGAGAGCAGTGGGAATTCCCCCAAGCTTAACAGCAAGCTAGAAGCCATTAATTAGAAGCTGAAATAAAATATATGGAAATAAATGTGTGTGAAATAAAATGCAAAAACAGACGGAATTCTATGAATAGAGAGTAAAACGACAACCCATTTTGACATTGTTATTCAAATGATGCCCAAGAGCTGGAGTGAAACACTGGTCAGTTTGAGCATGGCTAGGCAGAGCTGACCCCTAGTAACTGGCAATGGTAGGAATTGCCACTGTGCAATAGCTTTGTTTGCACAGCATTAAAACCTTTTTTTTCTGATGCTCTAAAATACTTGGGGGTAATTACTATGATCATGACACAGGGATAACTATAATGGTCACTGACTCTTCAAAGCAAGATGCACATTCTGGACTTTCTGTTGAGATCACAGAGAGCTGAACATGCTAACTCTACATTAGATCTGTGATGTGTTGTGCACATAGGTGCTTTCTGGTTTAACAGAAAAGGGACATTATTGCTACTGTCCTGTCTGTGTTTTATCCACAGCAAAATGAATAAATAAGCATACCCTGTCACATCTAAACAGTATCTTAGATTTATCCTTCAGACAAAGCTGTCCACAACTTGCTGATAGATGACATTGCACTTTTTTATTATTATTATTATTTTTCATTGCTGAATACCAGCTATGACTGAAAAACAGGTTTCTTAGTGTAGCACAACCTATGCCAGGCTGTTCTAACTTCTATTTTTTCCTGACTGAGGGGGAGACAAAACAGAGAGAGATGGAGGAAAGGTTTCTTTTTAGTTAAAAGTTCAGGAAATGTTTTCCCAATCCAAGCAGATTATGCTGGTAGCTGAAAAGCTGAAGAATAGCCCATCATTAAGATATTTTTTTTTCCTTTTTCATGCCTTCTCTAGCCAAGAGATAGCATGCCCCTGAGGGGCCTCACTTCAGACTCTCTGACGAAAGCTGAGCAGCCTTCTGAGCCACAAGATGAGATAAAGTTGCAGCTATGAACAGCAGGGCAGAAGCTCTGGCATTTTTCCCTCCCACAAACCTTCATTAAAGGTCAAGCAAACTACTTAGGCCTGCTATTACAGGGATGAAAGAAGAACAGTTTTGCGATATAGATAATGTATGCAAATAAATAAATAAAACATGATGGACAATAGACTCTCCTTGATTCCAGCTAGGAAAACACAAAGGAACAACTTTCATTTCAGACTCTGTTTCTGGAATGTTTTTCAACCTTTAACCTCAAAACATCAATTCTAGGAAAGGAAGGTTTGTTACAGATTGCCTGAGATTGGTGCTCATACAGGCACAGCAGTAAATTCATTCACCTCCCATTTTCCCCCTCCATCATTCCCAGGAATATTATTAGGTAGTAGTGTTGGAAGATCTGTCAGTAGTGTTCATCGTGCTCCTAGGAGTTTGACTGAGAGAGCTTGTAATGTGTCTCAAGACGTATCTGAAAAATAAATAAATAAATAGATATAGATAGATAGATCAGATAGATAGATAGATAGACAGATAGAGAAACCCCAGACCTAGGTTTTGCAAACATTACTGCTAAAACAGAAAAATGAAATTAGAAAAGACTTATAACCTGATACGCAGACAGGTTTTAAAACAGTTTATGTCATCTTCTGAACTGAAGCATCATTACTAGGAATTTGTAGGGCAAAGAGATTGCTTCTTAAAATATCCACACGGTTCCATATGTGAAGCTATAAAGATTAAATTAAGATATAGCAAGCAAACCATACTAACTCACACATTTTCTGATTTAAAATAAATATTAAAGTTTTTTTTCCTCCACCAAGAGAAAGCTACAATATAGCCAAGAGAAGACAGAAACTGCTACCTATTTTCCAAGACCCTCCTGAACTACAGGACCATTCACTATATTTTTTTTTAATTAGAAAGATACACTAAAGCACAAGGAGGCCTGTCTTAATAATTGCTCCTCTTTGAGGCAGAGATGATAAGACAATTTGACAGAGCGGGCAGATACTTCAATATTCCTCCAGTCCAATCAGTTTGTTTACAACACAGGCACAATGGCAAACAAAAAGACCCACCTGGCTGTAAGTTATCTTCTGCCTACAATGAATATCAGAAAATGCTAGGAAGTTACTTCCAGCTCCCCAGGAACAACATTTGCAGTGTCTGTGCTCTTGTCTCTCCACGTGATCTCAGAGGCAGGTTTCCTACCCAGGAATTTCACTTAAGCAGAAATTAAGCACTTTGGTCTACACTGTCCAGAAAAGTACCCATAAAGCAGTACACACAGAGCAACTCTAGCACACAAGCACAGCCTGTGAGTCCACAGACACAAAGTAAATGAGACATAACCTGAATGCCCATTGCCCAGTCTTCTGTACATATCCAGTGTTACGGTAAGACCTGTACAGTATGACAGGAGCTACACAGACACTACATACACATGCACAGTTTCCATTTAGGAAGTCCCAGGACAAATGTGGGTTGCACTAGATTTCCTTAAAGGCAGTCCCAGTCTTCCATAACTTTTCTTACCGTACATGATCCAATACATAATGCCTCTAAATCCATTTTACTAACATTACTATTACCATTACACACTACCCCACATGCAGCGTATGTATTTGACTACCAGAAACATCAGGAAGATCTGCTCTCATGTCTCAGATGACTGCTGCACTACATCTCTCCATATAGTCAAGGAGACAACACAGGGCCAAGTACCTGACAGACTGAGAAAAGTAGTAAGTTAAATTGGCCATGACTCAATTTAAAAAACATTAGAGAGACATTTACAGGTTAGAGCTAAAATATATTCCAAAGGCTATAAGGCCTGTTGGCTGAAGATATGAATCTACCAGCTGTTAGCTGAAGTTTTAAGTTGAAAAAAAAAAAAAAAAAACTACCTTGCTTGGTCAGACAGACACAGCCTTTGCAGTGAGAACTCAGAACCAGACCAGCACTCACAGAAAACTCTTTTTTAGTTTCTAACCCTGATGCAGATTTGGAAGTAGCTCAGAACCCTAGACCCCTTCATCCTTTCCTGCAGGACAACTGGGCTAACAGTGCACCCCATTCATAATTCTGGCATTTTTACCCGAGCAATTACTCATTACTGTATAGGATTGTTAACATTAGCTTAAGAAACTGATTTTAGGTTGCAGGCTTTTGCATAACCTTGTTTATTTGCTCAGATTCCTCTTTTCCTGAAAAAAAAAAAAAAAAAGGATCTCCAGAAAAACCATCTGTATCCAAATCTCTCCTCTTTGTTTTCTCTAGATGGTAGATACTCATGTTTTCTACTGTCTTCCTTTCACTTAGAGCAGACTGCAGGTCAGCCTTAGCTTCTACACTTCACACCAGTCCCTCCTTCCCACTCACAGCTATTAGCATCCTTCTGCACCACATACATAGAAACACTTCAAAAACGAGTTTGGATACCCACAGAGAAGTAAAAATATAAAATGTTGCCAGTGGTTGCCATTACCTTCAGAGTACTAATTTCAAAAGAGGCACAAGCTCCACAGAAGCCCGTTCTGTTCTGTGGAGAAATGCTAGCTGCTCTGATATGAACCACACTGTCCTGTGTTAAGAGTCACCATATGTAAACAGTTAAACCACATTCATAGGCTTGGGTATTGAGGTACTGCCCCTTTCAGCCAAGTCTTTTTTGCCACAAACTCTGGCTGTACAAAGACCACACGGGAAGTTAGTGAGATTTCTCACTGACCTGAGGATATGCCTCATAAGGTCTTTTGCAAAATCCAGATCTCTTATGTCAGTTTACACTTACTCCTGAGTGTGGGAGTCCATCTTCCATAATCCAACTCATTAAATGACATTTTAACCTATCCAAAAATCCAAAGTGTTCTTTTCAGTAGGAAATACTTTACAAGGTCCACATCCTGCCATCAACCCAGGCACTGATCTCCCACTTGAAAACAGTAGAGAGGTCTGTATAAAATATCACTGGCAGGATACGAGTAATCACTGATCTTTTTCTGGCTAGCAGTAGGAGTAGAAATATTGCTGTTTTTCTCATATTTAGCAGTTATTTGGTCTGAATTCATTATTTACCTGTATGTTATTACGGGTATTTGAAAAGGCTTGTTTTCTTCCAATCCCTGAAGGGGAAGAGATTCATGCCAAATCTACCCACACATAATTATATATTTCTACAGTAGAACTATTAAAAAAAAGTCCCTTTCTTCAATGCTAAGATGTAGAAAAACTCTCCTCGCCAAATCCAGGATTCACTATATAAATAAATAATTAAATACACAAACAAAAAAAATAATACGAAATAAAACAAATTAATATTTCTGATACCTTCTGCTGTATAAAATGTTGCCGTATCAAAATTCTGTATTCATTTATGAATTATAATTACAACAGGAAAGACTATAGTATTGTCTCCTTAGGCCTGAGCCTCTTGTAACAAATGAACAGTGATAGAAGTACTGACAGGAAAACATATAAGGTTAGCAAGGCTTTTACGTGGTTATATTATAAAGGCACTCTTACGTTATCCATGCCAACTGTTTATTGGTTTGTATGAAATCAGTTTACAAAAGCACTTGAAGAGGCCTAAAGTGAAGAGTTCAACATCTAATTAAAGCATGTGATGTTCATTTTTCAGAAACATTCAAATACCACTTACAGGTAGTAAGAGTAAAAGAGCAGCAAAAGGCAAGATCTCCCAAATTCTAATTCCAAGTCTACAGCACCAAATTAGGGTATGATTTAAATTATGGAGTATACTTAATCTCACTGCTTATAATGATCTTAACAGTGTTATAGGCTTGTACGGAGCTAGAGGCATGGAGAAAAATTCTCCTGCTTCCTTTCTGAAAGTGTATGCTTAATTGAAAATATCGTCTTTAATTTTTAAATAGTTCTAAACCTCAGAATTGCAGTAAACTCTTGAAATTATGTCTTCAGTACAGAAAAGGAAAATTAAAGGCATCCATGTGTGGGTTTTTTTGTTTGTTTTGTTTTGCTTTGTCTTTTTTTTTTTCCTAGGGGAAAGTAGAGGAGGAAATAGTTGACAGATGTTTGAAGGGCTGAAGTTAACAGTGCAGAATATATATTCAGGTCTCTCCAAGTGCAAAATAATCCTTATGAAAGCAGGATACAAAAAGGATACAGAAGAAGATACAAGAAAAAGAGAAAAGGTGGTAATTGAAGGAAATCTTACTCCTTTACTGAGGAGAAACAGTGGTTTCCTCTGTTCTGCTTTTCCTTGCTTTCTTGTAGAACATGGTATGCTAGCACAGGTAGTTGTTATACTGTGGGGGAAGAACACATCATTGGTAGAAGGAAAAGCACATCCTCTGACAAGACATGCTGCCCTGAAGTTGGCACCAAATCATTAGGCAAACCAAGATGAGACAAGCAGTGTAGCTGATGCAAACGGATTGGTTATAAAATAATAATTCCTTTCCAGATTCAAAATACCCAGCAGTGCATTAAAAATAGATGTAAAGGTATAAAACAGCCAAGAGAAGCAACTTCCTGCTGCATAAAGACTCTTACTTGAGCAAAAGTAACTAAAATACAAAAGGCCCTAGCTCTCTTAGCATACTTACCTTCTTGAAAAGGGTATGTCAGCACCAGAAAGATTACTGTATTTTTTCTTTTATTTTCTGTTTTGTTTTGTTTTGTTTTGAATCATTTCTAAATACCCAAGGGAAATACTTGGAACCATGTACTTTCCGTGGAGGAAAGTAAAATGGTGCAGGGCAGCTATAACAGCAAGGCACAGAAGAAATGAAAGTCAAAAAAAGACCCTTGTTTGCTGCATCACATGTATATGGCAGGTTTCTATAATAATGTCTGGGGGAAATGGAGAGAAAGAGACAGAAGTGCTTACATTAAATCACAGTTTTGTGTTTCATATTAGAGACCAAATACTAAATTCATATGCCTTTCTACATTCCTTATCCTTGTATGGTGGACTAATTGCTTTTCAGCAAATTTTTCAGCACTGCTGGTCAGTGAATTGAATTGGCTGACATAAGTTAGGAAGAAGCTGAACTGCACAGTTGGAAACAGGGGATGAGAGGCAGACATATCTTTTCAGACAGTCCCATCTGATTGAAATGCTACTTAATCTCTCTCAGTGCAAAATCAATTGGATTGGCAGGGACCAACCTCCTAAACTGCTCAAGCTGCAATTACAAGAGTGTATCTTTGTATTTCCTATGCAACCTGAGGGGACTTGAATAACTTCACAATAAGTCATTAAATTAACACCTGGGGCAAGAAAATCCAGGCAGTTTGGACTTCTCTCACCTTGCAGTATTGCCAAAAGAGACACTTTCTTAATAGCCATCTGTAAACCAGACAGAACAAACAGTAAAAAGAAACAGCACTCTGAAGTACCTCACAGGTGTATTGTACTGAGGTTGCAACTTGCACAACTTAGGAAACAAGTATGTTAGTTAATAATATCTATACCATCTACCAAAGTGTCTTGTTCCTGTAGAAGAGCTAGCAGAAGAACTTGTCTACAGTATTGCAGCCATTGCCACTCTGCCAGTTTACACAAAATGCCCAATTTTTACAAGATGTGGAAAAGACCTCATTTTTCTCCTCTCCCTGTTGTGACAGTGAATATTGGGAAGTAGAAAGATTGTTCTGAATTCACACAAAAGTCACAGAACTGGTGGCTGAGCAGGCTGAAGTGGCATAAAGATAAATGTACTGTACCTTGCACAGCTGGTGCACAGAATAATTTGAGTGTGACTATATAGGCATGCACAACTAATGTGTTACATATGGTTTATGGCTTTTGTCTGGCCTCTAAAGCTTAGCATAATATTGTCGTTTCCCTTTTACTGAAGGAGATACTGCAAGTCTCACAGATTTGAGATAAGAGCCATGTTCTGGTTATTAATTTTCCAGGCTCCCTTCCCAAAACTCTCATGGTTTGCAAGAAAGAACTTTGACCCAAACACCTCTGGCTCAATTCTGAGCCTTACAGAACTACCACTCCCCTGAAAACAATCTGCAAAACTATGACCACCTTCATTTGTCCCTTAGGGACAGGATAATCCCAGACTGCTATGCAAACTCCCAGGTTTTGCTTTGGTGTTTTGAATTAACTAATTTTCAAATCCAAGTCCAAACTGACTTTTCAGTTGATTAAATCTTGCAATGTTAAAAATCAATCAATCAACCAATCATACAAACAAAAAATATAGAACAACAACAACAAAGAAGAAACACAACAACATGGTTTCCCTGGTTTATTTTGGAAAAAGATACTGAAGTTGCTGTTGGTATAAAACAGCATCAACACAACATATTCAAGCTATAAGTTATATTTTTAAAAGAGTCTTTACAGTTACTTGCAGTAAATAAACCAGTTAGATAAAACAAGAACTGCCACAGACTCTTTGATCTGACAAAAAATATCCTTTATCTCTTACAAGTTGTTCTGGAGCACCAGGCATAAAGAAGCTTACTTTATTTCTGATTTGTGTTCAATGATGGATTGGCTTCAACATGTGGAAAGTTTTGAGACACCCCTACTTTCCCTGAGCTAATTCCCCCACAACTAAACTTTGTTTTTTTTTCTTTTGTATGGATTCACCAGTGCCTAGGGCAATTATTTGATCAATTTAAGCCAACATCAGGAGTGGAAAAAGTGGTTCCATCTTTCTCTTGTACTATAAACATGCCATCACACAATGAAAATCGTTTGGATTTTATTTATTTATTTGTTTGTTTGTTTATCATTCTGGAGGGCTTTTGAAAACAAGAAAGAGTCGCCCCACCTCTAGATTAAATATATAAAAGAAAAAGAACCAAAGATAAATAGATTTAAACTAAACCTGATTTAAACAGATGACAATCAACATGAAATACAGCCAATTTTTTGTTTCCTTAAAAAAAGTATTTGGAGTATGTGAAAATAGCAGGCATGTGAGATTAAAGATAAACCTGCATAGTCAGACACATTAGGCTGAAGGCTATTTTCCAATTCTAAGAAAAATATATGTAAGTGGTTAAAATATACTTACCAGGGCATTACATGTAAATAATCACAAGTAGCATATGATCTAAAGTGCCATGATTGGATTTGTCCAAGATGTAAAGGACAGAGAATTAGTGGGAAGCCATACTGTCACAGAGACCCAATGAAGAGACTTGCCCCCTCCAGCAGATCAGTAATAGGCTTGTTTGTGAGAATTTGTGTGGATTGTCATCTGTACTGAATCTAGTAGATACACTTAAAAAAATCCCATGCAACATGGTTGTCACTCTGGTACCTTTCACTTTACAGAGAGGGAGAATAATATTTTTAATATCTTTATTCTCATAACCTAACATTTCTGTACACGATATGTGCCATTATCCTGTTTTCTCTGGAAATTATCAGACTTAATAACATGAAATGGTACTGGGTACATATTCATTAATAATCAGAAAGAAATGCTTTCCACTAGAAGACTGAAAATTAAGGATTTTTTTCTTACTTCTGGCAGGCAACAGATAGGAAAAAACTTAACTAAGCCAATGCAAAAATATCAAGTTGTTGTTATCAGAATAATAAAAATGTCATGGAAACATGTCCTTTATTGATCTGTGATGAGGATTTTTTATTTTTATATTTTATTTTATTATTTTTTTTACTTTGGAAATTACAGTGTCAGGTAAGAGACTCCACATGGGTCCATGAATTTCTCCTTCTTCATCTGCTATGACTTTTTCCCTTTGTTACATGTCATAACTTATAGAAAGTCCTTCAACACAACTTGGAAAATGTATTGCCTGAAACCGTCAAAGTTCATGGTGGTTCGTAAATAAGGACTTGGTTTGGGCTTTAATCCATGTGTCAATCAGTTTTATTGGCCTAAGCACAGAATTTAATTGAATTCACTCTCAGGGCCTTTCTACTCACAGCTCTGCAAATTCTTTCATCCATTATTTTGTATTCATGTATTGTGTATTTGCAAAGTGTTGAAATAAGTTACCTTTATTTATAGCAACCAACCTTCAAAACTGCAATGGAAACTTGTTACTATTTTTAAGGTTCTAAAAATAACACCACAAAAGTACACAAGTACAATAGCTACTGATACTGTGATTTCATGATGGCAAAATTTAGGTCAGATGTTTCTCTTTCTAATCTCACCATTTTGATCAAGCTCTCCACAAGCAAGTTTGATTAACAAGTTAGAAACACACAGTCGCTGTACCTGTCTTCATCTGTGACCCAACATTCCTCCCACTGAGTGGATTCTGTTAACGGGAGAATATATTTACACCGTGTATACCACACAGAAGAGCTCACTTGGCCCATAATCCAACTCCCAAGCAGATGTGGTCATTTTAGCCCAATGTCAGCCCTAAGTTTATAAAATCACTGTGATAGATAGTACATTAACTCATGATCAGTGCCACTCTAGTACGGTTATAGATTTTATTTTCCTCAGCATTGTGCAGGACTAAGCTTGCCTCTTTCTCAGTGCTACTTGGTGCAACAGCATGGCTTTGGGCAAACATTGCAAATTTGACAAAAATGCAGATTTTGTAAAATCAAAACCTCAAAATTAATGAGATTTTTCCATTGTCTTTGGTAGAATTCAGGTTTCACCCACTGTAACTGTGGGGTGGAAGAAGGGCTTATCTAGACACTGAACACAAAAGCAATGGAAAGGGACTTTATATAGCAGACAATGTCAGCTACTCACTGACACAGGATAGAAGCTCACAACTAGCAATATTATTGGTTTCATTAACATGGACCATTACTATGGAAAACTTTGACAAGGCATATGTCAACTCTGAAACTAATTTTTCTGGTCTGTAAAATGGACTCCTTTTTAGATGTTTTAAGATCTATTCATAAAGACTGCTACATAAGGAGATGATGCTTTAGTAAGTATCATATTGCTTACTAATTACTTTGCATGTACATGCATATATGCACATAAATAAAATGTGCAATTATGACCATTGTTAAAGTTGAGTACTATTACAAGAACATTTAGAAAAATAATCATTTTGAAACCTTTATATTTACGTGGCAATTTCCTTTGCTTTCTGACAAAGGAATGGTTGGCATTTTTTCCAGTGTTAACATATAAATAGGTTAGTCATGATGTTCCACACATCATGAAAGTAATAATTTCTTTACCCTGAATAAAATAAAGTTTTTTTTTCTTTAATTGTTCTAGAGATTCTGAAATTTAGTGTCATAATCTACAATAAAATTGCAAAGCCTAATTTTGGGCTTCGATACATTAAATACATTAAATACACTTCAATACATTAAAGTTGCTGCTGCATTCAGCCACAGTGGACTCCTGAGAACATTACTGTCTTCAGAATACGTAAGTATACACGACATTATGGCATGCATCATAACTACACAACAATAAATAACTTAAATTATGACACACTTAAAATATTTCTAACTAAACCATTTTTAGTGGAATGTCAACATTCTACCAATAGTTGCAGCCTATTAAGAAATGTCTCATTTTTCACTGCATCTCTAAATTTTTCATTTTGAAATGGTATACCATTTCACACAGGCAATGTGTAACATTTATGGAGTGGGTTAAAATTCACATAAGAGAACAGAGGATATAAAAAAGCTTTTAAATGTAGAAGTTTCTAATGGATCCAATGAGTTCATCTCCCAGTCTGTACTCCTGTCTGGGGTTGCTCCAACCCACGCACAGCACCTTGCACTTGTACTTGTTGAACCTCATGAAGTTCACATGGGCCCACTTCTCCAGCCTGTCCAGGTCCCTTTGGATGGCATCTCTTCCTTCTTTGGTATCAACAACACCACTCAGCTTGGTGTCATCTGCAAACTTGCTGAGGGTGCTTGTAGTCAGGTTCACAGACAAGACATCCTATGTGTATACTACAAGAGCAAAGGAAAGAAAACACAAAGGAGATGGTGCAGCAGCATGTTCATTTTAATTGGCTATCTTGTTCCTGGTCTGTGTTGAAATATTAAAAATAAGTATTATATACATAGCTTTGGAGATAGTTAAGACTGTGAAGGTATCTACTGCAAAGATTATTAAAATATGAAGGGTAAAAGGAAGTTTGGAGTTAGGTATCACAATAAAGCTGTTTGCTTGGGAAACAAAAGGGAAAGCATCATCAAGGGTTATGTGACCATTCTGTAGTTATCTATGATCATTCTCAAACGTTATTGTCAAATGCATTTTCAGTTCCTTTCTTCCTCTCCTCCTCATCCTCACCAGAAAGCTTTGTAAGGACTTATTGGTCTTCAAGGAAGAGTCTTCAAGAGTTTTAAATGGGTACTTAATAATCAGTAAGTCACTTTTACCCAAAGGACAGTCAGATAGTACTGCTCTGTTTCGTGACTGCTCAACTATTTTCAGGATTCTTTATTATCCATCAACTGTCCAGATTGACTATAGAAAAAAAAAAATAGTTTCAAAGTACAACCATTTCTTGGCCACAAAAACAGCCTGTAACTATCAAGCAGTTAAAACCAGCCAAAAACTTACCAATATATTGAATACCCAAAAACTCTTTTCAGAGTTGTGGGAATTCTTTGATCAAATCGCATATTCCTGGCATATGGTGCCAGGCTTAAGTCTGCAGTACAACTTCTATTTCAAGAAAACTGCCACTGAATGTACATGATAAAGGGCATTAAAAATAAAAATAAAAATGTGGGAAGAAAACTTATTTGAGTTGGTATGATGTTACAAGGATATACAGCCTTGTACAGGCACTTCATACTGAAGTAATGCAGTGTTGTCGAATGTCCTACTGTATATTTTTAACAGATTTTAGGTTAGTCCAGTAAGTGGAATTTAAGTTTCTATATACTATTTCCCCAGCTACTTATTATTGCCTTCAAGATTTCAAGAAATAAACAAGTAGTCTGGCACATTAGAAATATTTATATGATGTTTTAGGTTGTTATGAACTAAAAAGCCCTTTTTCTCAGCAGTCACTGCAGTTTTAATCGAGGGATATCCTAGGAACTGTGCTCAATGGAACATATCAGTTGCCTACCTAGTAACCAGTACCTACTTGTGGATACAGCCAAATTGGGAATAAGGCCACATGTATAGTACTATGCAGAAGGCAGAACTGAGCTGGGTGTGATCAGCTGGAGTATCTCACAGGCACATGGACACAGGTTTGTTCTGTTGACAATTAGTCTGGAGTTAAAGTTCACACAGGCCCTTCACCTTGAACTCATAAAAGATGGCCATCCTGGACAATGAACTCCTTTTTCCAGTGTCAATACTGCCATTGCACAAATGTCTGGGCTTTTGTCAGGGGTCAGTCAGATAGTGCCACAGCATCCCACATTCAGGTGGTAGCAGGTGGAAGGTCACAGATCTCAATGGCTTAATGTGATCTCACTGATGTTAATGGTTCATTTTGGGACATGAACAATGGAGAAAATTTTATTAGGTGTATTATACTTCATAAGAAGTTAGGTTTTGATCATGAAAACATATCTTATGGTTGAAGCTAACTGAAAAAGCCAATAACAATCAACAATCTTTCAAAGCAGTAATACTGATCCAAAATAACTAAGCTCGATATTTCTGGATATAACTAATGGACTAACTCCACCAAAGTACCAAGCTGAATAAAAGGGTTAGACTCACTGAAATACTGATATATAGGTCTGTCTCTAAGCATCCAAATAATTAGAGAAAAAAAAATACACAGGCAGGGGATATTTTAATTCAGTTTTGATATTACCCATATGATGACATCATTAACTTAATCTATCATAATTTAAAGTCATAAAATAATTGAGGCTGAGAAGGACCTCAGGAGGCTTTCTTGTCCAGCCTCCTTCTCCAAGGAAGGCTAAACTCAAAGTTACATCAGGCAGCTCAGAACCTTGTCAAGTTTTGTAAATTCTTCAGCAATGGTAATTCCACAGCTTCTCAGGGCAATCCATTCCAGCACTTGAGCATTTTCATTACGACATTAGGGAATTCGTCCACAGCACCCCACCCCCCCAACCCCATACCTAGTACACATTAAAGAATACCTTTAAAACTATCTTTTTTTTTTTTTCCTTTCAGTGGTTGCTGGTTCATCCGTCTCAAAGACAGCAGCCCAAATGGCAAACCTCTGTAAGTAACCAACCCATCAGGGCAACACAGGAAGGATTACTGACAATCGATTGCATAAAAAATGCAACTGGCATGTTAGTAGGAAGTCCCACTCTTCATCTTTCTGACACTATTTTTTCTTGATCAAAAGTTCACACTTAGAAATTCAGTTCACTATTTGAGTGCCTACCATGCATGCATAATGACTCTTCTTCGGTCTTTCCACGAGGTGAGTGGATTATTCAAATCCTTTCTGTTTCAGTTTCTTCTGTGATGTGATGTGCTGTGCCTTGCCTTGCAGGAACATCAGCTAGCTGTTTTTCCCATCTTTCAGAGGACCACCAAGTAGACTTCTTTATGCTTTCTCCTCAGTCTGGGAGATGTCGGGAAGCCCAGAGGGTTTCTGTTTCATCCTCCTTTCCTCAGGGCTCATAGAATAAGTAAGAGCAATAATGACAAAGACAACTGTCAAGGATCTGCCCACTTCACTGTTGTTCAAACCAACACTGACTCAAGGTTGCATAAAGCACGTTCAAAGCAGTATCTTATTCAATTCAGATGGACCTAAGATTTAATGGAAACATTTAACACAGTTCTAATTACCAGTCTCCTGCCTACATCCTCTATTCAGCTGAATCAAAATAAATCTGCTGTACTGTAATACTTGGCAGCATCTTTGTTTTGCAACAATTTCCTTTTGGTTCCAATGATGTTCTTTAAGTGAAAACCAACATTGTTGACCATTCAGTACTTCCAGAATGCATAATTAATTCATATTTCCCAAGATTAAAAAGGTAAAGCCGCAGGAAGGAATAAAATGTAATAATGAATCTGAAAAGTTCAGTTTCAGCACAGCTTAAATTGAAATTAAATGGTATGTTTACTCTGATTTCAGAATCTGAAATTCTGATTTCAATAGCACACCTTTAGTGTCTCAAGAACTGAGTTTGAGAACAAACCCTAACGAAAAAGGACCAAAAAAAAAAAAAAGAGAGAGAGAAAGAGAGAGATGCATGCATGTTTGAGAGAGAGAGAGAGAGAGAGAAGGAAATTGTGTTCCTTGCTTGAAACAAAGTACTTCATACAAAAACTAGTTGATTAGGTCAGACTTAGGAAATTATATAGATCAGTTGATCTGGGAACTTTTTTTGGCATAAATACATAAGCATTTCAGGTGACTTAGTAAGTCTGGATTCAGTATCACTCCTTGTAAGTTCAAATTCCTAAAATTTCCTTCAGGTCTTCAGTCTACATGATGAGGACCTCAATATGATGTTTCTTCAATAAATACTCCAAAATGCTGTAATGCACATGTTGGGACTCAGGTCTCAGCTCGGATACACAGGTTTTCACATCACTGTCTTTTCTGAATAAAAAGTTTCAAATAGAAGCTACCTCAATGGAGCACAGCTAGATATCACCTTCAAAAGTTTCATGGTAAACCTGTGAGCAAGTTAGTACAGTCACAGTTAGTTGGGGCTATGAAACTAATGGGGTACTGCAGAGAAAATGAATCCCAGACAAGGAACACTGCAGGTCATTCTGCTCTGGTATAAAGACAAATCTTATCGTCCCCAGTTGGGAAATACAAAGGATATATAAACTCTGCCTTAGATAAGACGATTTTTCATATAAGAGAACTTAACTAATTCATCCCTTCTAGAACAATTGAGATAAGCTTCTACACAGGTAGTACCCGAGAGATACCCTTTCCTTCATGAAGTTTTCTGTAGAGAAAAACTCACCCTATTCTCCTTTATCAGAGTTTACTGTTGTCTTAAAAATTTATTTTACAGTTGTTTTACAGGAACAAGCAAGATCATAAAAGAGTGAACACCATTGCTGACATTTTTGTTGAAGCATGCTTCAGAACAGAGAGGGGATCATTCCAGGTTATTTTGTACATAACAAAAAAATATGGAAAAATAAAAAGATTCTCTTGGTTATGCAAGACTCTTGTCTTGATTCTTGGCCAGGTCTGGATCATAATCTGTATTATTTCAAAATATCATGCTGGAAATTACACTGGAATATTACTAAACAAATAGCTTTACTGATAGTCTGCAACTTCCCTGATTCTGCGTGCAACATTCTCCATAGCACTGGAGACTAGATTTGATTAGTGAAAATGTTTGTGAATATATTTTTGAAAATCCTGAATGGAAAAATGGCATAACGGTAACCAGCAAAAAATAAAATAAAATATTTTAAATTGATTTTTTTTTATTATTTTTTTTTTAGCTAGTTCAATGATATTTTATGGAAAGACTCTTCAAATCCTGAAAGGTCCTTTTTTTCTGTTTTCTGCTGAGAAATTCAGTATACAGTAACTTGGTGGTTAAAGCACAAAGTGTAAAGACTCAGATTCAAGTTTCAGTTCTGCCAAATTCTCTCTCCAGTGTGTTCATTAAGTATTGTTGGGTGTTTTGCATTGCTGTAGAACTAAAAATAAACATTTCAAAGTCTCTGTTTTTCATAAAACAGAATCCTTATTTCCTTCCTGGGCTTAAAATTAATTTTCTTACCTTTTGTCAAACTCAATACAGACAGATATCTGAGAGTTTCATTCTGAACCAACCCGCCTTTCACTACAATATCAGGTCAGAAGAATGCCTCGTGCAGCTTGCAAACTCATTCTTGTAAAGGAATTAGCTCCACTACCTGGCTGAAGTCACTACACAGCCACAATTGTGGTAGACAACTGCATGTTAATCTGCAATGACAGGAAATGTCAAGTGTTTGCCACATAAAACCCAGTAAACCACCTATAATGAGAAAATGCCTTGTATTGGGACCACCTCAAAGTATAATCTTGGAAGTTCAAAGCCTTACCTAATCTTTAATACAAATCCACCCAGTATTCAGCATTGCTCTAACACCGCTGTCCACAGGCTCCAGCAAGACAAAGTTTTTCACTCCAATCAAGACAAATTTTGGTAGAGAGTTCTTTTGGCATATATCCTAAATTTGTCTAAAGTGAATGAAAAATATAAACTACATGTTGTACTATCTCTTTTGAACATTGACTCTTTAAACTAAGAATACTGATAGAAAGGTGAGGGTTTTTTTCCCCTCTGCTTTTGTTCCAGGATTTCAAAAGTGAGCAACTTCCACTTACCATCAGCCAGGCAAACATTACTTGACCATCAGTAGGGTCAGTGTCACCAAAACACCAGTATTTTCTTGTGAGGAACCTTTGTCTTCCTTTTCAGAGTGTACATTTTTACCTGATTACTTCCTCATGATCAACTGCAGTCAAGTTAGTTGAAAACAGTACGAATATCCTAGAAATGAATCATAATTCAGAGGAAATAAAGAAAAAACAAACAAACATCCAACTGGCAATAAACTTGTTTCTTGCCTTGTTTTTTCTCAGTCTCAGAAGACGGAAGCGTTGTAACACAAATACTTATTATTAGTTTCTTCAGGTGTACAAAGCCTAATAACAATTTAATCTAAACCATATTTACTGTGCAAAGTGCCTTACATGAGTGCAACAGTGTGGGTAAGAACTATATTCCCTCTTTTAGATCAAAATTTAGTTTTTCAAAACACAGTTGTCTGATGCAAAGTCTTGACATAACTAGATAACCACTTGAGTTTGCAGATGCTTCTGACCAGCAGTTTTACAGAAATTCAGAGAGGTATAGGAAGAACAAAAAGACTAGGTAAATGTATGCACAGCTAAACAAAATCATATAACTATAGCATTACATTTGGAGATAAAAAAACTCACCACTTTAACCATCAGAAACAGGGAGGGGGGAAGATGCATCTGGGGATAAATATAGACAGAGGCTCTGATAGATACGCTCACATACATTCTGTTTTCACATGGAGATGTCTTTATTTCTACATGACTCCGTGCTCATTTGAAAGGTATGTTCAAGGTCATAACAGTTATCTATAGCTTCTTGTGGCAAACACTAACAAGTGTTTCCCTCAGCTGCACCCTATAATAACATTTTCAGCCAAGGTTTCACTATAGAGATCAGTTCAGGTGTCACATGGTCCTTGTATAAGGTTTTTTCAAGTTTGAACATTTGTATAAAGAGACAGCTAGATTGCCAGAAAGTTGCCAGAACCTACCCTCAAGTAAGGAACTCAAAGATAACTTAGTTTTGTGCAAACAAAATTTGCAAAGAGTGTTGAAGCTATGTGGCACCATGATGTCAAACAGCAAACTTTCATAAGTGTAAAGATGATTCCTGATAGCATGTAATATCATACTTGGACATTTGTCAGGAGCCAGCTTGAGCTGACATTGGTCAAAAGTCCACATCCTCAGTGGGTAGTATGCTTTATGCTTTAATGTGACTCTTGAACAAATGAATCCACGTATTCTTATGTATATAAGAACACATAATCAAATACGGGGCACTTTAAAGATGGTAATATAGTATATAATTGACCCATCTTGGTTAAAGCTGCAGATTTAATAATGAGCATCAGCCCAGGGTTAGCAACACCTGATGCAGTATATTTGCCCTGAATATCCACAAGTCTTAGAAGAGAGCAGAGCAGAAGCTCCAGCTAGGCTTCTGGACAAAGAGCAATGCTAGATAAATAGTTTTGATTATGCCCATGAACAGTGACTCCAGTGTGCACAGGACACCAGAGGTTCAATCTACACCAGCGGTGCAAATGCACCTTACATACACAGGTGAACTCACACAAACCCCATGCTCTCTGGACTCTGCTGAAGTACAGCAAATAAGTCTGAAGCTTTCAACAGCTTTTACTGCACATTCAGCAAAGCTGGTATTTTCCTAAAGCATCAGTCTCTGTGTATGAACAACACTCATCTGGATCTCCAACACAGAAATTCAGCAGCTATAGACAGTGCACCTGCAACATATAAGATGGTCTTGGCTGTGCAGCATCATTTTTTGCTATGGATAAGGACAGTATGTGCCTCAGAATAAATATGCACTTAATACTTTCGATAAAGTCAGCACACTAGGCTCACTTCCAAATGAGCTGTTTAAAACACAGAATATTGATTCATGAACTGAGAACTATTTGGACTCAAATACATCTGATCATTTTATGTTTGTAATGACATGTCTTAAGCCTACAAAGATCTTCTAACATTACTGAATGTGCAGTCCAGAATGTAGCTGTGCAACAAAATTTGATTTAAAAAATAAATAGATAAAATAAAGATGATGACAGACCTGCAGAGAAACAGAGGTTATTACAGTTTCTGGTCTGAAACTGAAAAAAATGTGTTCCAGAGAAAGGCATTCTGGCTGATGAGTCTGTGTACATTTCAAATCCAAGAACAGTACTGAAACTGGAGCTAAATCATAATAAAGATTTTATAAGAAAGTTAATTCTTATCACAGTTGAAGTGGACTTTGAAAAACATTAGAAAAAATAACAAGACTTCCATGCAAAGTTGTACTGCTTCTCATATTCCTTGCAAGCAAGAGTTACAGAAAATTAGATGACTGATTTGAAATTTAAGGGCTGACACTGCTTTACACATGAACAACATCCTAAGTTTCTTGAGAAGCTGAAGGCTGAAAAAATCATTTTTCAGGAGACAAATTTATTTACCTGAGAAAGGAGAAAGGAGTACATCTCCTACTATAGCTTGGAAGGTTCTGCAGATATTTGCTTATTTGGAGATGAGAACAGGCTTAAAACAAAATACATACAATGAGAAGAGAGATATTTTCTCTCTACTTACCACAATCATAAACTTACTTCTGTGAGTACTAGAGTAATGTGGAAGCCAGGGAATTTAGAAAAGCAGCATATTAACTACAAACAAAACAAAACAAAACAAAACAAAAAAAGCATTAACTCTAGTTGAAACAAGATGCTCGTACATCCATCCTTGAAATGTTTTCAAAATATCAGCTGTTCTGTGAGTTCCAACACACAATTTGAATGTCAAGCTAAATTTGTGCAAAAGTGTGGCATAAGGGACCCTCACAGTGATGTCTGCCTAAAGCTACAAAATATCTGAACTCATCATCTGATACTGGTTTCATTCAATTTTGCTTGCATTAATATTTTCTGTAGCTGTTAATGTGAAAGAAACTCAGCTGAAATTTTCAGTCTCAGGAGGAACACACAAGACTGTTCTTGTAAATTAGCTGCCTGCAAAATAGCTGAATTTGACACAGCAATAGGTTTGAGCCGCTGAGGGGACATGGTGACATTAGGGGAAAAAGAAAAAAAAAAGTCACCACAGTTTCTTCTCTTTTCTGTTCGAAGAAAGAAGCTTTATCTTTTCACTGTAGAAATATAGTTCATTTAAGGTCACTTGCTAGATAATATACCTTTTCCAACATTATATTTTATCTTATTTTCTCATTCTCAGTGTTGCTGTACATTAGCCCATAAAGTCAAATTCTCCATTGTCTCCATTGCAAGTTTTCAGCTTTATAAATCAATTGCTCTGCTACTACAAACAGCACGGCTGGATTTTCTACTCTTCTTAAAATAGGTTAGTGCAGTTATTTGATAGACATAAACTTCCAGTTAAGCTGGGTATTTTTTCCACCATTTGTTGAATTCTGCCATGTATTTCTGAGAGCTACCTTGTTTCTCCAGAATACCTGCTGAACTGTTAGATGTCTCAAGAGGCAAATAGCACAGGTAAGGAGAAAATTTTCTTACTAAAATATTTTCTCACCAATGATTAAAAAAAAAGCCTAATATACTTTATGATAGAAATAAAATCCTTCCTGCATTTGTGCTGTGTGTAGAACATTATTTAATTTAAAAGTAATTTAATTAACACTCACACTTTTAAAAATGTTTCACTCCATTCTCCCAGGAAAGACTTTTCATAGTACAGGTTTGACTCCATATATCCTGTTTCAACTGAAATTATTCGGCCTTAATCCATACCAGTCAAAACCATAAATTTGCACTACAGGATATGTATGAAAACTGAGAAATACAAAATGAACATTAAAATTTTAAGATTAAAAAAAAAAAAAAAGCAAAAAACTTAAAACCCTAAGATTTCAGAATAAGTGTCAGCTCTGAATATCTGAACTGAAAACCATATAAGCCTTTAAAGCCTCAAATATTCATCTGAATGTTTAATAGCTCACCCACTGAAGAGTCTTCTAAAATAAGACATAAAATTTGTCTTATTTTAACTGTTTAGTATTTTTCACATCAGTTTTATTTTGTTGATCTTAGAATTACTTACAGAGCAAGAAAGACATTTTCCATATAGGGATTTCAATCCCTTAAAGCAAAAGAACTAATTGCAATTCTGCATCACTCCCAGTTTTTACATATAACCAGGATTGGGTCCTGCCTTGGGGTCAGTGGGGCTCTTCCCCACAAACACTTTGCATTCTGTAGTGTAACCTTCTCCCTCCTCCTTGAACTAAGCCTGGACTGAACACACACAAGCATCCTGGCCCCGTGCTATTGAAACACGCTGTAAGAGCAAGGACCAAGTAGAACCAAGTCCCTGGCACTCGTGGAAGAGCTAACCAGGGGTTTCACTGCCAGTCTCACCAAGACAGGCATGTGGTCACTTTGACTATCCAAAAGAAGGGGCAAGTAAGAGTAAATTAAAAGATATTTTATCAAGTAACAGTCATTTTTTTTCTGTTTTGTGACATGTAACTAAACATATTCATTGCATTTGCTCAACAACCATACAGTTAGTGTTTTATACAATACTGTTTTCTTAAATCTCCCTTGCATTCCATGCATGATCACGCACACCTCTCTGCTACAGATTTTACTGCTGCTATCCGCACCAGCAAATATGCATTGGAGCCAGCACTCCACACAAGCTTAAGCACCCTCTATAATAATAACAAATAACTAGTCTTTAAATAAAGATGATTATACAGTGTTGTTTTTCTTTTCCTCATTTACATTAATGAAACCCAAGTTTATAAAAAATGGTTTTCTACAAAATATAGAATACAGCTGTAAATTATTAATCAGACTCTCAGTACAGTGATCCCATGTTATCACTGATCCACTGAGAAACAAAAGTTGCTCATATTCTTTGCTAGTATATTCTCTTGGGCTCCTCTAAACATTATGTATTCTTTTTCTCTGATCCTTGGTTGATCATGCTTCATCAGCTCTTTTGTACTAACAAAATCTGGCAAAGTAAGTGGTTTCCACCTTCCTACACTTAGCATGGAAAAATATTAGTCATCTAAACTTTGTTCTCAGCAAAGAAGGTTTTAACTGTATGGATACATGACCTTAATATTTTGATTCTGAAGTTATTGTGGCTCTTGAAAGCTTAACCTGAGAATTTTATGAAAGCTTCACTTGGAGGGTTTAAGAAATAATTTCCCCAAAAGACTAAGTTCTCTGCTTGAATTATAGCTTTTGGAGGCTCCATTAGACTTTTTCCTCATCCCAGCTAAAAGATGAAGTTGTTACACACTGTTGGAAATGTGTTCTCCAGACAAAGCTGGTACATAATGCTTGCAATAACCTTCCTTTCACAGCTGTAAGACTGGCAACTTTAACACATGTCGGATGCTAACAAAACACCCTATTTTGTAGTCCTCCTACTTACATCGCTCCTTGGCAAGTCTTGAGCTACAGAGGAAAGAAAGGACCCCTCTGCCTGTCAGAGAAAAGGGATGTGGCTCATGCTCTTGTAGCTGTCAGCAGAGTGTTCACATGATGCACTTCTCTGTATGTTGAAAAACAAGTTAAGCTACAGGCCTGACAAAGTCACCATCAAAATCTTGCCTTTGGTTTCTGAAACACAAGCCACCTCAAGACAAAAACTCATCCTGATCTGGATGCTAAGTATTTTGTTTACCCTCTTCTAAAATACCAGTTTGCCCTGTTAGGTTGGCTGCAGCAACTTATTTTGAAGGTGGCCGTGTTCTTCAACTGACCTTGTTATGCTACTCTTTGCCAGCTCTGTAGCCATAAATAAGTTGCAGCAACCCTGAATGTAAGTCAAGCTTCAAGTCTTCAGTGAGTAACTACACTTAAAACTTATAATTGACTAAACTGTTTCTCCTGTCTCTTTGCTTCAACTCACATTAAATTGATTGACTTTGTTTTTAACACAATTGGCTCCAGCAAGGTATCATCCTGTTACTGGTCATGACCTGGTACAGAGTTGACAGGGTACATGTAGCTAAACGTCTGCCTAGAGATTTGAACGAGGTGATAATTCAGCACACCATACACTGTGTTATGTGTTCTCTCTCAGCTGTACAGTATGTACACAAAGCAGAATTGGCGTCAGGTAGGGCTTGTGCTCCATGTGCCAAAGAGCTGCACAGCTGCATTTTCCCCAGCTTAATGCAATTTGTTTTTCCAGAACATCTTCCATATGGTTTAGCAATGAACTTATTCTAACTGCCCTGTTTCAGTTCATCAAGATCAGGCATTATAGCCATGGACCCAAAGTGTCTTTTCTTCCCTTTGGAGCAAGAACAGGCAATGCTCTGGGGCAGATGTGGAGAAACATCCCCAGTGTACAAATAGCTCTATGAAAAATAGCCAGCCCTGCTGCCGTTTGTGTTCACAGATCGCCTGATGGTGTTCTCGCCTGATGGTGTTCTCCCCTCGTATTTTGTATAGAGTTTATATTGCATCAGAGTTCCAGGAAGGACAGAGATGGACAGGAGGAGGAGGAGGAGGGAACTGGCAGGGAAGTGCCCATAATCTGATAACAAAAATAAATGGGGAGAAGAGCAGGGAGGATGGGACTAAGGGGAGGAAGGCTGCGACAATCAAGAGGAAAAATGAAACGTCAGTAATGAACTAGGTGTCAACTGAACCTGAAACTTTAATCCATAATACCCTTTCTATACAGGTGGGAAATTTGAACAAATAGATTGAAAATAAAGATCATAACTCCAAAGCTCAGGAGTTAACTGTCTCATCTTTCTCAAACAAACAACAGCTGACAAAAAAAAAAAAAGGAGCAAAAGTTAGGAGCAGAAGTTAGGAAGCTGGATGAAATTAGTATAAATATTATTTTGTTAATCAGTTTGAATGCCAGCATCAGGGTGCTGGCACAGGATCCAATAGAAATCTGATTGTTTGATTTCCTTTGCTGAAATTCCCATCTCAATAGATTTAAAAAATAAAAATAAAAACAGAAAATAGTTCAGTATAGCAGTGCAAATAAAATAATCAGAGGCAAGTACCATACAGCATTATTCCATAATTTCAATACAAAAGTCACACTGAATTTACACAGATTGTTATTTGCCAGAAAATATGTTTTAGGGGCAGGGCAGGGCAGGGCAGGGCAGGGCAGGGCAGGGCAGGGCAGGGCAGGGCAGGGCAGGGCAGGGCAGGGCAGGGCAGGGCAGGGCAGGGCAGGGCAGGGCAGGGCAGGGCAGGGCAGGGCAGGGCAGGGAAGGGAAGGGAAGGGAAGGGAAGGGAAGGGAAGGGAAGGGAAGGGAAGGGAAGGGAAGGGAAGGGAAGGGAAGGGAAGGGAAGGGAAGGGAAGGGAAGGGAAGGGAAGGGAAGGGAAGGGAAGGGAAGGGAAGGGAAGGGAAGGGAAGGGAAGGGAAGGGAAGGGAAGGGAAGGGAAGGGAAGGGAAGGGAAGGGAAGGGAAGGGAAGGGAAGGGAAGGGAAGGGAAGGGAAGGGAAGGGAAGGGAAGGGAAGGGAAGGGAAGGGAAGGGAAGGGAAGGGAAGGGAAGGGAAGGGAAGGGAAGGGAAGGGAGAACAACTCAGTCTCTCTAATCTCTCTTTTTCCTTTTTTATGAAATGTATATTTTTTTTTGTTTATAGAATAAAAATAATGCTTTTATTATTATTATTTTCGTGAGAAAGAACAGGGGAACCTCACTATAGATTTTCTAAACCCCAAATAAAATGTTTGTCTAAAATGGACAGTAAGAGGTGGTAGTGATGGAAAAAGGGTCAGCTGTGTGCACCCCCAAAGGTCCTCAGCTATTCAAACATGTGAGTTGAGCAGCTAAAATACATCACACCTATGAGAGGTGGGAAAGGAAACATTTAGGTGAATGCAAGACTATCTCTTGGCCAAATGGACCAATGGAAATTATAGGAATTAAAGCTAGAAAATTGCAGTGAGGCAGGAGAGGAGATTGCTGTGCAGAGCTTTTAACACCTTGAGCCCTAGCTCTAAGGTAGGACAGACAGGACTAAGAAATTCCTCATACTTGAAAGACCACTAAGATTATTTTAAACAAGAATAAAGACCATGTTTTAAAAATATACAGAAGGCATATTGCTCAAAAATAAATAAATAAGAAAAGAAAAGACACTGACAATTGACAAGCTGACAATGGTAACACTCTAGTTTTGTTCTGCAGGATGTTACTGCTCTATAAAATAATAACCATGCTATCAGTTAAAAAAAAAGGGGGGGGGGGGGACATTGGGAACCACCCATACTACCCATGATGATCCAGGACTTATTAAAAGGACTTGAAGGACTTTTCTGACCTACTTGTCAGTATGGAAATGGAGGAACTGTCTACAAAGTCACTCCAGAAACATGAGCTCTTGACTATTGCAGGAGGAAATGAATAAATATGCATCAATCCAGCTATGCCCCATAGGGTTTCCCAAGTTCCCTGCCCCTGCTCATTTCCTGACCTCATCCCAGTTCCCTATCACAGTGAGAAATAGTTGCTACAGTTGCTCACCATGTCCACTACCTACAAGAAGGAAACCTGGGCATGCAAGCTGGAAGGAAACTACAGGGCACAGTGGCTAAGTTTCTGAAGCTTGAACATAGCCCAAGAGTCACAGAATAGGAAATGAGTCACCGTGTTCATTTCTTGTAAGGAAAAGAAGAACCAAGGAGGAAAGGAGAGAAAACACATTTAAACAACCTTTCTCCCTTCACCCACACTGGTACCACCAAAATAATCCATAGATGGAAAGTAGTGCTTGTAAGGAAACAAGGCAGTCATCGGATTTTGGTAAGACTTCAAAAACGTGGAGAAACTTTTTTACTGTTGGAAAGTCTGCTGATAATAGTTCTCCTATGGAGGCCCCAAGATAGATCATCTTCAACATATTTTGTCCATTTGGGAAAATTGGCTTCCATTACTGCTAGCACACAATGGTCTGTACAACATGCCGTTAAAGTCTATTGCACTAGGTTGTTAGCTAACTTTTACAATCAAAATATTCAAAAGGTATACTGACACAAGAAGTTTCCCGTTATCCTCTCTCATCAGCTCTCTCCTCCTCTTCCTTCCCTGTACTATGCTCACACAGAGATAACAGGATCATAGAAAGGCTGAGGTGGGAAGGGACCTTTGGCAGTCATGTCATCCAATCCCCCTGCTCAAGCAGAGCTACCTAGTCCACCACCCAGGACAATGTTCAGATCATTTTTGAAGATCTTCAAGTATGGTGACATCATAACGTCTCTGGGCAGCCCATGCCACTGCTCACACAGCCACACGGTAAAGAAATGCTTCCTGATGTTCTCTGGGGTGCCAAATCAAAGAGGCAATTGGTATGTGTTTGGACTGTATGAGATATACTTGACCCATATTAGACGCATATCCATTTCAGGTCCTTTAGAGGAAATTAATCAACTTTAATCACACAATAGATTCAGGTCTGATTTAAAGGAAAAGTGTTTTTGTTTTGTTTTATTCTTTAAATTAAATTCTGCAATTAATATCATTTTTTTTTTGATGTCAGCTGTCCCTCAGCACACTGAAACAAAACAGGCTGTATTCATTTAGTAAGAAAGACTCTTCTATAACTCACCAAATAAAAATTATAAATAAGCATGTTGTGATGAATTGCATCAATAAGTCATTTAGCTGACTTAGGAAGCAAGTATTCCAATAATTCATTTAGAAATCTGTGAACCTCCTTTGAATAAATTGCTGTTTTTATTACACTCAGAACAGACAAGGAAATCTCATTTTCACATACAGTGAGATTAATTTTCCCTTCAAAAACTTTTTATTCCCTGAAAGGTTAAATCACTGCCCCAGCACCTTCCTCCAGCTCAATGATTTAAAGTGACTGCATTATTAATAACAAGCTATAGCTGTTTTGATATGCTATTGAGGTATGTAATTAAGTTTGTACCTGATTTTGCACTAAAAGCATAACTAAAGGCCCACTTAGATTTTTACTGTGAAATGCAGTCTTGCCATTTGGCATCATGCCGTTAATTACAGAGTAATTTTACAGATACAGTAAAGCTCTTGCAACAGAAACCATTTTTAAGTGTTCCCTTTTAAAAGTTTTGTCAGTTTTGTTGCCAGTATCAAGGTTCATTAGGAAACCTCGGCTTTCCCAACAGAATTCCAGCTTCTTGCACGTACTTTTACACCTCAGACACAAGCCACTCTGCGACATTTAAAATTTCATCCATTCACTTCTTTTGGTGTCACAGATAATGAAAGAAGGGGAGATGAAACTATCAGGTTTCCCAATCTTCAAGCCTTCTGTTGCATCTTGCATCTCTCATGCTCTCTTTAACTTGTATCACCACAAAAAAAAAAAAAGACCAAAAAATAAAAAATAAAAAAATAAACAGTAGCTATAATATTTTGCCTACAAGTCCTACTCAGTTGTTCACCACCCTGTTACATATTCAGTGGTTTGCTTTCCCTTCATCCATGGTCAGCATGTATAAACTACTGAAAACCAATCACTAGAAAAAAAAAAAAAAGAAGAAAAAAAAAAAAAACATAAGCAATTTTCCCCAATCCACCATCACTCTTATTAGTACACTGACTTTCAGACACAACTCCAGGTATACCTCAGATGGACTGTGTAAATACTTTTGGATCAGCTTTCATTCAGGAGACTAGAAACTGCCACTTTATCATTTAGTAAACTCAGGTGATATTTTCATAAGCCTACATGCATATTTTGTGTGCTTATATGCAAGCTAAAGAAACTGGCAATATGCATTGTACAGACTTGTACTTTAGACGAAAAAAAAAATGTACATAAGTGAAAGAAACTGTTTTTTCTTGATTGGCAAGGTATATGAACTGAAGTAGCCCTGGGTGTGAATGTTATTTTAACCAGTCATTTTCTTAATAACATTGTGTTGATAGAAAATACAGTCAAGCATCTCTAGTACTAATCGATACTTTTCAATTAGAAGACATCATTTTGAAACTTGCCATTGAAAGACTAAGACAAAAGAAATGTTGGTTGTACAACAAGAATCAATTCTCTGTAAGTTTCTATTTTTAATGGAGGTCAGGAAGGTCTCAGGCTTTAAAGGGATTGTTATATCAGGTCAAATGTTTTCTAACAAAACAGTTTCAGTATTTCACTTTATGAGGTTTTGTAGAATGTGTGTCTGCTTTCTGCTGAATGCTTATTCTTACCAAAAAATGAAAAATTTCCCCACCTAGTAAGTGTTATAAGATTGAACTACTTAAGTGAATCAGGCAAGATGTACAACAGGAAGAACACGTGGCATAGAAACTATACAGAGCTCAGCCCAGCTTTGCCCAGATGGAAGAAGGGGAGCACAGGTTATCTGAAAAGTAACTCCTAGGAGACATCAGAGCAGCCATGAAACATGTGGTCTGGCATATTTAAATTCAGTTTCTACTGAAAATAACCTATGTTGTTTCAATCAATTTCCAAATGGAAAGTTGGAATTTTGGGGGAGTTTCAACAAATGTCAAAATATTCCACAGTAAGAGAAAAAGGAAAACTGAAATAAAGTCATGTATGACCAATTGCAGTGCTGATCACTTGATGCTTTCAGAGATTAAACAGTTCCAGCAGATGAGACCTGCAAAAGAATTATATGCAAATTTACTTTATAAACCTATTATGATGACTGTAAATAATATTGATCAAGTTTTATTCAACACTAAACATAAAACAGTGACCTGGTGACCAACAGGATATCAATACTGCAGCCAGGCTACAGTTTTAATTCACTATTAACTTACACCAGATTTGTTTATAAAGACAGCATTCCAGTCACAGCCACAGGATTAAAGTTTGATTTTAACAACATGAACATGCATACAGAATAACTGCCTCTGTACTAGTCGCATAGTGGAAGACTGAGCTCTAGAACATATTTTGTGCCTAGGCCCTGAATTTACAGTCTTGTCATTAAAAAAACAACCTGCATTTATGTAGGATTTCCTATTTTATGTGTGCTTAAACTGTTGTTCACAGCTGGAGCCTACATTTGCATTTGTTCCTGCTGCAACAGGAGACAATAAAGTACTGAAAAAATTCCTACAGTTAAAATAGACTCATTACAACAACAAAATAAAAGCTCCCAAGACTTTATTTGACCAGATTATCTTATATTTCAATCAAAGGAAGTTATCACTCCCTCCACATTTTTCTTCAGCAGAATATTCAGGGGAACCACAGTTCCTGTGGAAAACAGAAATAATCAAGCTCATAAGCCCATTTACTGTCTTAGTTTCCACACTTGTCTGCATCACCATCTCAGGCACACCTCCTAATGTTATTATAAGGGGAACTTTTGCTCTTTCCTGGACAGGCAGGATTTACCTTCCAACCTTTTGTCAGAGTTCATCCCTTCCAGAATATCTCATAAAAATATAATAGACACAGACAGCAACTTTCCCACTAACTTCTCTTTCAAGGCAAACATTCCCATGAAAATTCAATCCTCATCCATCTTTAGATTTTCATCTTCCACTGATTTCCTACCCTCCTGGCATCTTTCAGCTTCTTTTGAACTCTGCCTATTAGTTTAGGCAGATGTGCAGCTTCCCAGTGCCTAAGGCTGGGACTGGGATCCAAAAGAACCATTTAACACCATTCTCCAGATAGAGAACCCCATCAGACCTGTTTTTTTTTGTTGTTGTTTGTTGTTGTTGATGTTGTTGTTTGTTGTTGGTGGTGGTTTTTGGTGGTTTTTTTTTTTTTAGTATTTGCATCTCTAAAGGTTGTTCCTTAGCACAGGAGATACAGCTGAGAATCTAGCTGCATTACCACATTATCATGCAGTATCAGTCCTAACCCAAAGGCACTACGGACACCAGGGAGAAGAGGACAACTTAGTCAACACAGTTACTCAGTCTTTGGTCTCTCTACAGAGACTGCCAAGTTGCAATGATTGCTTTAGGCCCTGATCCAGAAAGGCCCTTAATTTTCTGTCAAACTTTAACCATATGAGTAATCTTATTAAAGCCATGAACTACACATGCTTAGAGCTAAATACTTGCTCAAGTGCTTTTCTGGATCAAGAACTCAGTGATGTGGATGCTTATCCATTAACGTGAACTGAGATAACCAAGTCTCTCTCTTTCAGTTGCGATAAAATCTCACAAGATTTAGATCCTTGCATTAGTAGGGGAAGGTTCACCCACCCCCTTTGCCAGAGCGCTGTTCCTCATCACTGCTATAAATCACAGGAAAGTGGTTTGTATCAAGGGCCTAATCCTGAAGACCCATAAAATATGAGCAGTGTTGTTATCAGCTGTCAGTTAACTCACATGGAGTGGTAAAGTACATGGCCAATTAGAAAATATAATGTATCTTCTGTTCCAGGCAACCCCTAAGTAAACACAATACTTTAATTATATGAATTTTTAGTCTAGCTAAGCTTTCATTACTGACTGTGTTCTGCTATTCAGATATTAGAAGTGCTGTTATTCTTGATATTTTCCACTAACTAAAATTTAATTGTTTAAGAAATGCAATACTGCCATCTAGCATCCATAAAATATGACAAAACTTTCCTTTTATCAAAACACCTCACATCTGCACAGGCTCAAATCAGTTTTACATGAGCTTTGGGGACTGCAGGTTATAATCAGGACCCAGAAATAGCCTGGACATCAGAAGGCTGCTTGCTTCCTCAGAAAGCACTGGGAGAAATACACCCAGAGGCTAGATGAGTTTCACATTTTTGAAATCAATCATCTTCATGGCTGTTGTGCTATCTACAAAGGGGTCCTGGAGTCACCAAGCACTTTAGGAGATCAGCTAGCTCACTCAAACTTCAGGCAGGACAAACCACACAAGACCTCAACATCTCATTCAGAGAAGCATTTTAGCAGGGAAGATGAAAATGTTCACTGTCAATAGACATCTCCACGACCTTTACCTTTCCTTTCCCTCTCTACAGTACGGCTTAGGTCAGACCTGAACCAGACATAGGTATAGCAAAACAGCCATAATAAGATCTCCACCAGACTACTGAAAGTGCCCAAGTGGTGGCAGCAATTTTGTTCTCTATCTTTCTACAGAAGTCTTCAAATTAATGCTGAACACACAAGCATTGTCAAAGTTGTTGTTTCTGGGTGAAATTCCTGAAGGCTTGCACTTGCGTTGGTATTTAAACAAACAAACAACAACAACAACAAAACAGCTAGCATGATCCTGTTTGCATAACTCACAGCTCCGGTGATCACCTCCTGTTACCATCGCTCCTGCTCAGACACAAGGCACAAGTCCACACACCCTGTGCCAGCTGCTCTCCTCAGTCAGCCTCATGGCCATGAGTAGCTGGGCCCCACAGGTGGGCCCAGCAGCCATTTTGTGGCCCTGACCTCTGGTGAAGCTGTAGTCTGATAACCATCAGATCAGTCCCATGCCTCTTGCTGTAACATAGATATTTGTTACATATATTTGTATGTATATATATATTTATATATGTACAAATATATATAGTATATATACTATATATATTTGTACATAGTTACATAGTATATATGCATAGTATATACATAGTGTGTACAGAGAGAGTATATAAAAATACACACTATATATGTACTGTACATATATATATAAGGTATATGTATATATAGTATGTATATAAATATATGTGTGTGTGTGTGTACATCTTTATATATACACACTGTGCCCAAAAATACCAGCTAGGACACCTAAAGCAAACCTTATGTGCGTTCAGCAGCAGATGCAGAGGTAAAGTGTACTGCAATTTTCCCAGCCCCCAGGTTTCATAGAATCATCAAATCATAGAACATCCTGAGCTGGAAGGGACCCACAAAGACCATCAGGTCCAGCTCCTGGCTCCACAGAGGACCATCCAAAAATCAAAGCATATGTCTGAGAGCATTGTCTACATGTTTTCTGATCTCCAGCAGTCTTTGTGCCATGAGCACTGTCCTGGGGAGTCTGTTCTACTCCCCAGCCACCCCAGGTTTCCATCCTGGGAAACGTCTCACACTGGTGAGCATCCCTGGGCCTAGCATGACAACTAGGACACCACTTCAAAAGGCAGGCTGTTCCCAGCGCTGTGTTCTCTGCTTGTTGTGTTCTGCCAATCGTCGCTGCTTAAACACTTTCCAAGGATGTTCACCTCCCCATGCAGCCTTCACAGAAACAGCAGCAAAGACAACTGGCAGCATACACTAGGAAGTGCTCATGTCTGCTGGTCTAGGCAGATATTATGCCTCTGTAAAATGGAGCTATGTGAAAAAAATCTTACTTTTTCATTCATTTATCAATGACCTTTCCCCTGTTTAGGGACCCATCACCACAAAAATTTTGTCTCACTTGCAAAACAACTGAACACATTCAGATAGCTGTACACATAATCTTGCATATAAAGAAAGAGATGGAGAGATACGGAGAAGGGGAAAAACGCAAGTGTTAAGCTGCCAAGTGTCTGAATCCTCCATTTCCCTTAAAGGGTGATTTCTTACTCAGAATTATAGTGGCCTACAGAGCAAGTATTATTCCCCCTGGACCACAAAGCTGAAAGTTGAAATCCCATATATACTAGCTCAGAGAGGCTGTCAGATTTGAGGTAGACAACAATGTTGTTTGTATACACAAAACATTCAACAGAGTCTTTTCAGCATTTTCTAAAGACTATTCACTGGATTCATACTACTAAGACATCTGGCTTTGCAATTTCATTTCATTTTACCTAACTTTAGATGTATATAAGATAGTATTTATGTCTGAGCTACCTGTCTAGACTCTATTTATACTTAGTGGAGAAAAATAAGCATCATTTCAGATGTCTACATAAGGGTGAGATGAATCGTGACCTAGAGGTACCTATCCATCTCTTGACAGCTATAAAGGGAGTCTGAGAAACTAGCTCAGGCATGGACTTCTGCAACATTGATGTCTAGATGAGGGTGAGATTAATCCTGTCTTTTGATTTTTAAATCCAGGGAGACTGAGCTCAGTTAGTTAGCCATCTCTTGTTAAACATTGGTCAGAAACAGTCAGCAAATTATGCCCATTTTAAGCTTAATATCTTGTATTTGCCTTTACCTACAAGGTATGCATTCAAATCCATCCTTGATTCAAAGACTGATACCAATGGAAAAGTCCATTTTGCTGATAAGTTTGTTCAAGTGGTTTGTCACCATTGCTGAATTATGTACAGAAAGAATATCACTTTGGATTTTACTTTTGCTTTGTTTTTTGTTTCTAGCAAAGATATGGGATAGTGAAAAATCACATTAAAATGTAGACAGTGCATAGTACTTAAGGTAAGCATTTAATTAACATTTCATTAACGAATTTCCTACAGAATTACTCTAAGTCTTCATTAGAAGAAAATGAGGTGTAAGTCTATCCCAAACTAAGGTCAAAGACGGTTTTGTACTGTAGAACCATTCTCTCCGTTTGAGAATGCTTTCTCGATAAACTACATTTAACATATGTATCAATTTCTTGTCCATGTAGAAAGATTCAATTCACCTGTTTGCTCTAAAACTCTTAAATGATAGTTCTGCCACAGTGTGAAAAAGAAGACATCACTGTTACTTCTCCTAGTTATAATATATGTTTAGTTGATTTGCTGGGAAGTAGTATTATCTGAATACAAAGCAGATGAGAGTCAGCTGAACCATGAGGATGTCCCTGTACAGCGTGGTCTCCTAAGATTCTTCCATGCCACTAACATCAGATTAGGCTAGAAGCAGCCCAATTACCACAATTGCTTTTGTAGTGAATGGATGGAAAATGAATTTATAAGGGACAAAATTCGTGAACTATTCAACAGCTGGGAAACATTTGGGAGTGGGGGCATGGGTGGGGGTGGAGGTGTGTTTTTTTTTCCCTTTTGTTTTGCTCCTAGGTTACAGGCCTAGTTATAAACAAAGGTATGAAAATCATGAAACATGAAAATCACAAGCCTAGAGTTAAAGCGTATATTTATCATTGGTGCTACAAAATTAAATTTTAATTAGTTCCTCATGAATTAAAACCATTGGGCTTATATCTAGCTTGACAATTTATAAAAGTCATTATTTTTATTGTGGATATTAAAAAATATGGAGCTTCACTTCTCATTAGGACATGGACACTGAACCATCACTATAATAATTTGCAAGCTTCTTCCAAAGATTTATGATTCACATGATCAAAACTTACTAACCACTCCACATTTTAAAGAAGAAACCCTTTGTTCTTCCTTAGTTACTAAAGTACTTATTTTGTGTGACCTCAAATCTGTCTCACTCTTTTAAGTTCACTCCACTTAGCTCTTTGTGGCTGAGTTGAAAATATTTATTGAGATGTAGTAGCATAGGAAGTAAATGTCAAATTCCTTCAAAACATTTAAAAGCAAGTGTTCCCTAACCTCATCTTCCTCTAGCATTAAGAAAAACTGCCTATTCAAAACATGTGGTGACATTTACCATTACTGTCAAAGTAGTCTTTCAAGTGATGAATTCAAGATATAAATACATGTCTGCAATCCATGGCAGATTTCAAAACTGTCACTCAATGAGAACTCCTTCAGGGAATGAAAAGAACCTCCCATTCAGTCATTTTATCAAAAGGTACAAAATACTAAAAAATCACCCTTCTTTCCTTCCTGTTCCCTAAAACAATATTTACATAATTTTGCTGTAACAGCAGTTATGATGAAGTGATTTGACCTAGGTATAAATCTATAAAGCAGTTTGGAATATTTGGGGATGTGGTTTACAATAAGATATTTCTCTGAGTAGAGGTAATGGACTGTTTTT